>NC_136504.1:40995907-41045907 GCF_053919585.1 Euprymna scolopes | reverse complement strand
CGATTTCGCGGATTTCGATGACAATAAAAATATAATAGTGTGAAATATTCGTTGATCATCATTCAATCCCGACCAACGTCGGGTCGCCCTGCTAATATTATACAAAAAGAACTGTGTCTCTCGTGGTTGTCGGTAGCCGAGTGGTTAGGGTCCTTGCTAATGACGCCAGACATGACTTCGGTTGCCAGGATCGAATCTCTCGACTGGCGTTAATCCTGACACTCTGCACCGATGAGTCTCGAAAGGATGAAACACTAGTGTCTGTAGGTATTTAATAATTTTCATAGTAAATAATTCTATATATATATATATATATATATATATATATATATATATATATATATATATATATATATATATACTAGCGGGGGGAGGGTGCCCAGCTTTACCCGGTCTTAAACATGATATTTAATTAGTCCAGACTTCGTATATAGTATTATTGGGGCTATGACAACAGAATATTCTTTTTACTCTTTTGACTCTTGAGTATATATCCGTTAATATCTTATACGCTTTTATATAGAATGTTGTGGTTCTCGGTTGATTAGCTGAGTCTAGCTGTGTCGGATGTATACTCGAATGTCAAAAGAATGTAAAGAACATGCTGTTGTCACGGCCCTTTTTATTATAGAATTCTGATTGCAAAAGTAAAATAAAAGTATTTGGGTGCCATCAGCTAGAATCGAAACCGAAAGCAAAACTGCAGCATTCAAAGCTGGTGACGTCACCACTATACCAAAGTGACACGCACATGAACTGATTAAAAATTAAAAATCAACTAAGATGAATGCACAGAATGTATAACGATTTTTTTTTTTCAATTTTTATCCATTTTTGATCCCTTAAAAACTATTTTGACCGTAACGGTCCGTAAAAAATCCAATCATTTAAGATCCCTAGCGTCGCTCTGCGACTTTTAGTATCGGAAGTAATAGAGTTTGGAAATATGGAGACAGACAGGCATACAGCTTTTATATATATATATATATATATATATATATATATATATATATATATATATATATATATTCCACATACAGTGCTGTTTCGCTGTATCACAGCTCATCAGTGCGGCTAGACAGACAACTACTTCAAGTCAGGATCCAACCCCGACCGTACGACAGTCAAGGCTTCCAACCATTACGCTAATCAGCAGCTGTGTGTAGGGGGGGGTGAGTCTAATATATAAAAGGCTATATTTCTGTCTGTCTCCGTATTTTCAAACTCTATCCAGAGAGATGGATGGATAGATAGATATACTGATCAGAATCCTGAGGCGAATGGATACATAGATTAATAAATCCTGTGGTATCGAGTCCTACAGAATCTTTTTAGAAGTTAATCTCAGCTAAAAAGAGAATAGCTCAATTTACTTAATAGAGGAAATGGAATTCATAGTTTGTTTGTTTTTTTTATTTAAATTTCATTCAAAAAAATATATTTGTTCAAATCTTAAATTTATTGTTTGGGCAAAGAATACAATTCAGAGTTTTTTCCTTAACCCATGGATTTTCGATGTATGCTCATCTCCTCAGAGGAAAAGTCATTAGCAAATATTAGGTCTAATTCAAAATAATTTTGCTATTCAGCACATACAAAGAAAACATATTAAAAATTACATTTTCGGGCCGGGAGAGGGGAGGTATGGTTACTTTTGTTATTTTTGTAGTCCATCAATATCATGGCTATGCTTTTTGACTCTAGTTTTACTTACATCCGTCATAATGCAAGGTCTCATGGCGTAGTCGATAACGTACTTGGTAAATTCAATTGTGAGTTGTACTTTTCTGGAGGCTCATCAGTAGTGGGTAAGGTCTTGTATATGACCTTAAACTATATCCGATGGTGAGGCCCCAGTTTGCAGGCTGTAGGGAGTGTGGAGCCACCCCTTAATTCATTGCTTCCAAGTCCACTCTGACCTGGAGTGGTAGTACCTGGTAGGGTCCCTACTATGGTTTAAATAGAAACCAATTTGAAAAAAAAAGGATATTCTATTAAAAGAATTTTCTTCAAAATCACTGGATTCGGCATTAAATAACCTGAAAAGTGTTGATATGCCGTAAAAAAAAACAACCTACCAGTAGTGGCTAACACTAAAAATACAACTGCTAAGCATTTAGACCTGCTACATAGACAGGGCTGACAGAACAAGAGCATGATACCCTCATAAACTAGATAAAAATGTCCCGTTCAAAATTCCATGCAGATACCCGAGTTCGACAAAATACATCAGAAAAACAGAAAAGCTGTGCGAATAACACTCAACATGGAAACAGAAGTCAGAATAATCCAAATAATCCGAATTATCAATTCTATCAAAAATTCAGAAAATATATAATGGTTTATTTGTTCGTCTTTTACTTTGCCCACAGAAGTTGGTGTTTGCAAAGCTACTGGAAAACTGTTTACTAAGTGGTGTTAACGGCTGCAGGTTGTTGGTCTGTAGTTGCTTAAGATTGTTATTTTTCCCATTTCTTGCAAAATGTATACTCAAGATGCATATGCAAAAATAATCACACATGGTTCTTTTTACATTTTGCACGTGGAACCAGAAACCAATTAATTTCCACTTTATCTTGTTTCTGCCAAGAAGGCTTACTCTGTTTCTCTCCTTCCTCCGTTTAGGTTTTGGTAAAACTGGCTTTCATTAATCGCAAATAGTATGTTTTGCTTGTACTATCCGGATTTGTATCTGTATATTATCAGTTATTCTTTTCTGTGCTCGTAATTTATTTATTTATTTATTTTTTGCTTTTGTTCTTCATGTTTCTTGACTGTCGTATTTGATTTTATTCATTATTTTCTAGTATCTTTCACGTCCTCCATTATTTTCATCATTTATATCTACTTGTCCATGTTCTTGTTCTTCTTGTTCTTCTTATTATTATTATCAGAATTATTATTATTAGTAGTAGTAGTAGTAGTAGTAGTAGTATCTATATATTAATACTATAGCGTGTGTGTTCTTTTGTGTGTCACACTTACATTTTTTTTCTTCTGAGTGATTGTCGTTTCATGGTTATGACCTTCAAATTTTGTAATAAATAATTTTATCAAAAATTCTTTATAAGTTTTGGTTTCGGTTTCGATTATAGCTGATGGCACTCAAGTAATCTATTTTTTTATAAATAATTTTACTAACAATTCTTCATAAGTTTTGATTCCGGTTATAGTTCAGGGAAGTCAATTTATACATTTTTTTTTCTTCATAAGTTTTGGTTTCAGTTTCGATTTAAGCTGATGCACCTAAATCCTATGGATATATATTTTTTTAATTTTTGAAATCACAACTTTATAATATATAAGAATAGAATTGACTATAATATATGCAAACATATTTAAGCGTATTTTACCAGGCTACGCCGGGCGTCCCTGCTAGTTTAGATAAATACTTCTGCAGTTTTAACAAAAATACAATAATATCAGGGCATCTCCATTTACGCTGAACATTCACAGAATGCCAACATCAATATATTGCATATGAATGAGCCCACTGTGGAATTCAACATGTCCCACTAGTTATTATATTATTATTATTATTAGTAGTAGTAGTAGTAGTAGTAGTAGTAGTAGTAGTAGTAGTAGTAGTAGTAGTAGTAAGAAAATGAATTTTTAAAATATCATGAACATTTTATCAAAATGGAAGAGAACATTCTTGGGCAATATAATCGGGTTCTGAGACATCCTTTATGTGCTCTTTTGATGTCTCTAGTCTGGTTACCAATGTGCCATTGGATGAGACTATCCGTATTTGTACCGACGCGCTGTATGGTGGTCGCCTGACATCTCCTCGGTTTTCGAAAGAGATATTTATTGAATTAATTACAATGTGTACGAAAACAGTGGAGTTCAGCTTCGCTGATGTTATGTATAGTCAGGTCGACGGGGTTTCAATGGGGAGTCCACTTGCCCCTACCCTAGCGGATATCTTCGTCGGGTACTATGAATCCGTTCTTTTTAGTTCGGGAATTAAACCCACAACATATGTGAGATATGTCGACGATACTTTTGCTATGTTTTCATCGGAAAATGAAGCGTCGGCATTTTTTAATAGGTTAAATTCTCTTCATGGGGCTCTACAGTTCACGATGGAAAGTGAGAAAGATAACACTCTTCCCTTTTTGGATGTTCTTGTTGAACGTTCGAGAGGTGGTTTTCTCACTACAATTTACAGAAAGCCGACTTTTACTGGTTTGTACGTGAACTGGTCTTCTTTTGTACCAAAATCGCGAAAAATCGGCTTAATAAGTACTTTGGTACATAGAGCCCTTATGATTTGCTCACCTATTAAATTGGACTCTGAACTGGACAAGATCAGGGATATTTTCATCAATAATGGTTATCCTTTAGATCTCATTGATGATTGTATAAACAAAAAAGGTTGCTGACTTTAAATCCTTTAAACCATTCGGGCCTTTAAAATGCCCTGTTTATTTAAAATTACCGTGGATAGGGGATAATGCCACGAAAATAACCAAACAGATTGTTAAAAGCATTACTAATTGCTTTCATGCTGTTTCCTTGCGGTTAGTGTATACTATTAGACCTGCGTTTCCTCCTTTTTGCAAGGATAGTTTGCCTTACGTCCTCAATAGTAACATTGTATACAGTTTTTCTTGCCAGTGTGACGTTGGTTACGTGGGGCGGACCTCCTTGCATTTAAGGACTCGTATAAACCAACACGTTCCTTCTAAAATTAGACAGGGTAGAGTAGGATCTATGAATCTCCCTTGCTCTACAACTTTGGACTCTGCTATTGGCCAACATTTGGTTGATAATCCATGTTGTGCCAATCAGTATAAAATAGAGTGGTTTGAGGTACTGCATAGAGCGAACTCCAAAAATCATTTAAGAATCTTGGAATCTGTCTCTATTGCCTTTCGTAAACCATCTTTATGCCGGCAGAAGGATACGGTGAAGGCGTTGAATCTTTTCGGGGAAATTTGATAACCCTTTTTTTTTGTTTTGTTTTTTTTTTGTCCTTCCCTCGCGGTGCCATTTTAAACGCTTTTTTTCTCTTCACCAATTAAATTTACTTTTAATCGTCTTTCTGGCACTTTTAGTACTCGTTTATTCGTTCCTCCCTTTTGCTCTTTATTTCGGCATTATGTTATTTAATTTTATACTATCGATTCTTTACTGACGAGATGATAGATGAAAGAGCTTTTGAGAGATTTCCGCCCCTTTTATTTAAATGTATCTATAAATTTTGTACCTCCAAACATTTATTCATATATATATATATATATATATATATATATATATATATATATATATATATATATATATATATATATATATATACTCGGGTTTTTTTATATTCAAAAGTAATGGACTAATGAATTCAACGAGGTTGTTAGATAGTGCTCAATAAAAAGAGCTGATAATACTTGTTTATTTTTATATAAACATGCTCACATCCCGCTGCTACAAATAGCCACTTGTTTCAATCAAACAACAGATATCATCAGGCAGCGACTTGACTATTCAAAAGTTCAATGAATAATGGATTTTTATTTTAGGTAGGAACTCTTTAAAAGTTGGAGTTAAAAAACTTAAAACACAAGACTTTAATTAAAAAATGTAAAAAGGGAGGGGCAATTTAAATAAAGTTAAAAGATTACAATGGGGAGAGAGTGATTGAGAAGAAAAAAAAAAGGAATAGAGAAAGAAATAGAGAAAGAAAATAGAGAGAAAAAATATAGAGAGAAAAAGAAGAGAGAAATATATATATATATATATATATATATATTTATATATATATATATATATATATATAATATGGAGAAGAAAAGAAAAAAGATATAAATGGTTATTATAAAGAGAATAAGAACTAGAAGGAAAAGGAAAGAATAATGAGATCTAGTTAAATAGAGAAAGAGAGAAAGAGAGAAAGTAAGAATTTGACAGTATATAGAAAAAGAAAAAGAAAAAGATCTGCGTGTCAACCAATTTATGAACAATTATACAATTCAGTAATGAAACATTATTACAAATACAAACAGAAGATACAATCCAAGCGTCAGAAATGAACATGTCAAAAAAGGCAGTGAATGTATCCAGCCAGCATATTTATCATCTCACATACGTCCACGAGTAATATAAACGCCATTCAAACATACGTCTACAATTAATTAGGTCCTTTATGCTAAATGATATAAGTTTAAAGTTTTCGCGTTTTTATTAGATAAATATATAAATAAAAGAAAAAAATAATGATGAAACAATATTAAAATTATTATTAATAATAATAATAATAGTAATAACAAACATAATAGTAATGATAATGATAATAATAATAATAATAATAATAATAATAATAATAATAATAAAAACA
The DNA here is from genome assembly GCF_053919585.1 of Euprymna scolopes. Lineage (NCBI taxonomy): Eukaryota > Metazoa > Mollusca > Cephalopoda > Sepiida > Sepiolidae > Euprymna > Euprymna scolopes. The sequence continues at coordinate 41,039,570 of NC_136504.1, read as the reverse complement.
GAATAAAATTAATATTTATTATCTTTTTAATATAACATATTTAGCCATAAGAGGGGATTAAATAAATTAAACAGGGCCAATAATTATAAATAAAAAACGACTAATATTTATGCATATAAAAAGAATACAATACATATATGTATATACACACACACATATATATATATATCTATACATACACATATATATATATATACATGCACATAAGTAAAGGTGTAACTATACTATTAAGTTGAAAGTTTAAGCTATTTAAGTATAGATATAAAGTCATATTAAATCACAAATTAATACATTCAAGACCAGATTACTAATAACACAGATACAAGTACACTTACCTATAAATATATAAATATATTCAGGCAAAAGAAGTAATTAAATCAACGAAATACTCAAAAGTAGCGACGCACAGGTAGATAGTACCCAAATTAAAAATAATAAAATACATATGTATATACCCACAGAGAACCAACAGACATACAAATAAGCACATATATATATATATATATATATAATTTTATGTATACACATACATACAAAAAAATACACAAATATATGCACACAATCATATACTAATAAACAACAACGCACACACACAAATATATACGCACACATAAATATGTATAATTTACATAAACTATATATATAGAAATACATAAGAATACAAATAATTTGGCAAGAGTACAGATAGATGCATACACACATAGAAACATACAAATGGATTGAATAAACATGAGAGGGTATACCAAATAATATAGAAATATATAAATCTAAGTACACGCGGTCATAAAATAAATACATAGACACATACATATACACATAGACACACAGGTATATAAGATAGGGGAAGTAAAGAATGAAATTAGGCGAGGAGAAAGTATATTAATAGTATTTTAATAAATTATAGAAATCAGTGACAATTTTAAATTTATTTAAATTTTATATCTAAACTAAATTACTTAAAACATGGTTTTTATAATGTTTGCAATTAATTGAATTTTCGTGCTTCTTATTTAATAATTTATCTCTTTCTCTAAAAGTAAGTATAAATAATTTCTCATAAAGACATAGGTAGCAAGGCGAGTTTAAAGATGAACAGGTTTTCGCTTTCTTTAAAATTTTCCAATTTACTATTGAGGAGTAACCTTGCTCTACTAGTTCATTGTAATATTTAGACAAGGAAGTTCTATTTTTGTACTCATTATTTTCAAAAGAGCACTTGTGACCGGTAAATCTTTCTTTAAAATTGTTATTTGTCATTCCTATGTAATATTTTTTTTTCATTCGGATTCGGTTCATAGAACCAACACACCCAAACACACATACAAATAGAAACCGTAAGAGAAAAATCCTGTGGTACAATTCCCCTTTTAATCTGAAACTTAAAACAAATCTAGGAATGAAATTCTTAAACTTAATTAAAAAGCACTTCCCTATTAATAACATACTACATAAAATTTTCAATAAAAATACAATAAAACTTAGTTATAGCTGTAATGAAACCCTTGAAAAAATAATTAAAAAACATAATAACAAAATATTAAACAAAAATAGCACACCCATTGCTACCGAAAGTTGTAACTGTAGAATTAAATCAAAATGCCCTCTTAAAGGAAATTGTCCAATTACTTCTGTAGTGTACCAAGCAACTATTTCTACTAAGGAAAATCCGAATGAAAAAAAAATATTACATAGGAATGACAAAAAACAATTTTAAAGAAAGATTTACCGGTCACAAGTGCTCTTTTGAAAATAATGAGTACAAAAATAGAACTTCCTTGTCTAAATATTACAATGAACTAGTAGAGCAAGGTTACTCCTCAATAGTAAATTGGAAAATTTTAAAGAAAGCGAAAACCTGTTCATCTTTAAACTCGCCTTGCTACCTATGTCTTTATGAGAAATTATTTATACTTACTTTTAGAGAAAGAGATAAATTATTAAATAAGAAGCACGAAAATTCAATTAATTGCAAACATTATAAAAACCATCTTTTAAGTAATTTAGTTTAGATATAAAATTTAAATAAATTTAAAATTGTCACTGATTTCTATAATTTATTAAAATACTATTAATATACTTTCTCCTTGCCTGATTTCATTCTTTACTTCCCCTATCTTATATACCTGTGTGTCTATGTGTATATGTATGTGTCTATGTATTTATTTTATGACCGCGTGTACTTAGATTTATATATTTCTATATTATTTGGTATACCCTCTCATGTTTATTCAATCCATTTGTATGTTTCTATGTGTGTATGCATCTATCTGTACTCTTGCCAAATTATTTGTATTCTTATGTATTTCTATATATATAGTTTATGTAAATTATACATATTTATGTGTGCGTATATATTTGTGTGTGTGCGTTGTTGTTTATTAGTATATGATTGTGTGCATATATTTGTGTATTTTTTTGTATGTATGTGTATACATAAAATTATATATATATATATATATATATATATATATATATATATATATATATATATATATATGCTTATTTGTATGGCTGTTGGTTCTCTGTGGGTATATACATATGTATTTTATTATTTTTAATTTGGGTACTATCTACCTGTGCGTCGCTACTTTTGAGTATTTCGTTGATTTAATTACTTCTTTTGCCTGAATATATTTATATATTTATAGGTAAGTGTACTTGTATCTGTGTTATTAGTAATCTGGTCTTGAATGTATTAATTTGTGATTTAATATGACTTTATATCTATACTTAAATAGCTTAAACTTTCAACTTAATAGTATAGTTACACCTTTACTTATGTGCATGTATATATATATATGTGTGTATGTATAGATATATATATATGTGTGTGTGTATATACATATATGTATTGTATTCTTTTTATATACATAAATATTAGTCGTTTTTTATTTATAATTATTGGCCCTGCTTAATTTATTTAATCCCCTCTTATGGCTAAATATGTTATATTAAAAAGATAATAAATATTAATTTTATTCTGTTTTTATTATTATTATTATTATTATTATTATTATCATTATCATTACTATTATGTTTGTTATTACTATTATTATTATTATTATTATTATTATTAATTTTAATATTGTTTCATCATTATTTTTTTCTTTTATTTATATATTTATCTAATAAAAACGCGAAAACTTTAAACTTATATCATTTAGCATAAAGGACCTAATTAATTGTAGACGTATGTTTGAATGGCGTTTATATTACTCGTGGACGTATGTGAGATGATAAATATGCTGGCTGGATACATTCACTGCCTTTTTTGACATGTTCATTTCTGACGCTTGGATTGTATCTTCTGTTTCTATTTGTAATAATGTTTCATTACTGAATTATATAATTGTTCATAAATTGGTTGACACGCAGATCTTTTTCTTTTTCTTTTTCTATATACTGTCAAATTCTTACTTTCTCTCTTTCTCTCTTTCTCTCTTTCTCTATTTAACTAGATCTCATTATTCTTTCCTTTTCCTTCTAGTTCTTATTCTCTTTATAATAACCATTTATATCTTTTTTCTTTTCTTCTCCATATTATATATATATATATATATATTTCTCTCTTCTTTTTCTCTCTATATTTTTTCTCTCTATTTTCTTTCTCTATTTCTTTCTCTATTCCTTTTTTTCTCTTCTCAATCACTCTCTCCCCATTGTAATCTTTTAACTTTATTTAAATTGCCCCTCCCTTTTTACATTTTTTAATTAAAGTCTTGTGTTTTAAGTTTTTTAACTCCAACTTTTAAAGAGTTCCTACCTAAAATAAAAATCCATTATTCATTGAACTTTTGAATAGTCAAGTCGCTGCCTGATGATATCTGTTGTTTGATTGAAACAAGTGGCTATTTGTAGCAGCGGGATGTGAGCATGTTTATATAACAATAAACAAGTATATATATATATATATATGTATATATATATATATATATATATATATATATAGTGCTCTCGCTCTCTCCTCGGTCTTTTCATTCTTCTTGATTCTTCTAGACTATATGTTACAAGAAAAGGGGACCTTTTCTTGTAACTAAGAAAAACATTGGATGAGTAAAAATGAGATTAGATAGACCGAGATTCGAACCTTGTAAGCAACGTTCAGAAATAGGGTCAGAAATGGAATGTAGAATTTCGATTGTTCAGTTTTCACATAAAATCGTTTAGATATGTTGATTGTTCAATTTGTTTATGAAAACGGAATTAAAATAAGGTCACTTAGAAGAACGAACAATAGAAAATTAAAAACATGTTGAAAAAAATGTTAGGTCGAAAAATAGGTTAGTAAGAATTCTTGTCTGCAGACATGTGCGAAGCACGCATGTTCAGGCCACGTGAGTCATATACATTTTTGGACATGCGTATGACGTCATGGCAGAAATGAATTCTCAATATAGGAGTTAGAGTCGAAGATGAGTTGGACAGAGACGGGAAGACTGAGAGAGACGGACTCCAGTCCGGATCGACTCAGAGGAGGGTCTCCCTTTGGAAGCGAGAGAAAAAGTTTTAATCGTGTAGTCGACTTTGAATTCCTGGATGTCAGATCATTGCGACCGGTCGAATGCAATAAAAGAACACATCATATTTTGTAACTCGGTCTTCGTGTTGTGTCATTCTTCAACAATTAAAGGTAATGTGAAACATCCTTTATATGAACATTGTGTCCAATCATCTTTATAATGAATTTTGTGCCCTCTCATCTTAATGAACTTTGTCTCCCTCATCGTTATAATGAACATTATGCATAACTCATCTAAGTAATGTATCCCCTTCTTCATCTAAGTAATGACTGTCCCCTCTCCTCCGGTGTTAAAAAACTGATCAATCTCTCTTCCATCTCCCCCTTATCAGCGCCGTCTCCCCAATGTGAAATCCCCTATGCAGCATATGTTATGCCTTTTCTTTCGTCGGCCGCACAGTTTTAAAGATTTTTTTTTTTTTTTTTTTTTGCTATTGGATGTGTTAGTTGGCATCTTGTTTATTTTAATTTAGTTCCAATTTCCATGTTTCTGGTTACTGTTTTCCTTAAGATTTCAACTGTTTTCATCATTACCGTCCGCTGTACAAATTGTCTTCTCCTGGGTTTCAATTTGTTCTAGTTTTTTGTTGTTGTTGTTCTTGCTGTTGTTTTTCTCCCCCCACCTTTTTTTCGAAACTGTTCCTAGTTCTCCTATAGTTATTTTTATTATTATACTGACTTTCTTCTTCTTATTGTTCTTCTTGTTCTCATCCTTCTTCTTCTTCTTCTTCTTCTTCTTCTTCTTCTTCTTTATTCTAGTTGTCATTATTATTATTATTATTATTATTATTATTATTATTATTATTATTATTGCAGAAAATACCGATTGGCTGGGAGCAGTGGCATCTTTAAATGTCAAAGGTCAAATCTTCAGCAGGTGAAGAAGCAAGCTTGATAAAAATAAGAAAAAGTATCAAACGTAAGAATCTCTCGATGGAAAAATATAACTGCGCGGAATGAAAAAAAAAGACGCCATAAACAACAGGAAAAAATGTATATATAAATATATATATATATATATATATATATATATATATATATATATATATGTGTGTGTGTGTGTGTGTGTGTGTGTGCGCACGCGTGTGTATATGTCTGTGTGCGTGTGTGTGTGGGTCTGTATTTGTGATATATATATATATATATATATATATATATATATATATATATTCCCCGATTTTCGTTTTCTTTTGAATTTCTTATTTGTATCTGTTCTTCTCTCTATCTCTCTCTCTCTCTCTCTCTCTCTCTCTCTCTCGTTCTCTCTCTCCCTGTCTATATATATATATATATATATATTGTCTATCTGTGTCTGTCTCTCTCTTTCCTCCACACACACACACACACACACACACACACACACACACACACACACATATATATATATATATATATATATATATATATATATATATATATATATATATATATATATATCAAATCAGGAATTTGCAATGAAGCCCAGAATCGTATTCTCGACGAACCTCCGTGGTCAACTTCTAGCACTCTCACCTTCATTATTTACGAAACCAAAATGTCTGCTCGAAAAGGGAAGAAAGGTTTTGTTACAAAAGCCAAAAGCGCCAGTTCGGCCGACGCTCAGAATATCCTTTAAATCGTCACAATTCTCCAATTTTTTTTTTTTTTTTTGTCGATTGTCTTTCCACGTTTGTTTATTTTTTTATCCGTTATTTGTACCGTTTTCCTGTCCAAAAATACAAGTTAAAAAAATCAAGCAACGATTATTGTGTCGAGAGCATTTGTGCTTTCGCCATGAAAAATGCATGAAAAAAATTTTTTTAAAGCAAATAAAAAAAAATAAGCCATTAAACAATGTCAGCAAGGTAAATAATAAAAAAAAATGGATGATGGAGTTTAAGCGGGTTTGGATATGGGTTTGTCTAGATTTTGGGCGCCACGCGTCGACGCCCTCGCGTTGGGCTGTTCGCTTCCGTTTCATTGGAGTTTGAATGAATAATAGCTACAGAATCAATTCATCGGACAGTGGTCATTTTTTTTTTTTTCTTTTTTGCTAATCTCCTAGGACAATAACACGAACAATTTGGTAGATGCTGTAAATAGGGTTAGGGTTAAAACTGAAGCGATGACCCCCCCCTCCTCTCGCATCTTCTTTCTAAGAAGTTGTACAGCTTTTTTTTATTATTAAAAACTATAGGAAACAGCGAATCAAGTTGTGGAATATCGGAAGCAACAAACGGTTGTAAATAAGAAATAAAACGATTTGGAAAAAAGAATTCCCAAAGATTTTTATCTTCTAATTTTATCCTTTTTTTTGTTTGTTTTATAAAGCGTGAGATTCAGAATGTTCTCTCTATTTGAAGATTTTAGCAGTAACACAAATATATAATGTAGAAAGTCGGAGAGATATGCGAACAGCTTTATAAAGGAATCTTAAGAGAATATTTATTAAATTATGTCTGCTTTCTTTTGTTAAAATTTCACAAAAATTGGTGGTATTCTTATCTTCTTTTATATAAATTACATTAAACTAAATGTAACCTACTTTTTTACACTTAAGTCTAGCAACTATGTTTTAAAATTTATAACAATCAGTTAATTACTTTGGGGTGGATATTTTACACACAGACAAACACATATACCCTTATCTCTATCTCTGCAATTATATAAATGCAACTTTGTCTCTGTGAGTGTGAGTTCGTTCCTTATAGACTCCTAAACGGCTGAACAGATTTTTAAATTTACAGAACTTTAGTCTGAGAGTGATCTTAGCTAAGTTTTGTCTCATAATACTACCGATAATTACCGATAATCGATAATCGAAACCGTTATTTTAATCTATCTATCATCGGTAAAACCATTTTTTTCCATTTCGTCGCTTAGCAACAATGATAGAACAACGGGCCGTGAAAATTCTACTGTGGGTAAGTTGATAGCGTGTTTTTTTTGGGGGAGAGGGGTGCATGGCGTGGTCTGTAGGTTCGAACTCCGCACATAAATGTCTTATTTTTGTTTTTTCATTAACTGCAAAGAATTTTATAGGACTTAAAAAGTTACATGTCCCCCCACTTTTTTGCATGAATTTTTTTAATCAAAATATTATATTCAAGCGTATTTCACGACTGGAAAACATAGGACGATCTGCTCGTATATATATATATATATATATATATATATATATATATATATATATATATATATATATATATATATATATATATATATATATATATATATATATAAAATTTTCACAAAACAAGACAACAAAAATTAGCGATGTAACGATCATGAAAAATACCCAATATGATGCTCAAATATTTGTTGTTTTTGTTTGTGAAAATTTTTACATGAATGTTCGATTATAGAAACTGATAATTATGAACCTTAATAACTGGGTCAATTAATATTGACTTCGATTTTTTATTGGTAGATGTACATTGTCGATTTTTCATATATTTTAATATATTAAATTTTTGATTAAAAAATATTAATATATATATATATATGAAATAAAATGGAGGTGGAAGGACCTGGATACTCAACGTTTCGCCCGATTTATGCGGGCTTCTTCAAGAGGGATGGTCATTGACTTGAAGAAGCCCGCATAAATCGGGCGAAACGTTGAGTATCCAGGTCCTTCCACCTCCATTTTATTTCATATCGTCGGATTCAATCCAGCTCAACAATCATATATATATATATATATATATATATATATCCCTAGAAACAGTTGAACTACGCTGACGAGAGGTAACGCGTGTACGTAGATTACTGTTTTAAAAATAATAAATAAATAAAAATGTTATATACGTCCAAACAAATTAAAAAGGGCGACTTTCTAAGTAAATAAATAAATGAGCTTCGAGGCGGAACCAATATTAACCGTATGTATCGCTTGAAAAAACAACAATAACAAATATATATATATATATGTGTATATATATATATATATATATATATATATATATATATATACATATATATATATGACTGTATAAACGTATTTAAATATATATATCTTAAAATATCCCTCAAATTTTTCTAAACAACAAGCTCTATGAAGTTATGTTTTCGACTTCAGAGCACATATACCGGTTGGATGCAATCCCAAATAAAGAGTCCACAAACATAATTTTAAAGTTGGATTTTTTTTTTTAATTCGGGCGAATGCTTCTAATTATTGCATTTCATCCGGACAGATGAATGTTTGGATAAGGAGGAGTTCAACGGAAATGTGAAAAAATTATTATAAAGCCTTGCTGTAATCTTAATGTTGTAATCTTAATGTTGTAATCTTAATGTTGTAATCTTAATGAAAAAATGTGAAAACAACATTCTGTGATGTGATTTTTTTTTTCAGGTACATTAAAAAAAACGCCAATTATACAAAAATATGTCAATTTTGTGTTTGTACAGAGTATTTGATCAAAATTAATAATGTAAAATGGCCATGTTGAAAATGTGTAAATAAATACTCAAGATGAGCTAAGAAAAACGCTCGAAATATAATTGACAACTGTTTTAGAAAATGTGTAAAAATTTTTTAAAGAAAACAAAATTTGGGGAATATTTATTAATCGATATTAATTACAATATACAGAATAATCATGTTGGCATACTGATTTTTGATAGATCATCGAAGTTACGAAACGGCAAACCTGGTCAATAGTAGATGAGTCAAAATTTGGGAATACCAGGCACTGTATGTAGGAGGGTGTTGATACCCCCCCTGCAAGAACTGCAAAATCCTAACATCATCATGTTCCCTAACTGGGAGATACAAGCAACTGGGGATTGCTTGACATTTGCACCGTCTAGGGTGAAAGCAACTGACGCCCAAAAATTATAAATCACTATTGGTAAAATTTCACAAAAAGAATCCACAGTATTTGAAATTTTACAAAGAACTTCCACTTCTTTTCCTCATTTGCATAAAAATGAATTAAATATATCACACATTACTTACCCTTCCGCCTAGCAGCTATGTTTCAAAATTAATAATTAGCAGAGCTCGTGGAAATTGTACGGAATTAGAAATGTATTAAATAAACAAATATATTTTGATAAAGTTGATATTTTCTGGATAGCGCAAAAAATTAGTTATTTCGACGGACAAACCAATAGCACTCGGCAAGTTTATTAATATTTCTATGAAAATAGTGTCCATTGCGTTTTAAACATAGAATTGATTGGAGTGAGAATAATTAAGTACTAATTAATACTCAGAAAATTAATATTGTGTTACATAGTTCAATACAAATAAAAAATCACATTGTAAGAGACAACCTATAATTTACTCCTTTGGTCCATCACCTCTTGGCAGATAATGTTCTTTTTTTACCCTGTTTCTTTCGAATGTTTTTACATAACGTTTAGCTGACATTTTTTTCTCCGGTGAAGTATCGCTGCAGTTCGTTTCTCACATCATTGCAACCATGACCATACATTATTATATCCGAAGACAATGCTGCATAAAAGAAACGCTGTTCTTATTGCCGGGTTGGCTATTTTAAAGCCAAATTTCGCGAATTTGGCTTTAAAATAGCCAATTTGGCCGATTCTGAAACAGTTTGACCTTCAAGAATTGTATTTGGTCTTTTACGAAAGCGTAACGTACGAACTAACCAAGGAAGAGAACAAGCAGAATATTATATGCATCGGTTAGAAGAGAATCCTATAAAAACAATGCATAAGTATACACACATATGTAACTTTATATAAATAGAAATAAGGTCCGCAATCTCACAGACAATAAAATTTTATCCGACCGACAATATGAATTTTGGGCAAGCCCGTTCTTCTGCGGATATTCCAACTGTAATTTCCGAATGTATATACCAAGCACTGCATAAGGCAGGAGAAGCTAGGTCAGTAATCCTAGACATATCTAAGGTGTTTAACAGTTTGGCATGAAGGTCTTCTCATGAAAATCAAATCATATGGTATTGCTGGACGTATGTTTAACATAATCAAATCCTTCTTAGATAAGAGAAAAATCCAGGTTGGCCTTGATGGCCGTACATCAAAACAACATGATATAATGCAGATGTGACACAAGGGTCTATCCTTTGACCTTTATTATTCTTGATATTCATAAATGACCTACCTGATAAAAATTTTCTCTGCGAAGTACATATTTGCTGAGGACACCACACTCTATAACAGGCACGATGGTAAAACGAATAGACACATATCTAAGGTAACTGCGTCAACTCTAGAAGAAGACCTCCAGTCTCTAGGGTAATGGGGTCATAACTGGTTGGTAAGGTTCAATGCTGCCAACACGAAGCTAATTTTCTTTAACAATTGAGAAACCTTCTCAACTACTGACTGCTATGGATAATGATACACTGCCTGAATATACTTCCCTCAAGACTCTACGGTTAACATTCACAGACAACAAATACATTGATGAAATTGCCAAGACTGCTGCGAAGAAGGTGGGCTCTCTTTACCGTGCTAAAAAGCTACTCACACCTGAGAGTATCTTGTATCTCTAAAAGGCCACGGTTCGCCCATGCATGGAGTATTGTTGCTACATATGGGCTGGTGCATCCTAAGCAAGTTTCAAAAAGGAATCGCCAAACGAACAGGTCTTGAACTACTAACTAAACTCCAACCTCCTGTCCCATCGCCGAAATGTGGCATTCTTGTGCGTGATTTACAAATATTTCAATGGCAAGTGCTCTGACGAACTCCGAGCACTGGTACCTCTGCGACGACAATACTCTCAATAAACCCGACAAACAGCATCATCCCATCTTTACACTGTAGAGATGTCGTAAAGCTTTCTACTCGAATAGCTTTTTCCCCTCGGATTGCTGCAGTTTGAAATTTCCTCCCGGGCCCCTGCTTCTCTGATTGTACTGACATGCAAAGTTCAAGTGTAATGTTAACAGACATTTAACTGCACAACTCTATGAATAGTATCCCTGCAAATCTGGCCCCAAATAGTAGCCCTCACATGGCTTTGAGCCTTATTTGGGGTGAAATGACAAAAAAAATGTGAAAGAGACAATAAAAAGAAACAGAGAAAGTTCCTATCTCTTTTGATTTGAAAATCCCTACCTGGATCACATTTAATCCTGCGCCCCTTTCTCAAACTCTCCGTCTCCCCCCCTCTCTCTCTCTCTCTCTCTCTCTCTCTCTCTCTCTCTCTCTCTCTCTCTCTCTCCAAACACACACACACACACACCACGCACACACAGACACGCGCAAACACGCGCATGCGCGATCTATTCAGTGTATTGACCGATTCTACGAAATCTCTTTACTTTCTAGTCACAAGAAACAAAAACCCGATGGCATTACATAGCATTGTCCCCATTCAATCTGTCTTTTACACTTGCGAAAGAAAGAATGAGGAATTGGAAGGTTACAAGAAAATTGGGCAAGGAATTCGTTAATAGAAAGCTATATTATTCTAGTTTTGGGGAGGGGGTCTGAGAGGGTAACCATTTCCTATATTTCTTTTATATATATATATATATATATATATATATATATATATATATATATATATATATATATATATATATATATATACAGTTAAAGCCGAAATTATTGGCACCCTTTCAATCTTTACGCTTTTTGGAGAAAAAAAAAACATTTTTTCACTAATTATTTTTATTAAAGTGTTGATGAACATTTATATCGACCATCTACAGATCTCCTGATACACTTTTAGTTTATTATAAAATATTTAAAATAAATATTATTTTTTAAAATTAAACAATATAGACAGATTTTTTTATTGTAAACAATATTCTAAATTTCTTTTAATATTGACCTATTTTTATGTTAGTCTTTTTCTTTATCGCTAAAAGGCATTCATTTTAATTCAATTTTAGTGATATTTGTTTACTCCGTTTACGTCGTTAAAAAAAACCGCTAGAAATGAAAAAAACATCAAACAAAAAAAAACAATATAAACAGATTTTTTTAAATAAAAAACGAAACAATTTTTATGTACATTGTAAACATATAGAAATAGAACTTTTGATAATTAAAAAAAAAAATTAATCAATACTAGCACTTGTTCTAGTACTTTTGGTGTGGGGTTGAGACGGGGGGCTCACTATTCTGTTCCTATTGTTTAATTTTTTATGTAAATTAAAATTATTTCGTTTTTTATTTAAAAGAATCTGTTTATTTTGTTTTTTTGTTTGTGTTTTCATTTCCAGCGTTTTTTTTTTTTTGTTCTTTTTGCTTGTTTTTGTTTTTTTTTGCGCGCGCGACGTCAACGGAGTGAAGAGCCCCTTTACTGGAGGGTTTGGTCTCATTGCAAAAAAAAAGGGGGGGTGTAAAGACAACATTTGATACACACATGATAGAATTCATGTGGCGAAAAAGGGAAAAATCTTTCCCCTTATCATAAAATGCATCCGTGAACAATGTATTTTTGTAAAAAACAAAATGAAATAAATAAATTGTTAGGTGAAAGTACAGAATAGTTGCAAAACAAAATACCCCCACCAAAAGTACCAGAACAATTATATTCGTGTTGTTTAAATTTGTTTAAATTATCAAAAGTTCTATTTCTAGTTGTTTACAATGTAAATAAAAATTGTTTCGTTTTTATTTTAAAAAATCTGTTTATACATTTCCAGCGGGGGGGGGGTTCTGCAACGTCAACGGAGTAAACAAATATCCCTACAATTGAATTAAAATTAATATTAATGCCTTTACGCGATAAAGAGAAAGACTAATATTAAAATAGGTCAATATTAAATTAAAAGAAATTTAAAATATTGTTTACAAAAAAAGAAAAAATTCTGTTTATATTGCTTAATTTCAAGTTCACTTTTTAATTTTAAGTTCAGCTTATTTCTAAACTGAACGATATGATCACTGTTTCCATAGATAAAAACCGGTGAATCGATATTTGTGTCCCTTTCGTTTTTGGTTTTGGTTGTTTTGGGTTCGAGGTTAATCACCACCTAAACTCCAATCCTGCCATAATACTTAAAGTTAAATTCAAATTTTGATATATCGTTTAATTTAAACGTGAAAAAAAAAACAATTGGGACGCTGAAAACGTACATAGTAAAACAATACGTTGTAAAAAGCTCTTATAGTTGTTCAACGGGTTAAAGTAGATTTATTTGTAAGAAAATTCCGTTAAAATAACTTAAACGATGTAAAAAAAAATGCAGAAAGTATTAGCAATTGTTTATTTGGATAACTTGGACGCGAAAAAAACAAAACAATTTGTTTACGTTGTTATGGGTTTATATTTATGTATGCATGCACAACCGGAAGTCGAAACCCGGATGTTGGGTTACAACACGCGTTACAAGGTCATCTCATCTGAGTTTTATATATATATCTATATATATATATGTGTGTGTGTGTGTGTGTGTGTTAATTTTGCGTACGACCAGTGTCACAAAAAATTCCTCATCGCAAACATTAATTAATGAGAAACGAATTACCTCCCTTTATAGTAGCTCTTTATCAGTTAAAAATCATTAAAACTATTTCGTTTCAAAAGATTAAAAAAAATCAGTTTACAGTTCCAAGTTAGCTATTTTATTTTATAATTAAAAAAAAGTCATGTTGAGAGGAAACTGTATGTTTTTTTAATTATTTTTTGTAAAATTAGAAGAAAATGTGCAAGTTAATTGACATCTGTTCCTTTATAATTCATAAAAATAAAATTTTCAGAAAAAAACAAACAAAACAATGTGTTGCGTGGTGAATGTTCATTGAAAAATCTAAATTTTTAAATCGGTTCAATTTAAAAGGTAAAAAAAAAAGAATTTGCTAAAACATTTTTTTAAAATATGTCGTTATTTGTTTTATTTTTATTTTTATTCATTTTATTTATGATGTGTTGTAAAAATTTTCAACTACCGTGGAATTTCCCCGGCTGCTAGTATGTGTATATATATATATATATAATAAAATGTATGTTAATTAGTTTGTTTGTTACTTTCACAATATACATCATATATAAACAGCAGATGATGCCATATATATGATGTCATAACGGATATCATGTGACGTGGCTTGTTTCGACCAAAGCTAATATATATATATATATATATATATATATATATATATATATATATATATATATATATATATAGTGCCGCCCAAAAGAAAGTCCTCACTTGTCACTTTTTCAAAAATCACAAATTTTATGCTAAATTGAATGTATCTGTTTAAACAACCTATACCTCATTTAATTCGCCTTTTATTGCTCTATAATTTTGCCTGTTCATATTTGACTTCTAATTGAAGTTTTCTAACTTTTAAAAAATTGACTTCAAATCGAGAAACAAAAGGAGACTCCGCACAATGGAAAATTGTTATTTAAACGTAACTTCAAAACACAAATGCAACAGGAACACAATGAACTAGTTAATATTTAGTATTATAACCCTTCTGAAATATGACAACTTGTAATATTTTGGCCATACCTTGAATTAGTCTGCTGCAATACTCCGGTGCAAGGGTATTCCACTTCTCTTTAATTTTTGTCCAAAGTTCTTCTAGATTTGAAATTTTATCATTGCCTAGCTGTTGCTTGATGTAATGCCATACGTTTTCGATAGGATTGATGTCTGTGCAGGCCAATCCAAACACGGAATATCATACTCTTCCAGGAACCTCTTGACATTGCAAGCTGTGTGAATGGAATATTATACTGCATGAAGATCGGATTATCGTCCAAATTCTGGCCAAAGTTGGGTAGAAAATGCTGTCAACATATTAATGTACTTGATCGAATTAATTCCACCTTGCAAGCGAACTATAGGCCCTGGTCCATTGTCACTAATAATGCCCCACATTAAAACTGAATCTCCACCACCTCGCAGCGTTGAAACTTTACAGCTAAGATTAAATTCTTTGTCTTTCCTTCGACGGACGTATTATCTACCATCACTGCCTAGCCTAATGAATTTGCTTTTGTCGCTAAAAATCACTTTCGACCAATATGAGGAGTCACGACCTTCATTACCCCTGACGAAGTCCAGACGGCGCTTTCTGTTTTTTTTGTTGTTTTTTTTACTGAAAACATTGGCTTACGTCTTGCAACGCAACCTCGCAAATTAAATTCTTTCAACCTGTTCTTAACTATAGAAAGAGATAACTTTTTAACAAGATTACACTGTTGTTGGATTTGGAGTGTCGTTTCAAATCTGTTTCTGAGGCTGTGTATCTTGATAGTATTGTTTTCTCTGTATAAAATAACTCTAGAACGACCAGATTTAGGGGCATCACAAACACTGCCGGCGTTTTCGTGCTTTTGCACAGTCATCCACCGGTTTCCTCATCACATTTCAATCTGCGGTCGATTTCCCGATTGGATAAACCAGAAAGTTGGAGATTAATGTGCTCCTGACGATCATTAAGAGAAAGTCGAGGCATATGGACTAAATGTTACGTTGTATAACCTGGAACAACAAAAATTACGATTAGAGATGGTTCGTTGCCTTAAAGGTAGATATTTTAAGCTGTTTTTAAGCTTATTTGTTGCTGCGGAGTTTCTTTTTGTCTTCTCGATTTGAAGCTAATTTCTTTAAATTAACTTGAACACTGAGATACTTCAATTAAAAGTCAAACATGAACATGTAAAATCATAGAGGAATACACGGCGAATCAAATGAGGTATAGGTTGTTTAGTAACATTCAATTTAGCTTAAATTTGCGGTTTTTGAAGAAATGACAAGTGAGGACATCTTTTGGGCGCCACTATATATATATATATATATAGTATTGTTTCGTTGTATCCTAACTTATCAGTGCAGCTAGACTAGCACCTTTTTCCTAGTCGTTATTAAACCTACAACCATCGCGTTGATAGTCGGCAGTTCTAACCACTAGATCATGATTTGGTGCTCGTAAACGACCTCATCAAATGTCCATTAAATAAAAATTCGCCCATTGCTTTTTCAGTGCTCGAATTGCTAGTTTATTTCCAAACAAATAGCAAGCCACACTTATAGTCAAATAAGCAGCGGACCCGGTACATTTACGACAGTGCTCAATCCAAAGAGGAGGGTTTAGTATATAGTCATCCACATACAGTATAGTTTCGCTGTATCACAGCTCATCAGTGAGGATAGACTAGCACCTTTCCCTTGTCGTGGATTGAGCCTACAATCATTGCGTTGATAGGAAGACTTGTCCACGGAAAACTCCTCCGTGGAAAACTCTCTATGGAAAACTCCTTCATTTTGGCTAGGTAGGAAAACTTGTTCGTAATTGAATAAATATCGATTGAAAACACATTTCATGACCGTTCTTGAAGAAGATATTGTTTTTAAAGAGACTACATCTCCATAATATTAAAAAAAAAAAAATTACGCGTTTACCGTTGTTTTATAAAAGATAAAATAGATTTTTCTAAGTATTGACTTTCTACCTAGCTGGGTAGTTTTTATTGGTTTAACTTATTTTAAAGCGTTTATTCAGTTAAAAAAGTAATGTCGAATGTTACTTTATAAAAAATATGTCTGATATGATGGGATCACATCTTGGGTGTCTCGA
This sequence comes from Euprymna scolopes, assembly GCF_053919585.1. NCBI lineage: Eukaryota > Metazoa > Mollusca > Cephalopoda > Sepiida > Sepiolidae > Euprymna > Euprymna scolopes. The sequence continues at coordinate 41,022,574 of NC_136504.1, read as the reverse complement.
TAATCCTTCAAGAATAGAAAATTAAAGAAAATACTGAGGGAAATATAGTTTAAAAAAAAAGAACCCTCTCTTCAAGAAATAAATTTTAATATTTTTTAAATATAGTTAAGGGAGGGGGATGTTTTTTTTTTAAATATACCTTCCTCAAAAACAAAACAGTGGACAACAAAAAACTGAAATTAAAAAGATTTTTGAACAACGAAAGTAGAGATTTTTTAACCTATGAGTTGATACACTTGCATTTGGTATTACTAAAAAAATCGAATTAAAAAACAAAAATAAAACAAAAATTACTGGAAATTCGGGGTTTTTTTATTCTACGCTCGTTTCTAAGACAATTTTCAGAGCCCCTAACAACGATAGTCTAACAAAAATAAATAAATAAATAAATAAAATAAAATTAAAATAAACATAAAATAAAAATTTGACTAAAATCTATCTATATATATATATATATATATATATATATATATATGTCTTTACATAAGCAGTAGTTTGTTGCTACACAGTCATGAGCATGTTTCGGTCTACTAGTATTTACTAACTAGAGACCTCATCAGTCAACAACCCTTATTTTCGAAAACGGAATTCTAAAATTAGAATCTAAATTTTAGAATTCCGTTTTTCGAAAATAAGGGTTGTTGCCTAATGAGGTCTCCAGTTAGTAAATACTGGTAGACCGAAACATGCTCATGACTGTGTAGCAACAAACTACTGCTTATGTAAAGACAAATGTAACTTGCTCTACTTCTGTATTGAGCACTCTTGTATGAACCTCGTTATATTTCACTGGTTAACCTACCTTTGGAAAATAGCAACCTTAATATATATATATATATATATATATATATATGTATATATCTTTATATATATTATCTTGATAAAAATTGTTGCGGAGTTTTTAATTTTGATTTCAAATAAAGTATTTTCAAATAATTTTTCGTTATCATACCTTTACTTTATATATCATTTTAAAAGGCGTTTTTCACTCTATCTAATCGGTTAAATTACAATCGTTTTAAAACAATTATGTCATTTTTTTTTTCATGGCGTTAGATGCAAAATAGGAAAAAAAAAATTCGTACAATTTTGCTAATTTCGATTCACGCTAGGCCGAAAAGCTGCCGAAACAGCTCGCGATATCAACGAAGCGTTTGGCTCAGGAACCACTACTAAACGCACGTCACAATGTTAGTCTAAGCAACGTCGCAACTCACAAGAGCCATGACAGCCAACAAACCGGAAATTCAAGCTTGGGTTATAGCTTGGTTGGATGACCACATCCCTTGTTCGAGATGAAGTTGGTGCCTTTCATAGTCGGATTATGTTGCGGTTTGCTTGATCCGTGTTACTTAATAGACATTCCTGTGTGTAGCGCGTTTGCTCAGATGGCAGCGTGTTCGCATTGCATGCAACAGGCTCGGGTTTCAAATCTCGAGTTCGGATATGTCTAGCTTATGAGGCCAACGTGAGGGCAAAACTCTTGGACTTCCGATTTGTTGGCTGTCATGTCTTGTGAGATGCGCCGTTCTTTGGTTTCTACCGGTTTTTTTTGTTTTTGTTTTTTTTTTTTTTACAAATAATGTTATATTTTATTTCGAGAAATGTAATTTGACCATGTCGACTATGAGGGAAGTATGGGGGAGTGGTTTCCTCCTATTCTGATCACATGTATGTTTTATTAGTACTCCCACATTTAAAGCTCCACATGCGCGGAACCTTTTTGAACCCTTCATAGGAGCCACCCACATTGCCGCCATCACTCCGACGCTCAGTGTACATCATTCAAGTCAAACAGTAAAAGGTCAGCGAAAACTTCGGAGCACCGCAGAAAACGGATGTGAAATTTGACACCGGTTTCAACGCAACGCCTCCCATCCCTGCTCCGTGCCGGGTGGATAAGCCACCTGGACTTCTGACAGGTTTAACTTCACCGGTAACTGATACCCCGCGCTTACCCGTATATATGACTGGGTTCCTCGTTTTCGTTCCTCCCTGACTTTTCAGCAATCAATCTCGAGGGAAGAGTGTGACAGATTTGTAACAAAGTATGGGCCGTGTTTCTGTCCGAAGACAACGAGTCCATCATCAAGAACCCAATGAAAGAAAATATGAAAAAGAAAAAATCTAATAACTCGACTGGTGATGACCCCGAAAAATGTGGACAAAGAAAAGGGGGGGGGGGAAGAAATGAAAAAGTAAGTCGATAAATAACTAATAAAAAATAACATGTGTCTCTCCTTTCTTTCAAACGACATATTTAAATATATATATGTGTGTGTGTGTGTGTGTGTGTGTGTGTGTGTGTGTGTGTGTGTGTGTGTGTGTGTGTGTGTGTGTGTGTGTGTGTTGCTCCCAATGTGGGAATATCGCATTAGTGAAGAGAAAATTATACGGCATATTCACGTTGACACAGTGGTTCCCGGTGGATCACCGAAGTTAAGCAATATTAAACTTGGTCAGTACTAACTGGGTGACCATCTAGGAGATCCAGGCGCTGTAGTACAATGCTGAGATAAGCGGAAAGCATGTACAGCGCCGCTGTACATGCTTTCCGCTTATCTCAGCATTGTTTCCAGTCGTCCTAGACTCAAACAGTGCCGATTCATGAGATTTGTGGTTGGGATTGCGCAACCCTTGCCTCACAACTACACATGCAGCTGCCCCTACAGGGGATATCCTTTGTCTTTCGAGACTGAACGGAGGCACCGAAGAGAAAACTATTCCTAATTAACATTAAAGCACCAGGGTCGCTCTAAAAGTAAAGCCCCCCTGTGTTTTAATAAAAATGTTGAAGCTTTACGAAAACAGGAGTTGTGCCATTAAATTTTGCTGTGGTTGATTCACTGGTGTGCGTTGGTTGGCACTGGAACACGCTGGTGAGCGCTGGTGTTTCGACTCGATTACTGACGTGTACATAATGTGCACCGAAAGTTCATTTATGTACACAAATCGGTATCGTAGTATAAAATTGTTCGGTGAAAATTTTGCAGTAAATGAAAACTTTTTCCGTTGGATCAGTGAACACGAAAGTAGATATGGTTAGGTTCAAGATCTGTAGATTTTTGAAGATATACTAATTTAGACATGATAAATATGTACGTAATAATGTTTTGTCCTTAATATTTTTTTTTTTTTTAGAATCCGCCAATACCCGCAAATTATCGCCCAAACCAGCACTAATCGCCAGTAACCAACAATGCTGACAATAACAGACAGTGGTTTTCACTAGCTGCCACTGGAAAACAATGCCCGAGAGTGGAAGCCAGGTTATTTCATTTGGGCCACGGCCGCCATTGTCCGCTATTTTCCAGGGGCCACTAACAACAACAACAACAACAACAACAACAACAACAACGGCAGTTTAATTTGCTTTAGGGGGGTCTTTAACGATTTTGTTCTGGATCTGTGTCATGCTTACATCGGGGAACGCTGGTTAACGGGTCCTGCTAGTATAGTAATATTTAACAACTACAACAATAACAACAACAATAACAACAACAACAACAGCATTTTTTAATGCCTACACATTTTTTTTTCTTGCAATAAAGTCAATAATTAGGTATAGCTATATTATTGTATAGAAAGCAATGTGTAATAGAAGACACGTTGGTCAGCATAACGAAAGGTTCAAACTAACAAATTTCATGTGGTCGGACGGTGAAGATTTGTTTATTTCGCGATTGTGTTTTATTAACTGTTCGGAATTCGCTGATTCCGTTATTTTCTAAATCTATTAAACGCATGCAAGCAATTAAAACTGGTTGTGATTTGGTTGGGAGCTCCTTGTTTCAAGCGTATTCCACGAAAGTAGTAACGATAAAGCTGAACACGGAAGGTGCTGCTATAAGAACTGTGACCAATTCTCCGTTTCGATATGTAAAGGAAGAGGAGTAAATAATTAATGAGTGAAGATCGTGCTGTTACCGCTAAATATGTCTTATTCTGTAATGTTCTCTCTGATTCTCTCTCCTCTGATCTCGAGCGTGTAGTTCAGTGGGGGAAGACGTGGCTGGTTACCTTTAATGCATCTAAAACCAAGCTCCTATCTTTACACCATCAACGCTCTGATCCCCATCTGGCATCAATTGTAATGGATGGCTTTCGCCTAGGAGAAGCTCAATGTTTTGACAAGCTTCTGGGCTTGACCTTTACTCCTGATATGAAATGGAACACGTACATCAAGTCTGTTGCCAGGGTCGCTGAAAAGATGGTGGGTTCCTTCTACCGCTCCAGAAGATATCTCACTACTGATGCAATTCTCTATCTATATAAAAGCCAAGTACGTCTAAGGATAGAATACTGCTTCCATATCTGGGCAGGAGCTGCTAAAAATAGCCTATCCTGCCTTGACAGAGTACAAAATAGACTTCGTAGCTTAGTGGGGGATGCCCTTTTCTCTTCCCTGCAACCTATCTCCCACAGAAGAGACGTTGCGAGCCTGTCTTTGTTTTACCGTTATTTCTATGGCAAGTGCTCGTCTGAGCTCCAATCTCTGGTCCCCCCTCGCCAATCTTTCACGAATGGCACCCGTCTAGCTGAAGCCACTGTCAAAAATTTTCCCCACTCTCTATCTGTGCCTAAATCAAAACGTAGATTCCATGAACACAGCTTCTTTCTTAGAACAGCACGCCAGTGGAACTCTGTTCCGTCTGCCTGCTTCCCACCTGACTACAACTTGGATGTCTTCAAATCCAACGTAAATAAATTCCTGATGAACCGCCCCCTTAAGTAGACACTTTATGAAATCTCAACACTAACGTACAACGTACTGTACATGCAATAACCCTTATCCCTGAGTGGCTTCCGGGCCTTGATAAGTTGTGACCTCCTTGTAAAAAAAAAATGTGATTCTCCTAGAAAATAATATAAGGTAACGGATGAAAGCGGGTGGCAATATGTGAAAAGTCCACAGCAGATACTGTGTGGGTATATATATATATATATATATATATATATATATATATATATATATATATATATATATATATATATTCTTACATATATTCTTAGTATATATTCTTACTTACTTATATATATATATATATATATATATATATATATATATATATATACACAGAGATGATTTGTGTCGCCGGGTTCGAATCTATCTACTGGTATTAATCGTGACATTCTACCCTGAAGATTCTCGAAAGGATTAAACACTAGTTTCTGTAGGTATTCGTGTTGTTGAAAAGCACGAATATTTTTCTGTTTCACTATTTTCTTTTTTATCTTCTCCAATCACGGAATAATTTTTTTTACGTTTTTCTCAAAATTGTTTACGTTGGATTTGAGTTTCTTTAGCGAACGCTTTCGATAAGAATACTTCCATCATCCTCAGGTATATTATGTTGTAAGAATTATGTTTTTAATTATATATATATATATATATATATATATATATATATATATATAGTCACGGTCACGTGGTGGCTTATAACGAGTTAGGTGGGCGCAGACAATTTTTTTAATATTTCTATACATATATACATATTGAAAGTTTTTAATTTACTACTCTAGGCATTTCAAAATATTTCGACGGTGCTCGTAATTAACACTATTTAACTAATGCTTTATTTGTCTTAATATATAATGCTTCAAGTATTTTTAATCTATTAATATTATTTTTAATCTATTAATATTATTTTTAATCTATTAATATTATTTTTAATCTATTAATATTATTTTAATCTATTAATATTATTTTTAATCTATTAATATTATTTTTAATCTATTAATATTATTTTTAATCTATTAATATTATTTTTAATCTATTAATATTATTTTTAATCTATTAATATTATTTTAATCTATTAATATTATTTTTAATCTATTAATATTATTTTTAATCTATTAATATTATTTTTAATCTATTAATATTATTTTTAATCTATTAATATTATTTTTAATCTATTAATATTATTTTTAATCTATTAATATTATTTTTAATCTATTAATATTATTTTTAATCTATTAATATTATTTTAATCTATTAATATTATTTTTAATCTATTAATATTATTTTTAATCTATTAATATTATTTTTAATCTATTAATATTATTTTTAATCTATTAATATTATTTTTAATCTATTAATATTATTTTCGTTTTGCAAGACCTTAGTACTCTCAACCATGATTCTTCGGAATTCAGAATGAGGCAGTCATGTTTTCCCAAAGCGAAAATAATATTAATAGATTAAAATGTGAATATGCTGCTTAAATATGCCCAATATATATATATATATATATATATATATATATATATATATATATATATATATATATATATATATATATATATATATATATATAAATAAAAATACCAGCAGAGGTTTACGTTATGTTTTGAGAAAAATAGAAAAACCGAATGAAATTATTAAAATAATCAACGTTTCGTCCTTATTTCAGAGGACATCTTCAGGATATTGAAGTAAAAATGCAAGAAAAGAAAAAGTCATAGACCATACGAAAAAAAAAAGAAAAAGTTTTTGAATCCTACCCATGTCGGGAAGGACAAACATATGTGTGCGTATGGGAAGGTTGGGTTGTTCAATGTCTATATATACACTTTTAAAAATGCATTAAATAAATATGTACATTTTTGTTTTCTTCTGTAAACTTATTCATTTTGTTGAAATATTTAAGGAAAAACTATTAGCCAGGATCTGTTTTGATATTTTGTTCTTTGATTATTATTTTCCCTATACTAGGGGCTAAATGGTAGAAGCCTTTTCTTTGCGTAGTAGTATCAGTATTTAATATTAGTGCTGATTCTAAAAGTCTTCTTTTAGCTCTATCTATTTCTTTTTTTAGCTCTATCTTTTTCTTTTTTTCGTATGATCTATGACTTTTTTTTAATAATTTGGTTTTTCTATTTTTCTCAAAACATATATATATATATATATACATATATATATATATATATATATATATATATATATATATATATATATATATATATAAACTAGCAAAAGTACCCGTCGTTGACTGGGTTCAAAACTAGCCTACAAAAAATGGACTCTGATTTATGAAAGTATGATAGGTTATGAAAAGAAAGGGTTGTGAAGAGATAGCTTCGAATTTGGGGGTATCAAAATTAAAACAAAATATGATGAAAGTCAAAATAAAATAGATAAACCCCATAATTTATTATACCATACCTGTTCACACTGAAACACTTATCACAATATTCTGTGGATCTATATTAACCTTTGTGACATATTTCCATTCTATGGAGGTCAGGCGCGAACGAACACCCCATAATTTATACCGTATTTCTTCAAACTGAAACATAATTATCAAAGTATACTTACGCAGATAGATATGAAAAGTCTTTATTAAAGTGTGTGCCTATTTCCATTGTATGGGGGCAAAGCGCGAACGCAGACCGCACAATCTTATTATACCATCCCTATTTAAGTTAAAACATACTTATCAAAGTATTCTTATGTATATCTATATAAAAAAAAAAACACTTGTAAACGTTTTTTTTTTTTTTTTTAAATTTATTGCCATACTTTGTGGACCAGGCGCGAACCCTGACCCCACAATTTTAATGAACCGCTGTTTTGCCAGATCAAACATACCCATTCCTGTGTCTCAATTCATCTTCCATCATTATATGTAACCATACAGGAGCCTATTCGTGACCAGACAGACACACATACACACACACACACACATTCAGCTTTATATTATATATATATATATATATATATATATATATATATATATATATATATATATATATACTAGCAATCGGTGCCCGGCGTTGCCCAGGTGTTTTGAAGTGTATGCTGAGGAAAAAAAAACGGTCAATTTTTTTAAACTTTGACCCCTATTATGACCTCTTAACATTTATTGTTTAGGGATCAAGTAAAGTTAATAAGTTAGATCCATGTCCAAGGAATCTATATATAAAATATCACGTGTTTAGACCCTAAATTGTAGGAGGAGTTTGGTAGAGTTCTCAAAGGTCAAATTGTTGAATATTGACCACTTAATCGCCAAATTTCTGTGGAAAACCTATCACATCGATTTTCCCAAATCTCAGTACCCTGTATATCAAATTTCGAATCTGTAGGCTTAAAATTGACAGAGTTTTAGCGTAGGGAAATGCACACAGACGCACAGACACACACAGACACTATCACTTATATATATATATATATATATATATAAACATAAACATCATATATATAAGGATAATAGTACGCCATATATATAACAAAAGACCATTATTTACTGAAGTGAAAGGAAAACCCGGGGGAACTTTACCAAAAATAAATCTATATTTTTTTGTGTGTATTGATAGTCTTATCAACACCCCTTTTTTCTATTTATTTAAAAAGAAAATACAACTTTGTTATTTATGAGTCGTGGAATTGCATTCATCTACAAAAGATCTTGCTAATGTGCATATTTTTTTATCGTTTTTAATTAATTCCCTATTAGTTTTTTTTTCGGTTCTCTTCTACGATGATCATCTTTATTTAACTATTACGTGTAATTATATTCATACAGATATTCTATATGATTTATATTTGCGTAATATTTGCGTAGAAATGGAGAAAATAAAATTTACTGTGTATTTATCGTGTTGCCATAACAACGTGACGAAGCCAAGGACGGTAGGTGACGTGAGTGTGTGTGCGTGTGTGCGCGTGTTTTCGTGCTGTGTTTATATTATGCATTTTGTTTCGTATCTTATCAACTTCTTCGAATCTATGTGTACAGTAATACAAACCCGTTTTTCGAGCTGAATAAATATGTTACAGTGAATAAAAACACGAAAAATATATCCAGTTTGGTAGAAAAGTAACTTATCTTGCCTTTGATAACATTTATTTGTTATATATTTGTTTTTTGACAACTTTTTCGAATCTATGTGTACAGTAATACAAACCCGAAATGAAAAGACCACGAGTGAACGCGCGTTTTATATAAAAATAAGTATTTTTAAATTTTATCTTTCTAGCTTTAAAAATAAGTTTTAAAATTTTATCAGCCGGCATAATTTATTTTTAAATATTGAAAAATTTCAGGAAAATTAATTTTTGCTAGATTTTCAAAACATTGTTTTCGTGTTGTGTGTACGTGTCTGCGGCTAGCACCAGAATGGCGGCCGTGATGTCGTAGGTTGGTGTGTTAAATTGTGTAAGTTTCGTATTTTTTTAATTTGTAAATAACAAGTTATGAAAAAATTAAACCCTTCCAAGATGGACAATAAATAAAGCCATAATATTTTATGGTAAAGGTAAGAGCGTAGGAACCATAGTTTTTTAGGAGATGTCATTATTGGATTAACCAATCAGAAATCGTCTGTGGCACACACATCTCTGTTTTATATATATATATATATATATATATATATATATATATATATATATATATATATATATATATATATACTAGCAAAAGTACCCGTCCTTGACTGGGTTCAAAACCAGCCTACAAAAAATGGGCTCTGATTTATGAAAGTATGATAGGTTGTAAAAAGGAATGGTTGTAAAAGATAGCTTCGAATTTGGGGGTATGTGCCTATTTTCATTCTATGGAGGCCAGGTGCGAACGCAGACAACACAATTTTATTATACCATACCTATTTAAGTTAAAGCATACTCATCAAAGTATTCTTATGTACATCTATATCAAAAACACTTGTACACGTTTTTTTTTTAATTTTAAATTTTTATTTCCATACTTTGTGGACCAGGCGCCAACGCAGACCCCACAATTTTAATGAATCATCATTATGCCAGATCAAACATACCCATTCCTGTGTCTCGATACATCCTCTATCATTATATGTAACCAGTTTTTATTAAATAGTCAACCATATAGGAGCCTATTTGTGACCACATACACACACAATCAGCTTTATATATATACATATATATATATATTGTTCTGATGAGTCGTAGACGAGGAACTACGTGTCAGTGGATAATTATATTTTAAAAACAATACAGATGCTGCTCCCAATATGTGGGTACCAAATTGGTTAAAGGGAAATTATTCCTAACTCGCATTTAGGTAAAAATGCATTTTCGTAAATAATTTAATTAATTCAAAACATATCGCAAAACCAAAAACAAATAACATCTATCTATCTATCTATCTATCTGTTACAAGGAAAATGTGTCCCCCTTCCATGTAAATAAGAAGAACATTAGATAAGTGAAAATGAGATTAGGATAAGCCGAGATTCGAACCTTGTATGCAATGTTCAGAAATATATTTAGAATTGGAATGTTAGATATTGATTGTATTGTAAAAAAGAATTAATTGTTCATTCTTTTATGAAAACTGAATTAAAAAGATCAGCTAAAAAATGAACAATACAAATTAAGAATATATTGTAAAAAAATAGGTTAGTTGAGAATTCTTTGGTTGCAGAAGTGTATTTTGGACAAACATGTGCTTAGCCATGTGAGTTGGTCACGTTTTGGAACCACAAATCTGACGTCATAGCAAAAAGGGAATTCTCAATAATAGTAGCTAGGATTAGCAGATTAGATGAGTTGGGGAGTCGGCTGTCGAGCAGAGGAAACAGAACAGTTGAGTCTGCTAGTAAGAGAGAGAGTTGGAGTCAGAGTCCTTTGGAAGCGAAGGAAAGAACATTAAACTATGTAGGTCACAAATGCGAATTCCTGACGTCATCATCATTTGACCGGTCAAATGAAATAAAGAATCATCATCGATATTTGTAACTGGTTGTCTTCGTGTCGTCATTCAACAATTAAAGGTAATGTGTTAATCATCTTAATATGAACTTTGTATACCCCCTTCCAAGTAATGTGTCCCCCTCCTCCATCATAAACAATGATTAACAACCCCCTCCTCTGTGTAAAAGAATAGTATTACACATCCCTTCAAAAATAAATTCCCATCTCTCATCGTCTCTCTCATCATCGTCAATCCTGTATTACATGTACCCGTTATATGTCCCCGTCATCTCTTGATATATGATCCCCAATTTGAAACTCCCTTCTATACAACATATCTATCTATCTATGTGTGTGTATATATGATGATTGCAACGTCTTGTCGGACGAGTGACACTCCGTCAGACACTTATAGTCCATGAGCCCAAAAATGACTTTCATCGCCATAGGACCATTTTAATAGACAAATGCCTGAGGGAATATCTATACACAGATGATGTTACAGAGTCTTAGCTTTGTACGACAGCTAAGTCTATCTCTCGGTTCAAAATGTTGAGATCCAGCAACAAGCAAGAGCAAAATAGCTAGCAACAAGTTAAACTGCAGACCAGCTTAATGCGGGTACTAGTCGCCTGCTTTATAGTTTTTTTAAATCAGAGATTTGCTTCTCCTAGAAAGGTTGCCTTCACTACGGTTTACGGCTTATGGGAGCCCTCTCCACCCAACACGCACATATATACACACAAACACACACGGTGCTAGTTGGCCGTTGACCCCGAAAAAGGGTTCATTCGCCTTTTGGAATGTCTTGTTTTTAATCCTTCAGGGAGACTAGCCACCTTCCTCACCAAACAAGTCTGGTGGGGGAACAAGTTTAGTCGCAGGTGACCCGACTATGAGGCAGGTAGTACTTGGTTACATGGTATCAGTAGCATATAACATGACCTGACATGTGTATACATGATGATGATGATTGTAACGTCTTGTCAGACGAGTGCCACTCCCTCAAACATTTAAAATCCATTAGCCCAAATGCCTGAGGGAGTATCTATACAAATATGATGTTACAGAGTCTTAGCTTTGTACGACAGCTAAGTTTCTCTCTCGGTTCAAAATGTTGATATCCAGCAACAAGCACGAGCAAGATAGCCAGCAACAAATTAAACTGCAGACCAGCTTAATGCGGATAATGGTCTTCCGCTTTATGGTTTTTTTAAATCAGAGATTTGCTTCCCCTAGAAAGGTTGCCTTCACCACGGCTTACGGGAGCCCTCTCCACCCCAATACACATACACACACACACACACACACACAAATACACACGGTGCTAGTTGGCCGTTGACCCAGAAAAAGAGTTCATTCGCCCTTTGGAAGGTCTTGTTTTTAATCCTTCAGGGAGACTAGCCGCCCTCCTCACCAAACAAGTCTGGTGGGGGAACCAGTTTAGTCGCCGGTGACCCGACCATGAGGCAGGTAGTACTGGGTTACATGGTACCAGTAGCACATGACATGACCTGACATATACATACATACATACATACATACATACATATGTATGTATTTATGTATGTATGTATGTATGTCAGTATGTATGTATGTATGTATGATACAGTTTGTTACCCCATGCATAACAAATGTATCTTCATCATATCTCCAGCCTGAATCCAATGAACGATTTGTTTACAAGACAAAGGACAGTGGTTAAAAGGTCAGTTGAAACTTTGTTCTTACACCGGCAAAAGGGCTTATCCTCAGCATATTAACTTACCATTTCCTTATGACCTCTTCTTCTATTTATGCTTCTTTTCTTTCCTTTCTTTTTCTTTCGTTCTCTATTTCTTCTTTTTCATTCCTTCTTAAATGCTTTGTTTCTTTTTTTCTCTTTCAACTTATTTCTTTCACTTGTCAATATTGGAACGCTCACCACCTTTCGCCATTTTTATCTCTCTCCACCTGTTGTTCTTTCTTTTTCTTTAACTTTCTGTTGTTCAAGCTTTCCTATTACAAATCAAACGCTGTGAAGTGGCGGCAATCATCTCGCCACTAGAGATTAACACACTTTCCCGCAAATTTATTTTAAACGAACACATTTCTTCTTCTTCTTCGCCTTCTTTTTCTTTTTCTTCTTCTTCTTCATCTTCTTCTTTTTCTTCTTCTTTATCTTCTTCTTCATCATTTTATTATTATTATTATTTTTCTTCTTCTTCTTACTTTTCTTCTTTTTCTTCTTCATCTTCTTCTTCATCTTTTTCTTCTTCTTTATTGCATTTTTGAAAGAATAAACAAAATAATAAATATATAATAAAAAGTCATTCATATAATATTCGACAAAATATTCGTTTGAGAATACACGTGTATATATATATATGTGTGTGTATGTGTGTGTGTGTGTGTGTGTGTGTGTGTGTGTGTGTGTGTGTTACAGGAAAAAGGTTGTCCCCTTTCCATGTAAATAAGAAGGACATTAAATAAGTGAAAATGAGATAAGGATAAGCCGAAACTCGAACCTTGTAAGCAAGGTTAAGAAATAAACTGTCACAAATCGGAATGTTAAAATGATCTATTGTTTAGTTAGATCTTGTTTATATTCGTAAAAAGTATTGATTGTTCATTCTTTTATAAAACTGAATATTAAAAATGTCAGCTATAAAGAATGAACAATACAAATTAAAAATATATTGTTGAAAAAATAGGTTAGGAGAGGATTCTTTGGTTACAGAAGTGTGTTTTGGACAAACATGCATAGTAACGTGAATTAGTCACGTTTGAAAAACACACTACTGACGTCATAGACAAAGGTCGACTCTCCATATAGTTTTATGGGTTCGAATTTCAGCGAAGGGTAGAAGATTAAACTATATAGAACAAATGTGAATTCCTGACGTCATCATCATACGACCGATCCAATACAATAAAGAATCACCATCGATATTTTGTAACTGTTTGTCTTCGTGTCACCTTTCAACACAGAGAAGGTAAGGTGTTAAACATCTTATTATGAACATTGTGTAGCCCTTCCAAGAATATGTATCTATCCTCCTCTCTATATGTGTTATAAGAAATATAAGAACTCTGTATCTATTACCCTATCACCCTCAGTATATATATATATATAGCATCTCAGAACAGAACTGTATATGTATAAATGTCTCCTCTCACCCTCATCATTGTTATATATGTGGTCCCGTCTCCTTTAATATGTCCCCAGCTATACAACATATATATATTTATCCAACTACACCTACGCTGAAAGAAGGTAGCGTTCCATAACAAACACAAAGAGAAGGGATATACCGGAGGTCAATTGCGCCTTTGTCTTGTAAGCGCCTACCCATTGGCTGATTAGGATGGACGCGGTGGCAACTAGAAATTTGATTGGCAAACAAAAAGGTCAATAACATGTGCGTATATATAAACGTACAACAACCACAACTTTTCGCATAGGCCTTACGAATTCTCGCGAGAATGAAACGGGGAACATTCTGTTTTGCTTAATTGCCATATATATTTTCATAACTTACTATATGTATGTATTGCATTCTCACTCATAATATTTTATTCATATTTTTATGAAGTACTTCTTACATATGCTTCGTTGAATAGTGAAAGCTCAACAACCAACTCATCAGGGATCAAAAATATATTGCTCAGAAAATAGTTGAAAATTATTTTTCTTTCCTTTGAGAAAGCATTTGATAAGATATATATATATATATATATATATATATATATATATATATATATATATATATATATATAATAGATAGATAGAGAGAGAGAGAGAGAGAGAGAGAGAGAGAGTTCTTATTGTTTTTTTTAAACGATAAATACGGATAAATAACGTCTTCCGCTCGTAGATCATTTTACTTAGACGGTTATATTATTTATCTTTTATTTGTAAAACATTTCGAACCTCGAAACATGCATGTACATAGATAACTTTTTTAATAATAATAATAATAATAATAATAATAATAATAATAATATATATATATATATATATATATATATATATATATATATATAGTAATTTATAAAATATATATGGCGATTAAGCTACACTGAATATTCGGCGTTTCATCCACTCTAGGACTCCTCAGGCTTATGCGCGAATTCTGTGGTTGTTTATCGTTTTTATATGCTCCTCTGCTAGAGTGGATGAAACGCTGAATATTCAGTGTAGCTTAATCGCCATATATATTTTATAAATTACTAACTAGCTCTACCTACGTATTGAGCACTTTTGAAGTAAGTAAGTTTACGCATAAATCTATAGTTTCGTATATTAATTTTATGTGAGTAAATTAAGTAGTTATATATATATATATATATATATATAAACAGATAATATATATATATGCATATATATATATATATATATATATATATATATATATATATATATATATATAATCTGTTTATATATAGTCTGTTTATTATTAACATTATTGGTTACATATGTGCATACATGTTTCAGTGGAACTCAAATTCAGGAACAACACTTCAGCAGACCAAAAAAAGAATTAATATTGAATCGGGTGTTAAGATTACATTGTTTTTTTGGGTGCGGACTACATTCCGAAAAATATTGGGGTGTATACTTTGTAAATGTGAGCAGTAGGGATTTTTTGTTGAGGTTGTGAGGGAAGATGGATTATGTTTCCCGTGCTTAAGCCGTCATTAGTAGAGAGAGAGAGAGAGAGAGAGAGAGAGAGAGAGAGAGAGAGAGAGAGAGAGAGAGAGAGAGAGAGCAACAGAAATAATACCTTATCTTCTTTTCTTTTATTTGAATTAAACAATTTTCTTCTTAATTCGTTTAGTAAAATCAAAAAAAAAATATCTAAACAGCTTTAATCTTCCCGCGCCATAATATAATTTGCTAATAGAAAAAAATAAAAAGAATATTATTGAATTATTCCACTATTATAAATGCATTTATTTCACTGCGAACAAAACACATTGTCATCGGAGAGTAAGGAGCTACTGTGACAGGAAGTTTAGCAACAAGAGGTTTATTATCATCACGTTAAAATTTACGCATGTTGGTCTGGCCAAACAAACAAAAAAACAAACAAAAACAAACAAGAAGCATGAAAACGATGTTTTTTTGTTTGTTTTGTTTTTTTATTCAATATTTTATTTTTTTGTATTTCAAGCGGTCACTAAAATTATCGAAATAAAAATGAAAAACGTAGAAAAAAAAAACTGGAAATGTGTATTTTGGACAGCGTCCATTTTTTGCAACAATGTTTGAAAGAGTTCACGCTAATTATTTTTTATGTGTTTTGGAAGAAGAATGTCGTATTTTTATATTATATATATTCTATATTTCTAAAATTTACTATAGAAAAGGAAAGTAATTCTTCCCTTCCTTTTCTAGATGTACTGGTTTGTAAAACACCTTCCGTTTTTTTTACTTCCATCTACCGTAAACCTACATTCACTGGTCTTTACACACGTTGGGATCTTTTTGCCCCCCCCCTCCTCCAAACAAAAATATAATCTTATCAACACTCTTATCCATAGAGCTTGTATGATATGTTCAGATAACAAATTAAATGATGAAGTCAAATTTATTACCAAGACTCTTTGCAATAATGGTGTTCCACTGCAAATCGTGGAATCTACTATTAAAAATAAAATCTCTAATTTCAATAAAATTAAACAGGCATCTGTCGACAAATGCCCTATCTACTTACGCCTACCTTGGCTAGGTAATGTTAGTGAAAGATTTGCCTAGCAAATTTCTTCTGTCGTACAACAATGTTACTTTGCATCAAATACCCGTCTTGTTTTTTCTTGTAAACCCATTTTGTCCTCAATTTGTAAAGACGTTCTTCCCCCCTCCCCTATAACAATTCTATTATTTATTTATTTAAATGTAGCTGCGGTGTGCGCTACGTCGGGCGGACGTCTCAAAGATTAGATAATAGGGTAAAACAACGTGTTCCATCCAAAATTCGAAATGCAAACTACCTACCTTCGGACGTTTTGAACAATACCCATGGCTTATCTATAGGAGAGCACCTTATAAATAATCGTATTTGCACTTCGAATTTTAGTGCGGACTTTTTTTCCGTCGTTAGTAAGTCGCGCTCTCTTTATCATCTAAAAATTCTAGAAACTATATATATTAAGACTCTGACACCTTCTCTTTGCAAACAAAAAGAGAATCTCATAGGGCTTAATCTAGTTTCTATTTAATAATTAATTCATCTCCCTTTTTTTTAATTTGGTTTTATACATATATTCCCCCCTACTTTTTCATCTCCGATTCATTGTCCCCCCTTTTCTTTTTAAAACGTAATTAAGCTCGATTTTAGCTCTGTTGAGCGAGCTTCGAAACCGGTCAGCTGACACATTCATTTTTATTTTTTAATTTCACAATCTTAAATAAATAATGTTTTCGAACAAGTTTAAATTTAGTCTTTACATAGCCATAATAAAATTTTGTACCCCGCAAAAAATATTTATATATATATATATATATATATATATATATATATATATATATTGAACATTGACCCGTTAACGGCGAAATTTCTGACCGAAAACTGATCACATCGATTTTCTCAAATCTCAGTACCCAGTATATCAAATTTCGAGTCTGTAGCCTAAAAATTGACAGAGTTATTGCGTAGGGAAATGTACACACACAGACACACAGATACACAGTCACGTTCACTTATATATATAGATATATATATATATATATGATATTTATTTAAAACTATACGTTATGCATTTCACATACTTACCATAGTTACATTAAGATAGATTGCTATCCTGCCGTTAAAAAAAACGGCTACAATCCATTCAAATCCTCAGTTACTCACGAAATGAAACGAATAGAATTATGTTCACAGATTTTCAGATGAGAAATCCTTCATGACTGAGACAATTTTGATTTTTGCTACTATCCAGAGTTCCCCTTTGCGGGGAGCTGAAGGCTCCTCACATTAAAAACCGACACTGTGTCTAACCCTGCCCTCGTGGGGAGGCCAGCAAATAGGAACATCTTATGATGAATTCGCTTAAGCGTCCTTTTTGAGGAAAGTTCCGAGTTCATTATTTAATTGTTGTTTATTGATGCCGTAGGTTTGTTTCAATGGCGTATTCATATTTAGGGGTGATGGTTTGTGGTGTCATTTATTATTCAACGGTCGTTTAGATTCTGATATGGCCGACTGTTATTGATTTACCGGATGGCGGTGCATTACTCTTATTAATTATAATATTATATTTATGAATTTGAAAGCATTATTATTTCTTAAGGTTAAATTAAACTACTAGAAAAACGAGTAAATGATATAAAAAGTTTTTTGTGCTACTTTCGGTTGAATTCACCCGAACAATTCTATTATTTTTTTATTTGCTTTTACTTGGAAGGTCACCACTTATCAAGGCCTGGAGGCAACTCAAGGATAAGGATTAAGTGTCAGGTAGATGATGAGACGGTGGAACTAGGGTAACGTAAAATTATTTAAACGGACGACTCAATAACAAATAAAAAGAAATAAATAAACTGCGTCAATCGCTTTATTGCAGATTAGTAAAATATCAATATTTCACCAAATACATGTCACAAAAAAATGAAAATTGTATCATCAAATGACTGTTTCAAGGTTAGTTATTTCCTAAAATTTTTATTCAAATCCATGCGATATTCACGAAGTTATGACATTTTATTCATTATCAAGTAATTTATACTGTCCATTGCATTATTGCAGGTCTTTTAAAATGCAAAAGAAAGGGTTTATCAAAGGTTATCGAACAGGAAAGGATTGTTGCTGGACTCGCAGAAGGATTGTTCACCAAGGATTTCGCTGTGAGGCTGGAAAGGGATCCAAGAACTTTGGCTTCATTCGTCAATAACCCCAATGACAAATCCAGAAAGGATATGGGCACCAGGAGAAACCTTTCACATCGTGATGTTCGGAAAATTCGTAGGGAAGTCAACCGAAACCAAAACAGCATCGGTGCTTACATTTTTGCAAAAGCTGGAATCGCTCCAAGATCCAGGCAGGCCCGATGTAATGTGTTGAATGTGATGGCAAGGAACATCAAAACTATTCCAAGGCCTCCATTGGGCAAACAACAAAGGAAAAAACGAATGGCTTGGGCACAAAATTATATAAAAATGGATTTCCAACGTGTCCTATTTACAGATGAGACCCATGCTACTCTTGACGATCTGGATGGATGGGACAAAGTTTGGAACTCTAACGGAACTCCAACCCCTTACAGAGTTCATCACCAACAAGGAGGTCAAGGCATCATATTTTGGGCGGAAATTATTGAGGATAAGTTGGTTGGACCATTTCGAGTTCCAGAGGGTGCAAAACTTACCGGCAATGCGTACACGGCCTATTTTGGATACACATTTGTCACCATGGCTGACCTACCATTGTCATGTCGCTTTTAGAAGATTTTTATGCATGAAAATGCATCATTTCATTCTGCTCGGGCAACTGCAGCCTTCCTTGAATCTATGGGCTTCTTTGGAGAAACCCTTATGAGCTGGCACCGTATACTCCGGATCTTAACCCCATTGAACATCCCTGGTCAATATTGAAAAGGTGTTTGTGAGGGAGGAGAGCAATTTACTTCAAAGGTTTCACTGTGAAGGAAAGTAGTTGATGTCGCCAGAACTATAACTCCTTTTCAGATCAAACAATTGACTTCTTCGTTGGACAAAAGGTTATTTAAAGTTATTTTTAAAAAATGGTGGATATGGCGATAAATAATTCATTTATTTGAGGCTTAGCACCTAGAATGTGCTTTTGTTCATTATTCTTTAACAGAAAAATATAATAAAAAGTAAAGTTTTCATGACTAGACATTGTATTTTTGCTCTAACACAGCATTTTAAGAGACCTGTAATAAAGCGATGGAAAGTGGAAATTCTTTGATTAAGAATAAAATGCCATAACTTTGTGAATATCTCATGAATTTGAATAAAATTTTGGGAAATAATTAACATTAAAGCAGTCATTTGATTATAGAAACTTTATTTTTATGACATTTTATATTCATATAAGACAATCACAGCTAAATAAAATTGCTTAATGTACTAGACACAGCAAATAAAACGTATGGTTTATAAGTTCAAGTGTCATTTAAAAGAATAAATTTTCAAAATAAAATTTAAATTTTATTGTTTGAATCAAAGAATACAATGTTTAAATAAATGTATTCAATGTTTAGTCCATGGATTTTCAATGTAATTACATCTGCTCAGAGGAAAAATTCTAGCAAAATGTTAATATTGGTTCGAAATTATTTTGCTAAATTACACATAGAGAGAAAATATACAAGTGGAAATGCCTTTAAGGTAATGAATGTTGAAAGTAAAGAAAGGATATGATAACTGGTATCCAAATGCAGATTTAAACCTTGAAAAAAGTTCAGATCCATATTTTATGAAGCTTGGTATGCTGCAGGAAAAAAAAACAAGAGTTTATGGTAATATATCCAAGGCAATTTTTTTTTTTGCGAAATTAATCCGTTACGAAAATTAATCCGACAAAGCATGCTATATAGAAGCGTGAAAACAAACAACAAAAACAAAAAAATGTTAGCATGTTTGAATAGATCTGTAAATCCCAGATCAGATCGATTCGGCCCTCCGCGGCCCGGGCATCAAAGATCGAGGATCAAAGTGTAGTATCTGTTCCGGTAGATGCTGAAAGCAAAGACCATGCAAGCAAAGACAATTGCCCTTGTGGCAATCAGTTTCTGGACCATGTAGGGGCAACACTATACACTAGGAGGAACCACTACCAACTCCCCCTTCCCTCCTTCGCGGGAGCTGGTTCCCCTTCCCCTCCCTCCACCCCTCTATCCACTTAAAAAACGACCTTGTGCTTAATTTGCCCAGTGGGGAAGCAAATAAATACAAGATCTGTAACATCCACCATTTTACAAAGGGGTTTTCTCAAAATATATAGACATCTTCAAGTAAGACATATTAAGACATATTAACACGATTGAATATATATATATATATATATATATATATATATATATATATATATATATATATATATATATATATATATATTAAAATGTATAGACATATACAGTTAAAGCCTAAATTATTGACACCCTTTCAATTTTTACTTTTTTGGGAGAAAAAAAACATTTTTTCACTCATTATTTTTATTAAAGTGTTGATGACCATTTATATCGACCATCTACAGATTTCCTGAAACACTTTTAGTTTATTATAAAATATTCAAAATAAATATTATTAATGATAACAAAAAACAGACGAATTCAAATTTATTGGCACCCTTTATCAATAGCCTTTGTTTTTAATAACAGCTTCCAGACGTTTTTTTTACGACATTACTAAATTCCTACACACATCAACAGGAATATTAAACCATTCTTTCTTGGCGATATCTTCTAATTTCCTCAGGTTCCTTGGTTTCCTTCTTTTCACGTCTGCCTTCACCACAGCCCACAAGTTTTCTATTGGATTCAAGTCCGGACTTTTACTTGGCCACTTCAGGACGTTTATTTCATTATACAAAAGCCATTTCTTCACCGATTTCGCTGTATGTTTTGGATCATTGTCCTGTTGGAAGACCCAGTCGGTTCCAAGACTAAGGGCTTCTGTAGAAGGTTTCAGATTTTCAGTCAATATTTTAATGTATTGATCTTGCCTCATGATGCCATCCACACTGACAAGTTTTCCAGTGCCACTGGTCGAAAAGCAACCCCAAAACATACGGTTTCCTTCACCATACTTCACTGTAGGGACTGTATTCTTTGGGTTGAAGGCTTCTCCTTTCTTTCGCCACACAAACGATGCTGCCAAAAAGTTCTATTTTAGTCTCATCTAACCATAAAACTGAATCCAAAAAAGTTGAATCCTTATCGATAAACTCCCGTGCAAGCTCTAAGCGGGCTTTAACATGTTTCTTGGAGAGTAGAAGAGTCTTCATTGGTCGGTACCCCTGAATCCCGCGTGATTTTAATGCCCTCCTCAAAAACAGAAATTTCAATACCTTGATCGCTCAACTGTTGGACTACTTTCTTACCAGTAGTTTTCGGGTTCTTTTCCACTTCTCGAATAATTTGTTGTACAGTTCTGGAAGAAAGTTTCTTTTTATGACCTCGACCCGTCAATTTTTAAATCGTATTGAAAACACCATATTTCTTGATAATGTTTCTCACTGTTGACACAGGAACTTCAAAACGCTTAGAAATTTGTTATTGATAAAGTGAAGGATTAACTAATGCACGTTATTTATAGAAGGCTTTGGAACGTTCTAGAAGATGATGCAATACCCAAATCATTATAAGCAAGTATTATTTTGCATGAAATATCGTGAATTCTATGATAAAAATCATTGGTACCAGTAAATTTGAATTCGTCTGTTTTTGTTATCATTAATAATATTCATTTTGAATATTTTATAATAAACTAAAAGTGTTTCAGGGGATCTGTAGATGGTCGATATAAATGTTCATCAACATTTTAATAAAAATAATTAGTGAAAAAATGTTGTTGTTTTTTCTCCAAAAAACGAAAAAATTGAAAGGGTGCCAATAATTTCGGCTTTAACTATCTATCTATCTATCTATCTATCTATATATATATATATATATATATATATATATATATATATATATATATATATAATAACAACAACAATAACAATATATATATACGCGTGTGTGTATGTATGTATGTATGTATGTATGTATTTGTGTATATGTGTGTGTATCATATTTTGTACATAAAGAAATATATAGAAATAAATGGGGCAACCTTGAGACAATATTTCTTCTTTGAGCGAATGAAATATGTATTGGACGTGAATAAAGAAACTTTCATGAAAGGATGAAGGGGAAAAATGACCATCGCCACTACAGCCGCCATCCACACCACAGAATGGAAAGACGAGATGATAACGGCAAAGTACAAGATGAAAAGGATAGTGTAAGGGAGGGGTGGGCGATCAATCAATGAAAAGTATAAGATGAACGGGTTAGGGAGGGGAGAGGCCGCTGGGGTTGGTAAATGACAAATATGTTGGGAGGAATCGAACGGAATTATTAAGGAATGGTAAAGAGAAGAACTAGAATCACAGGAAAGGCGGCGAAGGCGGTGATGAGTAGTGGGGGTGGCGACGCAACAAGATGAGGTGGTGGGGAACGTTAGGGACGTTATAAGATGATGAATCGGAGAAGAGAAAACGAAAAAGGAAAATAATAAGACTAGGAAGTGGAAAAAGGAGAGAAGAAGAAAAAAAATAAAAAGAGATATTGGTAGCGTTACAAGTAGGAAAAGAGGAAAAGAGGAAAAGAAAATGAAGAAGAAGAAAAAAAGAAACAGAAGAAAAATGAATAGAAGAAAGTAAAAGAAGAAGAAAAGCAAGAAGAATAGGAAAGATTAGAAGAGTTAGAAGTAAAAAAGAAAATAAAAGAAAAGTTGAAGAAAATGAAGAAATATAAGAAGATATAGAGGAGGTGAAGAACAAGATGAAGACGAAGAAGAAGAAAAAGAGAAAGAGACATTGGTAGTGTTAGAAGCAAGATAAGAAGAAGAAAGTTATAAAAATGAAAAAGAAGAAGAAGAAGAGGAGGATGAAGAAGAAAAAAGAGGAAAAAGAAGAAGAAGAAGAAATAGAAGAAGAAGAAATGAACAACAAGAAAAAGGAGAAGAAGAAAAAGAAGATGAGGAAGAAGAAAGAAGAAGAAGATGAGGAAGAAGAAAAAAGAAAAAGAAGAAGATGAGAAAGAAAAAGAAATAGAAGAAGAAGAAGAAATGAACAACAAGAAAAAGGAAAAGAAGAAAAAGAAGATGAGGAAGAAGAAAGAAGAAAAAGAAGAAGATGAGGAAGAAGAAGAAGAAGAAGAAGAAGAAATGAACAACAAGAAAAAGGAGAAGAAAAAGAAGAAGAAAAAAAGGAGGGTTAGAAGAAGAAAAAATAGAAAAATAGTAAAAGAAAATGAGAAGAATAGTAGAAGAAAGTGAAGAGAGTGAAGAAGAAGACGGAGAAAGATTATTAGGGTAAGAAGTAGGAAAAGGATGAAGAGAAGAGGAAAAGGAGAAAATGAAGAAATAAAAGATAAAAAGAAAGAATGATTAAGTTAATGTTAGTAGTAGTAAGTAAAGAAAAAGAAGTAAAAGAGAAGAAGAAAATGAAAAAATAAAAGATAAAAAAGAAAAAGAAATAGAAAAAAAAGAAGAAAGAAGTGTTAGATGTAAAAAAAAAAGGGGGCGACGGCCACGAAGAAAAGAAGAAGAGAAAGAAGAAAAAAAAGAAGAACGAGGATTAGTAGTTTTAGAAATAAGAAAATGATGCAATAATAAAAAAAGAAAAAGAAAAAAGAAGAAGAAGAGAGGAAAGAAAAAAGAAGAAAAGATATTAATCGTGTACGAAATAGAAAAAGAAGAAGAAGAAGAAGAAGAAGAAAACGAAGAAAAAGAAGAAGAAAAAAAGAACAACAACAAAAAGAATCATATACGAAAAAGAAGGAGGAGGAGGAGGAGGAGGGGAGGAAGATTAGTAGTGTTGGGTGTAGGAAAAGGAAACGAAGATGAAAGAGAGGAAGAAGAAGCAGAAAATAAAGCAAAGGAAAAGAAGATAACACAGTAATATGAAAGAAAAGGAAAAGATGAAGAACATTAAAAAAAAACAGCAGCATTAGAAGTAGAAGAAGGAGAAAAAGAAGAAAAGAAAAAGACAAAACATTAGTAATGCTAGATGAAAAGAAACGTAAGAAGACAATGAAGATGAAGAAGAATGCGCTATAATAAAATTATAAAAAGGAAGACGTAGAGGAAACCAAAAAGAAAAAAAATGAATATTTCTTTCAAGGATAAAATGGGGACGAACAGGGAAAAAATAGAATGAGAAAGATAAAAAGAAAGAAATAGTAGTAGCAGCAGCAGCAGCAGAAGCAGCAGCAGCAGCAGCAGTAGTAGTAGTAGTAGTAGTAGTAGTAGTAGATAAATGAAGAAGAAGAAATATACATTATATATAAAATACCAATAAAAACAAATAAAAACAAATTTAAAAATAAAATAATAGTTAAGGACATACTTAATAAAAGAAGAAAAACGAGTAAGAAGCAGAAGTATGGGGGGGGTACAGAGGATTGTTGTAAGCGCAGAAAGGAGTCTGGTTAGAAAAAAAAAATAAATAAAGTAAGTGAAAAAATTTACAAGAACGATAAAAGAATGAACCGACTTTAAAAAAGCATAAAATCTGAAAAAAAAATTTAAAAAAAAAAAAAAAAATCAATTAAATAAATGAAAGAAAACCTGTTCGAGATCCGAACGAGAATCTGCACGAGATAAAAAAAAAAAAAAAAAAAAAAAAACAGAAGAGAAACGGCAAATTCAGAAAAGCATAAAAAAAGGCAACCTGGAAGAACAAGTAATAAAACAAAATTTGCAGAAATCCAAGCAGAAGAGAAAAAGAAAAGAATATGGCGATTAGCTTTTCGTATAATCCACAGACTTTCTGCTCGGCTGTAATTTTCACTGGGTCGAATTGTTGAGCGACTCGTAACTGCCTTCGTCGAATCAGAGAAGCGTGCGTTATGTGAAAATGGTTGTTCTGCTTGAATGACGTTTTGTTACCGAAAGACGATGCCGCTGGCTTTGACTCTCTTTCTTTCTTTCTTTCTTTCTCTCTCTCTCTCTCTCTCTCTCTCTCTCTCTCTCTCTCTCTGTCGACGGCAACGATAACGACACGGGCGGCAATGTCCAGCCGGTCGAATAGCGCTAATCGGGCTGTGACTAGGGATTATCGAGCGATGGAGACGGCGTGCGGAAATACAGCTCTAAACGACAGGGTGTGTTTCTGGGTGTGGGACTTGCAGCAGCTGGTATGGTCATAAAAGGGACAGAGATGCGGAAAAAAATACGGAGGGGAAATGGGGTGGGGGCCAGTTGGAATGGCGACTAACGGTGCGGGCGCCCCCCGTGTTGCAACGGTGGTGACGAGAGAGAAATGGTGATGAAATGATGGAGACGAATGGCGAGAAAAAATAGAGAAAGAAAATGATGGAGACGAATGGCGAGAAAAAAATAGAAAAAGAAAATGATGGAGACGAATAGCCAGAAAAAAAATAGAAAAAGAAAATGATGGAGACGAATGGCCAGAAAAAAAATAGAAAAAGAAAATGATGGAGACGAATGGCGAGAAAAAAATAGAAAAAGAAAATGATGGACACGAATGAAGGTCCAAAAGAGATGGTTGAGTAAAGAAGGGAAATGAAAGAAAACTCAACAGAATTAAGAGGAAGGAAAAGATAGGGGACAGTAGTGCTAAAGCGATAACGAAGTGAAAATGCAGACAAACGCACACACACGCACACACACACATGTGTATAATTGTTGTATAGATTGGTTTCCTAGATGTAAATCCAATGAAACCCGCGTGATTATTAAAGAGTGCTCAGTGGAGGAATATACAAACACTCCACTAGTCTCTCAAAGTATAATCCCCACCCGGATATTTTATATACAAAACGAATTGAACATTGAGTCTGGTTTCAATAAGTTTTCTTGTTTGGTCTTATGAGGTAGGTCTCTTTAAATAGGAATTCCACCGAAACATGTACACACATATGTAACCAATAATGTTTGTTCAATAAACAGACTATATATATATATATATATATATATATATATATATATATATATATATATATATATATATATATATATATATATATATATAAAGGAACATGGTTCTGGATATGACCTTAAACTATATCCGATGGTGAGGCCCCAGCTTGCGGGCTTTGGGGACTGTGGAGCCACCCTTTAATTGCCATTGCTCCCAGGTGCACACTGACCCGGAGTGGTAGTACCTGTTAGGATCCCAACTATGGGTTCAATAAAAACCGACTTAAAAAAAAAAAAAATATATATATATATATATATATATTGTATTAAAAAATTGTTCTTCAAAATCACTGGATTCGGCATTAAATAACCTGAAAAGGGTTGATACGCCGTAAAA
>NC_136504.1:40955907-40990907 GCF_053919585.1 Euprymna scolopes | reverse complement strand
ATTAATCAGAAGTGACTTTTTCCAGGGCATTCATCGTCAAGCCCAAATATCAGTTGACGTGATATTGTAAACAAATACAGACGGAATTTGATGAACGACATTATCATTATTATTTTTATTTATTTATTAATTTATTTGCTTATTCTTTTGCGATTAATTCACCGGGCAAATTATATACAATAGTTAATAGAGGATTGATTCTATATACACCAATACATACACAATCTGCATAAATTAAAATATCATTTAAAGGATATTGTATGACTGGGCAACGCTAGTCGGCCAGCTAGTATAATCTAAAACCTGTACCATCACACCCTTTCCAGTATCAATTTACAGAATCTAAATGTAATGTGAATCAACATCTAAGTACACACCTCCCAACTCCTATAAATTTTGTATCAGTTGCAATGTGACTTGTTTGTGCTTAATATAAGTTGAAAGACCGCTGAATCGTTAATATTTTAACTTCCGGTCAGAAATATGAAGCACATACAAGAAATAAAATTTGTAAAAAATAAAGCTATCGTGACAAAAAATGTATATAAGAGAACAGATTGACTCTACTTTATTATATAGATATCGTGTTATTGTAGCCTTATTCTTAGTACAATAAGAATCGTATATTTGTAACATAAAAATTTGAAATATTTCTAAATACCAGGATGTTGATAACAAAAATAATTATGAAAATAAAAGAGAACGGTTTTAAGTCGAACACAAGAAGCATTTTAAATATAATGTTGCTGAGACATGTGATTGAGGACAGACATCGGAAATGCAATAGTTAATAACGAAGAAATGAATATTTTTCATATATAATATGTAGGTCTATGACAACATCACATTCTTTTCAGTGTTTTGACTCTCGCGTATATATCAGACACAGTTAGACACAGTTAATCAACCGAGAACCAAATCACTCTATATAAAAGCATATAAGATAGGAACGGATACACACTCGAGGGTCAAAACAATGAAAAGAATATGCTGTTTTCCTAGTCCTACTAATAAGTTAACAATGAAGGAGTTAAACTCCAAGTAAAAAGAATCATCACTGTCCTTATATATCAGATTCTATTTGTTTCCTCGATATTTTTGCAGTCCGAATTCTTTCTAGAGAGAGAGACCACGTGAATATTGTTAACATCTTAAGTGAAAGTTATATACGTGGAACAAACAGGATTTGAACTTGAAATACCTAGGTCGTCAGTTCGTACCGTTGACCACTTAACAACCGTCAACTCCCAAGCATTTTTGTTACTCTATCACTTTGCAGTTAGAGTTGACATTTTGTGGGTCTGTTACGCATGAATGTAAGTAGCATTTTCGTTGGTCTGCCACGTTTCTGTTTGAAAGAGGATTTTTGAGTTAGTTTTTCACGTTTCAATTTGAAATAGGATTTTCGTCATTAAATGTGCAGAACGTACCTTCAGGATATAAGTTTCTTTTTTCAATTAACTAATTGTCCAAGTCTGAGTTCATTATTTAATGACGAATAAGAAATGTAACATAGCACGGATGCTCATATGCAAATTTATGCGAAATGACGTCACCGGTAGGGAAAATAAAGATTGTAAAAAGAGAGATCACATTAGAAACGGGGATAACGTTCAAGACATCGTTAAAGTTGTGAATGACGCCCGACAAAACGATCTTGTTAGGGACGTCACGGCAGTAACGAGAGAATGAGGAAACAAATATTGTACAACAAAAAAAGCGAGTTGAAGTCATTTTCTATTCTTGGTCTCTTTTGCGACTGAGGACTGAGGCTACAACGTGTTGGTTCCCAGACAACGGTACAGAAGAAGAGGAAGAAAAATAGGAAGAAAAATAAGAAGATGATTTAAGAAAAAGAAAAACGAATAGAGAAGAAGAAGAACATGGAAGATGAAAAAAAAAAGAAGAAGAAGAAGAAGAAGAAGAAAAATGAGAAGAAGAAGAAAAAAGAAAAAGAAAAACATATAAGAAAAAGGATATAGAAGAAGAAGAAGAAGAAGAAGAAGAAGAAGAAGAAGAAGAAGAAGAAGATAAGACATAGAAGAAGAAGAGGAAAAATAGTAATAAGAAAACACCATGGAAAAAAGAAGAAGAACAACAACAACAAAAACAACAACAGCAATATGAAAGAAGAAGAAGAAAGAACGAAAGAAAGAAAGAAAAAAGAAAGAAAGAAAAAAGAAAGAAAGAAAAAAGAAAGAAAAGGGAGTGTAATGTATAAACAATCCCAGTCCAAGAACAACCATTGGCCCGTGACTATTTTGACTTCCGGTTAAAAGCGTGAGGCACTTAACAGGCCGATAAATAAGCCACGTCTACGTCACGCTAAATGCTTGACTCTCGTAACCCACATCATTGAACCACGATAAGAACTAAATATGACACGAAGGATGAACGAAGATTAAATAAAAAATAAAGGAAGAAGGAGACGATATAATGATAACTACAAAGAAAGAAAGGTAAGAAGAAAGAATAAAGGAGAGAGAGGAGGAAAGAGAGAGACGGATAGGTGCGGAAAAAAAGAAGAGAAAGTAATTGAAAATGCTGTGCTGGTTTGATTTGAAAACGGAAGAAACTGTGTTTCTGTTCAAGTAAAAGAAAGAGGAAGTCGGAAAGAAAAGTTGATACTAACCAATTATAATATGGCATAAACAACTGCATAAGTTCTCTTTCACAAACTATGTCGCTCATAGCATTCATCATTGCTTCGACAAATTTCAGAATCGACTTCGAAATCTAGTGGTGTCAATCTCCTCCGTTCCTTAAGGCATCTTTCTCGCAGAAAGGACTAGTTTTACTCTACTCTATAATTATTTCAACGAAAGGTGCTCGACTGAGCTTCGATCTTTGGTTTCTCTTTGTAAAACATTCATAGCAATAAACATTTCGTTTTGCCCTCTCTGTAGCAAAAAATCAAACGGAACTTCCATGAATCAAATTTCTTTTCTAGAACATCTAATCTGTGGAACAAAATACCAGGAAGCTGCTTGCCAACCAGTTAAAATATGATCATATTAAAGTGTAATGTAAATAGACATTTTTTGTTGTTCCGAACCATATACTAGTTGGTCAGTTGTGTACTAATCCCAAGAGTGATAGGAGCCTTCTATCATGTCTGAAAGTGTTACAATATTTAACGAACGAGATCGGAGATGCACCGCTGTACAACTCATGCTCTCTACCGATCCAAGTTATGACAATAGGACCATCGCCAGCACCCTCAAAATGCAAATCCGCAGATTTCAACGTTTGAGGGCACAGCTCAACGAAGTTTCCAGATGTTGTATTGTCTATTTATAAAGGATTGAGTGTTTGATTATCTTATCAGAGTACCTATTTACTATGCCTCCCCACGGGACAGAGTTAGACACCAGGGTCGTTTTTTAACGTGGAGAAAAGGTACAAAAATAAAAATTGTCTCAGTCGTGAAGGATTTCTCCTCCACCGAAAGAGAACAAGAAAATGAAGTGCAGCATCTGAAGAACAGATGGTGTTTATTTGCTCCCCCACTGAGCAAATTAGGCACAAGGCCGTTTTTAATGTGAGGTAAAAACCAGCTCCCCTAAAAGGGGTCACTCTGGTTACCAAAAATAATAATTGTCCCAGTATAGAGGGTTTCCCCTCCATTGACTGGTACAAATTATCTTAAGTGCAGTATCTGCCGGAACAGATGGTGTTTATTTGCTCCCCCACAGAGCAAATTAGGCACAAGGCCGTTTTTAATGTGAGGTAAAAACCAGCTCCCCTTAAAGTAGGCAAAAAGGGGGCACTCTGGTTACCAAAAATAATAATTGTCCCAGTATAGAGGGTTTCCCCTCCATTGACTGGTACAAATTATCTTAAGTGCAGCATCTGCCGGAACAGATGGTGTTTATTTGCTCCCCCACTGAGCAAATTAGGCACAAGGCCGTTTTTAATGTGAGGTAAAAACCAGCTCCCCTAAAAGTAGGCAAAAAGGGGGCACTCTGGTTACCAAAAATAATAATTGTCCCAGTATAGAGGGTTTCCCCTCCATTGACTGGTACAACTTATCTTAAGTGCAGCATCTGCCGGAACAGATGGTATTTATTTGCTCCCCCACCGAGCAAATTAGGCACAAGGCCAATTTTTAATGTGAGGAGTGAAGGGAGGGGGAAGGGGAAAAGGGGACCAGCTCCCGAGAGTTGGGAAATGGGAGCTGGTTAAAGGTCAGACATGTGGGGTTGCCCCCACATCTGGTCTTTGCTAGTCATAGCTAGCAGTATCTGCCGGAACAGATACTACACTTTGATCTTGACCAAAAGGCCAAGAATAGTAGTATGTCGTTGTGTGTGTGTCATGCATTTTCACATACCTCTGCTTCTTGGTCCATATGGAACATCTCGTCTGGGAGGGAGACTGGTACCTGTTTTTGGGGACGAAGATTTATTTCACTCAAAGACAAGAAATTATTCTATAGTTTTTTATTCACCTTCCAGATCGATCGCAGAATGATGTATGAGGATTAAATAAACATAAGGTAATGTCAGTCTTTATTTCCCTATTTAATAAAATATTAACCTAAAACTGGTCTTAAATAACTTAAGATAGCCGATATTTTGTAAACAGCGAAGCCAGCATAGGGCGAATACGAAACTAACATAATCGCAACGTTTTAGCTAGGTTGTTCTGGCCATATTATAAATATAAAAATAAAATTTAAAAAATTAAAAAAAAATTAATTATGTGAAATAAAGAAATATAGAAATCTAATGTAGGAATTCAATGAATAGTATTATTAAAAGATATTAAATGGCTACGGGTTTTTGTGGCAACTTCTTACGACAGGTTTTTAAATAATGATACGGAAATTCGATGATATATTAATATTTAAATAAGCTCTTGACAAAGGATGCGTCCAGGATAAATGTTTTCGCATGCTTCATTTCCTTTAAGGGAAATTTCTTTATATAATGTTCTACAGTTAAAGTGTTTTTTATTCAAGAAGTTTGAAGAAAGGCTGGTTATGTGAACATTTACAAAAGCCATAATGCTTGAAATTGCCCAATCGGTCTTGAAACAATTGTAACTTACAATGAAATACACTTTTTGTTGCTATCAATTCCTTTTTTGAAGTCTTGGCTTTGTTAATGCTATATATATATATATATATATATATATATATATATATATATATATATATATATATATATATATATATATATATACAGTACTGTTTCGTTGTATCACAACTCATCAGTGATGCTAGACATACATATTTCCCCAGCCGTTGATCGAACCTACAATCGTCGCATTGACGAATCAGTGCCGTAAATATTTCTCCTCGAGTGTGTATTCAATCGTCACCCGCCCGTTGCCAGTGCTCAAACTATCAGTTAGTTTACAAACAAATTAATGGTGGACTTCGCTTAATTGGTTAAATACGCGTCGGGTGAAAATATATTTACAAAGTCCTCAACCCAAAGATGGGAGCTTTAATAATCATCCACATACCGTACTGCGTCGTTGTATCAGGACTCATCAGTGGAGCTAGACATACACATTTCCCCAGCAGTGGATCGGACCTACAACCTACTAACCTGTCACACTACAGCCGGTAGCTCTAACCATTGGACCACAAATAAGTGCTGTAAATATTTCTCCTCAACAGTGTACAAACCATCAGCTTGTTTATATATAATATATAATATATATATATATATATATATATATATATATATATATATAATTAGTTGGTTTTTCGTTTGAAAGCGTTAGTAAATAGGATATCAAATAGAACACGTATGTTAAAGATCCATTTTGATGCCATCCAACGCAAAAAAAATAATAGACAGTATAAAAATAATGTTTATCGATATATTTCGGCAAAGAAACTCGCCCTTGTAAAGATTATTTTTCTTCTGACGCCCCATGATAATGCCTTTTTAGGCGGGACACGTCCGTTTATTTGTTGTTCAATGGTTTGTTTTATATATAGTCCAGGAATGCACATGGCGTGTGCTTAAGGAATAATTGGTTTGTTTCCTATTTGAAAGCGTTGGCAAATAGGAAATCAAGTATATTTTAAATGTCTGTACAAAAATGTCTGGAAACACTGAAGTCACCTCGTATACACCAATTACTTTATATATATATATATATATATATATATATATATATATATATATATATATATATATATATATATATATATATATATTCAGAGAGAAGGGGAGAACGCCGAGAAAGAGAGGCAGAGGGAGAAAATGGAGAGAGAGAGATTAATTAAATTATTAATTGTCTATCATTTGCAAACGCTCTGTTGCGTATGATTTTATATATGCATTATTGTATTCAGTTGAGTAACTACTCCGATCCAGGGATAAGAGGGAGAGAGAGACAACTAAACTGAACATCTCAACGCGAAAGATTAGTCACAGTTTATTAAAGTTTAAGATCTTATAACGGTCGCATGATTTGGCGCCAAAATTATATTATCGACACTCAATTGGACGCGGCCATTTTGTATGCTTATGGTTTAGGCGATGGCGGTGACTACTTCTAAAATGGCCACCATTAGATACTGAAAGCAGAATGATTTAAAATGGTAATGTTTGCGTAAAGACCAATACTTAGCGCCTTTCTGGAACGTAAAGTCAATTTGGGTTTTGTTTTGCTGCGTAAAGTGGGCCCCTTTTTACTTGTGGCGGTTTTCACGAGATTTGACTTTATTTTTTATCTAATTCCGGTTATCTTGTTTTTAAGCCTTTGCTTCGTCATTTACGACAATTTTTTATTTCATTCTTTATTTATTTTATGATTTTCTCATTCGTGAGAATTTTGTTTGAAACTACGGAAACACTATGTAGAAAACACTCACCTTTATTTATAAAATCTAGTACTGAGTCCTTGCAAAAAGATACGTCTTGCTAGCAAAGCTGTTAGTGGCTATCAAGTAGTCCCTCTTTCATAACGAAGACAGTTCATAAGGATACGCTAAAACACTCAGTTTGTTTACACGAGGTTAAAAGTAACTAACAATTTTCTTTTTATGTATATTTTACTCCATACGCTACTTCCTTACTTTTTCCATGAATACAGAAGTGGGGAGGGGGTGTCAACGCAACCAATCAATTTCTGACACATTTTTTTGTATCGCCAATTTTATCCAAACACTTCGATGTTTTCCAATTATTTAGATTATTCGAACTATTGTTCTCATCTTGTGTGTTATTTTCACAGCGCAAGGACCCGTGGCGAGGTGGATAGAGTACTTGGTAAAATTCAGTTGTGAGTTACACCCTTTTGGTGGTTGAAGGTCCAATCCTCAATGCAGGCGGCACTCAAAACACAATTGTAAATTACTTAGGACTTTTACCCAGTAGTAGCTGACGGAATGAGAGCATGGTACCCCCGTGGATTAATTAAAGGTGTCTATTCGAAATTCCGTGCAGATGGCCGAGTTTCACATAAAGATTGCCGAGTTCGATATAAAGATTCGACATAAAGTTCAACAGAAAGGCATGAAGAAGGTCAGAAATTACATTGACCAAAATTTTTCGGTGCCAAAACGATTTCGTTTAATTCTTTATTATTATTGACTCACATGGAGCTTTCACACAAGTCAGCAAACGATCTGATTGGAAACCTGTGGTGTTCTCTGGAAGCTGAGTGACGACAAGTCTCCCCAGACGTCCAGCTTTCTCTAGCTCCTTCGGTAGCATTTGCACCCGCTTACCATTGATTTGCAGCCGCTTACCATTGATTTCTCTGGTAGTGGCCATTGGTTTATACTGGAATTTGAGTGGCACTCAGCCTCCCCAAGGTCCCAGTTCTCTTTGCGCTTGTCCAGCCGAGGTCAGGTTGGCGCTCGCTCCTCGGTCCTTCAGTCCTTATTGACCCTTCCCAGCCCTTTGGTATCATTTTTTTTTGGGGGGGGCGGTGTGAAACAATGGATGAATGTATGATGGGGGGGTGTAGAACTTGTAAATATGCAGTTTCGGTGTTCTTCATTCTCTGTAACGCTTATTCGTTATATTGTCTTGTATTATTCTCCGCATTCAAGGGTTTTCCTTAATATTTTAGTCGTTTTCATTATCGTTAGTCGTTGTACTTTTGCAGTTATTCCTCCGATTCCAATTTCTGACATTCTTTTGTCGAAGTTTTTCGGAATTGTTCCTAGTGCTCCTACTATTATCGGTACTATTTTGATTTTCTTCATCATCCAAATCCCTTTTAACTCTCTGGCTTTTTATTATTATTATTATTATTATTATTATTATTATTATTATTATTATTATTATTATTTCCCTGTTGGTAATAATAAAATTATAAGTATTTATAAATTTGAAATTACCAGTAAAATTAATATCTATAGATCACCTCCCACGCAAGTGTGTTTTTACGTTTGAGAAAATTTATGCACATTAAACATGTGTTTTTTATGTTAATCGGGAAAAATAACCACTTTATAGTTAAATATTTTGAATTTTATCAAGAATTTGGATTTTAGTACGGAATCAGTAACCGTATCGGGATCGAGAAAAGTACGGGAATCGTCTCATCACTAATATATATATATATATATATATATATATATATATATATATATATATATATATATATATATATATATATATATATATATATATATATATATAATCATTATTATCATATATTATATATATATTCATTACTTACTATATATATATATATATATATAATATAAAGCTGAATTTGTGTGTGTGTGTGTGTGTGTGTGTGTGTGTGTGTGTGTGTGTGTGTGTGTGTGTGTGTGTGTGTGGTCACGAATAGGCTTCATAGAATGGAAATAGGCACAAACTTTAATAAAGACTGTTCATATCTATCTGCGTAAGTATACTTTTATAATTGTTTCAATTTGAAGAAATATGGTATAATAAAATTATGGGGTGTTCGTTCGCGCCTGACCTCCATAGAATGGAAATATGTCACAAAGTTTAACAAGGTTTTTTAATATAGATCCACAAAATATTGTGATAAGTGTTTGAGTGTGAACAGGTATGGCATAATAAATTATGGGGTTTATCTATTTTATTTTTACTTTCATCATATTTTGCTTTGGTTTTGATACCCCCAAATTCGAAGCTATCCCTTTACAACTGTTCCTTTTCATAACCTATCATACTTTCATAAATCAGAGTCCATTTTCTGTAGGCTGGTTTTGAACCCAGTCAACAACGGGTACTTTTGCTAGTATATATATATATGCATTTCATTTTCGCGAGATTTCGTCAGGCTTATAAACCAGAAAAATTCTCACGAGAATGAAACGCGGAATATTCTGTGTAGCTTAATTGCCATATATATTTTCATAACTTACTATCAAGCTCTACCTATGTATTGAGCACTATTGAAGTAAATACTGAAAATTTACGAATAAAATTATATCTTCGTATATTAATTTATGTGATTAAATGAAGTAGTCACACCCACACACACACACATAAATATATATATATATATATATATATATATATATATATATATATATATATATATATATATATATATATATATATATCCCCGTACACACTATAACAAAACTCGTTTAGGAAACGAGGAAACGATTATTCTCACGATAATCCCTGGTTTTCTTTATCACAAAGAAATCCAACAACATACTCGATTATTTAATACTGAGATCTTTTTTTATTTATATATTAATTATGTTATTTAAAGTAATTTAATTTCGGGGCGAGATCAAAGAATAATATTTCTTTGGTTTTATTTCTATTTATAAACAAGTTGCTTAGACTAAGTGAAGAATTGCACAATGTTCTGGATGAGTATTAGATCTCTAATAAAGCTTTCTGCGTCCTGCGAGATTCAGAAACCAATATGGCTGTTGGTGTCAGGTAACTTGGTTCAGAATTACTATCATGTTTCATGCAATAAATGAACGTGAGGACGATCAATAAATGGCCATCTGTGAAAACAATCATTACAACAGAAATATAGTCTCATTTTAATGGCTCTTCATTAGCAATTAGCAAATTAACTGAAATACGGGATCAGCTTAATTTGGAAAAATATGTGACTACATGGTGGAATTCAACATATATGCGGAAAAGCAATTTAGAACAATGAAAAGCTCTTGTAATGGATCCTGTTGATAATAAGATCCCTACCTCAACAACTTACCAATGGGGACTTGTTCAAAAAGTTTTCTTGTTACTGAGTCCATTTGAATAAATCGTCGAAGAAGCAAGCAACAGAACTTCAACCATGTCAATAAAAATACCCACAATTTTTGCTCGGAAGTTATTTCTATACAAAAGCTGTCCAATCTAATTCTGATATGTAGTGGAATCCTTACCATTGTGAACAATTCAGTGAATCAATCGAAGCAAGAATTTCATCTCATCTAAATGATAAAAACTTGTGTGTGTTGTCAGAAATTGCATAACTTGAAATGCGAACATTTATTTGTTGATAAAAATTGATGTTTTGGTTTATTACAACCTTTCTGATTGGTTGATTTAAATTCTAACCCCGTGCACGCGTGGGAAATTCAAACGGACAATGTCAGTTCCGGACTAGCTTCCTAACACGATGGACGTTAGTTCGTGTTTATCGTCGAAGCTTCTTGGACTCATTAATTAAAGGGCGAATTACTCCCTATTTGTCTCAGCATCGTGGGACAATTTAACCTAATTCATCAGGCTTTCCTTGAAGACGAAATATCGGCTTTTAAATCGGCAACTATACTGGAATATCGGCGCCTTGAAAGAACGTGGAAATTTTGGACTCTGAACATGAAACCATGAAAGCTTTCTCAGAAGAAGAAAAAAAAAACTACCACTTCATAAGACTTAACGAACTCAAAAGAGGGGCATACATGATAATGAGCATTTTTGCAAATGATGAAAAGATTCGACCGGCTTCTAAATATGAGTTCTAAATGTGAGAATAAATTTCTCACAGAGTCTACTTTCCTAGATCCAAGATTCAAATGTAAATTTTAAAAAAAAATGGTATGGTGTTATGGGGTTAAATGGTAATAAGAACGAAGGAACACGGGATTTTTAGGAACGAAACATGTATTTACATATATTACAGGCAATGACAGGCTGAGAGTACCATTCCTCAACTGTGAGCGTTTGCCCACGTCCAGCTTGAGATGTCCCATGGAGGGGCGTTTGGAATGGAAAACACCATTAAGTATTGGATTCTTCATCTAATTTCTACTGATGATGATGAAATAGAAACGGGATGCAGTAGAATGGAGACTGCAACCACAGCTATAACAGAAATACAAGAACCATCGAAACTCAAAAATAGGACATTCCTTATTCATAAGAACTTGACCAATATGCAGCTTTAACACTACTCACAAGGTGATGAAGACTTTAGTAAATTTGCTTTAAAATATTTAAGCGCATCACCTGTATTCGTTGAGAGTGAGAGGCTCTTTAGTGCAGGCGTTAATATGTATAAATCTACAAGGAACAGGCTGTATCATGAGAATGGAAAAAAAACTAATGTTTCTACATCATAACCTAACAGTATTCAACTTTAAATACTGGTGTGACTGAGAGCAGAGGAGACAGGCTGCAAGAATAGAAGAGGAAGTAGATTAGCAGCAGGTGCAGAGCAGAAGTAACCACCGAAGTATGTTCCAGTGGAAGCAAAACATAAACTTATAGTTATTCACTAAACAATTAGAAATTATACTGTGTAGTTTGTTTGTAATCTATTTTTTCTTATCAAGATTTTTATCATTATATTCATTTAAGAATTAGAAAGTGTACTTTGTATTTTGTAATTTCATTTAATAAGGTAAAAAAAGGTTAAAAAGAAACATAATAGCAGCCAGACACTTAACAAATATCAAGCACCCGTGTGCCCGATACACCCGGTCAATATGCAAGCCTTTTTCTCTCAACTTCCCCTGAGATATGTTCATGTTCCGTTCATTCTCCTCTAGGATCCTCCGACCACTCCGTCGTATCAGTTAAGATAAAAACGAAATGTAAGAAGCCCCCAGACGTACCCCTCCACCGTACTGTATACCGATACTCTATGGCTGACTGGGATAGCTTCCGTACATTCATATCTGATTTACCTCTGCACTCCATGTTTAAAAAGGAAGTGTCCTTTATAGTATCAGATCTGACCGAATGGTTAATTGTAGGCATAGACCAATTCATACCATCTAAAAAATTCCAACCTAACAGCCAGCCATGGTTCTCCCCAGAATGTGCTGCTGCTATCGCGCACAGAAATCACTTTTTCCATAGCTACCAACGTAATAGATGCACTGAGACTAAAGCTGCTTTCAGGACTGCCAGCAACCACTGTAAAAGAGTAATAAAAAATGCAAG
Organism: Euprymna scolopes; assembly: GCF_053919585.1. Taxonomy (NCBI): domain Eukaryota; kingdom Metazoa; phylum Mollusca; class Cephalopoda; order Sepiida; family Sepiolidae; genus Euprymna; species Euprymna scolopes. Next base: position 40,978,584 of record NC_136504.1, on the reverse strand, counting down.
AGAGCTATATGCCCAGTCTGTTAAATCCAAGGTAGCTGATCAGCGGCTTGGATCCCACCAGTTTTGGCAAATAACAAATAGGATCCTGAACAGAAGTGTGCGTTCTATCCCAACCATTATCAATGGACCAGAGGTCATCTCGTCAGCGTCAGACAAGGCCAAACTATTTGCAAAGAACTTTGCAGCTAATTCTACCCTATGCGACGAAGGCCATCAACTCCCCATATTTCCTCCTATAACACAGAACAAGCTAGGTAACATACAAATATCCGTGCATGAGGTCGCCAAGCTAATCAAGAACCTAGATTCCAGTAAAGCAACTGGCTCTGATGGCATCCCAATTATAGTGTTAAAAAAGCTTCAACCATAACTTGCTTCCATACTTACGAAACTATTTAAGCGCTGCCTTAAGGAGAAGTGCTTTCCGACTCCCTGGAAGACCTCATCAGTTTGCCCTGTATTTAAAAATTCAGGTGATAAGTCATCTCCCTCTCAGTACAGACCTATAAGTCTCCTGTGTGTTATGAGTAAGTTGCTGGAATCCATATTAAATAGAGAAATAGTCAACCACCTCAGCAGGAATAACCTTCTTAGTGACACACAATATGGTTTCCGCTCTGCAAGACCTACCGCAGATGTGCTGACGGTTATATCCCACAGGATTAGTGAATCTCTTGACAAAGGCTTCCTTTCTAGGGCAATTGCTCTTGACATAACTCTCTATCGCCCCCACAACAGCGGAGTTACTATCTTTAAAAGCATATCTGAGAAAATTGACCAAGTCCTTTCTACTTATCCTTCAGCTAACATTCACGTATGTGGAGACTTCAATGTTCACAACGTCGAATGGTTGACCCACTCAAACAAGACCGATGATGAGGGGAGGTTCTGTCATGATTTCTCCATTGCCTATGACCTCACTCAGATTGTTCAGGAACCCACCCGTGTGCCCGACAATGACGGCCAGTATGCGAGCCTACTAGACCTTTTTCTCACAACTTGCCCTGAACTATGTTCAGTTTCTGTTCTGTCGCCTCTTGGATCTTCCGACCACTCTGTTGTATCAATTAAGATAAAAATGAAATGTAATAAGTCCCCAGACGTACCTCTTCATCGTACAGTATATCGATACACTAAGGCTGACTGGGATAGCTTCCGTACATTTATATCTGATCTACCTCTGCATTCCATGTTTAAAAAGGATGTGTCCTCTATAGTATCAGACCTAACTGAATGGTTAATTGTAGGTATTGACCATTTCATACCCTCGAAAAAGTTTCAGCAAAAACCTAACAGCCAGCCATGGTTCTCTCCAGAATGTGCTGCTGCCATTGCGCACAGAAATCACTTTTTCCACTGCTTCAAACGTAATAGATGTATGGAAACTAAAGCCGTTTTCAGGACTGCCAGCAACCATTGTAAGAAAGTAATAAGGAACGCAAGAGTGTTGTATGCTCAATCTGTTAAGTCCAAAGTAGCTGAGCAGCGGCTTGGTTCCCACCAGTTTTGGCAAATAGCAAACAGAATCCTGAACAGAAGCGTGTGCTCCATCCCAACTATTATCAATGGACCTGAGGTAATCTCGTCAGCATCAGACAAAGCCAAACTCTTTGTCAAGAACTTTGCAGCCAATTCTACCCTTTGCGACCAAGACCGCCAACCCCCAATATTTCCTCCTGTATCAGAAAACACGCTATGTGATATACGTATATCTGTACGTGATGTTGCGAAGCTAATCAAAAACCTTGATTCGAGTAAAGCAACTGGCCCTGATGGTATTCCAATTATAGTACTCAAAAAACTTCAACCTGAACTAGTGCCCATACTTACAAAACTGTTTAAACGTTGTCTTAAGGAGAATAGTTTCCCATCTCCCTGGAAAATCTCATCAGTATGCCCTGTATTTAAGAATTCAGGTGATCGCTCATCCCCCTCTCAGTACAGGCCAATAAGTCTCCTGTGCGTCATGAGTAAGTTGCTAGAATCTGTGTTAAATACAGAAGTAATCAAACATCTCAACAAAAATAACCTTCTTAGTGACACTCAATATGGTTTCCGTTCTGCTAGATCTACAGCAGATGTCCTTACAGTTATATCGCATAGGATTAGCAAATCTCTCGACGGTGGCAATCTTTCTAGGGCAATTGCTCTTGACATATCTAAAGCCTTTGATAGGGTATGGCATAAAGGTTTACTTCATAAGATCGCTAGCTATGGTATAGCTGGAAAAGTCTTCTCAATTATTAAATCATTTCTTTCTGATAGGTTCATAAGAGTAGTAGTTGAGGGGCAAAAATCAGAAGCTCACAGTATTAATGGCGGTGTCCCTCAGGGATCCATCCTGGGCCCAACTCTTTTCCTGATCTACATTAATGATCTTCCAAATCATATCCTTACATCATTTGTAGACATTTATGCTGACGACACTACCATTTATGGTAGCACATCTAAGACAGTAAACGACCAAGTTCTCTCCAATTCTCTCTCCTCTGATCTTGAGCACGTAGTACAATGGGGAAAGAAGTGGCTGGTTACTTTTAATGCATCTAAAACCAAGCTTCTCTCTTTACATCATCAACATTCTAATCCACATTTGTCATCAATTGAAATGAATGGCTCTCGTCTTCAGGAGGCCTCAAGTTTTGACAAGCTTCTGGGCTTGACCATTACTCCTGATCTTAAATGGAACACGTATATCAAATCTGTTGCCAAGGCCGCTGGAAAAATGGTGGGATCTTTCTATCGATCCAGTAGATATCTCACTGCTGATGCTATTCTCTAACTATATAAGAGCCAGGTACGTCCAAGGATTGAATACTGTTGCCACATCTGGGCAGGAGCTGCTAGAAAGGACTTTTCCTGCCTTGATAGAGTTCAAAATAGACTTCGTAGCCTCGTAGGAGATGTCCTTTTCTCCTCCTTGCAACCTCTATCTCACAGAAGAGATGTTGCGAGTTTGTCTCTGATGTATCGTTATTTTCATGGAAAGTGTTCAACTGAGCTTCAATCTATGGTCCCTCCTCGCCAAACTTTCACAAGAAACACTCGTCTAGCTGTAAACACTATCAATAATTTCCCCCACTCTTTATCTGTGCCTAAACCTAAACGTAGATTCCATGAACAAAGCTTCTTTCTTTGAACTGCACGCCTGTGGAATTGTCTTCCGTTTTCCTGCTTTCCGGCTGACTACAATATGGTTGTGTTCAAGTCTAAAGTAAATAAGTTCTTGATGAGCCGTTCCATATAAGTTATTAAATTTACCAAATTTTCATTACTAATGATTACTATATTGACCAATTTCTACTGTACACTCTTTAACCCTTATCCTTGAGTGGCCTCTGGGCCTTGATAATGTGGTGATGCCTATGTAAAAAAAAAAAAAAAATATCAAAGGCCTTCGACAAGGTATGGCATAAGGGTCTACTTCACAAGATTTCCAGCTACGGTATAACTGGAAATGTTTTCTCAATAATTGAATCATTTCTCTCCGATAGGCTCATAAGAGTAGTGGTAGATGGACAAAAATCGGTCTGCAATATAAATGCTGGAGTCCCTCAGGGGTCAATCCTGGGCCCAACTCTCTTCCTGATCTACATCAATGACCTCCCTAAACATATACTTAAATCATTCGTTGACATCTATGCTGATGACACGACCATCTACGACAACACATCAAAGGCTGTAAATGACAAAGTTCTCTCTGATTCTCTCTCCTCTGATCTCGAGCGCGTGGTTCAGTGGGGGTAGATGTGGCTGGTTACCTGTAATGAATCCAAAACCAAACTCCTATCCTTACATCATCAACGCTCTGATCCCCAGCTGGCATCAATTGTGATGGATGGCTCACGTCTGGGTGAGGCCCCGTGTTTTGACAAGCTTCTGGGTTTGACCTTTACTCCTGATCTTAAATGGAACACGTAATCCAAGTCTGTTGCCAAGGTCGCTGGAAAGATGGTGGGATCTTTCTACCGCCCCAGAAGATATCTCACTACTGATGCAATTCTCTATCGATATAAAATCCAAGTACGTCCAAGGATGGAATAATGTTGCCATATCTGAGCAGGAGCTGCTAAAAACAGCCTATCCTGCCTTGACAGAGTACAAAATAGACTTCGTGGCTTAGTGGGGGATGCCTTTTTCTCTACCCTGCAACCTCTCTCCCACAGAAGAGACGTTGCGAGCCTATCTTTGTTTTATCGTTATTTCCATGGCAGGTGCTCGTCTGAACTCCAATCTTTGGTCCCCCCTCGCCAATCTTTCACGAAAAACACCCGTCTAGCTGAATCCACTGTCAAAAGTTTCCCCCACTCTTTATCTGTGCCTAAATCAAAACGCGGATTCCATGAACAAAGCTTCTTTCTTAAAACTGCACGCCTGTGGAACTCTGTTCCGTCCGCCTGCTTCCCACCGGACTACAACTTGGATGTGTTCAAGTCCAACGTTAACAAATTCCTAATGAACCGCCCCCTTAAGTAAACACTTCATCAAATCTCCACACGAACGTAATGTACTCGCAATAACCCTTATCCCTGAGTGGCTTCCGGGCCTTGATAAGTGGTGATCACTGTGTAAAAAAAAAAAAGGTTAAATTGTGTCAAAGCTATCCGATGAGTCAATTAGCATTGATGAAATGGTTTAAATTGAAAAGGAGAGAGAAAAGTAAGCAATCGGCTGGTTAATTAGTTCATCGACCGATTACAGATTAGTCGGTGAAGTGGACGATCAGGCCGATTACCGATTAACTGTCGATTAATCAATGCACCCCGAAATAGATAGATAGATAGATAGATTGATTGATTAATGGATAGATAGAGAGGGACATATAGATGACTAATTGTGAGATAGATAGATAGATAGATAGATAGATAGATAGATTGATAGATAGATATCTGACATGCTTCTATAAGTGAACTAGGATAACAAGATAGAAAAATAAAGCAATTAACCTATCTGAGACAGAGAGATGAGAGAGGCAGAAATAAATAAAAAGAAGTTATGAGAGACAGAGGGCAAGAGCGAGATAGATAGATAGATAGAGAGATAGATAGATAGATAGAGAGAGAGAGAGAGAGAGAGAGAGAGAGAGAGAGAGAGAGAGAGAGTATGGGTTGTCGCGGATTGCTTATTTCTAAAACCCGAATCAAGTGTGAATCTTTCAATCCATTTAATGGGCGATGAATTTCCGCGGCTAATTCGTGCCAACTTCCATTTCTTGATCCGTAGAAAAACCGACGTCGCTCATCTGTTTGTTCCGTGCAGAAACTTTGTGGGTCATGTGACTCCCAATTACCGCTCTTCATCCTCGGCGACGGCGGCCATTAGCAGCCGGTGCGTCGCACAACAAAATGGCTGTTCGTTTCCCGTCTTCACAAAAACCCGCACCCATTTTGGAGACTCTCAACAAGAAAATGATCGGATGCAGGTTGTTGCGGGGAGGGCGGTACATAAAGCGGGGTATGGACACAGCGACTACAGGGGGAGGGGAGTAGTGACGGTGGTTAGGTAAGGAGAGACTGGGGGAGGGCGGCGGCGGTGTTGGTGCTGGTGGTGCTGGTAGGATTTATTCGTTCTCTCTGATCTCTTTACACTTATTGGTAGGCCGGGGAAATCCAATTGAGTGAAAATGATTAAGCCTTTTGGCTGTATTTCGGATGAAAGGTGGGACGCGGCGATTGGGGAAGACGAGTAGAACGGTCTCGGATGGAACCCGTCTGCAGAGGGGGGGTTGCTGTTGGCTAGAGGAGTTGACTGGGGGATGCACTAATAAAAGATTATCAACCGCACCAAGTTCAATCGGTGTTGGTCCAGCAAGACGCACTTCCTCCCTCCATTTACCCTTTCTCCTTTCCCCCTTCTCGGCTTTTCCCTTTCTTTCCTTTTCGCTAACTGCCATTTACTGTCTTTTCTACTTAAATTAAGTTCACACACGACATTTGAAAACGTAAATGTTTTACCTTTCTTCGTCGGACTCTCAACCTTAGGCCGCTCTAGCATTCCTGAAAAAAAAAATCGATACTTTATTATGCCCCGCCAATTTCTATTTGTTTGCCTTCCTCCCTGTTCTTTACAACAAATTAATCTGTATGATTCAGTTCATACCAAAACTCACTTATTCCGGCTAGGAATAGTGTTACAACGGAGACTTTTTTCGCATATAACCGAAACAATTACTGCGGCCCAAATTATTACTAAAACACAAACCCATATTGCTACCTATTTCACAATTTTCACATGAGTAATTTTATTTGTTAGATTGACCTATCACTTTTCTAGCATATAATTATAGTAAGATATATAATGATTTGAACGCAATTAAAATACTTTATATATATATATGTGTGTGTGTGTGTGTGTGTGTGTGTGTGTGTGTGTGTGTGTGTGTGTGTGTGTGTGTGTGTGTGTGTGTGTGTATCGATTATATTTTTAAAAAAGGTATGTTGGATTCCCAACCTTAGATCGCCCTAGAATTGCATCTGAAAAAAAAAATCGATACTTTCTGTCTCGCCGATATCTATTCGTCTGCCGTCCTCCGTATTCTTTACAACAAATTAATTTGCATGATTCGTTTCATTCCAAATTTAAGCAGACAAAGAATAGAACAGAATTCTAACTCGTTTTTTTTTTGTTGTACATTTCCTCATTCTCTCTTTACCGCTATAACATCCCTCACACAATCGTCCTGTCGAACGTGCTCTGGAACGTCATCCACGCTTTAAACGTAATCTCGAACGTCATCCACGTATCTAAAGTGATCCTCTTCTCTAACGTGCTCTTTCCCTTTTTCTCTTTACCGATGACGTATTTTCGTATACATTTCAATACACACGTCCAGACTCTATTACAAAACAACACTTATTCCGTCTAAGAATAGTGTTACATTGGAGACTTTTTCGACGATAGCCAAAACAGTTGCTGCAGCGTAAGTTATTACGAAAACACAAAAATCTATAGTGATGCCTATTTCACAGCTTTCACATCACATTTGTTTTGATTGACTAGTTACCTACCACTTTTCTAGCATATAATCATAGTAAGAGATATAATGATTTGAAAGCAAATGAAATAATTTTGTAGTCAGTAGTGGCGACAAATTCAAAGATATATCATGGCTGGCTGTGTTATGTTATTAGCTTCCCTGAAAATACCGGTTGGTCTTGCTGATAGTTGATTATGATGATTATTGTTGTTTAGATATTATTTTTAAATGTTATCGAAGCTATAAGTCATGTTTTAGAAGAATGACAATGTTTACATTAAATAGTTCTCAGGAATGTAACTTGATGGATGAAATGTCATTCTGATGATTATGTTTTCACTAAGATACATGGCAAAACCTGACAAAGATCTTTAGGCTACCTGTAGTTATGACGTAATGAATTTTAGACTTAAACGTAGGAAGTTAGTTATGTCAGTCTGTAGCTAGAAGTTGTGGAGTAAAGTAAGACGACGGCAGTCATGGAAGCACTGGGCGTGGTACATGAACCTTGTGTAGTCGTGGAGAACGGAACGGCGTGTTACCTAGAAACCAACAACTCGCAACTACAAAAAATGTAAACAAGAAACAACTTCGAGTTTTTTTTTTTTTTTTTGTGAGAGACATGGATACATTTTAGGAGCACGCCAGAACGAATGAAAATGGTTGTCATTCAAAGTATGTCATAATTTTGTCCAGCACAAATGTAAAAGATGGTTATTTGTCCTTCGTTTTATAAACTGTTTAGAATGTCGAAACGTACATCTGCCCATTATACAAACATCAACAAGAGAAACAATTATACACCAAATGATAACTAGGGCTATGAAAACAGCATATTCTTTTCATCGTGTTGACTCTTGAGTATATATCCGACACAGTTAGATACAATTAATCAACCGAGGGTCGCATCATTCTACATAAAAACATATAAGATATCAATGGATGTATATACCTGAGAATCAAATCAAGGAAAAGAATATGCGGTTGTCCTAGCCCTAACGATAGCATATTGGAAGACGTCACAAACAGTCAATAGATACGAAATACATGAACACAAATAGACGGCACGTTATCAAGATAAAAAAAACTCGTTATGTACGACACACATATATACATATATATATATATATATATATATATATATATATATATATATATATATATTATATAGACCTATATAAACAGCTGTTCGGTATATGTGAAAACGTTTGGAACGGTATAAAGCTCTCGATATCAGCGGTACAGCACTCTAGTATTTCAGATGCGATGTAGGACAGATTATTTTTGAAAATTGGTCCAAGACAGATTTCAGATAGGAAAAATCTTAAGCTGTCACAATCAGCTCCTGACACACCGACAAACTTTGCAACTGAAAGGCACCTCGGCGGACTTGTTGGACTTCGTTTTGATTTTTATTGCAATAACTGAGTAGTTGTAGGATCAGGTACGATTGTTAGCAGTCTTAAAACACACATTTACAGACATACGCTCGCATAATGACACTACTTTATAAATATTACAAACTGTACCATCAAATCTTTCCTAAAGACACACACAAGTATAAGCTCTTTTAGGAAGATGTAAAGATGGGTATTGTCTGCGAAATTATAAGATTTGATAAAATCGAATGTGTCTTGTTTTCCTTGTTAGCATCCTTAAAACTTATGATGTTTCTGAGTTTTGGAGATGAAGATTCGTTATTCGTATTATTTGGATTCGTCGGACTACTGTTCTCATCTCGAGTGTCATTTTCACAACGTTTCGGTCGATGTAACCTCCGACCTTCTTCAGGTGTATCTTGTCGAACTCGGGAATTTGGACGAAATTTCGAGCAAAACCCTTTATTTACTTAACGGGGGTGGCGTGCTCTTGTTCCGTCAGCCATGATATGCGAATTACTTAGGGCCTGTACCCAGTCATGGCTGACGAACGACTGTTAAAGATATATAAATCTTATCATGCTAAGGGTATGAAAATAGCTATCATCCCCAGTATATCAAAGAGAAAATGAAAATATATTCAATAAAAATAAGGATTATTATAATGAAGCTTTAATCAGATCATGATACGAAGGTAAGATAAAATATATAAAGTAGGTAGATAAAACAACACAGTATCATATAGCATGGCAATGAAAGGATAAAAACTATAAAAAATAAAAATAGGGATAAAAATAATTAGAAGTATAAAACGAATGAAATTAAAAATAAGGAAGAAGCATATGATAATAATAATAATAATAATAATAATAATAATAATAATAATAATAATAATAATAATAATAATAATATTAAGAATAAGAGACATAGACGAAAAAACAAGTATAGTTTAATCCTCCGTTTGGTGAACATGTACAAAATCATATCCTCAAAGAGTTTTACAAAATAATTGATAAGAACTCCTCCCAGAAAATAGATTAAGTAAAATAATTAATAAGAATACAGGTTAACTTTCATTCTCAACCGCTGCCAATCTAGGTAATATTATAATATGCCTTAATAATAGTAGCATAAACAAAATAGTGAATCAGGTGAACTAAATACGATTGAATCAGGTGATACGATTGAATCAGGTGAACTAAATTTGAAGAGAAAATGTAACTGTAGAATACCTAACAAATGTCCCTTGAAGGGCAATTGCTTAATTTCTGAAATCGTATACAAATGTGGAAATTAGGTTGACAATAGTAAAAAGATACACCTAGGGGGAACTGAATGTTTTTAAGGACATGTATAGAAACTAGTGTTGGGACGATTAATCGGAATCGAAATCGGGAATTGGAAAATTGATGCCTATTTTCCGATGCCAAAACGATTTTTTTAATTGTCTTTTTTTATTTGATTTTGTTTAAAGTAAAATCTTTCATTGCTGGTCATAATAAAAAAAGTAATAAATATTTATTGATTTAATAATATCAATAAAGCTAAAATCGATAGATCACTCTCCGCAAGTGTATTTTGACGTTTAGAAAAATATCTACATATTTAACATGTGTTTTTACGAAAATCGAGGGAAATAACAATCTTATAGTTAAATGATAAGAAATTTATAAATAATCGGAATCGGAATCAGTAAATGTATCGAAATCGGGAATTTTGTTCAGAATCGGTAATTGTATTGGAATCGGGAAAAATATTGGAATCGTCCCATCACTAATAGAAACCACGTTGCATCGTTTAAAATTGGATCAGAAAATAAACCAAATCGGAATGAGGTTAATGATAGAAATAAGGATAGAACGAAATAATTATTAGAAATAAAAAGATAAACATGTCTGCATTAGAGAACTACGTAAAAATAAAGAAAATAATTTGAATAAAATGGTTAATAGTAGATAAACCGAGTAAATCAAAAAAATATTTATTTTTACTTGAGGCATATCGCATAGTGAATTCTAAAACAGAAATTTTAAAACAAGGTAGATGTGATACAAAGTTGTCTTCATAGAAATAAATTTCTGTTATCACGCCTAAAAGCTGATTAAAATAAACAGATGGATTAAAATAGATTTAATATAAATATATAGTTGAAAAACTAAGTGAGAAATTGAAATGATATTTTTATTAAAAATTTAATTATAAAATCATATAAGAATTGTAAATTTAAAATTAGGCTAAGGCCAGTAATCTACAGGGTGACCCAAAAAGATGCGTACCCATGTTTTATTCGATAAAAAGTCTATTTTTTAACAAATGTTTTTTTCTGTTGCAGGACGTGATAGGTGAACCTATGGATGATCGCTTGCAGCTTTAGTTGCCCCAAAAATGTGTTGGACAATTCAGCAGAAGACAATCTCCGTGGAGCAATATTTTTCGAACAAATCATACCAGAGTGTACAGTTTCGAAAACGTTTTCATTGTCGCAACTTTCTATCAAAATCAACGATTGTTAGGTGGGTTACGAAGTTCAGAGAGCATGGGACTTTAGTGGACTTATGTTCTAAAGCCACAGGGGGAACTTATTCAGGCAGGAAAAAGAGTGCAAGGACAGAAGAAAACATTGCTGCAGTGAGGAACTCAGTAGGACGCAGCCCTAAGAAATCAGTGCGTAGACGCAGCTAAGAACTCGGAATGAGAAGGCAGTCACTGCACCGTGTTCTTACGTCTGATCTGCACCTATACGCATACAAGATTCAAGTAAAGCAACAACTAACTGATGCTAACAAGGAAAAGCGAGTAACAATGTGTGAATGGTTCTGTAATGTGTTTGAAAATGCCGGAAACTTTTTTGAGAACGTCTGGTTCTCAGATGAAGCCCATTTTTTGCTTTCCGGGCACGTCAATAGCAAAAACAATGTTTTTGGGGGTTCGGAGGTTCAAGACGAAGTGCTTCAGAGGCCCCTTAATTCCGTTAAATGTACTGCCTGGGTGGCCATGAGCAAGCACGGGATCATCGGGCCTTATTGGTTCGAAGAGGATGACGGCCGATCTCAGACAGTCAACAAGGAGCGCTACATGGCTGTTCTAAACAATTACTGGGCGTCGCTGGGACGCCGGAGAGGAGTTCTGAGAGCTTCGCAATGGTTTCAGCAGGACGAGGCCACACCTCATACCGCCAACGAAACCCTTGCTTGGTTGAGGCAGAGGTTCGAAGAGAGACTCATAAGCAGAAGATGCGATTTGGAATGGGCCCCGCGCTCACAAGATCTTAACCCCCCAGATTTTTTTCTATGGGGTTTCCTCAAAGACAATGTATACAAGGAAAATCCACAAACAATTGAGGAACTGAAAACTGCCATCACAGCAAAAATAAGAGCCATCCCGAAAGAGGAGTGTGTAAAAGTGATTGACAACTTTGCCAGACAAGTACAGGTTTGCTTGCAACGAAATGGTGGACATTTGGAACACATCTTGGGAAAGCCATAAAAAATTGACAGAAATAGCTGAAACTCTGGTGAATGGTCTTACATAAACTGAATAATGTGTGGTTGTAATTTGAAATAAATAGCTGTTTAATCAAAGTCACAATTGAATTTTTTATGGGTACGCATCTTTTTGGGTCACCCTGTATATATATATAAAAGCGAAAATGTATGTTCACTTTTTGTGTATGTCCAAGAAAGGCTTTTTTCAGAGAAGCGGTCAGTCGGTTCACAACTTTTAAAAACTTTTTATATCACATGTAAATCGTAATATCTCACAGTTAACAGCGGAGCTCACCTGTCTATTTAATTTGCTCGACTTCGGGAAGATAAATATTCAACAGTTTTCGCTCGCCGCATGTAGGTTAGGCCTTTTCCTATAATGTTTCCCCCTACCCCCAACTTCTTGGGTGGAAAAAACTACCCCGCAGTCAAAAGTTGACCTCATTAAGTCATTAAAACGTGCACCTGCCAAATCCAAGTAATTAAATAAATTCAAACGTCTTTCTGTTAGCATCTCGCGGTGTCCCAGCCCAATGGTTAATACCGCCGCACTCTTTTTTTTTTCACACTTTAATTTACAACTTTGCCTCAAGGCTTCGGGTTCGATCCTCATGCTTACCTACCAAAATATTTTTAAACCCCCCCCCCCGGTTTTGATTTACATAAAACCACACACACCTCCAAACACCCTGGCAACGCCGGGTACCCCTCGCTAATAAAAAATGAAGCAAAATAAGATAGGAACGCATGGAATTTCGATGAATTGGAAAATATTGACTAAAGAGAGGTATCTCGATTTCATCGTTAATGAACAAGAAAGATTAAAATTGAAACAAAATACTTATATAAGAATAAGAATGGTTAGAAATCACTGTGGAAGCGTGTTTTAACCAGAAACATTCATCTCGAACACGCTCCTGTCATATCGAAGAACCTACTGTTGATTTTATATATTGGTCCTTTCGGCTTGTGTCGTGATAAAACTTCTCAAATGCACTTGTAATGTTGGGTGTTATCTTCTTTCGTCGGACTATATCGATTATCAATACTTATCAAAGACATTCCGGATTCATCCTCAGAGGAGCAGTCTTTTCTCCGCTTGATCACCGTCTCGATTGTCAGTCACATAAAATACATTCGTATGAAATTTCATAAAAATCGGCCCAACTGTTTTTGAGTCCATAAGAAATGAACTCACACACACGTACACACAAAGTTTTTTTTTTGTATAATAGATATCTATCTATCTATCTATCTATCTATCTATCTATTATACAAAAAAAAACTTTGTCTGTGTGTACGAAAATAGATAGATAGATAGATAGATAGATAGATAGAGAGATAAGGGATCTAAGTGGTGCGTAAAAAAGTGAGCAAGGCGTCTTTGTATAAGGGAAACTAATTCCTTTCAAATGTGTTTCTTCCAAATTTCCTTCTCATTATTTTTAGCGGATTAAAATAAGCGTTTTTTGTTTATTTGTTTTGTTGTTTTTGTTCAGTTTTTTCTTTATTGCTATTAAATCATTCTTTCTCCCTCTTTCTTCTCTTCGTCCACTTCTTTCGTTTTTCCCCCTCTTTGTCGATATGACACCCCTTTATCCGCCATTCTTTTCAATCTCCCCGATGCACTAACCCCCACCCCCCTGTCCGAACCCCCTCATCTCCAACGTCGGAAATCTTTCCTTGCGAGATTTCCGAAGCGCAAAGCGTACGATTGCCACAACAACTTCTTCGTCGGTCGCTTTTCCAGAAACACGGACGGCAGCGACGCTGAAGCACGGGGCGGCCATTACTGCAATTTCCGCGCAACGTCGAATTGACTTCCGTTTCCGGTGACACGTCGTGTGAGTTATTGTGTAAAAGAAGGTGTGCAAGACAGAGAGTGATAAAGAGATGTACTGAGAGAGAGAAAGAGAGAGAGAGAGAAAGAGAGACAGAGAAAGAGAGACAGAGAAAGAGAGAGGGGGGATAGAGAGAAGGCAGGAAGTTGTATGTCGGTGTTTATGATTGATTTACATAGAACTTCTTTCTTTCATATGAAAACCTATTAAGGCTAATAAAGAAATACACACAGGCAAGAAGGAATGTTCTTTGTATTATCTATCTATCTATCTATCTATCTATCTATCTCTCTGTCTCTCTGTCTCTCTCTCTCTCTCTCTCTCTCTCTCTATATATATATATATATATATATATATATATATATATATATATATACTACTATATATACTATTGTACCCCTATATATCATACCATCATCTCTATCCCAAGACATATATATACTCAACTATATATATACCATTGTACCTCTTCTACGTAAATACCCCCGACAAACCCGGCAAGCAGTAAAATCCCACCTCTTCACAATAGAGATCCCTAGATGTAAGAGAGTCTTCTACTCCAGTAGTTTCTTTCCCAGAACTGCTAGACTTTGGAATTTATTTCCGGGTTCCTGCTTCCACAACTGTACTGACATGCAGACGTTCAAGTGTAACGTGAATCGACGTCTTGCTGCCCAACTCCCCACATAGTATCCCTGTAGCTTATATCCCTAATAGTAGCCCTCTACATCAAAGTGGCAATGTGCCTTGTTTGGGGTGAAAATGTAATAATATATATATATAAAGCTGAACGTGTGTGTGTGTGTGTGTGTGGTCACGAATAGGCTCCTATATAGTTGACTATTTTTTAAAAAAACTGATTGCATATAATGATAGAAGATGTATCGAGGATCAGGAATGGGTATGTTTGATCTGGCAGAACGGTGGTTCATCAAAATTGTGGGGTCTGCGTTCGCGCCTGGCCCCAAAGTATGGAAATAAAAAATCGAAACAAAAAAAACGTTTGCAAGGGTTTTTGATATGGATGTACATAAGAATACTTTGATAAGTATGTTTCAACTTAAATAGGGATGGTATAATAAAATTGTGGGGTATACGTTCGCGCCTGTACTCCATGGAAATATGGCACAAACTTTAACAAAGACTTTTCATATCTATTTGCGTAAGTATACTTTGATAATTATGTTTCGGTTTGAAGAAATATAGTATAATAAAATTATGGGGAGATCGTTCGCGCCTGACCTCCATAGAATTTAAATATGTCACAAAGTTTAACAAGGTTTTTTGAAAGGGGTGAAGGACCACAATAACACCTTAACTTTAATCTTAATTCACGTTAGCTTTTATTTATTTTTTTTTTATTTGAATCATATTGTGTCGAATAAATTCACGTTCTTATTAAAGTGAAAGCCAACAAAAAAAGTCGGAACTTTAGACAATTTTCGACACAAATTTTGCATACCTCTGTTTCCCCTTCTCCACTTGCACGTGGCACTCTTTCGAAAATAGGTAAATAGATAAATAATAAAAAATAAGAACGTTACTTGTTATCGTGGCAAAAGAAGGACAAAATCCTGCTCACGTGATAACGTGTCTTTTTAAAAACATTTACATAACCTTTTCATTTTTATTTATATATCTGTTTAAGCTTTTCTTGTCAGTGTACTAGAAGGAATTCAGTTGATTACAACCCTTTCTGTATGTTCTTTACATTACAATAGTACAATCCTGAATCCGACGGCGCAATACTATACCGTTCAATACTGTAAAACTGAAACGAAGCTGTTCTGCTTGAAAAGGGGCGCCATTTTCTTCTTATTCATATTTATATCGATTCTTTGCTTTAAAAAACTAAAGTAATTACGTGTTTACTTTTTTAATATCCCATTTTGCTGTTTCGGATTAACACAGAATGCTCAGGTGCCCCTCCTTCAAATTGAAAACGGGGCTCTCCATTTCAAAGTTGATGCCATTTTGATTTTTGTTTAAACCGGTTCGTGAATTTAAAAAAAATTGTTTTTTTACAAACTACTTAAAAATACAAACCAATGAACTTTTATTGACTATGGTAACATTTGTTTCTTGTATATTTATATTATTATATATATAACATTTTCTCTTCATTTTGTTGATCACTCTTGGCTACGAATGAAAACAAAGTTGATATAAAAAATATATTTTCGCGAAAATTATCTTTACTTTCATCAGGTGTAAAATTTTTGAGTATCAAAACCTATCTCTTTACAACTCCCTCCTTTTCATAACCTATCATACTTTCATCAATCACAGTCCATTTTCTGTAGGCTGTTTTCGAACCCAGTCAACGACGTGTACTTCTGCTAGTATATATATATATATATATATATATATATATACATATATATATACATATATATATATACATATATATATATATATATATATATATATATATATATATATATATATATATATATATATATATATTAATGTCGTAGTACCTTTAATGTACGTATGTCACGGTTTCCAGATAATAAATTATTCAATTAGGAGATCCTATATATTAAAAAAGAGAACAAAAGCTGATAACTACAAACATTGAATTAGTATGTAGATACTCTAGTTTAATGTTCCTGGTATGTTATCACTAGGATTATGACAAGAGAATATTCTTATCATTGGCTTGACTCTCGAGTATATATCCGATATAGTTAGACACAGTTAATCAATCGAGAACCACATCACCCTATATAAAAGCATATAACATATTAACTGTTGTGGAGACGCCCACTAATTAACATAGGCGAGTGAGTGAGATATATAAAGGTATCAATCACCAATACCGGGAGAGTCCGGCAACGACCGCCAAATAGGCAAGACGCCTATGCTCTATCCAGTAACACATGCAACACGCTACCTGCCGGAATATCTCCAACTGAAGTATATCTGAAGACATGTAAATATGTATATAACTTTTCTTCATAATATATTATTGTATACCTTTACTTTCGTGTTCTTGTTAATTATTTGTGCAGACACAACATTAACTGATATATACTCGCGAGTCAAAATAATAAAAACAATGTTCTTTTGTCATATCCCTAGTTATCATATTCATCCTCCTTTTTAATAAATAGGATTTCTCGATCACCGAAGATGCAACGTGAAAATTTTTTTTTAAATATGATGATGCTTTTGGGCCGTACGTGAAACTACAATATACTTTCTTGGTCTTCTGACTAGGATCCAAATGTAGTATCTGTTCCGTCTAAAGATGGTATAATCATATCGTGGGATTTCCGTTCTCGCCGGGCGTCCATACAATGGAAATATGTCATAGACTCCTATAAGGATATTGGAAATAAACCATAATAACCAGATATATTCTGACATTACACCAACCAGATTACTTATATAAATACTTTTACAGTTTTAACAAAAGGGTTATTGCAGAGTCTCCATTCACGCTGAACGTCCACAGAATGCGCAGTATAAACATATTACATATGAAAGCTTCCATTGTGGACTTTCCACAGGTCCTGCTAATTTAGATTATTCAGATTGTTATTCTTATCTTAGCTTTTATTCTCACAACGTTTCGGTCGATTCAACCTCCCAATATCTTCATGCGAATCTTGTCGAATTTGGGAAACTTTCTATCTAACTCGACTATTTTGCAGAAACGTAATGGATAAAGTGTTAAGTAATAATTGGTGCTGTTTGACACTTTTCTGAAGGTTGAAAGTTCAGTCGTAAGTGTAAGTGATACTAAGAATACAATTACAGATAACTTTGCTCCTCATCCGTTTTGAGTGGGCTGTTATGTCAACCCAAGCTACGGAAAAGTACCGTGATACTGACGTCAAGCTACGGTGTTTGGAAGCATAACTTTAACAGTGATCAACAGAAATCTCCTGAAGACTAACGTTCTGGTGCTAAAGCGCAAGCATAAGGAAATGACCTCCTCCTGAAGATGGACGTTGTTGCGATATGTTTTTTATATAATGGGGACATGATTACAGGAAATTGGAAGGTTTTATTTATAGACACTGGCGATAAGAACTGGCCAATCAATGTTCTGCTAGCAACCAATCAGAAACCAGAATTGCTCGATGAAAATATTGAATCTTTCAGTATTTCCGCATATGATTTTTTTCGTGTCCAATAGAAGGAATTTGCTCTCCATCTGCAGACTTTTACAATCCGACTCTTGTACAGATCGACTTTTACAATCCGACTCTTGTACAGATCGACTACTCAACGGAAAAACCTATTCTCCGTCTTCGTCTTGACTTTCGCAATTCAAAGCTTCTCTGATTGACGACTGTCATTTTTTTTTTAATAAAATTTCTTTTTCTTTTTTTTCTGAAACTGAAAATGTTAAATCCAAAATAAAGCAATTTTTTCTGTAGATTAAATCTATGTTGCGTTCAAAATTCTGTGTTGATTCTCGACGAAAAACATTCGCAGCAAGAACTCGTATTTCTTCCAAAACTTCCAATAACTTTCTTCCTCTAAGTTTGTAAAATCAAATAAAATTTCCATCTTCAGAACTTTTCATTCTTGGTACACATTACCACACGACTGATTCCCTGTAGACTTCAAGGCCAATGTCAACAGATACTTAAATTTGAATCCTCTTGTAGTTCTTATCATCATGTAATTAATAAATAGGATCCCCCTATCACCGAAGACGCAATGTAAAAAATTAAATTAAAAAAAAATAATGACGCTTTTGTGTCGTACGTGAAACTAAAATATACCTTTTGGTCTTCTGGCTAGGATCTAAAGTAGTATCTGTTCTGTCTAAAGATGGTATATTGTTATCGTGGGATTTCTGTTCTCGCCATTAGTGGATTTTGGCATTGATAAGTAGCGACACATGTGAGAAGAAACAGAATTTAATATTCTACATTATAAAAACATTGAATGAACAGATAAAACGTTAAAAATGCAAAATGTTTTATTAAAGAGGGAAGAAAAATACGAAAAAACGAAAGAAAGAAATTAAATCGTATGTTTTTAATCTATTCATTCAATGTTTTGTTTTTTTAATTCTTAATATGCTTCCAAGAGCTTTAATACCAATTCATATCCTACATTATATTTCTCATAGTCTGTCCGTTCGTTTTACTTTTCTTGGTAACTACTGGGCCGATCTGGTTAAAACTTTTATATAAAACGTGTCTGGCCGTGATCAAAGACGGTATCTTTCCTCGTCTTCTTCGATCATTTAATGCAACGTCCATCAACGTTTTTGCGCTTTGGTATCCCTTAAAATAAATATCATAGTACATATATATTCCCTGTGACTGTTATGTTTGTTTTATGACGTATTAGGTTAGATATGATGACGTCTATATTACAGTATTAGAATAACAAAGTGTGCGCTATATTATGCGTCTATATTACAGTATTAGAATACAGTGTGCGCGGTTAGTAATATTGTAATGTTGTCCGGGAACCAACACGTTGTATGCTCAGTCGCAAAGGAAACAAAGAAATAGAAAGAACTTCAACTCGCTTTTTTTCTTTTGTAACAACGAATTTTATTTCCTCGTTGTTACGGCCGTGACCTCACCCACGTGATCGTCTTTTCGAACTTCATCCACGCCTCCAACGTTATCTCGAACGTTATCACTGTGTCTCTAACGTGGTCGCCTATTTAAGGTCTTAATGTTTCCCTACCGATGACGTCATTTTTGCATGCAGTTGCATACGCGCGTCCGCGCTATGTTACAATATTACGTATATGAAATGAAATCAAAAGTTAAAAATGCGCTAGCTTATCTCCCTTGGTCTTGTTCGACTGTTATGAACCTGTTGCAGAATCTAGTATTTCCAAGGACATGCCGATCCAGTGTTTCTATGAAGAAACTCTCGAAGCTAGCTTGTTTCATTCCCTGAAAATGTTAGACTGTAATAGTAAAGACACATACAACCCTTATTTTGAAATCATATGTTGTTGGCCTCCGTCATTGTAGAAGACTATGTGGTTGCGCCTGTAGAGGTGATTGAACACCGTCTTCTGTGGCTGAATAAACTTATCTTCGATCTACATAGTCGGTTGCAGACATCGCAGATGTAGGTCGGTGCATCATTAGGTGTATGAGAATTTTGGGGGAATTTTTGACAGCCCTAACACGAAACTGCGAATAAAATATAAAAAAAAACTCGTAATTTCTCCTTTAAAAGTGGGTTGTTTATTTTCTTTATGGAACATACTTCCAAAATAAACTATTAAAGTCGTTTAAAAAGTAATAGAAATATTTTTTTTAATTTTAAAAAAACAACAGTAATGAAATCAATTGAATTTTACGAGTTAAGTATTTTTAAATTTTTACACTTTCAAAATCTATCAAAGCTTTTCTATTGATTCAATTTTTACGATATTTTCAGGGTCAATGTGAAATTGTATGCTCTTTGCAATAAACCGAATATAATATTTTAGACAAACATCTTTTTTAATTCCCCCCATTTTGAAATGTCTATTAAAAAGTAAATAATTAAATTATTCACCAAAGTTTTATATATCACAAATTGAAGATAAAAGATCAATAAATAATATATTCAAATTTAAAACAAATAAAAGAAGTGTTTTTTAGAAATTTACCTGTACAGTCCGAAGTTTAAAACCTTTTTTTTTTAAACCATGTTGTTGTTTTTTTTTTTTTTTTTTTTAATGAAACCTTGGTCCCTCCTCCTTTAATTGAAAAGAAAATAGGGGTTGAATTACATTTTTAGACTAGTTATAAGCTTGGAAAGACAGGGGGTCGAATTATTCAATATATTTCACGCATTCGTAAGGTCAGTTTCTGACACTCCAAGTGCATCATGTTGGTGATCTATTTAATTTTGTTGACTGGTCTTCCTGAATAGTCTTTTGGTCTCTGCCCATTCTGCAATGGCTTTTTGCTAGTGGTCAGGCCTTTGGTTACCGTTTGTCTCCAGATGTTGCGAACTTAGCTTTGGGCTTCCAGCTGGTAGGGTCAATATCACATGCTTTCATGTCGCGTTTGCACATATCGATATAGCGGAGGTAAAGAAGACCAATTTTCCTTTTGCCAGTGGTGAGTTCACCGTAGAGAATGTTCTTTTTGTGATGCTCCCATCGTCCATGCCGTTTCACATGGCCTATTCAACGTAGGCATCTTTAGCGAAGGAGGGTGAACATGAAGGGAATACCAGCCCTTGTGGGCACAGCATTGCTTGTAACTTTATCTTTCCAAAAAATTTTAAGAATTCTCCGCAGGCTACGCATGTGAAATGGGTTCAGTTTCCGTTCTTGGTGACTGTAGGTTGTCCATGGTTCGTTTCCATACAGAAATTAATAAACGCATAAAAACAAAATTCTAGGTACGAACTGTTTTCATCCTTTATTTGTTGCACATAAAGTCAACACTGTGAGAAGGAGCGAAAAATGGAGTCTTATAATTATTTATTTTAAATATACATGCATCTTGTCGGCTCGCTTCTTAGCTATTAATTAATTACTAAGCAATTCACTTGTCTCTTCTATGAAGACATTATTCCTCACACGGTCCCTATATTTTTCTTATGTTCCAACGCACCTTGTAACCTTCCCAAAAATGTTGAACTGAAACTTTAAATTACATGAAACATCTTTTGAACAATACTTAACTTTTAATTTAAAATTATTAATTAAAAAAAAAAACATGATTTCTACTTGGCAGTTTAGTTCTTTATTTATCATTCTACCGCCGCAGTAGATATCTCACTACTGATGAAATTCTCTACCTGTATAAGAGCCAAGTACGACCAAGGATGGAATAGTGTTGCCACATCTGGGCAGGAGCTGCTAGAAGTAACTCATCCTGCCTTGACGGAGTTCAAAATAGACTTAATAGGATTAAATGAAACAAGACTTCGTGGCCTAGTGGGCGATTCCCTTTTCTCTTTCCTGCAACCGCTTTCCCGCAGAAGAGATGTTGCAAGCCTGTCTCTGATTTACTGTTATTTTGGTGGCAAATACTCGTCTGAGCTCCAATCTATTGTTCTCCCCCCCTAAAAAAAACACTCGTCTAGTTGAAAACACTATCAATAATTTCCCCCACTCTTTATCTGTGCCTAAACCTAAACGTAGATTCCATGAACAAAGCTTCTTTCTTAGAACTGCACGCCTGTGAAACTCTGTTTCGTTTTCCTGCTTTCCAACTGACTACAATATGGTCGTCTTAAAGTCAAACGCAAACAAGTTCTTGATGAGCACCTGGAGTAATCCAATTTACTAAGTTTCAACTACTAACGATTACTAAGATATTTTCCCATAGACTACTGAACACTCATTAACCATCATTGTAGAGTGACCTCCAGGCCTTGATAAGTGGTGACTCCTTTGTAAAACAAAGGTCTCATATAAATGCGACACAGTGAGGAGGAGAGAAAAGCGAGGCTTATAATTAGCCATTTCTAGGAGCTCATATTTAAACATCATTTCGGCTCGCTCCCCAGTCGCTGTCAGAGTACACTTTCTTTCTTACGTTCCCATGTTTTGACCAGATCAACGAGGAATTGACATTCGATATACAATATATTAGATAATTACCAGTTAAGAAAAAGTTGATATGCAGTACAAACGAACAACGGTTGCTGCCAAAAAAAAAAAAAAAAAAAAAAAAAAAAACACTAAAAAGATTCCAGACCATTTCAGATTTTGAGGAGTGAAAAAATAATATATAACTTGCACTATTTTTTTAGGGTGGGTATGATTCTGTCAAAAATTCTGGATGTGTTAAAAGCAAACCAAACCAAGACAAGAAACAAATAAACTTATTCTTCATCAGTTTTTTGTGATGACATTTTATAGCAACTATAATTTGAATATGTATATAGTAATATATTTATAGATACATACATTTATATTTATATATATGTGTGTATGTGAATGTGTGTGTGAGTGTGTGTGTGAGTGTGTGTGTGCGTGTGTGTGTGAGTGTGTGTGTGTGTGAGTGAGTGTGTGAGTGTGTGTGTGTATGTGAGTGTGTGTATGAGTGTGT
>NC_136504.1:40943407-40950907 GCF_053919585.1 Euprymna scolopes | reverse complement strand
GAGATGTTCAGGAATACGGAATGGCACCGTGATGTAAGAGCATATCTTGATAGTCATCTACGAAACAGATAGGTAGGACGAAGAGGAAGTATCGAGTACTGTCCCCGTCACAAGCTTTGACCCCTTCTCCATGGATTTTTCTCTTTTGGGGAGGGGCAGGGGGGATGAGAGGCATGTTAAACATAGGGTTCACACAACAAAACGAGCTACAATGAATATGCTGAAAGCAGCCACTGAAAGAAGATGTGTCAACATACCAATTGAACTGATTAGGGACGTTTTTTATTCAATCAGTGAACGTTGTCAGATGTTCATGGACCACAATGGCCAACAATTTGAACACTTTCGATAATTAGCTGGTTTCTATATTTGTTTACAGTATTTTGATGTATAAAACTTTACTTTTTTATAATAAATGTTGGTTTTTGTGGTCATTTAAAGAGTGTATACATTTTATTAGCACACCCTGTATATTGTACAAGAAAAAAAAACAGAACTAAACTTTGATATTACTATGGGTTCCCAGACTCTTCTTAGTTAACTAACTTGGTAGGTCTTTACATGCTTAATGGCCTTTATAGGGATGATGCGCTTTTTTGTTAACTTCGGTAGTTTAGAAAAAACAACTACTGCATAACTTCTTTAAAGATATTGCCTAAAAAATAATAATTGATATTACACCATAAACTATTCCAGTTTTCTGGATATCAGCCTTAACATAATTAACAATACATACGCACCTTACCATAAACCCGATCAAACATCCTAGTAATCAAATCATCCAATCTTGGTGTAGAAAGTCATTATCTCTAACATATCTAAAAGAATATCCCGATTATCTTATAACGAACAAATATTTAGTCGCAAGAAAAATATTATAATGAAGCAGTAGCTAAATCAGGATATAAAAGTGAAATTAATTATAGGATTGGAAAAGTTACATGGTCACCATCTACTGTTATTTCCTAGATTAAGGTAATCTTAGTCGTATAATTTATTAAAAAAAAATATTACTAGTAAAAATAACTTTGACAAGAATCATATGAAGACCCCACAAAATAATGTCGAAAAAAAAAAAACAACGTAGTAATTGCATATGGTTAAATCCGCCTTACAGCATACAAATAAAAAATTATTTACCGAAAGAATTTGATAAAATTCTTGATAAGGACTTGGTAGGAAAAATAAATTTAAATAAATAACTTATTGTGCATAAGTATTGTATATATATATATATATATATATATATATATATATATATATATATATATATATATATATATATATATTAGCAGGATCCGTGCACGGGCGTTGTCCGGTGGAAGTATCACACAATACCAGTCAGATTCGGCAAAGGATATCCTGCTCTGAAAATAAATTAAACTGCATTTGTTAATGGAAAGGCACTTCCGGTCCTGAGAAAATAGCGGGGACTGGTGGTCGTGGCGAAAATGAAATTATCTAGCTTCCACAGTCGGGCATTGTCGTCTATGAGTGTCAGTATTAGGGGTTACTGGCGATTAGTTTCTGGTTTAGGGCGATTACTTGCAGCTACTAGCAAGTACTGCGTTTACTATTGGGAACTGGCTGCAAGAGTAACTCACTAGCAGCCATGATCAGTGTCGGCCTCCATTGGAATGATCCCAACCAGAATCGTCTGTGTTCAACTGGCGAGCACTGGAGTGTCACTGGCAGTTAGTGTTATATTGAGGCGAATACTTGCGATTATTGGCGGTTATTGGCGTCTACTAGTTGACCTTGGCTGCCATTGTCGGCCTCTAGCGTACACTGTCAGTCACTGGCGTCCATGGCCAGTATCGGCCTCCATTAAACTGCTGTGAAATTAAATTTAGGCAGTTATTTTTGTTTATCGGCGGAAACTGACTTAATCTGCAGTTATCCATCGTGAACAGTGTCGGGTTCCATTGGACAACTCTGAAATGAAATCCACTGTGATTGCTGTCACTCTTTGACAAAGCCGGAAACTGCCGACCATTGTCGGGTAAATCGCGCACTGTAATCCAGTGGTGGGCATCGTCATCCATGATGGTCATTGTTCTTTTAAGATAGTAATTGTCACTTCCTGGCAGAGAACGGTATACTACTACTACTATTAGTAGTTATAATAATAATAATAATAATAATAATAATAATAATAATAATAATAATAATAATAATAATAATAATGCTAGACATAACATTAAATTGTTATGTGAAAGTACCGAATAGTCGTAAAAATTCGTGTTCTTTTCCACATAAGCACATTTGAAGAAAAATAACTTTTTTAGCAATAAAATTGAAGATACGCAATTTTGTAACTTGTCAAGCAAAAGAACTGAACACTTATAAAAGTGCCTGCTTTCTAAAATAACTAAAACTGATAATGCATTTATCTGCTTTATTTCATGTTGTGTTTGTGTAAACATTTCTTTTTTATTTATACTTTTGGTGTAAATGACAAAACACTGCCAGCAAATCAGGAAGCAGAACATCTGTACATAAGATTTCAACTGACAACTTCTTAGTCGCCTATTGCATATATATATATATAATATTATCATTCATATAAAAACAGATGCGTAAATATTAGAAACTGTCTAGATATTTTTGAAAAGTCATTGATATAATATGTGACACCACGGTCCTTCGCTAATTATTGTTCGTTTATTAATTTTGGGAGGATTAATCGGGATCGAAATCGGGAATCGATAAAATCGCAATTTTGGGAGGTATTGGAATCGGTATCGGATTTGGAACAATTTGTGCCTATTTTCCGATGCCAAAAATGACTCTTTAATTGTCTCTTTATATTTGATTTTGTTTTTTTTTTTAAATATTCAACTGCTGATGGTAAGAATAAAGTAATAAATATTTATTGATTTTTTAAACTACCAATAAAACTGAAATCTATAGATCACCTTCCCCTCATATGAGCGTTTTTACATTTGAGAAAATATCTGCACATTTTACATGTGGTTTTATGGTAAGCGGGATAAAAAAAAACGATTTTATAGTTTAATATTCAGAGATTCAGAATCGGAATCGATCATTATATCGGAATCAAGAAACATGTCGGAATCTTCCCATCACTAAGGTTTATATTACCTAATATCTGAGCAAAATGCATTTAAACGAAAATATACATAGTGTTAAACACATTCTCGCCGAGCGAAGTAATTAATTTATATAAAAAAAAACTAATTATACATTTTATCAATCGCGTTTAATTGTGTAATTATTTCATCAGTAATATGGGTAATGTACATTTTAAAGACAGGCTTAGTTTTGATGACCTGAGAGAGAGAGGGAGAGATCAAATCTGGACAGTATAAAGTGGAATGTGCAGAACAGGAGACTTCGATGGTATGGCCACATTGAAAAAATGGATGGGAGTTCTTAGGTTAGTAGATATACAAACAGCTTAGTCAGCAGTTTCAGTTCGCAGGGGAAGGCCAAGGAAACAAGTAAGAAGTAAAAAGAATGAACCTAAGGGATAGATAAAGGTCTGACAAGAGATGTTACTTTGGAAGTCAATGTCTAAAAGCTGACAAACATATGCCAGGTTGAAACTGATGATGATGATGATGATGATGATGATGATGATGATGATGATGATGATGATGATGATGATGATGATGGAAAGTAGGAAAGCAACAGCAATATCCCTCCCTGTCAATAGTGCGTTAGTTTATAATATTACTCACTATAACCAGGATAAAGTGATCCGTGCTCAACTTGTCGGCACAGGACACTTCATCAGCACAGTCTTCGAATATCTCGTTCGAATATTTACTGCCACCGCCGATTCCCTCACCAGTCAGAGGGTCTCATCAGGGTTCCCGCTTAAAGCTACCTTCTACTCATTGCAGCATCATTTCGGCACGTGTTATCGCTTTACGCCGCGACGGATCAGCATCCGTTTTCCGGGCCGGTTTGTTCGTCAGGTGAGTTGTTAGAGATCCCTTAGCGGAGTCCAACTTCTGTAGCTTCACTCCTGCTATATATATATATATATATATATATATATATATATATATATATATATATATATATATATATATATATATATATATAAACATTTTTCCTGTCGAATTCAACACTTTTATTCTTTTCGAATCATTAAATTGAGGGCCACAACATACCGTCTCACATCTTCGAAGTCTGCTTGAAAGTCAACACCAAAATGTACCTGTGAGTGTGGTGAGTCCCCGGTGGAATCAGGTGGCCGCTGGCAGACCCAGACTTGGCTTCAGAAGGAATGCTACTCCTTTGTAGGTTTCTCTAGCTGAACCCCCTCCACCAACCTGAACCTGCTGAACTACATGGTTTGGTTAAACGTCGAGAACATCACCAACGTGACCTCCCACAACATCAAAGCCAGCCTGATCGCCGTTATCCGCCGAGTATTCGCCAAGCTCCCATCGGCGCTTGTGGAAAAGGCATGCTCCCAGTTCTGGGCCGGTATCGAGGCGGTGATTGAGGCTGAAGACGGCTACATTTAATAGATGTCGGCTCTACTACATAATCAAGTTACCTGGAATGATTTTTTCAATAAAGTTTTAAAATAAAGCTGTAGTGTTGTTTTCTCTAGGATGACAATTTTATTGTTCCAGCACGCATGCACGCACACACACACACACACACACACACACACACACACACACACACACACACATATATATATATTACCTCCTTTTGTTTTGTTACCTATTTTGGAAAATCATTTTTACAGCCGCCAAAATAAAGCTTTCAGAAAAAATTCTGGACAATCCTTTATAAAGATGACTGTGGAAATTGTCGAAGAGTGCCGAAGATTATCGAAGATTACCGAAGATTTCAAAAGATTGCCGAACATCTTTTACATTTTTATTGTTTTATCTTTTTTTATTTAAAATTATATTTTTCGTTCTTTCCTACCCGCTTCCCAACTTGTTCCTTGTCTGGCGTTGGGGGTCAGTCATCAGAAAAGGGCGGAAGCTATCAGATGACCGTGGGACGATTAAGACTGCGCGCACCTGGTCAGTGGATCGCCCACACCTATCCCCTAACGCCTATCCGTCCTTTACACGCACCGCCTCTCTCTCGCTACGTTCTATCCTTTCTCCCTCCCTTTCACCCAGAGGGCTCAATCGCCACCTCAGACGGGGCCTATTTTCTTCTTGGAAAGCCCCTTCCACAACAAATCATTATTTCGACGACAGTCGACATTTCACGGCGATTTTGATCAAACAGTCGCTTCTGGAATGAAAGTGTGTGGGAGGGGAAGAAGTCGACACGTGACACTTGTAGAAAATTCTTTTATTATTTTCCCTTTACCTCCTCTACTCCCACACCCTCCCCTTCTTTCCTTTACTGCTGAACTCTATCTATGCCCCCTCTTTCTCTCTCTCTCTCTCTCTCTCTCTCTCTCTCTCTCTCTCTCTCTTTCTCTCTGTAATTTAATTTTTTTTACAGTTTTATGTTATTTTCCTTTCCTTCTTTTTTACATCTTTCACTATTTCAGACTTTGTGCGTGTTTCAATCTGTTCAGGTGTCTTTACGTGTGCCTGTATGTGTATATATGCGTGTCCTTGTGCGTGTGTATCTACCGGCATATCTCTATATCCATCTGTCTATCTATTTTAAATACGCGTGTTAAAATGCTACTGAGAAATTGGACAAGTTAAAATGTACAACGTTCGTTTTTTTTTTATATGTATATGTATATGTATATGTATAATGTCTGTACTGGTACCCGGAAAACTCGTGCCCGGAAAACGCGTCAACGGAAAACTTGTGCACGGAAAACTCGTCCACGGAAAACTCGTCCACGGAAAGCTCGTCCATTTTTGCTAGGTAGGAAAACAAATCCATTATTGAATAAATATCGATTGAAAACACAGTTTGTAACCGTTCTTGAAGGATATATTGTTTTTAAAGGCGACTATGCACCCCCGTAATATTTTCTTTTAATTATTTTTACTTGTTTACTCTTGTTAAAAAAAAAAACTTGATAACGGAGTCACGGAACCAAGACACGAAAACGAAACCATATATTTATTTTTAAAAATACTTTAGTTTTATCACTCTTTGTGTAATTACGAACCAAAAACAAAAGAAAGAACACACGTATTATCAAAGACAGTAAATATTTTATTCAGAAAAATTAATTTAGTTTAAACAATTCTTGTATTATCAAATATTTAATTATTATATAAAATAATTTATTAAATTATTGTGTTAGTGTTAAAACTAAATTAAGTATTTTGAATAAAATTATTATTATTTGATAATATAAGAATTATTTTGTTTAAAAGTCATTTGGGGGGCACTTCTGTAGTATGCAGGCAGCGGCTATTGTTGGTCAAATCATACGGCAAATAAGTGAAAAACAAGATTTTTTATCCGAACAAAAAAAATTTTGAAAACCAAAACATTTATTGTATTTTTTTTAATTGTATTTTCACCCCAAACAAGGCACATGCAGGGGGATACTATCAGGGACCTAAGTTGCAGGGGTACTATGTAGGGAGTTTAGCAGCAAGATGTCTGTTTACATTACATTTGAACTTCTGCATGTCAGTACAGTTGGGGAAGCAGGAAAACGGAGGAGAATTCCAAAGTCCTGCAGTTCTGGGGAAGAAGCTATTAGAGTAGAAGGCTTTCTTACATCTAGGGATCTCTTCTGTGTAGGGGTGGGACTTTGCTGCTTGTCGGGTTGGTCGGGGATATTTTCGTTGAGGGGGTACAAGGGCTTGTAGTTCGTCAGAGCATCCACCATTAAAATACTTGTAAAACAGGCAGAGGGATGCAACATTTCGTCGATGCTAAAGAGGCTGAAGCTTAGATGACAGTTCGGGACCTATTAGATTTGCGACTCTCTTTTGGACCCTGTCCAGAAGTGAGAGACTAGTAGCAGATGCACCAGCTCAATTCCGAAAGCAGTACTCCGGACATGGCCGAATGGTAGATTTGTAGAGGTACTGCATACTTTTAGGCGTAAGTAACTTTCTAGCACGGTAGAGAGAGCCCACCTTCTTTGCAGCAGCCTTGGCAATGATCTCGATGTATCTATTCAAACTCATGTTTCCTGTGAACGTTAAGCCAAGGAACTTAAACGAAGTGCTTTCAGGTAAAATATCACTAGCCATAGCTATTGTAAGGTTTCGTGTAATTATTAAAGGAAACGAGCTTTGTCTTGGTAGCAACTTTGAAGGGCCAACAATAAATTAATAATTTAAATATTTTTGGGCCAAAAAGCTCCACCTGGCGACAGTTTAGTGAAACGCACTAAGAAAAGATGGGCGCCGTCTGTATACTGCAGAAGTGCCTTTTGTTATTTTGTGAAAACTAAATTCATTTTTTAGATAAAATAGTTGTTTTATTATTTGATTATGCAAAAAGTGTTTTCTTTTCTTTTTTTTCGTAATAACGCAAGAAGTGATAAAAAGTAAAGTAATTTTTTTAAATAAATTAATGAGTTCGTTTTTTGTGCCTTCCGTTCGGTTTCGTTACATAATC
>NC_136504.1:40920907-40935907 GCF_053919585.1 Euprymna scolopes | reverse complement strand
GTGTGTGTGTGTGTGTGTGTGTGTGTGATTTTCTGTAAAAATAGCACCGGAAAAAATGGCACAGTAAAAATAGCACCTGTAAAAATGGCACCGGAAAAAATGGCGCAGTAAAAATGGTACCGGTAAAAAGGGTAAAAGTGAATAAATAGGTGCAAAATGGCCCTTTGACAACGGAAGGTTGGGACCGCTCGAGAACTATAATCTAAGCTCCCATTTCTTTAATTTAAAAATAGGGCTAAGCCCCTTAAACTCAGTTTGGAAAAAGTCGGTTTGATTGGGTTCAAATTCTGTAGAACCACGGAAAAAATAATTATAGCATTTTATTTAATAATTATTTTACAATATTTATTTATGTATAATAATTTGACCTTGATCTTTAAAAATCCATGTTTAAATTGTTGAACAAAAGTACAGAATAATTAACACAGCGTCCCCTTTAAGTGAAGGATGGCTTTCTAAATAACCTGGCTCGCTAAATGAAAGCATTTTTTATTTTTACGTCGACCGGGAATATCCCTTATTTAAAAACAAAAAAATATAACCCCCAAACCTCCACCCCTACCAGTGTAAATGCCTATTTATTTATTTATTTATTTATTTTTAGAAGGGCTTTAGCCCTATTTTAAATCAGAGGAATAGGAGCGTAGCTTGCACATCTTGAACGGCCCTAATTTTCCATTGTCAAAATGCCATTTTTACCTATTTATTCATTTTTGTTATTGTAACTGTTGTCATTTTCACCTAAATTGTGTGTGTCGTGCGATGACGTCCCAAGTGTGTGTGTGTGTGTGTGTGTGTGTGTGTGTGTGTGTGTGTGTGTGTGTGTCCCAAATTCGGGCCTTGCTATCAGTTTGGGAAAAGCTAGATCACATAGTAGACGGCCGACGGCATCACAGCAAATAACAGAGCCTCTTCTGTTTTGATCCGTGCGGTATTTTAGCTCCTTCCCTTATTAAAAGTCTAAAAAAAAAAAAAAAAAAAAAAAAGAAACTAAACCTCACCCGTAATAGTGTCAGAAACCTACATTAAAAATACGTTATAAAACAAAAAAATTGAATAATTCGACCTCCTATCTCTCGAAGCTTATAACTACTTGAAAAATATAATTCAACTCCCAATTTTTTTCGATTAAAGGAGCAAATACCAAATGTTAAAAAAATAACAGGTTTAATAGCAAATTATGCAATATTTGTTTTTATAATCGGTTTTCTTTAAAAAAAAAAAAGGGGTTTAAAGAAAATCAACGTATTTTAACTCGCTTCAATAAAATATATGTATATAATAATGCCAAAAATCACTTACCTATAAAAAATACTATTTAAATACTATTTAATGGGTACTTCCATTCTTCATTGTTAAGAATTTATCCATTTTTATATTTTAATTTCCATGTATTTTTTAAATAAAATAATTTTTTAAACAACTATTTGAAAATGCGGCCATTACGTAAGCATTGTTACAGTGTTAGCAAAACGCTGGACCGGTGTTTATTTTTGTTTTGAACTACGGATGAACAGAAGAATAAAAACCACACGTTTGTGTTGTCTAGCCTTGTGCGTGAAGAAATATGTGTCTCCATAGCTCAAAAATAGTCACATTTTACTTATAAGTTTTGCCTTTAAAAAAAAAAAAGTCAAGGATTTTTTTTTCTTAATGAGTTTTTGATTTCATGTATTTTATTTCCTCTTTATGGAGTGATTTTTTTAATATATAAAAAAAAAAAGTTGAATGAAATAGAAATAATTTTCGTTATAAAACGAAACTTTCTGTGCAATATAAGAAGATTATAAGATTTCACTTTAAAAAAAATCAACGTGTTTAAAAAAAAGGTTTTAAACTTTGGACTTTACAGGTAAATTTGCAAATAACTGTATTTTTTGTTTTTGTTATAAATTAGCTTATTTTATTTATTGATCTTTTATCTTCAATTCATGATATATAAATTTGAGGTGAGATAATTAATTATTTTCATTTTAATAGACATTTCAAAATGGGGGGATGAATTTAAAAAATAACCCTTGTCTAGAATATTATTGAAAAGACCATAAAATTTCACATTGAACCTGAAAATATCGTAAAAATTGAACCAATACAAAAATTTTGATAGATTTTTAAAGTGAAAAAATTGAAAAAAACTCGTAAAATTCAATTGATTCATTACGTAAACAAAATGGCTGCATGAAGGCGTGCAGGCATTTTGTAAACACTGTTTTTAAAAAAATAATATTTCTATTATTTTTTAAACGACTTTAATAGTTTATTTTGGAAGTATATTCCATAAAGAAAATAAGCAACCCACTTTAGAAAGAGAAATTACGAGTTTTTTTTACATTGCAGGCATATAAAAACATAATAACCTATAATAGGGTCATGTTATCCCGCATACGAATGGTAAAAATAATAGAAATACAATACAAAATCAAATTAAACCGCAAGTATGAAATATTAACACAAATAAACAACAAACCAAAATCTGTAAGCGTAAAAACAGACATAGGGAAATCCTATGGTTCAACCCTCCATTTTCTCAAAATCTTGAGACAAACATAGCCAGGGAATTCTTTAAAATATTAGAAAATAACTTTAAAGCCCCTCATAGATACAAACAGATACAATAAAATCTTTAATAAGAACACGGTCAAAGTGTCTTACTCAACTATGCCAAACCTTCATAAAAAAATAATTAGTTCTAACAATAAAAAAATTACTAAGATACAAAATGCAAATATAGAAACTATAGCAGGCTGTAACTGTAGAAGAAAAAATAAATGTACTTTACAAGGTGCCTGCAAGATAAAAACAAAATGTGATTTATAGATGCACAGTATCACAAACCCCAAATATAAATTATGTTAATCGCAACCATACAAATCCCTTTTCACATTCTGACACGACCACACAATTATTAAATAACTGCATCCTCATTAATCAATCTACCAATCAAATACAAATCCTATTACATACCAATATCACTTCTAATCTGCCTGACAACAAATATATTAAACAAAATGTAATCTACTTCGATTCCACATCTGGGCTTATTAAACATAGGATTTCAACGCATAAGCATTCCTTTAAAAATCCTTCCTTGAGAAACCAAATTGCTTTATCTAAACATATTTGGCGACTCAATGATAGAAATACTCCTTTCAACTTTAAATGAGACATAATAAGATCATATAAAGGATATATGCCGGGGGACAGATTCTGTGCACTTTGTAGATATGAAGCCCTTAAGATTTTCAAATATAACAAAAATAAAACCATTCTCTTAAATCCAAAAGATGAAATTCTTTCTGAACGCATTCATAAACGTTAATTTAATTTCGACAAATTTAAGCCACCATAAATCATTAAAAAAGAAATTATTATTATTAATCTATCTTAAAATTTATAATTTATAAATTAATAATTATTATTATAGTTTATTATTATTATTATTATTATTATCTTATATAACATGTTTGACTATTATTTTCTATTTTATTTTATTATCTATTTCATTTTAAATTTATATGTTACTATTTTTATTGATGTAAGTTCTATAAATATTATAATTGCTATTAAAAATATCATTTTTATTTAATTACTACCAGTAAGATTCATTTATTATATAAAAAAATAAAACTTATAGCTAATTAGTGGTTATCTCCTTTGAACAGTTAAATTCTTTATTTTCCTAGCTGAATATAATTATCTCCCTTTGTAATTCAAATATTTAACTGGATTTCAAATTTAGCGTTACTAACAAGTTCAAACTGGTAATATTATTCCATTGGCGTTTCCTTTGAAAGTTTATACATATCAGCATTTTCAAGCATTCATAAACTACATTTACCATCCAAATTAATGTTTTGACATTGATACTTACGACTTTTAGACGGCGAACCTTTAAAATGTACATATATTTTTGTTAAAAATCTTTATAAAAATATCATCTCTTAATCTTGCCCCATTTACTTTTATTTTATTTTTAATTTTAATCTTATTTTCATCTTATCTTACTTTGTTTTTCAACATCAAAAAAGTAACTATTTTCCTTTATATTTTAAATATTTTCCAGATACATCTGCCTTACCTAAAATGCTAGTTTTATTTTGGACGTCTTTAAAAAGAAACACCCAATATTTTTGCTGATGAAGAGACTTTGTTTCAAAAACCTATATGATAAAATTATTGTCCAAGACTTATTGTCTATCTCAATGAAAACATCGTTTCCGAAACGATCGTACAATTTATTGATTTGCTTGTTCTTCCTTATGAACCCGATTTTTAATTATTAATTTTAATTTTTAATTATAAATTATCAATCATCTTACACAATATTAAAATAGCTCTAGGATATATATATATATATATATATATATATATATATATATATATATATATATATATATATATATATATATATATATATATATATATATATACATATGCCTATCGAGCTTATTATATATTTGCATTGCAATGAGCACTGTTTTACCTTATTTTAATTGTATTAATTTACTAATACATTAAAATATACTCTCGTTTTCGGACTGTTGTTCTAATCACCTTAATATATATATATATATATATATATATATATATATATATATATATATATATATATATATATATATACAAAATCTTTGGCTTTGATGGAGAGGGAACTAATGCTTGCTGCTTTGGTTTCAAATGATCTGAAATGACAGCTAAGGGAGACTTGATTCCAAATATCTCATATAAATTCTTCATATCTTGGAAATTACTCGTTTTTCGGGAATTTTTAACTCATTTTCAGCACCCTCAAAAACCAGTATTAGTGGTAATTTTAAAAGATGTTTTGAGGGTTGAAAGATACTGCATATAACCAATGTTTCAATCATGACTTGGATGGAGGGGAGACTAAAACTTGCTGCTATTTCAAATGATCTGAAATAACATCAAGAGGAGACTAGATTCCAAATATTTCTCAGATGCTATTAAAATAAGGTACGATTATGAATATCTCCAATACAAAATAATCCTCACGATAACCCTTTATGCTCTATCTCTCTCTGTCTCTGTCTCTCTCTCTCTCTCTGTCTCTCTCTCTCTCTCTCTCTCTCTCTGTTTCTCTCTCTCTCTCTTCAAAAACAAATTCGTCGATTACATTTTACCGCGAAAAACGTATAACTTTTTCTGAAACCGTGAAACTCCTGACAGAACCGTTTAGCCTAGAAACGTCGTAATTTCCTAAAAGGTGGAAATGTACGAATTTAACTAGGAAAAATACCGAGGACAATTTAACATTTGCGTCAATAGTCAACAAACATTGCGACGATTTTAACTTAGCACTGACGATTTCAAATGCTTGATATTCGTACAAGGATTTCTGTCGGCAAAAGGCAGAAATTTGATGCAGAATTTTTAACTCGATTAAAAGACAAACCAAATCTTACACTACAAAAGTTGGCGGAAAACTGTCAACCTGTGATTAGCGTTAAATGGATTTAAACAATCCGACGCCTCACATGCAAGAAAGGTACATAAAAAAGCCACTATCCCATTCTCCAGAGTAAATAAAATAAAAAGGATAGTATTCATCAACACACAGAAAAGAAAATTCACTTAAAATCGAAGTAAGTCACCATCAAGTCCATTTTATCTGTGTGGAGCCCCGCATTGAGGTAAAGACTGTCTTAAACTGCATTAAAACTTGCCTTAATTGTGAGAGAATTAGACATAAAAACTGCCATTGAAGAGGAAAGAACAAAATTAAAGGTCGGGTAGAACACATTAGAACAAAACAAAAAGACAATGAAACATACAGTGAACATTTTAAATAAAAAAGTTTCAGTTAGATTCGGGATGATAATTACCATTCATGAATCCGCATGCATGGAAAATATTAAATAAACCAACAGTGTTATAGTTTTACAAAAAAAAAAAAAATGGTGACTAGATGGAAAATAAATTTTGAATGTGAATTAATCACTGATGTTACATTAAAGGATACGATCCAAAAAATAAAACTGTTAAAAAATAAAAAATATAAAAAAAACACTTGAAATCTTTGGAGGACAGATTGGACACAACTATTCAATTTGTGGGATTTGCTTACAAATACTTTTTGTCAAAAAGTGGAAAGCTAAGCACAGAAAAAGAAAATCTAAAGTCAGAATTAAAAGAAAGTTTCCCTGAAGTTTTCCTAGCCGGTCTGGGAAAATGTACAAAAATGCCAACCGAATTTGAACTCCAAAATAATACGCAGTAGTATTCAAGAAAAAAATAAAACGTACCGTTCGTTTCATTGTGGAAAATTAATAAAAAGCTTGAAAGACTTGTACAAACCGGTATCTTATCGAAAGTTAAATTTAGTCAATAGGCAACCCCTATCGTCTACGTCAAGAAAAAGTCAAAACAAATCCGCCTTTGTGCTGACTTCGGCACGGGTTTAGACTCAGTACTAAAAGACAACACTTCCTAGCCCTGAAAAAGTTTCACTGAGCTAAACGGAGGAAAAGTCTTCTCTAAAAAATATCTCAAGTTGCTTTGCGTTAACATCTATAAGATGTTATTCAAATTCGAAAGGTTAGCTTGTGGAGTCAAGGTAGCGTCCGCCATTTTTTCAAGAAACAGATTCAATGTTGAACAACTTTGATTTCGCGATACCTGGATGATATTATCATAGTAAGTAAGACCAGAGAACGCTATCGAGAACATGACCACGGGGTATTCTCTCGAATAAAGG
This sequence comes from Euprymna scolopes, assembly GCF_053919585.1. Lineage (NCBI taxonomy): Eukaryota > Metazoa > Mollusca > Cephalopoda > Sepiida > Sepiolidae > Euprymna > Euprymna scolopes. Next base: position 40,929,192 of record NC_136504.1, on the reverse strand, counting down.
TGTTGTTTTTTTTTTTAAAAACCAAAGAGAAAAAGTGTGATTCTTTTCATGGAAGACATAAAATAAAAAACGGTAGACTCGAATCTCGAAAGAGCCACAGTTATACATGATACTTTATGGGGCTGTCTTTGCCCAGTCAGAAAATACGCTTAAACATGATATTTTAATTCGTCCAGATTTCGTATATATTATTATAGAGTCGTGATTACATAAATTTTCACTTTTATATATATATAGATGGCGGTTCTCAAAAATATTGCAGAACAACAAAGTTTGGAGAGGATAGCGAACAATTATTCATTCCCAATATGCACAAACGAGCTACTAAAAAAGAATAGAGTGGAAATGGACATCTGAATGCCAAGCGGTATTTGATAAAATAAAAATAACCCTAACCTCAGATCTATTCCTCATGCATTATGAGGCAAAATTAGATATAAGTCGTTATCGGTGCGAGCTCGTACGGAATAGGTGCCTGTATCTTACATAAAATGCCGCACGGAAGTAAAAAAAAAAAAAAAAAAAAAGATTACACACGCGTCAAGATCTTTGCACCCAGCAGAAAAGCACTCGCTATTATCTTTACAGTTTCAAAGTTCCACTGATATCTACATGGACGATTCTTTGACCTGCAGACAGACCATAAACCTCTATTGGTTGAGGTGGGGCACTAGTCTGCTGAATTATAATTTCAAATTAGAGTATCTCTACTTCAAATAGATCGGGCATGCGGACGGACTTTCAAGATTGGTTCAGAGACAGAGTGAATCTCTTGGGGATTCTGTAATTGCTTCCTGATTAACAGTGAAATTAAAATCATGTTTTGCAGAAACCTTCCGGTCGAACAACATGAAATTAAACGCGAAGCAGAAAATGTGTAACAAAATAAAAATCACATATAAAGATCAACAACAGTTTTTCAATGTGTGACGACGTCCTACTATATAGTCAGAAACTCGTCATACATAAAACATTGCAAAAAATAGAACAATGTAAGATTTTAATATGGGTCACCCAGGAATAAGCAGAATTAAGAACGCCATATTGCATACATGATGATTGATATAAACACCAAAAACATGGTCGACTCATGCAAGGGTTGTGCTTTGACAACAAGGACAATCCCAACCACTTTTAATTGATGGCCTAAAATAGATCAACCCTTGTCTAAAATTCGTAAAGATTGGTATTACGTAATTGTGGTGGACAGATACACAAAATGGCCAGCAGTGCTTTCATGTAAGAGATCCTCCATAAATTATTTGGATTTGTTGACAGCAATAAGTGATAAAGAGACTCGATTTCTGTGAGAGTTAAAATTAATCATCTCACGACTCCGCAGTACCACCCGCAATTAAACGGGCAAGCAGAATGTTTCGTCGACATCTTAAAACAAGCATTAAAAAAAACATGCGGCACAACTAAAGAAGCGGCACTACAACAGTTTCAACAGGTCTATAGAATCACACTTAATCATAACACACTATCAGCAGTATCCCCCACGGAGACTATGTTCCAGCGATAAATAAGACCGGGTCGGGAAAAACTGTTACCAGACCAAACAAAAGTGAGAAGGACATCTATTATGCCTAAGAAATGCTATGACTCAGGAGAAAAAAGTTTTCTAAAAGTCTTACAAAAACAGCACGGCTTTCTGGGAATTATTATAAAAGGAAATGGTACTACAACCACTTGCAGAGGAAATGCTTGAGAGGAGAAGTGTTATAGCGACATACCCATTCACCCACAAGAGACTTTTCTAACCATTATAAATATCTCGAGAGTTAATACTCTCGTGCGGAAATATCGCGATCTAACACGAGACTACAGACTGTTTAACTAAATAGTCGGTAAATACCGACAACCTTTCATGTATTCACGTTCTTGACGTGAATACATGAAAGGTTGTCGGTATTTACTGCTATATATTCTTTCTGCTAAAACTTGTTGTTCGCGTCTTTCTTTATGACTCTTTTCTAGAGTAACAACAGTATTTTTCAATATACGAAAATGCTGGTCGACATAAAAGAAAATCTGAAAACAAATTTTTGGTGATAGTGTACGAAATGGGCCCCAGATTTATGGCCTCTCTCTGACCTGTGAAACATAAGACGACGTGATATTAGATCATTATAACATCGGATGGCGTAAAATTCCCTAATCTGGTCGGGTTTGCTAATAATAATAAACAAATATCCCAGAATTATCCGTACCACAACATGACCTTATTTTATTTATTTATTCATTTATTTATTTTATTAATTGTATTTTTTTATTTTATTTATTTATTTATTTATTTATTTTTGAGCATTAGTCAAATAGAACACTCAGGAATTTTGCCTCTAAACATAGTTTTTCTTCCAAATCTGGCTTACGTGCATGTTTATTCTGATTTTTCGAAGGTCGGAGATTTGTTGGTCCTATCGTACACTAGCATCTGATATTTTTTTATGGAAATACGTTTACAAATCCTTTTTCTAATTAAAAAGTATTAAAGCGAACTCTATAATATACTCAGTCATGGACATGGACGCGACTACATAAAGGTTAACCAATTTGCATATTCATTTGAAAAACAAGCGTGAATTAATTACTTATTATTATATACGGTATCTTATTAGATGACTAGTTTCATTTAATTATTACGCTGAATTCTGTTTATGCATAGTTTCTACATTTTGCATAATTGCGTAGAATTTAAGAAGAAACGTAGTACACTAGAACACACACACATACACATATATATATATATATATATATATATATATATATATATTTACTCAAAGCTTCTTTAGACTATACTAGCAGTTCAACCCGACTTTGCTTGTGCCTTATATAATGTTCATAACTTTATATGCATATATATATATATATATATATATATATATATATATATATATATTAAAAAGTTTGACTCATGTCTAGGTTATCTACATCTAAATTTTCAAGTGTTTAGACCCAAAATTGGCGGAGGAGTTCAGTGGAGTCTGCAAAGGTCAACTCTTAAATCTTTGACCTATTGGAAGCCAAATTTTCGCCCAAAAACTAATTAAAAAGCCTGCTGCATGTGTGAATACCCTTTATGTAAAATTTAAAATATTTAGACCCAAAATTGGCTGAATAGTTTGCTAGAGACCGTAAAGGTAAAATCTTTTGAACATTGACCCCTTTGCAGCCAAATTTAAAGGTAAAATCTTTTGAACATTGACCCCTTGGCAGCCAAATTTAAAGGTAAAATCTTTTGAACATTGACCCCTTGGCAGCCAAATTTAAAGGTAAAATCTTTTGATCATTGACCCCTTGGCAGCCAAATTTAAAGGTAAAATCTTTTGAACATTGACTCCTTGGCAGCCAAATTTAAAGGTAAAATCTTTTGAACATTGACCCCTTGGCAGCCAAATTTAAAGGTAAAATCTTTTGAACATTGACCCCTTGGCAGCCAAATTTAAAGGTAAAATCTTTTGAACATTGACCCCTTGGCAGCCAAATTTAAAGGTAAAATCTTTTGAACATTGACCCCTTGGTAGCCAAATTTAAAGGTAAAATCTTTTGAACATTGACCCCTTGGCAGCCAAATTTAAAGGTAAAATCTTTTGAACATTGACCCCTTGGTAGCCAAATTTAAAGGTAAAATCTTTTGAACATTGACCCCTTGGCAGCCAAATTTAAAGGTAAAATCTTTTGAACATTGACCCCTTGGTAGCCAAATTTAAAGGTAAAATCTTTTGAACATTGACCCCTTGGTAGCCAAATTTTCGTCTAAACCCCGATTAAAAAGTTTGCCGTATGTCTGAATACACATTATGTAAAACTTCAAATGTCCAGACCAAAAATTGGCTTGGTAATTTGGTAGAGATCAATTTCTTTTAAAACTTTGACCCCAAATTTGAGCCCTTTACATTTTTTTGTTCATATCAAATTAAAACGTTTGATCTATGTCCAAGTAACGTATATCTAAAATTTAAAGTGTTTATACCCAAAATTGGCGGAGGAGTTTGGTAGTTATTTTATAAACGTATTTGACATAGTTATTTTATAAACCTATTGAAATTGTTATTTTATAAACGTATTAGAATAGTTCTTTTATAAACGTATTGGAATAGTTATTTTATAAAAGTATTGAAATAGTTATTTTATAACCGTATTGGAATACTTATTTTATAAAGGTATTAAAATAGTTATTTTATAAAAGTATTGAAATAGTTATTTTATAAACGTCTTTGAATAGTTATTTTATAAACGTATTGAAATAGTTATTTTATAAACGTCTTTGATTAGTTATTTTATAAAGGTATTAGAATAGTTATTTATAAACGTATTGGAATAGTTATTTTTTAAACGTCTTGGAATAGTTATTTTATAAACGTCTTGGAATAGTTATTTTATAAACGTCTTGGAATAGATATTTTTAAACGTCTTGGAATAGTTATTTTTTAAACGTCTTGGAATAGTTATTTTTTATAAGTATTGAATTAGTTATTTCATAAACCAATTTGAATATTTATTTTATAAATGTATTGGAATAGTTATTTTTAAACCTATTGGAATAGTTATTTTTAAACGTATTGGAATAGTTATTTTTAAACGCATTTGAATAATTATTTTATAAACGTATTAGAATAGTTATTTTTAAACGTATTGGAATAGTTATTTTTTTACACGTATTGGAATAGTTATTTTTTAAACGTATTTGAATAGTTATTTTATAAACTTATTGGAATAATTATTTTTTAAACGTATTGGAATAGTTATTTTTAAACGTCTGGAAATAGTTATTTTATAAAGGTATTTAAATAGTTATTTTATAAAAGTCTTGAAATAGTTATTTTATAAACGTCTGTGATTAGTAATTTTATAAACGTATTGGAATAGTTATTTTTTAAACGTATTTTAATAGTTATTTTTAAACCTATTGGAATAGTTATTTTTAAACGTATTGGAATAGTTATTTTTAAATGTATTGGAATAGTTATTTTTTACACGTATTGGAATAGTTATTTTTTAAACGTATTTGAATAGTTACTTTATAAATCTATTGGAATAATTATTTTTAAACGTTTGGAAATAGTTATTTTATAAAGGTATTGAAATAGTTATTTAATAAAGGTATTGGAATAGTTATTTTATAAACGTCTTTGAATAGTTATCTTATAAACGTATTGAAATAGTTATTTTATAAACGTCTTTGAATAGTTATGTTATAAACGTATTGAAATAGTTATTTTATAAACGTATTGGAATAGTTATTTTTTAAACGTCTTGGAATAGTTATTTTATAAACGTCTTGGAATAGTTATTTTTTAAACGTATTGGAATAGTTATTTTTTAAACGTATTGGAATAGTTATTTTTTAAACGTCTTGGAATAGTTATTTTATAAACGTATTGGAATAGTTATTTTTAAACGTCTTGGAATAGTTATTTTTTAAACGTCTTGGAATAGTTATTTTTTATAAGTATTGAATAAGTTATTTCATAAACCAATTTGAATATTTATTTTATAAATGTATTGGAATAGTTATTTTTAAACCTATTGGAATAGTTTTTTTAAACGTATTGGAAGAGTTATTTTTAACGCATTTGAATAGTTATTTTATAAACGTATTAGAATAGTTATTTTTAAACGTATTGGAATAGTTATTTTTTTACACGTATTGGAATAGTTATTTTTTAAATGTATTTGAATAGTTATTTTATAAACCTATTGGAATAATTCTTTTTTAAACGTATTGGAATAGTTATTTTTAAACGTCTGGAAATAGTTATTTTATAAAGGTATTTAAATAGTTATTTTATAAAAGTCTTGAAATAGTTATTTTATAAACGTCTGTGATTAGTAATTTTATAAACGTATTGGAATAGTTATTTTTAAACGTATTTGAATAGTTATTTTTAAACCTATTGGAATAGTTATTTTTAAACGTATTGGAATAGTTATTTTTAAACGCATTGGAATAGTTATTTTATAAACGTATTGGAATAGTTATTTTTAAATGTATTGGAATAGTTATTTTTTACACGTATTGGAGTAGTTATTTTTAAACGTATTGGAATAGTTATTTGTTAAACGTATTGGAATAATCATTTTTAAACGTATTGGAATAGTTATTGTTTACACGTATTGGAATAGTCATTTTTAAACGTCTTGGAATAGTTATTTTTTAAACGTATTGGAATGGTTATTTTTAAACGTATTGGAATAGTTATTTTTTAAACGTATTGAAATAGTTATTTTTAAACGTATTGGAATAGTTATTTTTAAATGTATTGGAATAGTTATTTTTTACACGTATTAGAATAGTTATTTTTTAAACGTATTGGAATAGTTATTTTTTGAACGTATTGGAATAGTCATTTTTAAACGTATTGGAATAGTTATTTTGTAAACATTGGAATAGTTATTTTAAAACGTATTGGAATAGTTATTCTTTAAACGTATTGCAATAGGTTATTTTTAAACGTATTGGAATAGTTATTATTTTAAAACACTCAAGTGAATGTTCATTTAACCCTGACTAAATGAAACGCAACGGAGTTATATATTCAACGTATACGGTTGAGCGCAAGGAAAACCTTCTTAGGACGATAAATGTCTTTTGTCGAGCAATATGCTTTTTCGCCACGTTCCTTTGTTGTTCCTTTTGCCTGTCTATATATTGTAATTAATTTTTTTTTTTAACTTACATTTTCCGATTGTTTTTTTTTCTTTTCTTTTTTAACCAACTCACGCTCTCGCCTACGGTCCACGATATCCATACTTCCATATTCTTCCGGAGGCTGATATCTTCCCAAAGCTAACATTACTACCACTTTGAGAACGTGCTCCCTTAGGTCGACTAATAATGGGCAGCGTTAAAGGTGGTGCTGGTGCTCGTGTGTCAAACGAAACGCAGGGTGGGAAGTGAACAGCGTAAATGTTTGTGGCTCTTCTAATCCGGGTGTTGACTACCCTCCCGTTCCCCCTACCCTCCCCCGGCCCACACGTCATAAGACTACCTCCCTCACAACCGCGACCGTTGCCTCTTCCTTTAGTCTTGTTTTTTGCTTTTTCCTCCCTACGTCCACTCTATATTTGAAACCGGTTCTCATCGTCTAACACCCACACATGTGTGAGCGTATATGTATGCATGTGTACACACACACACACACTTGCACACACACAAGCATACACACAAACATACACACAAACATACACATACAGAGGAAGCGAGAAAGAGCGCGTTTTATTTATGTCCTAATCATAGTCAGCGTTTTTTTTTTTTTTTTATCTCGCACCATTTTCGCTATGACAATCGATTACCACGGAATGTGATCCGAAAAACTTACTGCAATATATTTACACAAAGGTTAGGGCTTTCCTTCGGCCCCAAACACACCAGAGTCTAGACCAAGGGGTTCCAAAGCTTTCGACCGGGGGACCATATTGCTGACTTTTTAGAGATATGCGAACTATATTGCTGACTTTTTAGAGATATACGGACGAAAATAAAAAAAAAATGACCTGGACGTATTTTTTATACAGTTTTGCTCGTTGGCTTTGCTTTTTAGTGAAACTGGTTCTCCTAAACCTTATTTTTTTTTTTTTAAATCATTTTCTGAACAAAAAAAAAAAAAAACACTATTTTCACACATTTCCATTTTTTTTTTTTTTAATTTTCTTGGATATTTTTACGTTTTGATAAGAGTTCTGCTGCGGGTCAGATTAAAGACTTTGGTGAGCCGGATCTAGCCTGCAGGCTGTAGTTTGTAGACCTCTGGTCTAGACCACTGTTGAAGTGGATTCTTCTCTGTTGGCTGAGCTATGCGTCTGTACAGTTCTAGAAGGTCCACCCTCCCAGGCTTTGTCATCTAACCCTTTTAGAAGGAGGTTGTTTATTATTATTCGCCTTGTGCGCCTATCTGAAAATATCATTGGGGTTGCTAATGCATTTTCACACTAAAATGATCTTCTTCTTGCGCACAGGCCCTTCAGGTCACATTTTCACAACCTTGTGACCACGACTATCTTCCTGTCGAGAGAGATAAAGACCAACTTACTGCAATATGCTCAGCCAATCTGTTTAACATTATCGTTTATATTTATAAAGCCAATAGTCACCTATGTATGGAGTATTGTTTCAACCTCCGAGTTCGTACAGAAATCTCTAACTCTTTCCTCTCAGAGAGGATGCAAAAGAGAATCTTTAAACTCATATGTATTGTGCTGTCTGCCAAGCTTCATCCCCTGACACATCGCCGCATTGTTTTATCCCTGTGTTGGATTTCCAAGTATTTCCATGGAATGTG
>NC_136504.1:40890907-40915907 GCF_053919585.1 Euprymna scolopes | reverse complement strand
TTTTCAGCTCGTGTCAACTTGGATCGAAGACACAACGTGAGCAAGTAGGCACCCACTGTTGTCAATCATACGACAAGAAGGAGCCGTGATCGAGAAGGGCCAACACCCTTCTCAGCAGGAACAGCCGGACGGACGGGAAGAAACGCCATACTATGCCAAGGGTTCCCAAAGTTTTCGAACGGGGGAGCCATATTGCCGACTTACATTACCCAGAATAAAAAATGACATGTTTTGTACTGTTTTGCACATTAGCTTTGATTTTAGTGAAACTAGTTCTCCAAAACCTTATCTTTTTAAATCGTTCTCTGAACAAAAAGAAAAAAAAAAACATTATTTTCACATATTTCCATTTTATTAAATTTTTCCTCAATATTTTTTACGTTTCCTATAAGCGCCCTGTGGGCCGGATTAAAGATTTTGGTGGGCCGGATTAAAGATTTTGGTGGGCCGGATTTGTCCCGCGGGCCGTAGTTTGGAGATCCCTGCCTTATGCTATTATGAAAAAGAAAGAAATAGTTAATAGAGAAATTTTTCTTCGGTCTGTCACACTTGTTTTAAATAAAGGTGATCTATTCCGGATTATGTTTGAAAAGGACATTGTTGTCGGTCTGGCCAGCCCAAGTTTGAAATCGCATTCTCACCGCTAAAAGCGGCGAGTGAATGGACACATTTTCAGAATATTTGTTCTTATTTTTATTTTAATGTCGAGTGCAACGCAAACATTAAACAAAATGGAGCACGAAAGACGGAAGAATGTTCACTTGTTCGAGCAGCTCGTGTTGACCAAGATTTTCCGATTGATTGAACGCGTCTATTGCTGGCTTCAATTCAATTGGTGGGGACAATTCGCCCCAACACGAATTGCTTCCTTTTGAAACTGCCGACTCGTCGTTACCCGGGACACAATAAAGTCACATTCTTTCTGCTTTTTTTTCCATTTTTTTTTTTTACATGTTTCAAGGTTATTATAGGAGCTATACCACGGCCATTGCAAGAGATGGCCTATCAGTTGAAAAAAAAACAATGTTATTGCTGAGGTTCTAACAAGAAATATTTGTAGAACACTTAGATTGTCGATAATGAGCAGAAATTTTTTACAGAAAACTTCAAATTTGGATTTACAAAAAAAGATAAAGAAAGAACACGATGATTTATACTGAAACTCATCCAATATAAATAAAAAGAATTGAAAACGGGGAAAAAGTAGTTTGTTTATGCGTTAAAAGCAATTGAATATTTCGTTGAATTATGGATTTTAATGATTAGAATATGTTTTTATTTACTTATAAATGTTTTTTATTTACTTGTAAATTACATTTAAACAGAAAAAGGAAAGAACACGATTTGATTTGTAGCGAAACTGAAGTTTATTAAATATAAGTAAAAAAATATGCGAGATCACTTATGTTTGAAACAGATGACAATCAAACATTGCAAAACATGAAATATGAATTAAGCCAATAAACAAATATTAGATTTAACGATTTCTTTAAAAATTAAAACGCACAGTAAATATTTTTTAATCGAAATTTTTTCTTTTTTTTTTTACACAGTGATCACCACTTATCAAGGCCCGGAAGCCACTCAGGGATAAGGGTTATTGCAAGTACATTACGTTAGTGTGGAGATTTGATGAAGTGTTTACTTAAGGGGGCGGTTCATTAGGAATTTGTTAACATTGGACTTGAAGACATCCAAGTTGTAGTCCGGTGGGAAGCAGGCAGACGGAACAGAGTTCCACAGGCGTGCAGTTCTAAGAAAGAAGCTTTGTTCATGGAATCCGCGTTTTGATTTAGGCACAGATATAGAGTGGGGGAAAATTTTCACAGTGGATTCAGCTAGACGGGTGTTTTTCGTGAAAGATTGGCGAGGGGGGACCAGAGATTGGAGTTCAGACAAGCACCTGCCATGGAAATAACGATAAAACAAGGATAGGCTCGCAACGTCTCTTCTGTAAGAGAGAGGTTGCAGGGTAGAGAAAAAGGCATCCCCCACTAAGCCACGAAGTCTATTTTGTACTTTGTCAAGGCAGGATAGGCTGTTTTTAGCAGCTCCTGCCCAGATATGGCAACAGTATCCCATCCTTGGACAATAAATATTTTTAAATCAAAGCGAACAACAATATTTTTAAAAACAAAACTAACAATAATATTTTTAACTCAAAGCGAACAACAATATTTTTAAATCAAAGCGAACAGCACTATTTTTTAAAAATCAAAACGAACAACAATATTTTTTGTAAATCAAGGCGAACAACAATATTTTATAAAATCAAAGTAAACAGCAATATTTTTTTAAATCAAAGCGTATACCAATATTTTTTAGCTCAAAGTGAGCAACAATATTTTTAACTCAAAGTGAACAACAATATTAAAAAAAAGCGAACAACAATATTTTTAAAATCAAAGTTAACAACAATATTTTTAATCAAAGCGAACAACAATATTTTTTAAATCAAAATGAACAATAATATTTTTTAAATCAAAGTGAAAATCAATATTGTTTTACTGTGTACGTTTTCAGCGTCCTAATTGTTTTTTTTTGTTTCGCGTTTAAATTATCCAAATAAACAATTAATACTTTCTACATTTTGTTTACATCGTTCATTTCCGTATTATGTTTAAGTTATTCTAATACAATTTTCTTACAAATAAATCTAATAACCCGTTGAAACTATTAGAGAATTTTACAACCGCGATTTACCCACCGCCTTTCTTTTTTTAATTTATCTCCATTTTTAATACACCTTTCTTAAAAAAAGATTCATACATTTTCTTCTACAATTAATAACCCAAAAAATATGTTTTTTTAATTTGCGTTACAAATAAATAATCAACGCGACAATAAAACGTATTGTTTTACTTTGTATGTTTTCAACGTCCCAATTGTTTTTTTTTTCGCGTTTAAATTAAAAGATATATCAAAATTTGAATTTAACTTCAGATATTATGGTATCTGTTCAGTGCACATTTGCCTATAAGTATGGCAAACCACTTATGATTCAATGGCAGTAAGTTTTTTTTTTAAAAAAATAAACAATTATAAACAGAACGACTCCTAGAAATCTATCTATATTCTTTTTTCATTTTAATATACTTTCTTTTTTTTTTTATTCAATTTTCACCCCAAACAAGGCACAGTGCCACTTTGAAGCAGGGGGCTACTATCAGGGACTTAATTAGCGGGGTCATTATGAAGGGAGATGAGTAGAAAGATGTTTGTTAACATTACACTTGGACTTCTGCATATCAGTGCAGTTGGGAAAGCAGAATCCCGGAAGGGAGTTCCAAAGACCCGCAGTTCTGGGGAAGACACTATTGGAGTAAAAAACTTTCTTGCACCTAGTGATCTCTACTGTAAAGGGATGAGACTTAGTAGCTTGTCGGGTTTGTCGGGGGTAGTTACGTCGGGGAGGTACAAGTGTTTGCAGTTCGTCAGAGCATTCGCCATTAAAGTATTTGTAGAACAGGCAGAGGGATGCAACATCTTTTGTGAACCCTGTCCAGGAACGAGAGACAAGCAGCAGATGCACCAGCCCAGATGTGACAACAGTACTCCATACATGGGCGAATGGTTGCCTTATAGAGGTATAGGATACTGGCAGGCGTAAGTAGTTTTCTAGCACGGTAGAGGGAGCCAACCTTCCTTGCAGCAGCCTTGTCAATGCTCTCAATGTATCTATTCCAGTTCATATTCCCTGAAAACATTAGGCCGAGGAGTTTAAAAGAAGTACTTTCAGGCAATGTGTTCTTGACCATTGCTATTGGTGGTAGAGAAGGTTTCTTGTAGTTATTGAAGGAAACAAGCTTAGTGTTAGCAGCATTGAATGTGACCAACCATTTTTGTCCCCATTCCACTACGGATTGGAGGTCATCCTCTAGTGTTTCTGCCATTTCCTTGGATATGTGTTCATTTGTTTTCCCCTCATATCTGTTATAGAGAGTGGTGTCATCGGCAAATATACCCATCTCCGAAACAATTTTATCAGGGAGGTCGTTTATGAATATCAGGAATAATAGAGGTCCAAGGATAGACCCCTGAGGTACTCCCGAATTTATGTCATATTGTTTGGATGTACGACCGTCGAGGACAACTTTGATTTTTCTATTACTTAAGAAGGATTTAATTACATTATGAATTCTTCCAGTGATTCCATATGATCTAATTTTCCTTAGAAGACTATCATGCCATACCCTGTCAAAAGCCTTAGATATATCAAGGGCCACCGCTCTACCCTCCCCTGTTTTATCCAATGAACGGTATATACGTTCAGAAACTACAGTTAAGATATCTGCTGTTGAACGGGCTTGCCTGAATCCATATTGTTTGTCAGTCAGGGGTTTAGCAGCTGTTAGGTGCTGGACTAGGGCTTGATTAACTAAGGACTCAAATATTTTGGCGAAAAGCGGGAGGAGGCTAATGGGGCGATAATTTAGTGGGTCAGTTCTTTCACCAGAATTCTTGAAGACTGGTACCACAGAGGCGGTTTTCCAGCAGTCGGGAAAACAAGATTCGTTAAGGCATTTATTGTAAAGTTTGGACAGAACTGGAGCAACCTCGGCAGAGCATTTTTTTAATAGCACAGCCGGGATGAGATCTGGTCCACATGCTTTTGAGGTGTCTAGGTTTTTTATAATAGCATATACCTGAGAAGGGGTGATTTTCAAATCGTCTAGTGTGGCGTCTGTTCGCAGAGGAAAATCAGGGAGTGAGTGGTGTGCCGAGTTCAGTGTGGAGTTTGAGGCAAACCGACTGGCAAGCAGATTAGCCTTGTCAGTTGCCGTGCAAGCAACCTCATGATTGTTTGATAGTGGGGGAATAGTTGACTGTTCATTATTTACTACGCTGTTGCGTACTTACTACATTTCATAGAAATGTTTCTGTTGTGTTACAAAAAACTATTTTCTTTACGTCACAAGTGTCACGCTCATACATTAATTCCATAGCTAATATAACATACTGACCCAACGGGTCAAAGGTAGTCTAATATATATATATATATATATATATATATATATATATATATATATATATATATATATATACATATATATATATATATATATATGTGTGTGTGTGTGTGTGTGGGTGTGGGTGTGGGTATATATATATATATATATATATATATATATATATATATATATATATATATATATATATATAGTGGCGCCAAAAAAAATTCGCACTTGTCATTTTTTCAAAAACCGCAAATTTAAGCTAAATTGACTGTAACTGTTTAAACAATCTATACCTCATTTGGTTCGCCTTTTATTCCTTTATAATTTTACTTGTTCATATTTGACTTTTTTTTTTTTTTACTTTTAATTGAAGTATCCTAGTGTTCACGTCAATTTAAAAAATTAACTTTCCCTCCGAAGGATACCACCATACGCGAAGTTATATTTTCATCTGTAACATTTCTTTCCATGACGATCCGAGTCTCAGAGTTTGCATGCTTTTCTTTTTGTTCTACATCGTCTAGTGTATCCACTGGAATGCTTCCATGGACCCAAAATCTCGCCCAACCAATATCCAGTCAGTCTCGACTGGGCTCTTTCTGTTGATCAACCTCCCTCTCTAACTGTCTGCTTACTGGCATGTTTTAAAAATGGTTTCTTTGTTGTTTTGTTTTATTGCGTTATAAGCCATTTCCACTGTTGATTGTATTGCTACCCAATTAAATATTAATGTTTATGAAATTAAATTCCAAATCTATTTATTGCGACTTTAAGTTTTATTTGAAGTAATTCTACTTTGCTTAACTTGCATTCTCATACTTTATTATTATTATTCCTAAATCCCTTTTCTGACATTATTTCTCTTAGTAACTTATTTCACATTTGAAATTATTGAATAATCGCCGTGTTATACTTTTAAAAACCTGCTGCTGCCCAGGAGTCCAATATTTAACAGTTCATCACGGTGTTCAATACAATCTTTGAGTGGTCACTTGGTCTTGATAAGCGGTAACTCCCCTGTAAATATGTCTACCTATGGACACACACACACACACACACACACACACACACACACACACACATATATATATATATATATATATATATATATATATATATATATATATATATATATATATATATATATATATATATATATATATATGGTAGTTGTAACAATATAGTAAGTTATGAAAATATACATGGAAAATAACTACATTGGATTTTCGCGTTTCATTCTCATAAGGCTCGTAAGCCACACACACACACACAAGCATTTTTGTGTATATGCTTGGAGCTATATTTTCACACAGTAAACTATATTTTGTAGTATAATGTATATGTATGTATGTATGTATGTATGTATGTATGTATGTATGTATGTATGTATGTATGTATGTATGTGAGACCGTAAACTATAGTTTATGGTATAATATATATATGTATATACATATATATATATATAGAGAGAGAGATAGATAGATAGATAGATAGATAGATAGATAGATAGATAGATAGATAGATAGATAGATAGATGAGTGTGTTCAGGTGCGGTGGTGTCTATGAACGTGTGCTTCGGGCGTCAAGTGCTCCTTCACGTTAAGATTGACTCTGACCAAATCAAGCAAATAAAACACGCGCTCAATTCAACTAGTTCGATGACTTTTTTTTAATGTTTGACAAAGATCTCAAGTTTCTTTTTCAGCCAATCGCTGTACTCCATTAAAATCTGAAGAAAATGACGTCTACTCTGTGAAGCGATGGTCAATACAAGATGACGGAAACTCACACTCACGCAACATCTTCGAATTGGCTAAGAATATCCAGCTAAAAAAATGTGTACGTAGGAGAATTCGTAAATTAGATTTTTGATTTTTAGCCTTTTCTTTCCCATTTTTTACCTTCTCGTTTTTATCTCTCTAGCTCCCCCCATCTTACTTTCTCTCCCTTCCTTCGTCTGTCTTTATGTTTCTTTTCATTAATGACGAATGAAATTTGATTTAGTTCATAGCAATATATCTATAGTATAATATTTCTATGTAAGAATCAACGTTTTCCGCGTGGTGGATCTATGTAATGTTTAACTATTCTGCGTGACGTGTCTATTAAGGTCGTTTCAAAAGTAACACTTCCTTTTTTTTATTATTTAACTGAAAAAGTTGAAGGGCTACGAAGATGGCAATTATACCACTACAACGAGCAATCTTTTATGTTCCATAATTTATATTTTTACATAGTCACATTAATTCTCGATGTACTTTTGCCAGGTATCCAATGACGCATTTCTGCTTCTGACGCACATCTATGACAGGGGTCGAGTTTATGAATGCATAAGCTAAGTCATTATGACAATTCGATTTGCAATCATCTATGATCCATTCGGGCATTTAGGACGTATTACTTTTGCAACGCCTTTCGTATTTAACGTCTATATATTTTTTCAGTGTAACGTGTCTAAATAACGTTGAACGTTTCCGTGTGATTTTTATATTTAATGAATCGGTTTACTGTTCTTATGCAACATTTCACTGTCTGATGTTATTTTTTTAATAGACTGTTTGATATTTGTACGTGATGTTTAACACTTATCCATCTACATAACTATAAAAGTGAGAATGTGTGTGCGAGGATATTTCTCAACCTATATACTCAACGAATTCTTGATCTACAAACATGGTATTTGGTAAATAGGGTATTCCGACATGTGGAAAACGTTTTAATCCGTTTTCCTCCAGAAAATAAGGACCGCTAAGAGTTCAAAACTGAAAAATTAGTACGTGGGGATCACCGGGTTTTTATCTGTTTGTCAACTGTTTCACGAATGCGCATGCGTGAATCATTCACATGGCAGATTACGACGAATTATTATTAAGATTAAACTATTTAACTGACTAAAGACATATGAAAGAACAGCCCATAAGAATCCAACCATTTGAGGCCACTAGCGCCGCTCTGCGACTTTTTAGTTTCGGTAGAGATAGAGTTTGAAAGATATAGAGACAGATAAACAGACAGACATACAGACAGACATACAGACAGACATAGTGAGTTTTATAAATTAGACTAGCAAGTTTTTGCCCGATCGTAAAATACGCTTAAATACGATATTTTAATTTGTCCAGGATTTCAAAAGTAAAAAAAAGGTACTTGGGTCCCATCAGGTAGAATCGAAACCGAAAGCAACAACTGTATCATTCAAAGCTGGTGACGTTACCACTGTACCAACGAGTCGCACATATGAACTAAATAAAAATTAAAAATCAACTAAGAGAAATGTAAAAAAATATATAACGATTTTTTTTTTTTTTTCAATTTTGATTCATTTTTAATCTCTTAAAAACTATTTTAACCGGCTAAAGATCCATAAAAGAACTAATCATGTGAGGGCCCTAACACCGCTCAGCGACTTTTTGTTTCGGGAGAGATAGAGTTTGAAAATATGGAGACAGACATATAGCCTTTTACATATCAGATATGTATATTAACTAATTAATCTAATATATAAAAGGCTTTCTGTGTTTGTCTGTCTGTCTCCATATTTTCAAATTCCATCTCTACCGAAAATAAAAGTCGCAGAGCAGCGCTAGGGTTCTTAAATGATCCGATTTTTTTATGGGTCGTTTATATATATATATATATATATATATATATATATATATATATATATATATATATATATATATATATCTTTAGTCTGTTAAAACAGTTTTTAAAAGGGGTCAAAAGTTGAAAAATCGTTATACATTTTGTACATTCATCTTAGTTTATTTTTCATTTTTAATTACTTCATATACGTGTCAAGTTGATTCAGTGGTAACTTCACCAGCTGTGAATGCTACAGTTTTGCTTTTGATTTCGATTCTAGCAGATAGCACCAAAATACTTTTTTTTACTTTTGAAATCACGACTCTATAATAATATATACGAAATCTGGATAAATTAAAATATCATATTTAAGCGTATTTTTACTATTCTTCTATATATAAACACGATAGCAATATCATTTAATTGTTATGATCTTCCATTTCTTGTCATAAATAATAATCTTGTATTAAATAGTTTTATCAAGAATTCTTCATAAGTTTTGGTTTCGGTTTCGATTATAGCTGAAGGAATTCAAGTTATATATATACATATATATATATATATATATATATATATATATATATATATATATCGCTTATACGTTTTATATATATATATATATATATATATATATATATATATATATATATATATATATATATATATATCGCTTATACGTTTTGATTACATTTTCGATTCAAGCTGATGCACCCAAGTCATATAGATATATTTTTCCATGTTGTTTGAAATCACAATTTTATGTTGGTGCTCCCGTGATGTTTAAGAGATGGGCTCCCGTGATGTTTAAGAGATGGGCTCCCGTGATGTTTAAGAGATGGGCATAGGAGGCGCTCAGATTATGATATTTTTCTCATGTATATTATACCTATGTGCTTTACCGTCTCGTCACTTTGTCAATAGAGCCTATATTTTCTGTTTGCCTTTGTTCGGTATATTTTGGGTTTGATGTAATTTATTCTGTGTTGTGTTGTGCGACTGTCAATAATAATATTAAAAAATAAGCATCGATAGAAAATTGAGTCTAAAAATATAAATGAAATATGCATGAATAAAATATCATAAATCGGCATAAATTAAAATATCATATTTAAGCGTATTTTACAACTGGCTAAGCCAGGCGTCCCTGCTAGCTTAGATAAATACTTTTGCAGTTTTAACAAAAGAGTTGCACTTTGGCCTTTTGGTCAAGATCAAAGTGTATTATCTGTTCCGGCAGATACTGCAAGCAAAGACCATATGTGGGGGTGATCCCACATATAAGACCTTGGTCAATGTAGGGGCAACCCTTCATACAAATTGTCACTATCCAGCTCCCCTACTCCCCGGGAAGCTGGTCCCCATTTCCCCTTCACTCCTCACATTAAAAATCGGCCTTGTGCCTAATTTGCTCGGTGGGGAGCAAATAAATACCATCTGTTCTTCAGATGCTGCAAGCTATGACTAGCTATGACTAGCAAAGACCAGATGTGGGAGCAACCCCACATGCCTGACCTTTAACCAGCTCCCATTTCCCACCTCTCGGGAGCTGGTCCCCTTTTTCCCTTCCCCCTCCCTTCACTCCTCACATTAAAAATCGGCCTTGTGCCTAATTTGCTCGGTGGGGGAGCAAATAAATACCATCTGTTCTTCAGATGCTGCACTTCCATTTCTTGTTCTCTTTCGGTGAAGGATCAGTCCTTCACGACTGAGACATTTTTTTTATTTTTGTACCTTTTCTCCGCGTTAAAAAACGACCCTGGTGTCTAACTTTGTCCCGTGGGGAGGCATAGTAAATAGGTACAATATTATCAGGGCGCCTAAATTTACGCTGAACATCCACAAAATGCCAACATCAATATATTACATAGGAATGAGTCCCCTGTGAAATTTCCACAGGTCTCACTAGTTAATATTAATTTCAGTATTTATATAAGAAGAATATATTAATAATTTACGTGACCAAAGTGTAAAAAAAAGTTTGCATCTCTTAAAAAATATAAAACGTTTACAAAATAAAAGCAAATGATTCCGTATCCGAAAAATACATAGTTACTTCCCTTTTTAAATGAAAAAATTAAACTAAGCAAAAAGAATATTGAAAAATTTAGAGATACTTACTATTTTTCTTAAAATGGCTTTATTTTAAAAATTATTTCCATTGAGTAAACTAGTTCTTGAAATCGAACTACATTTTTTTTGCTGCTACGAACATGTGCTAACGTTTCATAAAAAAACTGTCGAATCAGAACCAGACACTGATTTTGTATGATGAAAGCTATCGATGACCAAGATGGATAAACTGTCTGACTTTACTTTATTATATAGATTACACTTTTGACATATTGATTAGTTATTGACCTTTCAATAAATTTAATAACTCAATATATCAGTCTCAATAATACACGCTATGAAATCCCCTATTTTACCATGGGTTACTCGCTGTATTTTGAACATTGTTCTGGTAGAATAAAATAATTTCCGAAACTTATTAAATTGAATTCTATTTTTTCTTGCTAAGAACATGTACGAATGTTTCACACAAAAAAAAGTAAAAACCCTGATGAACCCGAATCAAATATTGGCTTCCCAATGTATAAACCATTGTGTTATATCTCGAAACGTTATGCAAACATCGGCGAACAACAAGCCGAATAAAATGTTAAATTTATTTAATCAATAAATTAATTGAAATTTGGATTTGTTTATGCACTTTGCTAAGTTCTGTCATTTGAAAGATGCTCCTATTTTCGACATCACGTGAAAAGCATTCTCTAGAGTAACCCGTCGTCGTCGTCGTCGTCGTTGTTTTGTTGTTTTTAATTAATTCGAATGAATTAAAATTCGAATTGTCTTCATCCTTCACGCACCTGTTTGCCCCGAAACGGAAGAAACAAAAAAAAAAAAGAAAAGAAATTTTAGAACGATCTTCACTGTTTCATAATTAATACTTCCGGTTTAAGATAAAATTAAAAATTAAAAAAAAAAAAACATGTTTTATAGCGAAGAGGCAATTCTACTAGTCATGCTAACTCGTGTAACTTATTATTTCATTCACAAAAAAAATCTCTTATTATTCATTCGCCAGCAGTTCTCACACGAATCATTATCTGATGTTCCTTGGAATCCGAGTGACAAGTATCCCCAAATTTCCAATACTCTTTATTCTTTCTACTATTATTGCAAATCACTTAGTGTTATCACATCAGCCGTGTACCGTCATTTTCTTGTTGATACCTATTAGCAATGGTTTCTAAAATTTGAATGGCAATAGGGTTTCTTAGAATTCCAGTACTCGCCGTACCCTTGGAGTTGGATAACCGTAGAAATTGGTATATTACAATATAAAAATGCGAGCATGAAAAGTAATAAGGTTAAGCTTAAACATAGAAAAGTAAAAGACTAGTTGTTAAAACTGGAAAAGAAAAGGACAAGATATTCTAGTAAAAATATAATAAATTTATAACTTAAAATATTGCAGCATTAAGAATTGATTATATAATGTTAAATTATATTTTCTACAGGCTTCTAGTAAATTCACTTGTTCTTTGTTTAATTTCAGTCATTTTTGCCTCCATAAACATAACATATAACATACACATATAATAACAATGTACGGCACTCGTCTGCTTTAAAGCAGTTCTAAATGACTAAAGCTTTCCATTTAACCTTATCACTGACACACTACCGTGTTTAAATGATACGTTGAAAGTGCAGTCGTTTTGCTTTTAGGTTAACTGTCTGCATTTATGTGGTTTACTGTTTCGTCACTTTGTCAACGGAGTCTACATTCCCGTGTCCTCCGTTCGCTTAAAGTCGACATCTTGATGACTGTATCCGTAACTAGTAACTATTTTTCTTCCTGTTGAAAGTGCAGTCGTTTTTCTTTTGGCTTAGCTTGCTGCATTCAGATGGTTTAGTGTTTCGTCTCTTTGTTCTATTGTACCCTTTGCTGTATTGTACCCTTACAGTAGATATTAGGATGGAGGGTATTTTTCTTCAGCCTTCTTATCTGACACTCTCAACGATGACTCAACTGATTTTGGTGCTCCCGTGATGTTTGAGAGATGGGCGTAGGAGGCGCTCAGATTATGATATTTTCTCATGTATAATATACCTATGTGCTTTACTGTCTCGTCACTTTGTCAATAGAGCCTATATTTTCTGTTTGCTTTTGTTCGGTATATTTTGGGTTTGATGTAATTTATTCTGTGTTGTGTTGTGCGACTGTCAATAGTGATTCCGTTTCTCTTCTCAAGTGCCCTTTTAGCAGCCATGTACATGTTTTTTCGGTTTGTCTTATGAATAGTTCATGCAGCTACTTCTCTTTTTTTGTTTTTTGTTGTTTTTTTCTCGTCTATTTTTTTATTTTCGCGTTTTAGTTTTTTTTTCTGAATGGTTCAAATTAGCTCCGCTTCCGACACCGATAAATAGCCCTTCTGCATTTTGTGTTATGTATTTTTCTAGATATCATGAATATGACCCCTATCACAGCAGACTCTTACGCTTCGGTTATATTATGCGTTGCTTGTGAGGTAAAACATCGCTCGCGCTTTTCGTAGTATGACTTCGCGTTAAGAATGCAATACTCAACGTCTAGACCAGAGAACAAATAGTTTTGACAACATATCCATGGTGAGTAACGTTATTCACGTTTACATATGGGACCAATACGTTGTATGCAGTCTACGTCGCAAGAATCAGAAGACAAGTAATAACTCAACTCACTTTTTCGTGTTATAACAACGACATTTATTTCCAGGTACTTTCCCGAATAAAACGTGACCATGCTCCTTCTTTCTGACTTCTATATTCTCGAACGTCATCCACGTCTTCTCTGATGCCTGCCCTCTCGAACGCCTGTCGCTTCGAATGTGCTCCCGAACGTGCACTCGAACGTGCTCCTAAGCGTGTTCCTCTGTTTATACCATGCGTTCTTTTTTATAGTATTTTTCTGTATCTTTACGATGACGCCACTTCGCATTTTGTGTACGTTTGCATGCGTGCGTTTGCAAGCTTGCGTTTGCATCTGTGACAGGATGGCCATATTGTTATTAAATATGTAAATATTTTCTGTGCGTTTAAAGATAACAAGTATTAAATACGATATGATTATATTTAAACGATATCATTTATTTTACTACAGGAATACTAGAAAAAAATAATTTCAAACGTATTTTCACAAAAAAATCTTTATTTTATTGCAAGAATAAAACAAATTACTATTAGAATCAACGAAGCAATTATTTTTACACCGAAACACAATTAGAAACGGAAAATGATTCATTGAGAAACTTGTTTCTGTATACAATATGATAAGTTCCGTGGAGTAAGGTGGTGAGCCAATCAAAATTCACTCTACTTCCGGAATTCGTGCATATTTTCGGCTACTGCTGCCAATATCCTCGCAAGCCAGCTATCATACACCTCTCACTGATATTTTCATACGCGTTCATATGCGCTCTGTTACAAGGCAGACTCGCGTTATTTTATTCCATACATAAGATGATCTATGGAAAGAAACTTTGTTTCTTTAAGTTACATTCTGTTTTTAGTACAGAAGGAAAAAAAAGGGGGGAAGTATTTTGCTGCGGTTGTGGTTAGTCGAGTTCTGTTGTGTGTTTGTACATGTGGGACAGGGATTGGAGCTCAGTCGAGCACTTACCATGAATATAACGGGAGCTAAATCAACTAATAAAAATATGTACCATTTTGAAAATGTGGACAAGGGCGTGGCTGATGATTAGAATTCTAGGATTAGTTGACAGTTTGTGTGTGTTCTATAATCAATAATAATAATAATAATAATAATAATAATAATAATAATAATAATTAAGTGATAATTTGTTTAATATTTTTCCTTGGAATAATTCAGATGTGGATCTATTTTTAATTGCATTGAACTATTGTTTGGAACCCTGGAGATTTAGTCCCGGTGGTGGTTGAGCAAAGTGTAGGCAAATTATATATATATATGTGTGTGTGTGTGTGTGTATGTGTAATTATATACGCGATTCTATATATATATATATATATATATATATATATATATATATATATATATATATATATATATATAATGTTAAAGTCCACGTATGCTTCAAGGGTAGTGATTTAAAGGTTATGAGGGTTTTTTGAAGCATGAAAAACGATGTTACTTTTTGTATTTAATATTTTTATTGTTATTTTTGATATTTCAAGCGGATCTCCGCTCTTGGTCACAAAAAAGTATCGAAATGAAAAAAAAAAAGAAAACCGTTGAAAGAACTGGAGATTTGTAGCGTGTGCAGCGTTCATTCCTAGCAATCATGTTCGAAAAAGTAAACGTGAATTATTTTAGCCGTTTGTGGAAGAAGATTGTGTTTTTTGATATTTTTTTTAATGTTGCAACGTAAAAGCGTTTAATTGAAACGGCAAAAATGAGACGCGATTTCAATATGTATAATGGAATAGAAATGAAATTGTTAAACTGTAAAAATAATGTAATTATTAGTTATGAATAATAATAATAATAATAATAATAATAATAATAATAATAAAATTAATAATAATAATAATAATAATAATAATAATAATAATAATAATAATAATAATAATAATAATAAAACTACTGAAGAGGGCAGAGTTAGACACAATGTCGGCTTTTTTAATGGTGAATAAATTCCGTCTCTCCCTCAATAAAGATGGGACGAACAATAGATAAATAAATAAATAAATAAATAAGTGAATAATAATAATAATAAAATCCTTAAAATTAATATTAGTTAATAATTAAATGAGAATACAAATAGTCTCGGTCCTGAAGGAAAACTGTCTCAGTCCCGAAGGAATTCTCATACACAGAACGAGGATAATATCAGAGCAGGTACTTAAATGTATGTGCTTTTGGCTCGAAAGTAACTCTGTGTGTATTGATAATAAAGACAATATTTATAAAATAATAATAATAATAATATTTATATTTAAACCATAGATCAATAGTAGCTTTTACATAAAAACATGTGCATAAGGGTACAGATATATATATATATATATATATATATATATATATATATATGCATGCACAATTAACACCCATATATACGCATACATACAATCATATTCAACGACCATATGTATATAATATATGCACCCCCATATATATAATACATATATGAATAGTCATATGTATAAACAGATATGCACACATGCACACACATACACGCATATATATCCATACATATGTATATGCATACAATGACATGTACAGGTTCAGGGATGCATACGTGCACCCATATGCATACACATATATTATGCGATCGATAAAAATGAGTTGAGCTGTTGAAACTATCGGGGTTATAATTACTGAAACTCTGGGAATTGACAGAACTAGAAAGGACGTCACATGACCCAAAGAGAGAATGAGTGAGACAAGTCGGCAATTCGTTGGAAATGCTACACGTGCCACTATATTATTTCAAAATGCTTTGATAAGGTACGATGAAATACTGATTATCGATATCTTTCTGTCTCCCCTATCCCAGTGATTAGCCATTTGGAACTAAGATTAAGTTGAATACCCTCCTTTCTGTCTTCCAACAGTTTTGTTTTGAGCTATAAAAGAACATATTTGGAGACTATTGGAGCTCAGTCGAACACTTTCCATGAATATAACAGCAGCCAAATGAACTAACAAAACATGTATTATTTGGAAAATGTGGACATGTTCATGGCTTATTGTCAGTCAAAAAAAAAAAAAAAAACAACAACGTGCTCATCATCATATCGTATGTATTCGAAGATTCTATTGTTGGCATTTGTTTCCCCGATATTTTTCTAGTCAGAATTGATTCTAGAAAGGCATCAGGTACTTACGGGACGGACCACGTGAATGTTGCTAGCATCCTAAGTGAAATTGATTTTTTTGGTGGGGTGGGGGGAAACTGGATTCGAATTTGGGATACGCAGGTTGTCAGTCCGTGTCGTAAAGCACTGGGCCAGCGTCACCTAAACAGCTAACAAGATAGTTTCATCCGTGTATGGCACAAGACTGAAACGCAACGTATGCATCCTTTTTATTATTATTTTTTTAATTTTGTTTTGTTATCCACGCCCTGAGCAACGCCGGGTAACATTGCTATGCTTTTCTTAGGTCGGTTGTCTAACAAGAGTCTATTAGTGATTATTTATCTTGCAAGTAAACCTTAAGATTAACGTCGCCATAAGTACGGAGATCCTTAAACTCAGTAGATTATCTTTATTGTTCTCCACCTGTGTATTTGATCTTTAAATTCTCGACGGCGTAGGTTCAATTGGCGATCCTATTTGAAAACTTTATGAGAAAAATATTTTAATGGCGGATTTAGTTAATTGCCACTTCCGGTTCGTTTGGAAACGCGTTCAATTTTGACGGTCAAATCCACTCCTATTCTCTCTTTAGTGTACGATGCTATTCTGATCGTGTCGACCAAAACAAAAACCGTGCCTTTTTTTTTTTTTTTTTTTTTTTTTTTTGTCGGTTGAAATTTTCATTCGACACGGCAAGGCGGATATCCGTAAATGCAATTATCAGGCATGGGAGGACGGAAGTGGCGTGGCGAAATTACAGTTTATTTATTTATTTTACTTTTTATTTATTTATTTATTTATTACTCTTTCTGTTTTTCCGGATTTTTAAACGAGTTTTCCATAAGCGATGATAATTTACATTCTAATTGAACATGTGAATATTTATTATTAATATTGATATTTTTTTTTTAATTTACGGAATAAATACAAAAGGTGGTCCCATTTCTCGCGCAATGTCAAACGCTCTCCACAGTTCTCTCTTCAGTTAACATTTACAATTCTTGACAGTATCTGTTTCGTAGCACAATGGCGTAATGTAAACATAATATAAGGTATTTACGGCTTCTCTTCCAATTTTCGGATATTTTTTAGAATGTCAAAACGCACTTCATCTACTTTGGATGGATTGATTGTTGCTATTTCTGCTGATGAGTTAAGAACAAAATTGATATCATAATTAAGTGATTGATTTTGTGCTACGAAACAGATATTGTCAAGAATTGTAAATATCAACTGAATTAAAGGAATAAATTGTAAGATGGTCAACATCAAGAACTTTGGAATATAGACTTTTTTTTCACTCATTAGCTATATTGCTCTGTAATTACATTGGGTTTCTTAAATAAGGATTAGTATATATTATAGGGAAATATTTCCACCGAAATATTTATATATTGCTTAAGCATATTTGATATCAGTCAGAAGGTTAATAATTTGCATATTGATTTTCTAAAATAATAAATCAGGCCGCGCCATAGTTTTTGCTGGTTTGGGGAAGTGGTTTTTCAAACCATTGTATTTGATTTAATGCTTAGTAATATTAGTTAAACACATTATGTATAACTTTTTATTCAAGCACCATTCAGATTTATCTTATTAGTTAAACATATTAAAATGTATGTTTCAAGTATTTTAAGTAGTGTAGTTTGCGAGGTAATAGCCAGCAAAGCCAACTAATCTATATCTATAGCTCTACTATTATATGATATATAATATTATATATACGTAATAACCACGTTGACACACCGGTTCTCGCTATATCACCGAAGGAAAGAAACGTTGTGCCTTGCTAGTACCAGATGGGTGGCTATTTGGTAATTCTAGGTGCTGTATGTGCTCTCCGCTTATCTCGGCATTTGTTTCCAGTCATCCTGTACCTTCACTTTGCCACTGGTATGCAACGATGTTGACTCAGTTAGAGATTGCGCAACTCTTGCCACACAAATTTCACGCGCAGTCACACTTACAGTTGATATCCATAGTCTGTTAAGATTGAGGTAAGCCACGATATAAAAAGAACTTTGTCTGTAGGTTCATTTCCTAAAGACTCGAAAACGGCTGGGCCGATCTTTATGAAAATTTACACGAAGGAACTTCGTGTGCCTGGTAGTGTTCTTAGATAAGTTTTGTATCGGAATCTCTTCAATAAGTATCGATAATCGATAATCGAAATAATC
The DNA here is from genome assembly GCF_053919585.1 of Euprymna scolopes. Lineage (NCBI taxonomy): Eukaryota > Metazoa > Mollusca > Cephalopoda > Sepiida > Sepiolidae > Euprymna > Euprymna scolopes. Next base: position 40,897,363 of record NC_136504.1, on the reverse strand, counting down.
CCATAAAACAAGGAACAATCGATTTTGACCAAGGTTACCACCGTACACAGTTTAACATCAAAAGTGCATTTAAGAAGTTTTATCAGCACATTAGTCGAAAGGCTCGACATATAAAAACCAACAGTTGGTTCTATAGTATCACAGGGGCGCGTTCGAAATGAATGTTTCTTCTTAGAGCATAATTGGGGTATGATATTTGACTTTTTGCATTTTAAACTTTTATACACGCCGTTATACATAAAAATCATTTTATAAAATCAACAGTAGGTTCTCTACAGTGCAATGTAGACTACAATGTATTGTGAAATAAGTCATAACGAGAGGAACGTGAGCTTTCTCCAGGGGCACTGCGATGGGTCCCCGACTAGAGCAGACAATCGATTTAAGTGAATAATAGGCGAAATCGCCTATTTCGATGACAATAAAAATATGGGAGTATTAAATATCCGTTCATCATCATTCAATCCCGGGCAACGTCGAGTCACCATGCTAGTAATAGACAAAGTCCAGTAAATAAGAACACTGCATTGAGCAATATGGTATTGCGATTTTTTTTCACAATGATTGGTAACTTCAAATAACACTTGAAAGTAGCGTTGCAACAAAAAAAAAATCCGTAGCAGGTTATTCACCGAATAGAAACACGTCTTTCCTTTCTTCGTTTTCTGGTACCTTTTAACAATAAGGAAATAAGTTTAAAAATACAACGTTACTATAAAAGACATGTGATATATCTCTTTGTCTTCTTTCCTCCCTAAAATATCCGCCTCAATAATTTAATTCGGTTTTTGTGTACGAGCTGTATCCTCCTCTTCTATATATATATATTTTTTCGTCTTTTTATCAATGTTTCTCAGCGGATTATTAGCGAATAGACACTAATCTACCAGATTATAAAAAACTGCCAAAAAAGTCAATATTTAAATATTTGTAAAGGGTGCTCAGTTTCTAATGCAACGGTCTAGTAAATTGATAACCCATTTTAGAACCACTCGACGTTTTTTAGCCCTTTGTAAGCGGTTGGACTTTTTTGAATTTCACTTGAAATTTGTCCTTTTTTGTCGATTATTTTAAATAACTATCTATGGTCATCTTCAAGTTTCGGCACCTGACATTTACAAAGGTTTTGTCTGGACGAATTTTTTTTTTCCTTGAATTGTTTTTTCTTAATATATAATCTTCAAGTATCGTGAACACGAGAGTACCAACTAAAGATATACTGTTAAAAAGTTGATTTTTAATGATATTCGGGTGTGTTTTGAGTGAATGCAAAAGACAAAAAAAAAATTGAATGCGCACGATAAAACAGACATGGCGACCAGTAAAAACAATACAGAATACATTGGAAAATAAAGGTCTTAATATCATGAAAACTGCTTGTTGGCGACAATTTTAAATATGATATTCGTTCAAAACAGACCCGAATACTTTTTAAAATTTTAAGAATACTTTTTAATGGTAAGACTTTAGTTGGTACTCTAGTGCGTATCGACCATCAATTATTGCCACTAGATTTCTAAATGAAGCATTCTTTCTATAAGTGGGGATGTTCATGTACTCGTTGAGTGGTTCCAATATGAGGGATCAATTTATTGTATTACAAAAATGTGCACGTAAGTATACGAAAGACCTTTTTTAATGTTGATTTTTCTGTTAATTTAAAAATCGTTAATGTTAGGTGACGAAACTTGAAGATTGTTTATTTAAAAAAATTAAAATAATAATAACCTATCAAGAATGGAAGCCATGACAATTAAGAACAGAATAGGACAAAATAAATTAAACAAAATAATTTAACCATATATTTACTAAGATAAAGTAAATAAATTATTGAAAGACTGATATTAAAATAAAAAATATAGAGAAATAGAGACAGAGAAGCTATAATTAAATAAAAATGAACATTATTATAGATAACTTGTGCGGTCCTAGTTTTTCCTCAGAAAGATAAACAGAAAACAATATGGCTGACGAGAGCCTAACATTATTTACCATTAGCTGGTCCAGTTTATGTTAGGTTTGAAACCGACGGTATTAATATATACTAGCAAGCCGCACGGCTATCCCCGATCGTGAAATACGCTTAAGTATGATATTGTGATTTGTCAAGATTTCGTATATATTATTATAGAATCATGATTTAAAAATTAAAAAAAGGTATTTAAGTGCCATCTGCTGGAATCGAAACCTAAACTTTAGCATTCAAAGCTGATTACGTTAACACTGTACCCACGTGACCTGCGTACGAGCTGATTAAAAATAAAAAATGAACTAAAATGATTGTGCAAAATGTATAACGATTTTTTTTTCAATTTTAACCGGATAAAGACATATAAAAGGACGGCCTGGAAGAAATCGAATCATTTGAGGCGCTAGCGCTGCTTTCCGACTTTTAGTTTCGATGGAGTTAGAAGATACGGAGAGAGAGACAAATATATAGTCTTTTCTACATATATATGTGTGTGTATGTATATATACCTACATGTGTACGCACATATATATACACATATATATGCATACATACGTGCATATATACACATATATATACATACATACATTTATACATATATATATACATACATTTATACATATATATACATACATACATTTATATATATATATATACATACATACATTTATACATATATATACATACATATATACACATATATACATACATATATACACACATATATACACATATATATACATACATATATACACATATAGATACATATATACATACATATATACATACATATATACATACATATATACACACATATATACACATATATACATACATATATACCCACATATATACACATATATATACATACATACATATACACACATATATATATACATACATATATATGCACATATATATACACACATATATATACATATATATACACACATATATATACACATATACACATACACATATATATACACACACATACACATATATCCACACACACATACACATATATCCACACACACACATACACATATATATACACACACAAATATATATACGTACACACGTACACATATATATATACACACATACACATATATACACACACAAATATATATACACACACACATATATATATACACACACATTTATATATATATATATATATATATATAATATATATATATATATATATATATATGATGACTGATGCATCTTTCTAGATGATCGCCATCACATTCAGTTATCCCAATCTCGTCCTCCGTGCCATCTCAGATGACTCTGCACTCCCACCGCAGATTTGCACATTTTGAAGCAGATGTGACATACAAATTGAGCAATTTGCGCTGAGTTGATCCTCTGGAGGCCTAAGGGTATTCCTATGAACAATCACATGTCTTCTCAAACCAGCAGTAGACTTGCCAACTTTGCTGCATATTAAACAGATGGTTCGGATTAATAGGATGAAAGTTGACTTGAACAGGAGTTTTGTTCGACTTAAGGTGGTTGACGTAGCCAGCTTTTGACAAACGCACTCGTTCACAAGTGTCGCATTTCCAGCTCTGTGTGTCATGGTTAAGACCATACATTAAACCTTTGCGAAGCTCTCACTTCAGGTTGCTGTGGGTCTGCATTCTTTTCTCTAGATCATCATAACTTTCACGTACACGCTTCCGCCACTTCAGCCTTTGCAGAGTAAGTTCTTCCCATGTGTCGATGTCAATTTGTAAGGTTTTCAAATTATCCTTTGTAAAGTCCCTAGACCTCTTCCTATGCTTACATCGAGGGCGCTTGCCATTTTCCAGCTCCCCATAAAAGATATCTGATTACAAGGGTCTCAACACTAGAGCAACATGCTCTCACAAGGACTTTCGTATTGGGTACTTGTGTTTGCCACTTGATATTTAAGATACGTCTCAAGTATTTTTGGTGAAATCGTTCAAGTCATTTAATGTGTCTTTGATATAATGTCCATGTCTCTGGTGAATACACCAGTGAGGTTAGCACACAGGTCTTGTAAACGCAGATCCTAGTCCTGTCTGTGAGGCCACCATCAGACCACACTCTATTCTCCAACCTTCCAAAAGCTACAGATGCCTTCTGACTTCGTCTGCGGATTTCAGTGTCTAGACAGCCATCCCTCGACAGAGAACTACCAAGGTAGATAAACGAATCAATTACTCCTTTAGCACCACAGACCATGATGTTCGGCTCCAAGTATATGACTGGCCCGGTGCAGGAGTGAACATCACCTTTGTTTTAGACAGACTGATCCTCAAACCAAAGGCAGTGCAGGAGTCAGCAAAACCATCCATTATATGCTGCATATCAGCCTCAGCATCGTCTGCATACAATAACTCCTTGACTAAGATATGATGCAGCTTGGTTCTGGCATTAAATCTTCTAAGATTGAAGATGTGCCCTGTGGTTCGAAATTTTAACATGACACCTCTATCGCAATCGCGAAACGCATGAGCAAGTAGAGCAGCAAAATATATAGAGAAAAGAGTAGGGGCAGGAATATCACCTTGTGTGACACCATTGTAAACTGGGATTTCATCAGACAAATATATATATAGCATTCGAATTCATGGGAAACTTTATATTTGGGTTTTAGTCGGGGAAAATCGGTGCAAAAGCGTGAAAGCCGGACGGCGGCATTACGAATATGCATGCCTGACGTAATAGCTATTGGTTCATGTTTTAACATTTAGCTTCGCAATAGACATGTCTTCATAGTACAGCCTTTAATGTAAAAGGAAAAAGTGAATTGTAAGCTAAACGTTTTGGTTTCGAGCTTCTGTTGTGGCGCACGCGTCATTTTTTTTTTCTTTTTTACTTTTATAACCATTACTATGTATTGGGTTCAATATAATAATCTATAATATAAATCTCACGTTTCTGTTGAAATGTATGTATGCTTGTATGTCTGCTTAAAACTTCCAACAGAGGCGACAGATTTTCACGAGATTGGTATCGTTTTGATGCGCGACCCTTCGGACTTATGTAAGCAGTTTGGCATCTTTTGAATTTCACTATCTCCAATTGTTTTATATATATATATATATATATATATATATATATATATATATATATATATATATATATATATATATATATATATATACTAGTGAGGGAGGGGGCGTCTTTGTTCGGCCGTAAAATACGTTTAAATATAATATTTTAATTTGTCCAGATTTCGTATATACTATTACATAGTCGTGATTTAAAAAGTAAAAAAAAAAGTTCATTTAGGTGCATCCTCATCATCATCATCATCATCATTACGGGCTCCTTGCCCGGACCAATGTGACTCTTCCTCTCCAGAGTTTCTTGTCTTCCATCAGCTGCCTCAGATCTTCAGGTTCACAGTTGGCGTCGTGTGCTATTTGTTGGATGTATGTGGATCTAGGTCGTCCTCTGCTTGCGCGTCCGTGTCATGGAGTCCATAGCAATACATCACTCACCAATTCATGCTTGCTCCTCAGACAATGACCAGCAAATCGTAGGCCTCTCTCCCTGATGGTATTAGATATGGCAGGTAGGTTGCCATATAATTGCTGCTTCGTGGGATGATTTTGCCAAGATATATTTAATACTGTTCGTAGCATACGGGTGTATGTGTCGTCTAGTTTTCTTTCCAATCTTTTGGTAAGTGTTCAGACTGTAGCACCGTATACAAGGACAGGCTCTAGCACTGTCCTGAAGAACTGCCTTTTCAGTTTGTTAGTTAGCCGTGAGGTCCATACTAACGTAACCCATCCAATGCGGCCCATGCTTTTGAGATACAAATTTCGATACCTCTCTCTGTGGAAACGATGTTGCTGCTCAGATACGTAAACTCAGTGACTTCTTAAATTCTTGTTCCAACCAGAGCCCTGATCTCTCCTTCCACATCGAAAGACATAAACTTTGTCTTATCGCATTAATGTGGAGGCCAATGTCATTTGCGGACTTTTCTGGCTGCCAGCAGTGTTATTCGCGAACAAACAAACATAGATGGCTTCAATGACACCCTTCTTGATTCATGCAATGCTGTATATAATCAAAAGTTATTCATATATGGAGGGAAGGACGCATACTTCCCTTCCCCCAAGAAAGGTGATCTATTATACAAAGCAACTACAGAGGAATATCACTCATCCCAATTTCAGCAAAAATCTACAAGGCCATGCTTCTCAACCGTATCCAACCAAAGATCTAATGTGCTCAGGAAAAAACCTGAAGGCATCTAGAAAGAATCGCTCTACTACTAGTCAAATATTACTGTAAGGAGGCTAATGGAAGCAGTCAAAGCCAAAAACATTGAGGTAGACATACTTTTTGTAGATTTCTCTAAAGCATTCGACTCCGTACATAGAGGGAAAATGTCCAGCATATTAAAAGCATATGGCATTCCAAACGAAGTCATTAATGCTGCTATATGAGCACACTCGAGCAATGATCAGATCGCCAGATGGGTACACTGAATT
>NC_136504.1:40733407-40885907 GCF_053919585.1 Euprymna scolopes | reverse complement strand
TTTTCATTGGTTGGAAAATATTTTGAGTTAACAAGTTCCTGTGAAAACTAACTTGCTTTTGGGAATTGAGGAAGAAAGCGAATCCAGCGAATCCATAAGGTAACAATTAAAGCCAACTGCTTTTTTAACGTTCATTTGAACTACGTCTCTTATTTTAAGTTGAACATATTTCTAAAAGTACAGAAATAAATTTCTCATCCCCTAAACGCCATTCGATTTAAAAGTTGAAGTTAGTTAAAGAATATTAACTAACTTCAACTTAAACGGAAACCGCCCATTTTAGATTCTGGCTGTTGGCCTATTTTTGAGATCATGTTTGCTGGACTAATACTTTCATATATTGTCTATACTCGTAGTTTTCTTGCGCGGTAGCGGGAGCTCACCTTATTTGCAGCAGCCTTCGCAATGTCCTCAATGTATTTGTTCCAGTTCATATTTCCTGTGAATGTTAATAATTTCATAGACTGGCTATAGTACTTGACAAAGAAAACTTGGGAGCTTCAAGTTCCTATTCACTCGCCTTTGCACGAGGACAAAGCTAGACACATTGTTGATTTTAAATATGGAGACAAGCCACTACCGCCCAAGAGATTATTCTGAATCAGAAGGAATATAAATTATTGTCTCAGTTTAGAAAGATTTCTCGTTTCTTACTTATAAGTTTTTTGCAATATATTCGGATCACTTCAAGGAAGGAAGTACCCCGCCCTGTCTACTAATATATGACTCCAAGATAGTTTGTGTATTGGAGGGGCTATAAACAAAATATGATGTGGTGCGCGAATAAAGAGGCTTTCTTATTTCCCTTTTCGCCCATTCTTGACTACGCAGGGAGCTGGCGAAGATTGACTCACACGGGTGTGGCGGTGTGTCTAGAGGGTGGGAATACGTGGCGGTGAGAAGGTGGATGTGAGATTATCTCACCGTGGAAGCGTAGAAGCGTGAAGAATAGGTCACCAGAAAATGTGTGACATATTTACTTGCTGTGAGTGACGGAGAGGAACAAAACACGTGAACTGCGGGATTAAAGACGAAGAATAGGAAGGGTTTTTTTTTTCATTTATTCAGACTTATCCCAACTGAAAACCATCGATATATATATATATATATATATATATATATATATATATATATATATATATATATATATATATATATATATACAGCCCTTGAGATTTGTAAGGGAAAATCTACTCGCCCCAAAATATTTTTACTCGTTCGACTATGTCTTTGTTTCAGTCAATAATAGTAAATAATTTTACAACAATTCAAGAAATTACCGCGTGTATAATTTAACAAGAAAATATTTGTTTAACTCTAGTAAATCAACTATTTTATTACTACAAACATTTCAGTAAATATTCAACAAAACGTTAAAACACAACACCAGTTTCTTTACAGAACATCATTCCGTAGAAATAAGGATCATTTCTTCGGATGCTGATACGACAATTGAAATATAAATAATGCAAGACTGGGTACACCATGTTGTTTCTTTACAGAACATCATTCCGTAGAAATAAGGATAATTTCTTCGGATGCTGATACGACAATTGAAATATAAATAATGCAAGACTGGGTACATCATGTTGTTGGATTGTTAAGATTAAATGGAAGAATCCAACATCATGTACCCAGTAAAATTAGGAATGGAACCTACCGGGCAACTGACGTTGTTACTAACACATATGGGTCCGCAATTACTGATCATTTACTTAAAAACCCGTCTTGTGCAATGAACTTTAGCACGGACTTTTTTCTATTCTTAGTCGTGCTCATTCATTATATCACCTTAAGATCTTGGAGAGTATTCACGACCGACTTAGAAAACCTTCTCTTTGCAAGCAAAGGGAATGCCTCCTGAGTTTGAACGTGATTAATCTCTAGGGTATTCGACCATAACGCTGTTTTATTTTAATCGTTTTCCCACTATTTGTTTTCTCCCCGTAAATTGAATAAAACGCAATTTTAATCGTTTTTTCATTCTTTGTTTTAAAAGTTCCCTCGATACAGCTTTAAGAAGCGAGGGTCGAAACCGATCAGCTTGCTCCCCATTTCTCTTTTTTCCTCTCCTGTCCCCCCCCCCCCGTTTTTGAAGAGAAGATTAAAGGAATATATATTTATTTATATATATACACATTTACTTTTAATCATGAATCATAAAAGTCTTCCCTTCCTAATTGCAACATACATATATATATATATATATATATATATATATATATATATATATATATATACATGAAAACTATCTTTCTTCTAGAAATTAATTATATAGATATAAAAATTTCAATGATTTTTTAAGTGCAACAGAATGTACATTACATAAAATAAATCCAAGGTAATTTTTTGATTCAATTTAAATTACATTTTTATACCTTACTTTGTAAAATTTATGAAAGTGCACTTTGAAGATAAATAAATTTCAAATTGAATCTTGTACCTTCATTTTTAAAGCCTATAGTAAAAACATTTTGTTTAACAATTTTCATGCCTTGGATGAAATGCTTTTCTAACATGTGTGTGTATATATATATATATATATATATATATATATATATATATATATTAAAGTGATATTTTTGTCTGTTTGTTTGTTCAAAATTTGATTAATATGTACAAAAGATACATAGGATCACAATTTTTAATACTAAATAAGAGTTTACAGCATTTCATTCCAGCATGATTTCTGCATATACTATTCCTTCAAAATAAATTTACATTCAATAAGCAACCATGTTTACATTAAAGAAAATCTATTTTTATAATTACTTTGATCTCATTAATCGTTTATTATAATAGATTTGTTTTAATTGTTCTATTTAGAAATATTATTTAAAGTTGATTTATTTAATTTATTTTTAGCATAATTCATACTTAATCTAATTTGTCTACAATTATTATTAGTTGCGTTATTTTTATATTAGCGCCATCTTGGATTTTTTTAGAAAAATCAAAAATGGCGTAAATATCGTAAAAGCTATGCAACTACTCTTCGGATATTGTCGGATTTAATTAATCATGCCCAAATTCTGGGGTTTTTTTTTTTTTCGTCTTTTTTTAAAAGTTAATGAGTTCTTACTCTTCTGATGAGCCCGGGCGGAAAATATTCAAATATTGACATAACAATTATACGATTGTTTCTTGTGCTACGAAACAGGTGCTGTCAATAATTGAACAGCTGAAATAAATAAATGGTAAGATGAACAACATCTTGAAATTTGGAATATAGACTTTTCGTCATTTATATATATGTGTGTGTGTGTGTGTGTTAGTGTGTGTGTTCTAAATAAGTTCTAATTAATTGAAATGAAAAATATTTTTCAAAGTGCTCCATGCGTGTATATATATATATATATATATATATATATATATATATATATATATATATATATATATATAACTTGACAAAAACGAACCAAACTGACTGGATGATCAGTCTACGGACAGACAAAAGCACAAATATCCAAATGAGAAATAGCCGTGTCACATCTAATCACTTTGGATAGCGCACATTTTACAATCTGATTCTTTCGTCATAGATTTTCGTGAAAGGAAAAGCGAAAAAAGATACATTTATTCTCCAACTGTAGCTTTCGATTGTATCGAAGGCATGTTTTTCTTCTGTGGTGTTCTCTGCCAATGGTGTGGAATGGGTTTCGATTGCCAAACCCTTCATCACCTTTCCCTCTTGCACCCAAAGTGATTTATGTCCTGCCGTTACTGGCAATGAGGCCGTGTCGCTCACCCTGGCTTTCCCCGAAAAAAGCAACGATGCCTTCAATTGGGCAAGTATCCAGAACAGGTGCTGAAAGACGAACATAAAATGTTCGACTGGTCTTGTATTTGTTCTGGGTAAAAACCATTGTCTGCTTTTCATCGACGTCCACCCACGAACCGTTTTTTTTTTTTTCCTTTGTTCAAGAACATCGGTCAAGTGTCGCTATCTTGACAAAAAAAGAAGTTGCTTTTTCTTCGCGCGCCAAAGAGGGAATCAAACTAACGTTAGAATCGTCGCTTTTTCCAAAATCTGTGCCAAGCGTATTACTATGTTTGTTTAGGAGAAAACATTTTACCATCCTTTTCTTTGCATCACGACAATTCAACCTTAGATGAGTGAAAGGTATTTGTGAAGAATCAAAAATCGCCTGATATTAGCAGGATAGATAGATGGATAGATAGACACATATATACACACGCATATATATATATATATATATATATATATATATATATATATATATATATATATGAAACGGATCGGATTCTAGGAATTCTAAGAAAAGGCAGGCTAATACTCCACTAAGAAGCAAAAATGTGTGTGTGTGTGTGTGTGTGTGTGTGTGTGTGTGTGTGTGTGTGTGTGTGTGTGTGTGTGATTAGATCGAAACTGCACTACAGAGATAAATAGGGAATCTACACACGCGCACGCGCAACTTTGATCATCGTCATCCTGCAAAGCCAGCGGAGCAAGAAAGTGTACCTTTTGGCTCTACATAGAGGTTCCTGCAATAAATCTTGAGACTTTTTTTGTTTTGTACAGGCATTTAAAATTGTCGTAGACTCTTGAAAATTCTGTATGTTATTGCTATACATCTTATGAGATGACTGACCAATTGTTATGAATCTAGGTTCAAATGACCAGCTACAGCAGGAATTGGTATACACTCTACTAAAGCCTGATTGTCACAGCTGGTGAATTACAAAAATGCAATCTGGACGCGAGGACACTTAAGAAGAACAATATGCAATAAAATGTTGTTTTAAGCTGAAAAAAATGCCACAGAAACGTATGGAATACTTCAGACTACTGTTGGACCATATTGCATGAATCGAGCATCACTTCTTGAGTGGCATAAGAGATTCAAGAAAGGTATAGAGTCTGTGAGGGATAATGAGAGGTATGGGAGGAGTAAGGAAGTCAGAATACAAAAGTTGATTAGCCAAATAAAGAATTTCATGGATGAGGACCATCACGTGTCTGTAAAGACAATACGTGCACAGTTTGAAGTGTTGGAACTGTACACAATTATTCGAGGGGAACTGAAAATACAGAAGATTTGCGCGAAGTTTGCCCCAAGAGGAGATCAGAAAAAAAGACGTTGTCATGAGCATCAAGGCAGTTACTCACCCTGCCTATAGTTCAGACCTTGATCCTTGTGATTTTTGATTATTCCCTAAGCTCAAGGAAAACCTTAGAGGCTGTCGTTATTAGACAATTGAGGAAAAGGAGGAGGCTGTGACGAGGGTCATTGACACGCTCCCAAAAGAGCACTTCCATGGGGCCTTCCAGAAGTTGTTGGAATGGTATAACAAGTGCATTGCAGCCGGAGGAGATTACTTCGAAGGGGACTAGAGTTTCATGTGTGTGCTATCAATAAAAGTGCCCATACGAAACAGTCTGGAAACTTATTGAAGGCACCTCATAAATAGCCTACTTAGCGCCATCAGCAGGTGTGGACGTCTAAGATAATAAAATAACCCTTTAAAAAATAGAGTATAGCTTAGGAAGATGCATCTTCAGGGACCAACAAGTGCCACAATTTGTTCCGAAAAAAGAAGGGCCAACTAACTACCATTCACTGCCTAAAATATGTCTAGATATGCTGAGAACACACCAGAAAAGGACAATGGAAGCTAATGGGTCAACGCCTTAGTTTTACATACGTAAAAAGAAAAAGGGATGTGTCATTTCCGTCTATCGGTTTGTCATGTTCAAATTCAAATATAATTTTCTGCGTAAAACGCGCAAACTGAATGGTCGTGTCTTAAAAATGTTCTTGTTAACTTTCGAACAGAAAATTACGTTTTTTTTTCTTTATAAATTAATCTTTTCGATGAGAAAATTGATTTTCCAAGCATTTTTTGTTTTCTGTTTTTTTATTTTTTTTTTGTTTTTTTTTGTTTGTTTGTTTTTGTCTTACGTTGAAATGTATTTTAGGATTCACTTTGGTTCCGATCGTTTGGTCGTGATGTCTCTTCAATAATTCTTTGGTTGTGAACACACGCTCGTGCAGTACGTACACAGATGCACACATATACGCACATACACACACTGTCTGTCAGAATAGTTTCGGTATTTGAACTTTGATAGCAAAATTAATTGTTCCTAGGCAGAGAGAGAGAGAGAGAGAGAGAGAGAGAGAGATAGAGAGAGAGATGGGGAGGGAGCGAATGAAGAGCTAGACATGGAAAAATATAGAGTGATGAGCACAAGAGAGATAGATAGAGAGAGAGAGAGAGAGAGAGAGAGACACGTAGCGAAAGAGTGGTGAAAAGAAACGGAGAACGACATACTAATAGAAAGATAGAGATAGAGATATAGATAGATAGATAGAGAGAGAGAAAGAAAGAGTGAGATAGAGAGAGTGAAAAAAAGAGAGATGGAGGAGAATAGTGACGGACATATGAATTAGGAAGAGAAGGAAAAGAGAAGTAGATAGGGAAAGAAAGAGAGGCAGACAGATAAAGAGGAGAAGGGGAGAAAGAGAAGGAGAAAACAGAGATAAACAGGGGTAGAGAAGGTGACAAAGAGAGACAGAGAGAGATAGGGACACAGGGAGAGAGACAGAGAGGAAGAGAGAAAGGCTGGGTAGCAGAGAGAAAGAAAAAGAGCGGAAGAAGGAAGGTGGTAGAGGTAGATGTTGATTTTATGACACAATCACTTCGATTAATGAATTTATCTGATCGAACATTCAATTCAATTTTGACAGCGAGTTTCACTTTTCTTAGCCACACCATTCACGAAGAGACAAGAACATTAACAAAAACATTCCTTAATCAATCTACGCGTTTAACGGTGACAAATCTGTTTTAAACTTAAGCGCATAAGATCAACCAAAGCAAACCAAACTATCTAAACCAACAAAAACTGTCATTTCAAAGACCCAATTTTGACCTTTTGGCTATGATCCAGATGTAGTATCTGTTCTCATACTACACTTAATCTTTTATGTCAATAATCTATAAGATAGAAAACCTTTCAGACCAGTGTCCGGACGATTAATCGGAATATGAAATCGAAAAATTCGAATCCTTTCTAGTTGTCCATATCGATATCGAAAAAACATTGTGCCTATTTTCCGATGCCAAAAACGATTCTTTTAATTGTTTTGTTGTTTTTTAACCTCATTTTTCATTGTTGTTTCAGTAAAAATAAAATGATAAATATTTATTGATTTTAAACCACTAATAAAACACAAATATATAGATTAACTTACACAAGTGTATATTTTTATGTTTGTAAACGTTAATTTTTAAGATAATCCGAAAATAAAAAATAAAAACAATAAGTAGCTAAATAATTAGAGATTTTTAAAGAACCAGAATCGGAATCGGTATTTGTATCGGAATCACTAAAAATATTGAGAGCGTCCCATCACTGTTGTAGACTAAAGAAATTTTTATTTTGTCTTAATCCAGAGTTTCCCTTTTGGGGGAGTTTGATTTTCTTCACATTAAAAATGAGCTTGTGCTTAAGTTTGTCCTCGTGAGGAGGAAAAGACAAAATAGGGAGAGACCAATATGCCATTTAACAAATTAAGTGTGACAGACCAACGAAAATGTTATTTTGAAATCTTAGTATGACAGACGGACCAACTAACCGAGTCCCTAAGAGAGATGCTCCGACGCAATTAAATGCAATTTACGCGTTTTGAGATGATAAGAAAAGATAGATGATCTATATGACAGACGGACAAAGCTTTTCATAGAAAGACGATATTGGGTTCGAAAAAAAAATGATAGATCACGTGTCTAATCAAATATTGAAGACAAAAAGCACAGCAAATCAATCACCAGTTGTACAAAATTTGAACAATGAAACAGTTATTTAAATTAATGAACGGATTGAAACGAATAAAGACATTGTGTATTCTTATATTTGTTTATATATATATATATATATATATATATATATATATATATATATATATATATATATATATATATATATATATATATATAATCAGAATTTTCACATGTTTTTTTTTTAACTGTTAATACAGGGTGACCAGAAAAAAACAGAGGACATTCAATTGTTTTTCTGAGCATTTTACAGTCAACGGAGAAAAAAAGGGCAAAAGCCCTAGCGTTTTGATGTGATGTTTTGAATATAATAAACTACTTATGACCAAAGTTTCATTTCATTCGGACAAAACACGAAGAAACGGGGCCTAATTAGAGTTGGGGCCAGTTGTTTTTTTTGGGGGGGGGATTAACCCTGCATATATATATATATATATATATATATATATATATATATATATATATATATATATAAGAATTTTCAAATGCTTTTTTAACTATCATATATATACATATATATATATATATATATATATATATATATATATATATATATATACTGGCACAGTCGTAAAATACTCATAAACATGATATTTGAATTTATATGGAGTTCATATTTATTATTATAGAGCGAATACTTTATTTATTATCATATTCTACCCAATATAGTAATGATCTAAAAGTCATAAAACAAAATATAACTTTGGTACCATAAGCTAGAATCGAAACCAAAACATTTAACACTCCAGTGTTATTCGATACTGTATGAGCTAACCGCAGATGAAACTTTAAGAAACTAACCACAGATGAAACTTTAAAAAGCTAATCACAATGAAACTTTTAAAATTTACCGACCTTTAACTATAAATGTATATTTGCGTGTGGGTAGAATATACACGTTTAGTCGACTTACGCCTGCTAAACTCCATTTTTTTTTTCAATTCTGACCCCTTAGAATCTATTTTTACCAACTTAAAAATAACATTTTTTCCACAAATCCGAATGCCCTACATAAAAAGTCTAAAGTTCGGAGATACAAAAATTTACAGAATAGTTTGGTAGAAATAGTTCCGTAGTTCGATAGACAATGTCACGTACGTATATATACTAGAAGGCTGCTCGGCGTTGCTCGGGGTATCTTTTACTATTCATGTATGACGTCATAGCATATATATACTATAATACATATATATGATGTGATGCCATTGTAAGCAAACAAATAGGCAGGAATACGGATTTATTATATATATATATATATATATATATATATATATATATATATAATTTTGGTAACCTTAACTGAAATTTTTATTTCATATATATATATATATATATATATATATATATATATATATATATATATATATATATATTTATATTCCTATGAATTCGTTTTTCTTTCGTGTATGTTCATATTCATATTCATATTCATATTAAACCCCCTCTTTTCTATTTATTTAAAAAGAAAATACAATTTTCTTATATATGGGTTGTGGAAATGCATTCACTAGCAAAAGATCTAGCTAATTTGCATATTCTTTAAAACATTCATTTTAATTAATTCCCTATTGTTTTGTTGGGTTTTTTTTTTTTTTTTTTTTTTTGGTTTTCTTATGGGATGATCATCTACAGTTAACTATTACGTGTAATTATATTCATGCACATATTGTACATGATTTATACTTGCATAATATTTGCAAAAAGTCTTTACAGTAAACATAAAATTGTTTCCATATATATTTATGCATACGTATATATTTTTGTTTAATCTATTAGTCTATCTATCTATATCTATATATCTATAAAAGTGAACGTGTCTGTGTGTCTGTCTGTCCGTCTGTCTGTGTGCCTGTGTGTGTCTGTGTACATTTCCCTGCGTAATAACTCTGTCAATTTTTGGTCTACACACTCGAAATTTGATATACAGGGTACTGAAATTTGGGAAAATCTATGAGATCGGATTTCGGCCAGAAATTTGGCTGTTAAGAGGTCAAAGTTCAACGATTTGACCTTTAAAAACTTTACCAAACTCCTCAAACAAATTTGGGTTCTAAACACTTGAAATTTTAGATATAGGTTCCTTGGGCATGGATTCAACTTGATAACTTGACTTGAGCCCAAGACAATAAATGTCAAGGGGTCATGAAAGGGGTCAAATTTTAAAAAATTGGCCGTTTCTTTTGTTTTGTCTTTTTTTTTTTTTTTTTTTTTGCTCAGCATACACCTCCAAACACCCGGGCAACGCCGGGAACCCATGCTAGTATATATATATATATATATATATATATATATATATATATATATATATATACTGGGGCCGTTAAAACATAATCTATAAATATAAGAAGAATCACCAGAGGGATTATTAGATAGGAGACATTAAGTATATTAAGGGTATGAATCACAAGTGCCGTGCATTAACAAATACACATAACGACATAGGAATACGAAACATGCATTAAGCGATGCTCTTTTTGTAAACAAATCGAGCTTCGGCATTCGGACGATGTCAAAACATCGTTAATTCACTACCCGCACAGCAACAACCGTATAGCAGAAACCGTATAAGAAGCCTTAACTGTCGGTTAGGCGGTCGAGATTCGATCCTGGCTTGGGGTAGTTGGCTGTTTAGCCGCACTGATAAGCTGTGATACAGCGAAACAGTACTGTATGTGAATGACAATAATGCTCCCTTTCTTGGGTTGAGCATATTGGGAAGTGATATACAAACTGCCATTAGCGTATTAAGCTCTTTGTGTAAACAAATCGAGTTTCGGCCTTTGGACGATGTCAAAACATCGGTAATTCACTACCCGCGCCACTGCAACTGTATAGCGTAATGGTAACAAGCCTTAACTGTCGTTTAGGCGGTCGGGTTTCGATCCTAGCTCGAGGTAGTTTTCTGTCTAGCCGCGCTGATCAGCTGTGATACATGTATGTGGATGACTATATATATATATATATATATCTTTTTATTATTTTTCTTTTGCCTCCTGTTCCCCTTACCTCACCCTTTTTTTAACCAAGTAAGATCTGTGACTTACTTGTAGTTTCATTAAATACTTTTATATGCAAAATCCGATCCTGCATTTTGCTAATTCCTGCCCTCTGATGAGAAGGAGAGTATTTCTTCGAAACTCCGCGGATTAAGGACTATCCACTTATCTTGTGCTTCCTTTTTTAAAATTAAATATGTCTTTAACTCTTTTTCAAGATGTCTTTTAACATATTTTATTAATCATTTGTTCATATATATATATATATATATATATATATATATATATATATATATATATATATATATAACATTTTGTTTTTATTTTTATTTTTTTGTGATCAGAGATATTAATAAATGTCATATAGTTGGATTTTTCATTTCGACGCATTTTCGCGATTTTTTGTTTTTCGCCGTTAGTCAAGACATGGTTAGGAGAATATATAAGATTGGTTGTGATGACGGGCGGATGGTGGTTAGTAGTAGCAGGAACGGTTGATGAATGCGATACACACACACACACACACACACACACACACACACATATATATATATATATATAATTACTTCATTTAATCACATAAATTAATATACGAATATATATTTTTATCCATAATTTTTCAATATTTACTTCAACAGTACTCGATACATAGGTAGATCTAGGTAGTAAGTTATGAAAATATATATGGCAATTAAGCTACGCAGAATATTCTGCGTTTCATTTTCGTGAGAATTTGCCAGGCTTAAGCCTGATATATATTTTAATATCTTACCATTTATATATATATATATATATATATATATAAGACGAACCCGTCGATTTCGATGAGATTTATGCAACTTCGTCTATTTAACCGTGTATCTAAATCGCAGATTGTATTTCAGTCCAGCGAACGATCCATAAAGAAGTCCACAAATAATTCAAAAGTATGAATCATTCGCGTATATAGCTTTGACGGCGAATGATACTTAATTTCTTTCCTTAGCTTAACGCAGTTTGATAATGTTTGATAATTTTTGATAATGTTTGACGCAGTTTGATAATGTTTGATGCTGCAATTTTCATGATGCCATTGAAGCATATAAACCTGCATTCATTACGATCAATCACAGAGTCTTCGAGAATAGCGAAATTCATTTCAGCAGCTAGGAGATTGCTTTTTAATTTAACTTATTTTTTAAGTAATGGTCAACCTACTGTCCAGTAACCACTGTGAAGTTGACTGAACATCTACGTTTTGGGGATTTTTTCCTCTTGCATACGCAGCACATGGCCAGTCCAGCGCAGCTGTGCTTTAATGAGAAACGACTCAATACTATCAATGTCACACGGTGAAAAGGCCAGCATTTGCAATCCTCTCGCTGAAACTAACTCCACAACGTCCTAAAAAAACAAACTTTGTGAAAAGCATCAAGCTATTGAATTTGTCTCCCGTACTGTGTCTAAGACTCTGCACCCTACAAGAGCGTTGTGAGGACTACAGCCCTTAAGATCTGTATCTTTGTTTGAAGTCTAATACCTCGAACTTTCTAGAATCGATATATATATATATATATATATATATATATATATATATATATATATATATATAAAGAGAGAGAGGGGGCAGGGAGGGAGAAGACAAAAGAACAAATAAAAATTAGCTTCTCGTTTGTTTTAGAGAAGTCCTGCTATTGTCTATACAACACGTTTATATATATATAAAAAAAAAAAAAGTTCGGTAACACGAATTCCATGACATATAATTTAGTCTGACGATTCTATACGGGGATGAGTTGTCATAAAAAATTTTTTCTTAATATATATATATGGAGGGGGTGTCGAGAAAGCTTATATATACTAGCACGACCGGTTTTCTTGCGTTTTCTGGGGAAATATAAGACAATACTAAATAAAAAAGACATATTATTAGGTATTCTTTTTGAATAAATGTATTCATTCTATAAAGTGGTCATTAGAGGCTTCCATTGCTTGCTATAGAATCAGTAATGTCATAATCTTATGTGCATTTTACGATGCTGTTTGTTAGCTTTCTTATTTACTGATAGATCAAAAGCGTAAAATACTCGTCTAACTACAACCACTGTCTATATATCTATATTCTCCCTCTGTGTACCAAGATACTTCTCAGTTAACTATAATAGTGCCGTTCTCAAGTTCAATGTAAACAAATTCTTGTTGAGTCGTTCTCTTAAATAATCAATTTCTGATCAATAACAGTGATCGTTACAAATCACTGTCTACTTATGAAACTTAATTATTCTTATCCTTGAGTAGCCGTGAGGCCTTGATAAACGGTTACTCATTTGTAAAAAGAAAAAACAAAAACCACATATCTTCAAATGACTAGACCTTGCTAAGTCGTGGCCCAATAGCATAAAAAATAATAAGCACGAAGATAACTTCTATGGAAATGAATGTGTGGAGACAAAATAGATCCTCATAGCATCTTCCCTGCCCGCATCCCTTTATCCGCATTCCACCTCCCCAAAAGTTTTTCTTCTCTCCAACCTCAATTTGTCAGTCAGTTTAGAAATTCACAGACCGAAACAACGGCGTGAGAGGGTGTGTGAAAAAATACGAAAA
This sequence comes from Euprymna scolopes, assembly GCF_053919585.1. Taxonomy (NCBI): domain Eukaryota; kingdom Metazoa; phylum Mollusca; class Cephalopoda; order Sepiida; family Sepiolidae; genus Euprymna; species Euprymna scolopes. The sequence continues at coordinate 40,872,519 of NC_136504.1, read as the reverse complement.
ACAGAAAAGGGGTCGCTAGGTATAGAAGCGACATTGCCAGGAATAAGAACGCAGCGAATTTCTGTTGTTTGCTATAGAGCGTAGGACGAGGGCAAACTCGCACCCTCCCAACCGAACAAGTCGTCCTATATGACAAATTTTGCTTTTCAGCGGGCCAACTAGTTAACGAGAGAGAAGAGGTAGAAAATAAAGCTGTTTGTTTATATATATATATATATATATATATATATATATATATATATATATATATATATATATGTGTGTGTGTGTGTGTGTGTGTGTGTGTGTGTATATATATATATATATATATATATATATATAATTTTGGCGGAACTGACGAGGAGGCAAAATGTTTCCGCTCCGATTGTTGCATGAGTTTTCGAGTTGCGATTTTGTGATGCATCATAATCATAATAGGTGTCGTATTTATTTATATATATATATATATATATATATATATATATATATATATATATATATATATATATATATATATATATATATAATTTTGGCGGAACTGACAAGGAGGCAAAATGTTTTGCGCGGAATAAGGAACTTTGCAAAAGTTCCTCTCCGATTGTTACATTAGTTTTCGTGTTGCGACTTTGTGATGCATCATCATCATCATCATCATCATCATCATCATCATCATTAATATGAAAAAGAAGAAAATAGGTGCCGAGGAAGAGAAAAGGACAGAGAAGAACCTCAAAGGAACGATTAGAAAACGGCGAGAATGAGAAGAAAAGGGGGGGCACAAGAACAAGAACAAGAGGCAGAAGACGAAACAAAATAAGAATTACTTAAACCACCGGAAGATTGAAGAAAGTGACCTGCAGCTCATTCCACACTGAATAACTTGAAGACCGTGCGATGTGAACTGGAGAAATGTCATGGAAATGTGGAAACAGATGTTTTGAATTAAGCAAAATTCGTTGAGGAGTTGCAACAAAATAGATACTCCTCATACCAGAATCACAACTATTCGCCGATGTTTCTGCAACTTAACGCCAATATCTAAAATAATAATTAAAAAAAAGGAAATACATAAAAACTTTATTATGTACTTATCTGCTAAGTCAAAAAGAAAAACTACATAAAAATGCACAAATTCATCATTAATCTTTTTGTTATTACATAATGAAATCAACCCCGGTGCAAATTCAAAAATTAATTATATAACCCGGATAGTGGATTGATTTAGTTAACTTTTCCTTTTCACAAATTAAACTTGGATTTATTCCCTTTATCCATTAACCTAAGGCTAAAAATGGCCATCGAAAACTCTCACCGAAAAAATGCGATTTTATTTGATTAAAAGAAATATCTGATGAATTTGCACAATTTTTGCAATACTGTTTTTTTTTTTACCTAGAGGGTAAGTGTATAACACACTGCTGGGCAAATTTCTTTGTTATTTTACGAGCATAAAACTAAATGAAAAAAACTGACACAAAATATGTAAAAATAGTGGCTAATATAATAATAAAAATATCACTGAAAAGGACAACAACTCTAACGACTAGAAATAATAGTAACCCAGACTCTAATAGAAAGCAGGAAACTAATAATGAAGAGAAAAGTTTTAACTGTAAAAAAATTGTACGCTTTTTTACTAAAAAAATGTCTAACCAAAAGCACTGTTTAACAAGCAACAATATTTATTAAAGAAAACTCGATTAACAAGAAATGACAAGAAGAGAAAACTGCGGCACGTAAGTTGAACCAACTTTCACCGAAGAAAAAAAGTCTCATGGGAGTATGAAATTCACAAACAGTCCCCAATCGCATCTATCTCCTCGCTTGCAGGAAGGTGTCGACGTCTCCCTACATATAGCGTCTGGTATTCCCAAATTGGTCATCAATCTAGTACTGACCAGCTCAACGTTGCTTAACTTCAGTGATCTAATGAGAACCGGTGTGTCAACGAGTGTATGAGCTCCCTTGATTTTAAACCAGATATCACGAACATAACAGCGCATAACGAAAAACACCGAATAAGAACAACACTAGCGATTCATTACTTGAAACTCAAAGAAAGCGGGCGCTTGCCAGTAGTCGAGTGGAAAATAGTATGACATGCCAGTGCACGTTGAAATTTATACGACCCGTGCAGATTACGCCTGAATGAAAAATTTGAAATCCTAAACTTTCAAAACCTCTAAAATTAATATCTGGTAAGTATGAACAAAAATAGGCAGTCAGTTAACCTATATGCAATGTTCGCGATTTCCTGTCGTGCGAACACTATGGATTGTCTAGTCGCTGCGCTCGAATTAAGCGTTTATTAGTTCTTAATTCGCGTGGCATTTCCTTGGAGGCCCGTAGGTAGAGGCTTAGCAAACGGGGTCAAAGGTGGCTATACAATACAATAAACATAGAAAATCATAATCAAAAGTTTAAAAACTCCAAAAACTTTTAATTATGATTTTCTATGTTTGCTGTATTTAGCAAATTAGGTATAAACCATTATAATTTGCTAAGATTTTTTCCTCTGGGGAGATGAGTAGACATCGAAAACCTATAGGTTAAGGAGATACACTTATTGAAATGTATTCTTTGTCTTGCACATAATGAAAGTTCCAGATTTGAAACTTAACCATTTTACGTCATAGAATTAAAATTACTAATTTATGATTTATTTGCTTTATCTGGTATATTGAACAATTTTTTTTATTTAGATGGGATTGTCTTTATAAAATATTACAGCCAATAGTATTTTGTAAGACCAATAATCACTGGATTTCTATACAACTAGATTTATTGTATTACACAATTCTGAAGAATATATATATATATATATATATATATATATATATATATATATATATATATATAGAGAGAGAGAGAGAGAGAGAGAGAGAGAGAGAGAGAGAGAGAGATGTTGTTGGTTTTGGTTTTAGCCATATGTTTTGAATGAATTCAATTATTTACGAAAGTGCATTTTTACCTAAATGCGAGTTGGGAATAACTTGCCTTTAACCAATTTGGTACCTCCACATGGAGAGCGGTATATATATATATATATATATATATATATATATATATATATATATATATATATATATATATATTGTTTTTAAAATATAATTAAAATATAATATAATTAAAATATAATTTATAAAATATAATTTTTAAAATATGATTATCCACTGATATTATATTATATTTTAAAAATAATATATATATATATATATATATATATATATATATATATATATATATATATATGAAATAAAATAAGAATTAAGTTTACCAAAATAATCCAAGATGGCAAAACTAAAGTATATTATAAATATTGAAGAGTTAATATTTATAAAGTAATCTCAACCAGATATAAAAGCCTTTTTTTATCTTATATATATATATATATATATATATATATATATACATATATATATACATACAGATATATATATATATATATATATATATATATATATATATATATAAGCGAGATAAGACACTGATAGAATTCAGATGAAAAATCCTGATAGATATTACTTGAAGTAATACTTTCAAGGAGATCCTAGCCAAAAAGGAAAAGCTCAATATTTAAGAATAGAGCAATATATAAGTTTCGTGGTTCAATTTTAAATTCTGAAAAAACAACATATACAGACATATATTCGATTTAAGAAGTTATTACCTGACAAAGGAATATATAGAAAGGGTTATTTTAATTTCCTTAATCCATGGATTTTTTACAATGGCTCATATCATCAGAGGAAATGAAATGCAGTTAGCAAAATGTTCAGCTGCGAATGGATGCTTATCTTGCTTTTCAGCACAATTATTGAAAATAGTTTTTTGAGTGGTTGTGGATAATTATATGGAGAAGATTATACAAAAAGAGAAGTTGATACAACATGGGTAGTCCATTATCGGAAGGAGTCCAATGTAATTCGGGGTTATAAATCCGGGTGCGTAGAAAATAGGTCCATGTGAGAAGGTGATATTCCCATATAGCGAAAGCGTACTGCTCCTTCTTGATATTTCAAAAAGTATACCAGACTACCTTATTCGTTTTTGCGTTGATTGTGTGTTATTTGATGTGGTCCAAATGCTTTCACGGTGTTGACAAAGTATATCCGAAATTGGGTGGATATTCTATTACTCATGGGGATAATTACAATGGAATGGTATATCCATCCACGGGTATATATATATATATATATATATATATATATATATATATATATATATATATATATATTAGGAGAACAATAGAAATGGGAAATGAAGTCACAAAACTATATATTGGTGGATATATATTGGTTCATTTATTCAATAAGGGAATACAAACAATTAGTTGGGGGATAGAAGGGAGTCCTTATGCCAAGGCGATTGCATTGGTAAAAATTGCCCCTACATAGATAATAGACACTTTACACACCGTTAAAATAGAATTACCACCTATCCACGCTATAACCCCACTTTAACCCTAAAACATATACTCCATACATGTAAGACTATGGTAAAGACCCTATACACCTTTTTACATTATACTATATATAATACGTTCATCCTTTATTTAGAATTCGATAAAATTCCCCAACATCATATATAATTTTATTTAATGTATTTCGTTCCTAATGAATCCCACGTTAGACGCCGCATCTCCGCTATGTTATCTAACATATTCTCTATTTTGGCATAAAGAGTCTGCTCTATCCCCCAACTAATTGTTTGTATTCCATTATTGAATAAATTAACCAATCCACATTTACCAATATATAGTTTTGTGACTTCATTTCCCATTCCTATTATTCTCCTATATAAGCTCCAATGATACTTGTTGAGCTTTATATTGTTCAGATAAGTCTCCTCTTATAGAATTGAGCTCACTCTTTTCTTCTAACGCACTAAACTATATATATATATATATATATATATATATATATATATATATATATATATATATATATATATATATATTAATAATAATTAGTATAAATATTGATAATTGTAAATTATGAATCAGTTTCAAAATGGGTCTGGTAGTCTCCCTTCTTCTGCAGCCTTGGACTCTGCTATTGGCCAGCATTTGGTTGACAGCCCGTGCTGTGCCGAAAGATATAAAATAGAATGGTTCGAGGTGCTACATAGAGCGGACTCCAGAAACCATTTAAAGATTTTGGAGGCCGTCTCTATCGCGATGCGTAAACCTTCTTTGTGCCGGCAAAAAGAAACAGCAAACGCATTGTTTCTCTTTGGGGAACTTTGAATCTTTTCTCCCGCTTTTTCCCCCCTTCGTTGTGCCAATATTTTAATCGGTTTTAAACGTTAATAAACTTAATTTTAGTTGTCCCCGTACTTTTGGAACATTCAATAGTTCCCCATTATAACTCTTTAAACTTTCGACATGATATTATTTTTTATGCTATCGATTTCCTCCTGATGAGATGATAGCCGAAAGAGCTCTAGAGAAACTTCCGCCTATTTTATTTAAAACTTTATATAAATTCTGTACCTCCAAACATTTAGTTAATGTATTTATTTGCTTCGCCACCAAAGCAAATTAGGCACAAGGCCGTTTTTAATGTGGGGTAAAAACCAGCTCCCCTAAAAGTAGGCAAAAAGGGGGCATTCTGGTTACCAAAAATAATAATTGTCCCAGTATAGAGCGTTTAAACGCAGCATCTGCAGAACAGATACTAGACTTTGAGGTATTTATTTGCTCTCCCACTGAGCAAATTAGTCACAAGGCCGATTTTTAATGTGAGGAGTGAAGGGGAAATGGGGACCAACTCCCCGGGGAGTAGGGGAGCTGGATAGTGACAATTGGTATGAAGGGTTGCCCCTACATTGACCAAGGTCTTATCTGTGGGGTCGCCCCCACATAGGGTCTTTGCTTGCAGTATCTGTTCCGGCAGATACTACACTTTGAGATATTAAATCCTTTATTCATGTTAAAAATACATTGAAAATGAACAAAAAACTTAGGCACATGGCCAACTCAAAAGGGGGGATTGTGGGTGTCGTTGGTCATCCTTGTCACTCCAGAACTAAACAAAATCAAAAGTTTCTCCCAGCTAGTATCTTTCACCATAATACCACATTCACTCTTTCACACTGGGGGACATCCTACTTAACTCCCAATTTTTTTAAAACATTTTTTATTGACGTGTAAAAACAAAACAAGATAACAATAAAAATGGTACAATAATTCATTTGTGTCGTGGGTAGGGGGAAAAAGGAGGGGGTTAGTAGGACCCTCCCAACCCCGTCTAGTTCATAGACTGCCCGTTCCACAAGGTTTGTAAAAGGAACCTGGCTTCTGCGGGTCAGTCTCTAAGTGGGGATACACTCTAGATGGGGGTGACTGGAGAAAAGAAAAGAAAAGAAAAGAAAATTTTGTGGGTTAGGAATGGGGGTTAGTTTGTGCCCGAAGACCAAGACGACTCATTGGTGTAACTAGACATAACAAGTATTTGTCTTCTCGTGTCTGTGTGATGTCGGATGTTGCCATATTCTTGTAGTATTCATACATAGACGCTTGATTACGCGTTATTAGTAAAAAAAAAAAAAAAACGTTGAGACATTGTCATTTTAAATCAGCAATGAATACGATTTCTAATTTTGCTTGATTTTGACCGTTTCATCTTCATATCACTTCGTTCTTGCTTCATTGTTTGTTTGTTTTTCTTTTATATATATATATATATATATATATATATATATATATATATATATATATATATATATATATATATATATATTCTTTCTTTCATTCCTTTTTTATTTTCTTCTTTTTCTAACCATTTTTTTACGTAATTCGTTAGTAGCTAATTTATTCTTCTCTTTTTTTCTTCCTCTCCAATGCATTCTTTCTTTCTTTCTCCCCCTCTCTCTCTCTCTCTCTCTCTCTCTCTCTCATTTTTTCTTTCTTTCTTTGTTCCTTTCCATTTTAGTTGAATTCATAAAACGTTAATTAACTTTTCCCATCATTACTTCCGAATCGGGGGTGTCGATAATTCGGATCTCCAACCAGTCCCACCTAGCATAGTGCAATTGATTAGTCACTTAGGTATTAAAAACAAATCAGAAATTTTTTAATATGCAAAAATCGATCAAGATGAGCCCCCCCCCTCCCTCTTTTTAACCCTGTCACATAGATGTTTAGCATCGGGAAAACTTGGTGCACCTCTGGCATAAGCTCTAATATACAAACTAATTGTAAATGAGCATCGAAAATTCTGTCAAGGAAATACACAATACTGATTGGCTATGATAGATAGATAAGGGAAACACTGAGATAGATAGATAGATAGATAGATAGATAGATAGATAGATAGATAGATAGATCAACAGGAAAGGAGAAATATAGAAATATTATGTATATATATATATATATATATATATATATATATATATATATATATATATTCAGAGAGAAAGATAAATGGATAGATAGATGAATTAATAGATAGAAAGACAGACAGATAGAGAAAGACAAAGATAGATAGATAGATAGATAGATAGATAGATAGATAGATAGATAGATAGATAGATAGATAGATGCTAGCTAGTTAGAAAGATACAGGATGGAACAATAAAAGTCTCGCCCTAAAGAAAACAACACTACATCTTCATTTTAAAACTTTTATTGAAAAGAATTAACTCAGATAACTTGATTATGTAGTAGAGCTGACATCTATTCAATGTAGCCGCCTTCAGCCTTAATCAGCGCCTCTATACGAATACGGAACTAAGAACATGCCTTTTTTCCACAAGCGTAGGCGAATGCTTGGCGAATACTCGGCGGATGGCGGTTATCAAGCTGATTTAGTGTTGTGGGAGATCATGTTGGTGATATTAAAAGGGCCTGGAAGAAACATACGACAAAGAAGTGTCCTGTGATGTTGAGGAAAGCAAAAAATAAAACAATAAGGTACGTGACATTCTATTTTTAACCCTCCTGTTTCTGCTCGAAAAAACAACATGCGCATAAGATAAAAAAAACAAGACCAACCAGTCACTTTGAGAACGGGTTGCCAAATAGCTAAGTGTAGAGTATCTTGTAACATTACTGTGATTATTATGCTTGATGATCAATAGAATTAAATCTCCGAGAGGGTAGACACTCAGCTTAAGAATGAAGCTTGCAGATATTGTTATACTGGCTTATCCCAATCCTGAGAAAGACTACAGACTGTACAACGATCAGAGGCAGTATAGAGGTTTTAAAACCAATTTACTTCTTATGCCATAAACTTAGTGATATGCAGACAAGATTGCCGACTATACAAAAAGAAGTATACACGATGCACTTAATAATTACATGATACACTATGCTCTTAATAAGTTGAATGAATGATATTCTCGACGTATGACTAAACGATGTAGTCAGGTGGGATCAGGTCGAGGTAGGAGGGGGACCAGTGAGAGAAGGGTACAAAATCGTAGCACTCCTGTGTCTCTCGGGGCTTGTGTGCAGGCACCGAGTCCAGCTGCTACACCCAGGTTCTGCCAGCGGCCACGTGATTGCACCAGGGGATCACCACACTCTTAAGCACATCCAGGTACACTTTGATGTTGACTTTCAAGCCGACTCCAAAGATGTGAGGTGGCATGATGTGGCCCTCACTTGAAACCACACCAAACACCATAATCATGGTCGGAAACATTGTGTTCATCACCCTGGGTATGTCCGAGTTATTCGTAGCAATCCATTATAGCCATCCACATACAGTACTATTTTCCTGTATCACAGCTCATCAGTGCGGCTAGACAGGCAACTACCTCAAGCCAGGATTGAAACCCGACCGCTCGTACGAACCATTACGCTAATCAGCAGCTGCTATGCGGGTAGTGAATTAACGATGTTTTGACATCGTCCAAATACCTAAGCTTGTATTTGTTTACACAAAGAGCATCGCTTGGCTCTATTTTATTTTATTTTTTTATTGATCGTAAAATAAACCTTATTACGTACCCCAGTCACTGTTTGTATGATTAGACGAGATGCCTTCAATAAATTCGCTGGTTCTTATGACCATAGCTTAGTAAAAAGAATAACACGGACGCAGATTTCAAGTCAAACATTACGAGGTGTCTTTAATAAGTTTCCAGACATTTTTTGTACAGACATTTAAAATTGTTGCATTGAAACTTCAGTATGTTATTGCTATACATCATATGAGATGACTGGCCAATTCCAGGTTCAAATGAACAGCTACAGCAGGAATTGGAATACACTCTACTAAAACCTGATTGTCTCAGATGCTGAATTTCAAAAATGTAATCTGAACGTGAGGACACTTTAGAAGAACGGCATGCAATAAAATGCTGTACTAAACTATAATAAAATGGCATAAAAACGTATGGAACGCTTCAGACTGCTTTTGGACCATCTTGCATGAATCAAGCGTCAGTTTTTAAGTGGATAGAAGAGATTCAAGGGTGGCAGAGAATCTGTAAGGGATGATGAGAGGTGCGGGAGGAGTAGGGAAGTCAGAACATCAAAGTTGATTGGCTAAATAATGAATTTCATAAATAAGGGCCGCCGTGTGTCTATAGAGGTAATAAGTGCACCGTTTAAAGCCAGTTTAGGAACTGTACACGCAATTATTCACGAGGAACTGAAGATGCAGATTTGCACAAAGTTTGTCTCAACGGTGCTCTATCTTTTTGACCAAGATGTGCATCAAAACAATTCCTCATCCTTTTTATAATCCAGACTTTGCTCCTCGTGACTTTTGGTTATTCCCTAAGCTCAAGGAAAACCTAAGAGGCTGTCGTTATGAGACAACTGAGGACATGAAAGAGGCTTTGACGAGGCTCATTGACACGCTCACACAAGAGGATTTCTCTATAACTACCACAAGTACATTGCATTCGGGGGAGATTACTTCGAAGGAGACTAGAGTTTCATATGTATACTAAAATATGAAAGTGGCAATATGAAAAAAGAGTCTGGAAACTTATTGAAGGCACCTCATATAATTATTCCAGCTCAGATTATTCTTTTTTACAATATAACAGTTTTACAGCATAATTGTTGTGTTATAAACAAATTATTATATATAATTCATTGAAATACCTTACTTCGTTTCGTCTGGCATGTTTTTCGTTCCATTATAATTTTTATATAGACTAGCATAACATGCAACCATGTTGAAATATGTCAGTATGTCGATTTATTTTTGTTTGTTTATTAATTAAAAAAAAAATTTCTACTTAATATTGAATTGCTTTTAAAACTAATACGTTCAGAATGTTATAATCTTTCTTTTGTTTGTTTTGTTTTTTGTCTTTTTTTATCTCAAATTTCTGAGCTACTGCATATAATGGCCTTTTCGATAAGATTATCACGTCGGAAATCGAAACGTTTACCTCGGTATATCACAAATCTTGAATGTGAAAGGTATGAGAGAGAGAGAGGGAGCGAGAAAGAGAGAGAGGGGGAGGAGGGCGTGAAAAGAGAGAGGGGTCGGGGAGAGGATTTTACGTGCACGCATTTTTCCGATGTTTATGTCTTCGAATTAATTTGAATGCTTCAGAAATCATCCGTTCAACTCTGCACGATTAGTTTTCAATCTTTTCCCCTAAGTCACACTTAAACGCGCAAAGGTACCGTTTTGCAGTCGACACTCCGTCCCTGCTCCACCCTTCATTAATACATTCCCCACCCTAAACAAGACAACCCCATATTCATGCTAATCGCGAAGAAATAAACAAAGAAAGCAAAGAAAACGGAAACCCATGTAAAATTGGCGAAAGAAAAAACAAGAGAGAAATTGTCTTCTTAGCATACCGGAAATTATCGCAAATGAGATAGATGTGCGCATGCGTTACGTATACCGGAAATTGCTTTCGGATCTCTTTCCACTTAACTGGGTGTGTGTGTGGGGGGGGGGGTAGCAGAAAGAAACAGTGAGAAGGAGAAGGGGGAGTCAATTGAACTGTGAGTATCTTTGACGATGTGCGGTAGAGATAGCGAGACGTCGCGAAAGGGATGATGTTAGGGTGGAGAGCTATCGAAAGCAAAGGAGTGAGAAAAGAACCTTTGTCAGCACCGTCACCTCCACCCGAAATATTATCGACGTACGCAAGCACGCACTTATATGCACGAGTATTCAGAAACGCACACACGTATCTGCCTTTACGAAAGCATTAAAACAAACACCTGCATATCAAACATATACCAGCAAAAGCATGTCAACAGACATATAAGCGTACATAAGCTCTTTACAATTACCTACATTGATATAACTACAACTTTGTTATAATTTGAATTCTCACCCACCCACCTACCGCTCTCTCTCTCTCTCTCTCTCTCTCTCTCTCTCTCTCTCTCTTTCAAAGGTTGGTGCAAAAATAATGTCATTTTTTGACATGAAGTTGAACGTCAAAAAAAACGACAATATTTTTGCACCAACCTAATGTGTGTGTGTGTGTGTGTGTGTGTGTGTGTGTGTGTGTGTGTGTGTAGAGAGAGAGAGAGAGAGAGAGAGAGAGAGAAAGATAGAGCGAGAGAGATACAGATATATGAACTGGCAAAGTCATATATATATATGTGTGTATGTTTGTGTGTGTGTGTGAAGATATATATATATATATATATATATATATATATATATATATATATATATATATATATTATGATGAATTGGTAATCCCTAAAATGCATAAACATTTGAACTGCTTCCTTCATGTAAAAATTCGCCAAAATTCAAGAAATTAACCAATTGTAATGAAATTTTCAGTATCTATTAATTAACAATCACGGAATTATAAAGCACCCATTATATATATATATATATATATATATATATATATATATATATATATATATATATATATATATATATATGCACTCATGAGCAAAAAAAATGAGCTAAGAGTGAAAGAAAAAAAATCGATTTTTCAATATTTTTCCATGATTTTTTGTTAATTTTAACTGAAGATCATTATTATTATAGCATATAATAACAAGTGGAAAATTTGATTTTAATCATGGTAGGACTGCATCTTGGCGAGGATATTAAAATCCGAATTGCAGGATTAAGGCAGTCCAAAATGACTTGCAAGCAAAGCAGATTTTTTATATTTTAAGAAAAGAAAAAGTTAAAACATCTCTTTCTGTAGTGAAGTGAATTGGTCAAAGTTTCGAAGTCGAATGCTTGGTAAAAGGGAAATCTTGATCTGATCGCCCTAGAGCATTCATTTTGAAGGACGACCGCAGGCTTAAATTAACTGTTTCGTAGAATTGAAAGAAAACTTATGTTGACCATAGCAAAAAATTAAAACGGGGTCTGGAAATTCTCTTTCTAGATATACAATATCTAGACGAATAAAAGAAATGGAATTTTCTTCCAAAAAGTGTGCAAAGAAGCCATTTTTATCTAAGAAGAAAATCAATGATAAAAAGAGATCTTTCTCATATTATGACAAGAAAGATACAGACTGATTTAGGAATGTTTTCTGGTTAGATGACTGAAGATTTTGTTTTGTTAGTGATGCTCCCGATGCTCCCGAACGGTGCAATCGAAGAACTGGAGAAAGATTTTCACCAAGTTGCATAAAAACAACAGTTAAACACGATGGGGAACTTTTACTGTAGCAGGAGTTGAGGAACATATTAGATGTGAGAAGTCAATCAATGCAAAGGAATACATTCGAATATTAGAAACAGGACTGTTACCAAGTATCTAGAAGCTGTAAATGTCTCAGAACATTATTTTTCAACATGATAATGCGCCTGCACACACTGCTTAAGTCACAAAAAATGGTTTTCTGATAATTCAATTAATGTGATATTTTGGCCATGTCAAAGCCCCGATTTAAACCCAATCGAGAATATTTGATCCATAATATCTCGTGCATTGGCCGGAAGAACTTTTTCGAACAATGGCAAACTGTGGGAAGCTGTGCAAAGCGAATGGAATAGCATCTCTTCTTCACAGTGTTCCACTTTGACTGAGAGCATGTCTAAAAGGATTGATCTTTTAAAGAAAGCAAAAGGGGATGCGATTCCATACTTTTCCATGCATTTATTAAATTAAACGTCTTGTTCTGTGCTATTAGTCTCGTTTAAGTTTCCTTGTTGAATTATTCTTTGTTCAATATAACTTTCAGTGCAATAAAATGTATAAAATTTGTTTGGCCCATTTTTTTTTTTTTTTTTTGCTCACAAGTGTGTATATATATATATATATATATATATATATATATATATATATATATATATATACGTCGCACTCATGAAGTGTGCAATACTGACGACTTAACCATATGGGCCACGGCGCAATCTATTGGCTATGCCTCGATTTTTTAAATTCTTGTATTTTTTATCCAGTTCTACATTCTACAGTATAGTTACTGCTAATTTCAGTTAATGTTTGTAGATGTGATATCTACCACCTGCATACCAACTTAGTTGTATAGGACGCGTTGCTTGTCACATCGTAGAATGTAGAACTGGATAAAAAATATAAGAATTTAAAAAATCGAGGCATAGCCAATAGATTGCGCCGTGGCCCATATGGTTAGGTCGTCAGTATTGCACACTTCATGAGTGCGATGACCTGGGTTCGCGCCTATGTCGGCGCACGTCACTGATGAGATGCAGTACATCAAAACACACTTTGGGTCTGGCGTTGTCCGTTGCTCGATTCTATCTAATTCTAGTCTCTAGCTTTATCGTGAAAGGTGTACGGGTATATATATATATATATATATATATATATATATATATATAAGAACAATAGAAATGGGACATGAAGTCACAAAACTATATATTGGTGAAAGTTTTTGTAACTTCATTTCCCATTCCTATTGTTCTCCTATATAAGCTCCAATGATACTTGTTGAGCTTTGTATTGTCCAGATAAGTCTCTTTTTATAGAATTGAACTCACTCTTTTCCTCTAACGCATCAAGCTATATATATATATATATATATATATATATATATATATATATATATATATATATATACTAGCCAAAGTACCCGTCGCTGACTGGGTTCAAAAACAGCCTACAGAAAATGGACTCTGATTTATGGAAGTATGATAGGTTATGAAAAGAAAGGGTTGTAAGAGATAGCTTCGAATTTGGGGGTATCAAAACCAAAGCAAAATATGATAAAAGTAAAAATAAAATAGATAAACCCCATAATTTATTATACCATACCTGTTCACACTGAAATACTTATCACAATATGCTGTGGATCTATATTAAAAAACCTTGTTAAACTTTGTGACATATTTCCATTCTATGGAGGTCAGGCGCGAACGAACACCCCATAATTTTATTATACCATATGTCTTCAAACTGAAACATAATTATCAAAGTATACTTATGCAGATAGATATGAAAAGTCTTTATTAAAGTTTGTGCCAATTTCCATTCTATGAAGGCCAGGCGCGAACGCAGACCCCACAATTTTATTATACCATCCTCAGTTAATTAAAACATACTTATCAAAGTATTATTATGTACATCTATATCAAAAACACTTGTAAAGTTGTTGTTTTTTTCTCTTTTAATTTTTAAATTTTTTTATTTCCATACTTTGTGGACCAGGCGCGTAAGCAGACCTCACAATTTTAATGAATCAAACATACCCATTCCTGTGTCTCGATACATCTTCGATCATTATATGTGATCAGTTTTCTATAATAGTCAACCATATAAGAGCCTATTCGTGACCAGACACACACACAGACGTTCAGCTTTATATTATAGATATTAGTGAAAACGTCTTATTTTTGTAAACAAAAAACATCTAAAGTTTTAAGTACTAAAAGCACGCATGAATTTCTGTTAGCTTTTCTATATATAAAAATAAAGCATTGTAGCTGTTAATAATCTTTATATATATATACATATATATATACATATATATATATATATATATATATATATATATATATATATATATATATCAGGAGCATTACGAAAAAAGACCAAAAAGTTCGTGTTAATGAAACCAATACGAAGAAAAATTAATTTCTCGAACTATCAATATTATCACAATAATAAAAATAAACAATGCGTAATTCCATTTTTTATTCAATATTTTTATTCAAAAAATAACTGAAAAAATATTTCCTGTAATTGTATTAATAACAATTCTCACAAAAATTTCAAATGTAATAATATTTCTTGCTTGCATGTATGATGGTGTAAATATAAGCGTAAGAATTTCATCTTCATCATAAAAAAATTGAAAACAATTGAGATCCAGGATCACTAAGAAAAACATAATTTTAAAAATGGTATTATTTTTAATAACGATTGATTTAGACAAATACGGATGGGCAAAATTGTAACTAAAAACAAAAAAAAATCTCTTCAATAATTAATAAATTGTTTTTGCTTAATTTTTCAATCACACACACACACACACACATGTCAGTGTAATCGGTGATTTTAATTAACTTTTTTCACTCTTAAAATGCAGTTTTACTTTATTTTAAAAATGATTAACTTAATTTGTCAGTGCAATACGTTTGGGAATAAAGCGAGTCATCGCGTACAAAAGTAAATATTCTAATTAAATAAGCAATTCCTTTTATTACAACAAATATGGCTGCCAAAATGAATTAGGATTGCCTAAATAAATGAATATTTATTGTAATCTTCAAAAATACAGAAATTAATAAGGTTTCAATTCCTCTACAATTTTAAAAATAAAATTAGTTTCTGACATTTTAGCCTTCCGTAGAATACATTCGCGACGCGTTTTCATCAGTTTTCATAGTGCGAAACTGGATCGGTTATTAAACTTTCGCTTTTGGGCGCTAATCAGGCTATTTTTTTTTTTTTTTTTTTGTACAAACAAGGCGTCTTTTTTTTATTCAAGACTTTACTTTGATTTAAAAAGCATTGAAATAGTTCCGGAAAACTAATAGTTATTTTTCACAGGTTTTACAATAAATTTATTTAACTTTAAAATTTAGCTGAACTTGTCGATTTCAGACGCCGCCGTGAAAATATTTTTCTTAATTTTTTTTTTCTTTTTTCATGTGTAGATTTTTTTCCCCCGTTTAGAGAATAGTTTTACGCTTTAATCGTTCAAGAACAATAAAAAAATAATTGGAAACCTACAAAAAAATGATAAGATGGCTTTCAACCCATGCCCTCTATCAATTTCCGCCATTAAAATGCACGTACCATATATATGTGTGTGTGTATTTTAATATATATATAGATATATCAAAATTCATATATATATATTAGTGATGTGACGATTCCAGTATCTTTCCAGATTCCGATACGATTACCAATCTCGATTCCGTTCCTTTATAAATCTCTAAATATTTAACAGTAAAGATTTTATTATTTCACAATCATCGTAAAAACATGTATTAAATGTGCAGATATATTTCAAGCGTAAAAATACACTTGTGAGGGGTTGGTAAGGTATGATCTATTGATTTTAGTTTTACTCGTACTTTATTATTTTACCATCAGCGGTAAAAGATTTTGCTTTGTTGACGACTAACGATCGAGTGCTAGGTATTATAGCTTCGATGACGCTCAAGTTACTGTTTTTTTAATTTTGAAGTCACTCCTATATATTGGGTTCAATATATTAATCAATAAAGATTTACTCTATAATAATAAATAAGTAATCTGCTTGAATTAAAATATATTTAAGCGTATTGTACGACCTGGCAAGGCTGCCCCTACCCTTCATTAGTTTAAAATAATATGATTAAATAAAGAACACTGAAGATAATTTAAAGCGCGAGGACTGATTGAAATAAACAATTAAATTGGTGCTTGTGCACTTACTGATCCGCGCTATTTTTTTTTAAATCGTATTTCCAAGTTTAATTAAAGTTTTATTATATGTTTTTTTTATTCAATTGTAAGTTTAAAGTATAGAATAGTTACAAAACGCCTTACCCTCCCCATGTTAAGAACGGTTTTTTTTAAATAATAACGTTATTAATTCAGCACAGATCAATAAGTACACTAGTACCATTAAATTAAACATCCATGTAAAAGACGATGAAAATGGCGTAGGAGAAAAAATACGAAGGGGAGAGTCACAGTTCACCATGCTGTTTATTTTTTTATTTATTTATTTTTTTTGGGGGGGGGGGGATTTAGAACAGCATCGGTAATAGCATCGAAATCGGAAAAATATTGGAATTGTCCCATCCCAAATCTATATATATAAAAATGAAACTTTTGGTATGTTCGTAATTGATAATCTAAATAACCACTTGACAGATTGCTTCGACATTTTGGTATAATAATTTCATCATACTCATGCGTGTTTTTATATATCTCTTTTTAATTATAACATTATACTCAATTTTTCTTTAATAAATAGGTGGTTTTCTTTGTATCGATGTGGCTATTTATTTATTTGGGGAAACCTAATTATCACCGCCCGCCGTCACGTGACATCACAATAAGGAACTTTTGGTCCCCCCCGGCCTACTAATAAACATTGTTTATGTAAAAAAAAAAAAAATAACAAAAAAGTGATACCAAACTGACTTTTTTCGTTTAAAAATTAAATTATTTCCCTTTCGTTAAAAAATTGTTTTTGCTTTTTTTTTTTAATCTTTTGTTTCGTTTTTATATATAAAAAGAACAATTGCTGAATGTTATTCTTTTGATTACATTCGTTTAAAAAAAATGATAGAAACGCAACAAAATTTCAATTTCCGTTCCATTTTTACAACAACCGAAAAGCAGTGCGTACTTCGCAAGTTTTATCGTAAGTTATAAACATCTAAATCTACTTACGTTATATTAGAAACCGAGCGACCTCTAAAAATCTGGTAGCTGAGTGTCAAACCTGCTTAAAATATTCAAGAAAAAAAAAGAAAAATGAAACCTCTCCCAAACATACTGGCAATAATTAAGTTTCGTCCTTCCCTTGAGTGTTTCCAATAAGGGGAATTGATTTACTAGGATTTGTATTAGAAGCTGAGCACTTATTAAAATTCTTTAATTCTTGATTTTTTTATTTTTATTTATTTATTTATTTTATTTTTTTTTTTTTTTTTTGCATTTTGGTTAAATTTATTAGTTTGCATTCGCCGAGAGTCCACTCCAAAAATTGAACAAAAGACGAAATTAAAACGAATGTTACTCATGCAGAATTTGACCCGAATCCTCGTGATTTCAATTATGGCTAGGGTTCGACCGGCAATCACCGGATTCGGCCGAGCGTTGTTAAAATGTTGAAACACTTAATCAACATTTTATTTGCTTTTTTGCATAATTAATTCATGATGGGGGTAATTTTTCTGTTTATTTTCTTAATATCTGTTGACAAAAAATAATTTGTACATTCTCTTGAAAAAAATCAAACTTTTTTCTACTTTCACCTAACTATTTACAGTTTTTATATAAAGCATTCATCTTTATTTTAAATAAAAATTCTGGTTTCAAAAAGAAACGCTTACTGCTAATTTTCTTTATAAAACAAAAAATGTTAGTTTTTCTTGAAAAACAACTTTCACCTAATAATTTATGGTAAAAATTTATCTTTTCTTGAAAAAAAAAAACTTTCATTGATATAAAATTGCAGAAAAAAATAAAAAATGCATTTTTTCTTGAGGAATATATATATATATATATATATATATATATATATATATATATATATATATATATATATATATATATATATTATAAAGCTGAACGTCTGTGTGTGTGTGTGTCTGGTCACGAATAGGCTCCTATATGGTTGACTATTATAGAAAACTGATCACATATAATGATAGAAGATGTATCGAGACACAGGAATTTGTATTTTGATCGGGCAGAACGGTGGTTCATTAAAATTGTGGGGTCTGCGGTCGCGCCTGACCCCCAAAGTATGGGAATAAAAAATTTAAAAATTAAACAAAAAAACGTTTATAAGGAGTTTGATATAGATGTACATAAGAATACTTTCATAAGTATGTTTTAGCTTAAATAGGGATGGTATAATAAAATTGTGGGGTCTGCGTTCGCGCCTGGCCTGCATAGAATGGAAATTGGCACAAACTTTAATAAAGACTTTTCATATCTATCTGCGTAAGTATACTTTGATAATTATGTTTCAGTTTGAAGACATATGGTATAATAAAATTATGGGGTGTTCGTTCGTGCTTGCCTCCATAGAATGGAAACATGTCACAAAGTTTAACAAGGTTTTTTAATATAGATCCACAGAATATTGTGATAAGTGTTTCAGTGTGAACAGGTATGGTATAATAAATTATGGGGTTTACCTATTTTATTTTTACTTTCATCATATTTTTCTTTGGTTTTGATGCCCCCAAATTCGAAGCTATCTCTTTACAACCCTTTCTTTTCATAACCTATCATACTTTCATAAATCAGAGTCCATTTTCTGTAGGCTGTTTTTGAACCCAATCAGCGACGGGTACTTTTGATAGTATATATATATATATATATATATATATATATATATATATATATATATATATATATATATATATATTCAATAAATTTACAGTAGGTTTTTGTTATTTTTTAGTTATTGTATTTCTATTTTTTCTGGTTGGTTTGTTTTGAAATTCGTCAGCGTCTATGGCTTTACTCGGCTTAGTTCGGTGGCTGCCGGTCGAGCCCGAACCATAATTGAGGAAAAATCCCGAACGATCCGGGTCAAATTATGCAAGAGTACCCAAAATATATATACGGGATGCCCATTGTTCTGGTCGGCCGATAAAAAGGGTGTTTCTTCCTTATTGTAATGAAATCGGTCAGCCTAAAAGTTGATATTTAATTTTAAAAAACCATGATAACTCCTTACATTTTTTGTCAATTTCAACAATAACCATTGTTATCTACCTAATTGTCATGTCACAATTATTTCGGTCTTTTATACTTACACGAAAAATGATTTCGACAAAGTTTGTTTCGTCACGTGACATGTGACGTAAACACAAGGGAAATAGCTAAAATTTCTCATTTTTTCTATAAATATTTCCTTTAATCATTAATTTCTCCCTAATCGTTTTTCGTAAGTTTTGGTTATTTTCATTACTGTGACATGACAATTCAGTAGATAATATTGGTTTCACTTGAAAATCGATATTTCGATGTCCGAATATCGCAAAAATAAACAAAAAGCACTAAAATGTATACGAATATTCTCGTTAATAATATTTGAAAGCAATATATTTTCTTTGAATGAAAAAACAGTTTGCTAAACTATTTCCATTTTTTTTTTAACTCATCCTTCGACATTTGTACATTCTTTTTTTCTTTTTTTCTTTATTCTGAATTATCTTTGGTCTCCCACTTACTTTGTTGGTTAATTCTTTAACCAGTTTTATTTTCAATTATTCCATCGATTTATTTTTCATAAAAGACTATACTTACATACAGAAAGAAAAGCGGATAAATTCTTTACTATACGGAATTTTCCAGTGCGTGTTAACATGTTTATAGTAAAATTAAGTCCTCATGTTTTCCCTCCGTCAACCTCAAGAAGAACGGGCAGTGGGTGTACATTGAATGATTTAAACGGATACACCATTTAAACTTAAATATTGCACTTGACAATTCGCTTGGCGTTGTCAATAACGATTAACAAGATTCAAAAACAATTCTTACATTTGTGTGACTTACACCATGGTTGCTTCTCACGTGGATAAGTATATGTTGCGTGTTCTACAGTCGAAAATCAGACAATCTCTACACCTGCACATAAAAAGGGAAACCTCAAAATATTCTGTACCTACAAATATTGCCAATATAAATATATAACATATATATTGTCTTTTTTTTTTACATTTTAATACACAAAGCCCCAGCAACGCGTGGCCGGATATATATATATATATATGTATGCATACATATATATATATATATATATATATATGTGTGTATGTATACATATATATATATGTATATATACGTATGTATGTATATATATGTGTATGTATACATATATATATGTATATATATGTATGTATATATATGTATGTATACGCATATATATATGTATGTATGTATATATATGTGTATGTATACATATATATATATGTATATATATGTATGTATATATATGTATGTATACGTATATATATATATGTATATGTATGTATATATATATGCATATATATGTATGTATACATATATATGTATGTATATATGTATGTATATATATGTATGTATATATGCATATATAAATATATATATGTATATATGTATGTATATATATGTATGTATATATATGTATATATATGTTTATATATATGTATATATATGTATATATATGTATGTATATATATATATATATATATATATATATATATAGTGAATAACAACAGGCTATATTCCAAAGTTCATGATGTTCACTATCTTATAATTTATTCTTTTAATTCTGTTGACATCTACAATTCTTGACCGTATCTGTTTCGTAGCGTAAAATCAATCTCTCTCTCTCTCTCTCTCTCTCTCTCTCTATATATATATATATATATATATATATATATATATATATATATATATATATATATATATAGTATATATAGTATATGTATATAATGAATATATAGGTCCTGGATATGACCTTAAACTATATCCGATGGTGAGGCTCATGCTTACGGGCTTTGGAGAGTGTGGAGTCATCCTTTAATTACCATTGCTCCCAGATTCGCTCTGACCCAGAGTTGTAGTAACTGTTATGATCCCAACTATGCGTCAAATAGAAACCGACTTGAAAAAAAAAACAAATATATTTTATTAAAAAACTTTTTCTTCAAAATCACTGGATTTGGCATTAAATAACCTGAAAAGTGTTTTTATATGCCATAAAACAAAACCAACCAACCAACCAACTAACTATGAATATATATATTGCTGAGGAATCCTAGAGTGGATGAAACACCGAATATTCAGTGTAGCTTAATCGCCATATATATTTTATAAATTACTAACTAGCTCTACCTACGTATTGAGCACTTTTGAAGTAAATACTTAAAGTTTATGCATAAATCTATACTTTCGTATATTAATTTTATGTGAGTAAATGAAGTAGTCATATATATATATATATATATATATATATATTACAATGGAAAAATCCGAACATGAAAAGTAATATAGTTAAGTTTAAACATGGAAAAGTAAAGGACTAGTTGTTAAAACTGGAAAACAAAAGGACAAGATATTTTAGTAAAAGACATTTATAACTTAAAATATTGAAGCATTAAGAATTGATTATGCAGGGTGACCCCCAAAAAACGGGTCCCAACTCTAATTAGGCCCCGTTTCTTAGTGTTTTGTCTGAATGAAATGAAACTTTGGTCATAACTAGTTTATTATGTTCAAAACATCACATCAAAACACTAGGGTTTTGGCCTTTTTTCTCCGTTCTACAGCATATGTTCTACATAGCCTCCATTTAGCTTTCGTTTTTTGGGGGTCGCCCTGTATAATGTTATAAATTGAATTTTTAAAAAAATTTCCTGATGCTTCAAGTTAAGTTATAAATTTATTATATTTTTAACTAGAATATATTGTCGTTTTCTTTTCCACTTTAAACAACTAGTCCTTTTACTTTTCCACGTTTAAGCTTAACCATATTACTTTTCATGCTCTCATTTTTCTATTGTAATCCATGTTTTTTCAGGCTTTCAAAAAATTTACTTGTTCTTTGTTTAATTTCAGTCTCATTTTTTGCCCCCATAAACATGTATGTAATAACAATCTACGGCACTCGTCAGCTTTCAATAAAATTCCCCAATTATCTCCCTTTTATTCTATCAATCTCTCCGTTCTATTTGTTACTTTTTGTCACAACAGCAGTGAATTAGTAGCAGCAGTAGTCGCTAAAGCGACGCGGTTTCTATGGAAACCAGTCATAAAAAGCGTCGGTCACCTCCTTACATATTTTTACGATTTTGAACAACAGAAAATTCATCATAACGCTTGTTTTACTGAACGAAAATCGAATTTTTTTTTTTTTTTTACAATATAGCTAAGAAAGTGATCATTAAACTGTAATAATTGTTTGAAACTTGATCGAAAATCAGAGAGTCAGCGGTGAAGCTTTAAAGCAGTTCTAAATGACTAAAACTGCCACTTAACAATATATTCAAACACTACCGTGTTTGAATGATATATATAATGTAAAAAAAAAAATTACAATTTTTTATTTCTTATTTGATAACGTATAGGTATACAAATTGTCTAAATATTCGCTTTCTGCCAACTCCTCAGTGTAATAAGAGATTGTGTGTGTGTGTGTGTGTGTGTGTGTGTGTGTGTGTGTGTGTGTGTGTGTGTGTGTGTGTGTGTGTGTGTTTGCAATAGCCAGTACGGTCAGTTGTTAGATATTGACTGGGAAATGACGAAATACGTGCCGGTCAATGATCGTTATAAAATTTATTAAAATAGTATGTCAAAATGAATGTTATCATTCAGAAACAAATATTTACAGATAAAATTATTTATATTAAAATGTTATAATAGAAAAGAATGTTAGAATACAAACAAATAGGTCTGACCTCTAGAGTTTGACGTAGTCCGACGTAGAGGTCACTTAAGATGACGTGGATCTTAGGAGAGAGCTTGAAAGATACGTATCATTTAGTCAACAGTTGGGAGTCAGAGAGAGCAAACCAAGTCGGTATCAAGAGGAAGAAAGACAGTCCATGGACGGTAATGGCTCCGAGTAGGATGGGGGGGATGTAGAATGTAAAAAATAGTGTTGCAACTTTCCAAATGGGGGAAAATTTCGGTAAATAAAGTTACTGTAAATATCATCACGACTTCGAGTTGTATGGATCTTCATTTGCAGCTTTTCCAATGATCCCTCAAAAGAAGGTCAAAGATGGAGCAGGTAAGTGTTATTCGTCCTTTGTGTTGTAAAGATATTTATGCATAATCTTGTCCCATCATGAACTGTAATTAACTTTCGATTAGACGATCACAACCCTAGATGGTCATAGACGAACACACGTATATACACACGTCATATAGATTACTGTGGCACGTATATAGAAATGTA
Organism: Euprymna scolopes; assembly: GCF_053919585.1. NCBI lineage: Eukaryota > Metazoa > Mollusca > Cephalopoda > Sepiida > Sepiolidae > Euprymna > Euprymna scolopes. The sequence continues at coordinate 40,848,567 of NC_136504.1, read as the reverse complement.
TATACACTCTCATACAATCTAATCACTAGAAGACACACGTATACATAATATATACCCTCGACAATGTTACTCAAACAATAAGATGAAATGTTATTAATTTGTATGTGTGCGTTTGTTTGTTTTTTGTTTGTTTGTTTGTTTTTTGTTTTTGTTTTTTTTTTGTTTTTTTCATTTTCGGATAAGATGAAAAAAAAACTAATGCGTGCATATATTTTCGTTAACGCATTTATAGATTTTCGTTTTACTGGTAGTTTCTGTTTACCGGTAGTCCGAAACCAAGAAATATTGATCATTGCTTTCAGCAATGGAAAATTAATTTTAAACACCCAACAAAACAACACATATAAAAGAACAGTTTTTGGCATAGGAAACTATGCACAACTTTTTTTCCTATTCCGATACTCCCAAAATGTTCCGATTTTTCCGATTCCCGATTCCGATTTTCAGTTCCGATTAATTGTACCAACACTCGTCTTTTACTCGTACCAACACTCGTTATAAGTAATACAAAGAAAGGAGTAATACCTGGACAGTTGTTCCGACAAGATACGCAGGACCTTTCATAAATTGGACGTAAAGGAAGAATTAAGGAAGTGAAATCAAAGATACAGAAAGTTTTAAAAGCCAGCTGTACAAAACAATGAGATTGTGCTAAACTATATGAAACGATATGTTGAAATACGACTCGGTAAAACAGCAAACTGTATACAAATATCATCAAGACTTCGAGTTGTACGAATTTTCATTTGCAGCTTATCCGTGGATTCCTCAAAACAAGATCAAAGATGAACCAGTTATATTTCTCCATTGGTTGATGTAAACCCCAAATAAGTGTTATTCGTTTTTTTTTTTTTTTTGTATTGTAAAGGTATTTATGCATAATCTTGTCCCGTCATGAACTGTAATGAAATACACATACACACACAACGAACTTTAGATTAGACGATCACAACGCTAGACGGTCATAGACACGCAGGAAAGTATTTTAAGCATACAGGCTAGTTCTAGTGTTTCTATGAAACTGCAGGGATGGAAGATCGAAATAATGTACAATGTTTTTCAAATTTCAAATATTTTCGTAAGCAGAAAGAACGTGAAACAATTTTATGAAAATAAATATTTAAAAGAATAACAGAAAATAGGTTATATTAAAAAAGGACTGAAAATTAAACAAAATAAAAACGTTATAATATAAACAGTTTTAAAGCCGATAAATATTTACAGAATAATAACAAAATGATTGACTTTTTGGCGTAAAGGTGACGTAAACAGAAACGATGATTTTCTAATATCTAGATATTTCTAGATCGGAAAAGCTGTCAGTTTCTGGAAATCGGACTCGCGATTTGTCTTCATTTTTGCGTTCATGAAAGCTCTAATGGACGCATTTTAGAAGATGTAGCAATCTAGAGACGTTGCTGAACTCCGAGGGAAGCGTGGATACGTAAAAATAAAGTTATATAAAATATAACTCGAGTGCTATGATGTTTCCTTCGCATGGAGATATCTTCCTTTACAGAACCTTCAAATCAAGTGTCTACCGCTAGAGAAAAGGAACAATGGAAGAAGGTGTTTCCCATTGTTTGTGCCACGCAGAGAGGATGCTATATATACGTGTTAAAGAACAGTCTCTCGTACGTTAATTGTCTTGCTTATTGAACTATTATATATGTAACAAACGCACACACACACAATGTACATACGCTGTTACATGAACACGTGTTGTGTATACATTTAAGAGATATGTTTATAAACAGATTTAAAAAGACACTGTACGTATATATACACACGATATATGACGTATACATTTTGTACATTTTGTTGCGTTCCGTATATATACACACTCTGTTGTGTAACACATACGTTATTTATATGCACACGAATCAAAGAAGCAGAATACAATGCAGAAAACGACACACATTTTAAAAGAGAAACGAAATCAGTACTGCTAGCTGCACAAAACAATGAGATTTGGACAAACTATATAAAAGACATGACAAGTATATAGTGGAGCGGTTGAATATTGTCTATTACGTCGAAAAGTTAACATTCATAGATGAATAACAAATAAAGAAGTAACGCTTATAAACTTGAGTAACTTATAAACCGTGTGAATTTATTACGAGTAGCAAGTACAAGAAATCACTTTTTCTTTTTTCGAATAAAGTAAGTATTTAATCTAACTATTGATCTAATTATTTTCAACAAAAATATTAAAATAATTTTGTTTAAACTTTCAGAAAAATAAGCAAATGAGAGGCCATAATTCAGCTTCATTGCGCGGGAAGGACAAACTCAGAGATTATTAAGCTCTTGAAAGTGGCTAAATTCACCGTGTACCATGTTGTGAACAGATTTAAGGAACTTGGTACATCTGAAGACCATCCTAGGAGTGGAAGACCTCGCACTGCTCGAACAAGGAAGGTGATTAAAGCTGTCCGAGAGAGGGTAAGGAGGAACCCGAAGAGATCTGCAAGACAAATGGCTAAAGACATGAATGTGAGCGTGACCTCGATGAGAACCATCGTAAAAAACGATCTCCAGTTGTCCCCCTACAAGATGAGAAAGAGACAGTACCTCACACCTGCCCAAAAGCACAAGGGACTTGAAAGAGCAAAGATTCTTCTTGGAGAACTGAAGGCTGGCACGGCAGAGCGAGAGATCTTTTTTTTCTGATGAAAAACTCTTCACAATTAAAGCGACTGTTAACAATCAGAACGACAGAGTTTACACAAAATCTTCAGCAGACATTGATGACTCCGTGAGAATAGTTTTCCCGCGACAAAAGCCGACTTCCCTCATGGTGTGGGCTGCAGTCTCCAAATCTTGGAAGTCGCCTCTGATTTTCGTGGAACAGAGGGTTAAGATCAACACAGATCGCTACATTAACGATATTTTGGTTCCAGCATTTGAAGAGATGAAGAAACACTTCAAAGATCAGCCTTTCACCTTCCAACAAAATGGAGCACCATCCCACACCTCCAGAAAAACTCAGGACTGGTGCCAACGTCATTTCCCAAGATTCTGGAGTAAGGAGATGTGGCCTCCTGCATCGCCTGATTTGAATCCCATGGATTTTTCGGTGTGGTCTTTGTTGGAGGCAAAGGTCTGTTCTGTTGCTCATCCAAGTGTTGATGCTTTGAAGACATCTCTTCTGAGTGAATGGGCTAAAATACCTCAGGAGATGCTGCGTGCCTCGGTTGGTAACTTCAGACAGAGAATTGAACGTCTAATCGAAAGGAAGGTACATCACATTGAAAATAAATAATTTGAATTTATTCTTGGTTTCCTAACTTATAATTTTCAATCATGTTTAATTTATATTTTTGTAATTTTCTATTAATAAACCACTTTTGAATTGGTCCAAGGACTTTCTGTTCACCCTGTATAAGAAAGTCAGGAAAAGTGTGTCATTAACATGTCCGTCCAGGACGGCGTTCCAGGTGTAAGAGAGCGAGAGAAAAGGGGGTGAGACAGAAAGAAAGAAATAGAGAGGAGGAAAAGGAAGTTGATATCGCCACCTACGGGCTGAAACATGTAACTACTGGAAATAAGGGGCGATCACCGTATATTCCTCAAACTGAAAGTGTTGTGCATTGTGTCCGTGTGTGCGCTGCATAATAGTTTGACCTCACGTCTCTATAGGTAGAATTACGACTGAGTAAAACAGTAAATGTAGACGCTGTACACAAAGAAATAAAATCGTAAACCACATTTTAAGTAAATGAAGCATGCCTATCTGAAAATTATATAAAAATAGATATGACTGGTTTAGTAAATTGTTCACGGAGAACTCTGACAAACGAGTGCGCTTTAAATATACAGGAAAATGGTACAAGCAAAAAACCGAAATTAGAGAGGATACCGGAAAACGACGAGAGGTAATATGAGATACTATTCATAAATATACTCAAAAAAGAAATTGCATTTTTGTGGGTGGGCCACTCTTATGTTTGAAATCGAATTTTCTTTGATCTGTCGTATTTAAGTTTGTCATAGCATTTTCAACTTTTCGTTTGCTGGATGGTTCAACACTTCAAAGTTTGGGATGTCACTTGAAGATTACTGCAAAGAAGATGGGCTCTCTCTACCATGCTAGAGAGTTACTTACGCCTGAAAGTATTCTGTACTTGTGCAATTCCACCATTCGCCTATGTATGGGGTATCGTTGTCACATTTAGCCTGGTATATCTTCTACTAGTCTCTCATTATTAGAAGAGTCTAAAATAGAGTCATCAACCTATTAGGTCCTGTACTGTCAGCGAGACTTAAACCACTGTCCCACCGACGAAATGTTGCATCTTTCTGCCTGTTTTACAAATATTTTAATGGTAGGTGCTCCAATGTATCCGTTGTACCCCCTCGACGTAGATGCCCCCTCCCCCGACACACTTGACAAGCATCAAAATCCGATGCATACACAGTAGAAACCTTAAATACCAGAAAGTCTTCTACTCTAATAGTTTCTTTCCTGTGACCGCTAGACTTTGGATTTTCCTTCCGGATCCCTGCTTCCCTGACTGTACTGACATGCAGAAGTCCAAGTGTAATGTAAACAGACATTTTGCAGCTCAACTCCCTACATAGTAACCCTGCAAATTATGTCCTATACCTCAAAGTGGCACTGCGTCTTGTTTGAGGTGAAAATGAAAAAGAAAGCAAAGAGAGATCGTCAATTGGCCGATAATTGCCGCCACAAGATGATTGCGAACAATAGATTTGGCGGGAACATTGATTATCCAATAGAACAGCTCAACAACGTTTTACTTGAATTAGTTATGTTTCAGATATCAATTTGTCGCTCCCACACGTTTAAGTTTGAAACGGTACTTTTAGTGTGTCAGGGTTATTTTTTAAACAGTATTTTTGTTACTATCACTTTTATATTTCAAACAGTATTTTAACCTCTCACGATTATGTTTGAAATTGTAGTCTTGATTTGTCATTTTTTTGTTTGAAATTGCATTTTTAATCTGTCAGGTTAAAGTTTGAAATGGTAATTTGTTTGGACTGCCATGTTTAATTTTAAAATAGCATTTTCTTTGGTCTGTTAGGCTTACGTTTGCAATAGCATTCTCCTCCGTCTGTCAGACTCAAGTTTAAGTATTTTATTTAGTTTGTCTCGCTTAAGTTTAAAATGACATTTTCTTTGGCTTGGCACGCTTAAGATTTACATGATATTTTTGATCTACCAGACTTGAGTGTTAAATGGTATTTTTGGTCTCTCAGGCTTAAATTTGGAATTATACTTTGATTTGTGATTGTTATGTTTGAATTTGTAATTTTGGTTGTCAATTTTTAAATAGTATTTTAGGTTTCTCGTAGTTATGTTTGAATGAAATTTTTGGTCTGTCATGCTTAAGTTTTAAAGGGTCTGTCACGGTTATGTTTAATATACAATTTTTGTAAGTTTTACGCATTTAGTGTTTAAGGTGAATAGAAAGTTGATTTTGGATTTTCTTTCGACAGCCGCGTAACTTTCAGTCCCTTATTTTGTCCTCTAGTCTTCACATTCCATAAGCGATGTTTCTGACAAAGAAGGAAAAATTGCTGTTTTCTTGGTGAGAATCTGTCCCATCTAACACTCATCGTTGACAAGTTTTTTACCTTGAAGTTGTATTTTGTTTTCATTTCTTACATCAAGTGGTTTCATACCTTGTCTGGATCGATTTCCATAAAAAGATATCATTTTCATCGCTAAACGCACAAATTGAACGGACGCAACCTAAGCGTCTTTCACTCTTTAAAGCATTCTTAAGCACTTCAAAATGTTTATTCATCAGAACGAACATCCTGCAAAGAACATCGCCAACTCGGCATCTGGTTCTCACCCCCAAAACTAAATTGTATCGGCGCGAAGTCCATGTTATGAATTTAATGTTGTAATTTGACATTCTCAAATCCAATCTGCCGCCTTATGTAGCAGGTGCCCGAGGTGTGCGTGTGTGTATCTGTGTGTAAATGTGAAACTCTGTGTGTGTGTGTGTGTGTGTGTGTGTGTGTGTGTGTGTGTGTGTGTGTGTGTGTGTGTGTGTGTGTGTGTGTGTGCTAGTTGGTGTGTATGTAGGAGAATGCGGTCGTGGATTGCACACGGTTTCTCTTCTGTAATTCTGTCCAGCTGTGATATTCGCACAGACTCGACTGCAAATGACAGCTGCCGTCGGTGCAAAAAGCCGCAGGTGCAACTTTGTTAACTGGCAAAACCGGACCGCCTGTCGCCACCACCGCCACAGCCGCCGTCATCATGAATGAATACAAGTGTGTGTGGGGGGGGGACTCTAATTACGATCGATCGACATTGCCAGGGGTCAACTGTCGCTTGAAAATCTCATAAACCCAAAACGAAAAACAAATAAAACTGTTTTGCACAAGTTCCCTTTTTATTTGAGGAATTCCCTGCATTAGCGGATGTGATCAATTCTTCTCGCCATCATTTATTCATTGATTCCTCGTGAATTAAACAATTTGGTTTGACCTTGAAACTCCATTACGAATGTCGCAAAGAAATACAATACGAAAACATTCGTCAAATTAAGATTCATTACAGATCTTAATCACGGCGACAGAAAGAGCGTTTTTATTTGTTTATATAGTTATTTCTTTTGAAATTTTTATATAGTTATTTCTTTTGAAATTTTTATATAGTTATTTCTTTTGAAATTTTAATGCAGTATAAATCTTAAATTGGAAGCCCTGTTTAATTCCAGAACAATTTTGGATGGGTAGCTATTCTGTACAAGTCCTGGATAAAAATATTCACTGTTATAATTTTGCTGCAAAAGAGCAAAAGATCCTTCTCGTGTTGACACGAGAACATTATGATTATTTATTTTCAATTAGCAGTACCCGCTAACAAGGTGCCGGTGGAAGCGTGCCCCACACCCCCTCGGAAAAAATTAAATACTGTTGTCGTTATTGTTGTTGTTGTTGTTGTTGTTGTTGTTGTTGTTGTTGTTGTTGTTGTTGTTGTTGTTGTTTCTACACCCTCAATCTCCTGATGTTACGAACGGCTTTCGGAATAGACACACCTAACTCCTCATGATAAGAACGGCTATCGTAATGTCAAGAACGAATGGAGAGAGATGGTGTAGTAAGGGTAGTGAGCAACCCCCAGCTGTCAAAGAGAATTTTAAAAATAGCAGCGAAGGGAAACAGAAAAAACATTAGACGCAGTAGGCAGCCCGGGTAGAGAGAAATGAAAAATAAAACATACATTTAGCCGTTGAAGCTGTGGTAATGTTAACTGGTTATTGGCCGGTCTCCGCGACTAAAAATAGTTCGTCTTAAAGCTTCATTAAGAAGAAGGAATTTATTTTAGAACGAAAACATGGAAACAAGGAAATGAAACGAAACTTCTTCCGTGCATTTATCATTTATTATTATTATTAATAATTACTGCAATATTTGGTTTCAATTATGTTCACTGTAACAAAAAAAGCCAACATAAAAAATTTAAATAAACCAAAAAGAAAAAAAGAAAACACCTTAAAAACAAATGAAGGTTTTCGTTTCATTTCGATAATAAAAATAAAATAAAAAGGAAAAAGAAATAAAACTGTTTGAATTCGACAATTAAAAAAAAACAAACAAAGAAACGTGGAGAACAAGTCACAGTTGTGTCTGAATTCGTTGTGTTTTCAATAATGAAAATAAGGAAACACGTTGTCTAGCGGCAGTACCCGACGTTGCTCGGGTGTGTAGAGGTGGTATAGTGAGGATATTGAACAAGGGCGGAGCGTAAAAATATAGCATGGAAATTTTTTTTTAATAGATAAAATCAGGAAAATAAAGAAGCGAACGAAAACAAACAAATAAATAACCCCATTTAAATGTTTAACCTTTCAGCAAAACACAAAAAACTAAAAAAAAACAATCCGTTACATGGGTGCAAAAGTGAAACCCGTAGGTAACGATGCTGTCCAATTATCCACTACTCCACGACGACGTCATCAATACAACGTCATGTCTTTTAGCTTATTTAAACTATTCAAAGAAAGAATGCTAGTAAAAAGAGTCTGTAAAAAGAAACAATTTTTGCGACCCTCGCTGAATTCGTTGTCTTTTCAATAACGAAAATAAGGAAACACGTTATTGTACATTTAAAAAAAAGAGACGAAAAATAAAAGAAATGTTGATTATATTTTTTGTGTTGCTAAGTACTCGTGAATGCTTTTTAATTGGTTAAAATGTAGTTGGATTTATGTAGCGGTAAGCAAGGACAATAATGTTAAGTTCTCAAAGAATTCGTTAAATAACAGGATTAGTTTCATTTTGGAATCATAAAAGTATAAGTACCCTTTGTGTAAAATTATGCGGTGTAGGTGGGGAACGTTGGGAGAACTTTGTGATTAGGGTGAAAATTGAGAACTACTTCGCCAGTACGTTATTGCAATGATAATGATGTCACGCATAGGATTAACTCTAGGGTTTTATTATAACAAATTAATATGTCATTCTATAGTTACATCATATATTGGCTAATAGTGTAGAGATAATAAATCTGTATGTGCCATTTGTTGCTGTAACTCTACAGTATTTTGGTCCAGATGGGAAAAACTGCGACGTTTCTATTTTATATATATAGTCTTTGAAGTTTTTAACCTTTAAAACTATACAAAAAAATATTTTTTATCATTCGTTAGAAAACCATCCAGTCAGTAAGTCATTTAATCACCTGCAATCACTGCATAAAGAGAGAGAGAGAGAGAGAGAGGGGGGGGCTTTTCAGTATTCCTAGAGATCTGAGCCACTGGCAGGAATATTAAAAGAGTTATTTAAAGGAGTTACAGAAATATTCGGAACAGTGAATGGGCGGATTTTATTTTTTATGGGATTAAGGGGGATTAATTTGGGTAGCTTCTGAAGTTTGGGAGCTGTTACAGGAGGCGGCACAACCCTTGTAGGTGAACGGGGTTTTGGTTTAAAGGGGCTGAGTGTAGTCTTTAGATGCTGACAGTTTTGCTGGTGATTGTGAAATTTTGGGGGAAGAGTTGCAGTTTGCCGGGGGACTCAGCAGTGTCCATTCTCAAGTCATCTAATTTCTTCTTAGCGTTAACAATCTCGACATCCTTGTCCCTACCCAGTCCATTAAAATTACTAACATGTCATCCTCTCGCATTTGGTCTGAAGTAAGGCGGTCAGGGGTCTCCTTCCCGGATAGAATCTGCCAAAGCTCGTGACCGAGATTCTCCGGGGCGGGGGTTCTCTCAAGAACAGGTAAACTCCCCAAGTGTTGTCCCACTCTAGTCTTCTTTGGGGGTACTCCATGGTGATGTACCCTATCTCACCACACGCCCAACAAAGCTGCCGTTTGCCCCCAATGATGATGGGAGGTTTCTCGCCATCAACATCCAAGTGATAAGGAATTTTAGCAAAATTTAGTAAAATATCAAACATCCAAATGCCTTGGTATTCCTCATTTGGCACGGCCACTATTTCACTAAATTTAAGGAGGAATTCGCCAAGGTGCTAACCCTCCACGTAGAACGGAACATTGAAGACAGAGACAGTTGTTCTACTTTTCCCCATGTATTCAGTACGTAAAAAGTATTCTGGCATAATAATCACTATTTGGGAAATTTTCACGCATCTGTCTTCCGTTAAAAAAGGGTGTTCCAGGTATTATACCCTTCATATTTTATAATACGCTGAGGTTTATGTCCCATTGTAAACAACTCTTTAGCCTTTACAAGAAATTCTGTGATATGAATCATGATTATAGAAAAAACAACAATGCATAAAAACAACAATGCATAAACACAACCGTGCATGAAAATAACAATGCATAAAAACAACAACACATACAACAAAAACACATAAAAACAACGACGCATAAAAACAACAATGCATAAAAACAACAACGCATAATAAATACAACGCATAAAAACAACAATGCATAAAAACAACAATGCATGAAAACAACCGTGCATGAAAATAGCAATGCATAAAAACAACAACACATACAACAAAAACACATAAAAGCAACGACGCATAAAAACAACAATGCATAAAAACTACAATGCATAAAAACAACAACGCATAAAAACAACAACGCATAAAAACAACAATGCATAAAAACAACAACGCATAAAAACAACAATGCATGAAAATAACAATGCATAAAAACAATAACACATACAACAAAAACAAATAAAAACAACTACGCATAAAAACAATGACGAATAAAAACAATGACGCATAAAAAAAAATGACGTATGAAAAAAACAATGCATAAAAACAACGACGCATAAAAACAACAATGCATAAAAACAACAATGCATGAAAATAACAATGCATAAAAATAACAATGCATAAAAATAACAATGCATCAAAAATGCATAAAACAACAATGCACAAAAACAACAATGCATTAAAACAACAATGCATAAAAACTACAATTCATAAAAACAACAATGCATAAAAACAACAATGCATGAAACAACAACGTATAAAACAACAATGCATAAAAACAACAATGCATAAACATCACAATACATAAAAAAACAACGTATAAAAACAACAATTCATAAAAACAACAATGCATAAAAACAACAATGCATAAAAAACAATGCATAAATACAACAACGCATAAAAACAAAAATGCATAAAAACAACAACGTATAAAAACAACAATGCATAAAAACAACAATGCATAAAAACAGCAATGTATAAAAACTACAATGCATAAAAACAAAAACGTATAAAAACAACAATGCATAAAAACAACAAGGCATAAAAACAACAATGCATAAAACAACAATGTATAAAACGACAATGCATAAAAACAAAAACTTATAAAAACAACAATGCATAAAAACAACTATTCATAAAAACAACAATGTATAAAAACAACAATGCATGAAAACAATAACGTATGAACAAAACAATGCACAAAACCAACAATACATAAAAAAAACAATGCATAAAAACAACAATGCATAAAAACAACATGAAACACCAACGTATAAAAACAACAATTCATTAAACAAAAATGCATAAAAACAACAATGCATAAAATCAACAACGCATAAAAACAACAATGCATGAAAGTAATAATGCATAAAAACAACAATGCATAAAATCAACAACGCATACCAAAAACAATGCATTAAACAAAAACGCATAAAAACAACAATGCATGAAAACAAAAACGCATAAAAACAACAATGCATAAAATCAACAACGCATAAAAACAACAATGCATGAAAATAACAATGCATAAAAACAACAATGCATAAAATCAACAACGCATAAAAAAAAACAATGCATTAAACAAAAACGCATAAAAACAACAATGCATGAAAACAAAAACGCATAAAAACAACATTGCATGAAAATAGCAATGCATAAAAATAACAATGCATAAAAAATGCATAAAACAACAATGCACAAAACAATGCATTAAAACAACAATGCACGAAACAATGCATTAAAACAACAATGCATAAAAACAACAATGTATAAAAACAAAAATGTATAAAAACAACAATGCATGAAACAACAACGTATAAAACAACAATGCATAAAAACAACAACGCATAAAAACAACAATGCATAAAAAACAACGTATAAAAACAACAATGCATAAAAACAACAATGCATAAAAACAACAACGCATAAAAACAACAATGCATAAAAAACAACGTATAAAAACAACAATGCATAAACACTACAATGCATGAAAACAACAATGCATAAAAACAACAATGCACGAAACAATGCATTAAAACAACAATGCATAAAAACAACAATGTATAAAAACAAAAATGCATAAAAACAACAATGCATGAAACAACAACGTATAAAACAACAATGCATAAAAACAACAACGCATAAAAACAACAATGCATAAAAAACAACGTATAAAAACAACAATGCATAAAAACAACAATGCATAAAAACAACAACGCATAAAAACAACAATGCATAAAAAACAACGTATAAAAACAACAATGCATAAAAACAACAATGCATAAAAACAACAATGCATGAAACAACAACTTATAAAACAACAATGCATAAAAACAACAATGCATAAAAACAACAATGCATGAAACAACAACGTATAAAAACAACAATGCATGACAATAACCGTGCATAAAAACAACAACACATACAACAAATACACATAAAAACAACGACGCATAAAAACAACAACGCAAAAAAATAACAATGCATAAAAACAACAACGCATAAAAACAACAACGCATAAAAATAACAATGCATAAAAACAACAACGCATAAAAACAACAACGTATAAAAACAACAATGCATAAAAACAACAACGCATAAAAATAACAATTCATAAAAACAACAATGCATAAAAACAACAACGCATAAAAATAACAATGCATAAAAACAACAATGCATTAAAACAACAATGCATAAAAACAACAATGCATAAAAACAACAATGCATAAAAACAACAACGCATAAAAACAACAATGCAGAAAAACAGCGTATAAAAACAACAATGCATAAAAACAACAATGCATAAAAACAACAACGCATAAAAATAACAATGCATAAAAATAAACGTATAAAAACAACAATGCATAAAAACAACAACGCATAAAAATAACAATGCATAAAAACAACAATGCATTAAAACAACAATGCATAAAAACAACAATGCATGAAAACAACAATGCATAAAAACAACAATGCATAAAAACAACAATGCATAAAAACAACCGTGCATGAAAAAAACAATGCATCACAACAACCACACATACCACAAAAACACATAATAACAACGACGCATAAAAACAACAACGCATAAAAATAACAATGCATAAAAACAACAACGCATACAAACAACAACGCATAAAAATAACAATGCATAAAAACAACAACGCATAAAAACAACAACGTATAAAAACAACAATGCATAAAAACAACAACGCATAAAAATAACAATGCATAAAAACAACAATGCATAAAAACAACAACGCATAAAAATAACAATGCATAAACACAACAACGCATAAAAATAACAATGCATAAAAACAACAACGCATAAAAACAACAACGCATAAAAATAACAATGCATAAAAACAACAATGCATGAAACAACTACGTATAAAACAACAATGCATAAAAATAACAATGCATAAAAACAACCGTGCATGAAAATAACAATGCATAAAAACAACAAACATACAACAAAAACACATAAAAACAACGACGCATAAAAACAACAACGCATAAAAATAACAATTCATAAAATACAACGTATAAAAACAACAATGCATAAAAACAACAATGCATAAAAACAACAATGCATGAAAATTACAATGCAAAAAACAACAACACATACAACAAAAACACATAAAAACAACGACGCATAAAAAAAACACACACAACAAAAACGAATAAAAACAACGACGCATAAAAACAACGACGCATAAAAACAATGACGCATAAAAACAATGACGCATAAAAACAATGACGTATGAAAACAACAATGCATAAAAACAACGACGCATAAAAACAACAATGCATAAAAACAACAATGCATGAAAATCACAAGGCATAAAAATAACAATGCATAAAAATAACAATGCATAAAAAATGCATAAAACGACAATGCACAAAAACAACAATGCATTAAAACAACAATGCATAAAAACTACAATTCATAAAAACAACAATGCATAAAAACAACAATGCATGAAACAACAACGTATAAAACAACAATGCATAAAAACAACAATGCATAAAGATCACAATATATAAAAAACAACGTATAAAAACAACAATTCATAAAAACAACAATGCATAAAAACAACAATGCATAAAACAACAATGCATAAATACAACAACGCATAAAAACAACAATGCATAAAAACAACAACGTAAAAAACAACAATGCATAAAAACAACAATGCATAAAAACAACAATGTATAAAAACTACAATGCATAAAAACAAAAACGTATAAAAACAACAATGCATAAAAACAACAAGGCATAAAAACAACAACGCATAAAACAACAATGTATAAAACGACAATGCATAAAAACAAAAACTTATAAAAACAACAATGCATAAAAACAACTATTCATAAAAACAACAATGTATAAAAACAACAATGCATGAAAACAATAACGTATAAACAAAACAATGCACAAAACCAACAATACATAAAAACAACAATGCATAAAAACAACAATGCATAAAAACAACATGAAACACCAACGTATAAAAACAACAATTCATTAAACAAAAATTCATAAAAACAACAATGCATAAAATCAACAACGCATGAAAACAACAATGCATGAAACAAAAACGCATAAAAACAACAATGCATGAAAATAACAATGCATAAAAACAACAATGCATAAAATCAACAACGCATAAAAACAACAATGCATTAAACAAAAACGCATAAAAACAACAATGCATGAAAATAACAATGCATAAAAACAACAATGCATAAAATCAACAACGCATAAAAAAACAATGCATTAAACAAAAACGCATAAAAACAACAATGCATGAAAACAAAAACGCATAAAAACAACATTGCATGAAAATAACAATGCATAAAAATAACAATGCATAAAAAATGCATACAACAACAATGCACAAAACAATGCAATTCATGAAAACAACAATGCATTAAAACAACAACGTAAAAAAGAACAATGCACAAAAACAACAATGCATAAAAACAACAATGCATAAAAACAACAATGCATAAAACAACAACGTATAAAACAACAATGCATAAAAACAACAACGCATAAAAATAACAATGCATACAAAACAACAATGCATAAAAACAACAATGCATAAAAACAACAACGCATGAAAACAACAATGCATAAAAACAACAACGCATAAAAATAACAATGCATAAAACAACAACGCATAAAAACAACAATGCATTAAAACAACAATGCATTACAACAACAATGCATAAAAACAACAATGGATAAAAACAACAATGCGTGAAAAAACAATGCATCAAAAAACAATGCATGAAAACAACAATGCATAAAAACAACAACGTATAAAAACAGCGACGTATAAAAACAACAATGCATGAAACAAAAATGCATGAAACAAAAATGCATGAAAAACAATGCATAAAAAACATGCATAAAAAATATGTATGAAAACAACAATGCATAAAAACAATGTATAAAAATCTATGTATAAAAACAACGATGAAAAAAAACAACAACGTATAAAAACAACAATGCAAAAAAACAACAATGCATAAAAAAACAATGCATTTAAACAAAAATGCATAAAACAACAATGCATAAAACAACAATGCATAAAAAACATGCATAAAAACAACAATATATAAAAAAACTGCATTAAAAACAAAATTGTATAAAAACAACAATGCATAAAAACAACAACGTATAAAAACTACAATGCATGAAAATAACAATGCATAAAAACAACAATGCAGAAAAACAACAATGCACGAAAACAAAATTTCATAAAAACAACAACGCATAAAAACGACAATGCACAGAAACAACAATGCATGAAAACAACAATGTATACAAACAACAATGCATAAAAACAACAATGCATAAAAACAATAACGTATAAAAACTACAATGCATGAAAATAACAATGCATAAAAACAACTATGCATAAGAACAACAATGCATAAAAACCACAATGCTTAAATAACAATGCATAAAACAAAGAAAGTATGAAAACAAGAATGCATAAAAACAACAACGCATAAAAACAATGATGCATAAAAACAACAATGCATAAAAACAACAATGCATGAAAACAACAACACATAAAAACAAAAATGCATTTAAACAACAACGCATAAAAACAACAACGCATAAAAACAACAATGCATGAAAACAACAATGCATAAAAAACACAACGTATAAAAAAACGTATTAAAACAACAACATACAAAAACAACAACACATAAAAACAACAACACATAAAAACAACAACACATAAAAACAACAATGCATAAAAACAACAATGCATAAAAACAACAACGTATAAAAACAACAATGCATAAAAACAACAACGTATAAAAACAACAACGCATAAAAACAACAACGCATAAAAACAACAACGTATAAAAACAACAATGCATAAAACAACAACGCATAAAAACAACAATGCATAAAAACAACAACGTATAAAAACAACAACGTACAAAAACAACAACGAATAAAAACAACAACGCATAAAAACAACAATGCATAAAAACAACAACGCATAAAAACAACAACGCATAAAAACAACAATGCATAAAAACAACAATGCATAAAAAAACAACGCATAAAACCAACAACGCATAAAAACAACAATGCATAAAAACAACAATGCATGAAAATAACAATGCATAAAAACAACAACACATACAACAAAAACACATAAAACAACGACGCATAAAAACAACAACACATACACCAAAAACACATAAAAACAACGACGCATAAAAACAATGACGCATAAAAACAATGACGCATAAAAACAATGACGTATTAAAACAACAATGCATAAAAACAACGACGCATAAAAACAACAATGCATAAAAACAAAAACGCATGAAAATCACAATGCATAAAAATAACAATGCATAAAAATAACAATGCATAAAAAATGCATAAAACAACAATGCACAAAAACAACAATGCATTAAAACAACAATGCATAGAAACTACAATTCATAAAAACAACAATGCATAAAAACAACAATGCATGAAACAACAACGTATAAAACAACAATGCATAAAAACAACAATGCATAAAGATCACAATATATAAAAAACCACGTATAAAAACAACAATTCATAAAAACAACAATGCATAAAAACAACAATGCATAAAACAACAATGCATAAATACAACAACGCATAAAAACAACAATGCATAAAAACAACAACGTAAAAAAACAAAAACGTATAAAAACAACAATGCATAAAAACAACAAGGCATAAAAACAACAATGCATAAAAACAACAACGTATAAAACAACAATGCATAAAAACAACAATGCATAAAGATCACAATATATAAAAAACCACGTATAAAAACAACAATTCATAAAAACAACAATGCATAAAAACAACAATGCATAAAACAACAATGCATAAATACAACAACGCATAAAAACAACAATGCATAAAAACAACAACGTAAAAAAACAAAAACGTATAAAAACAACAATGCATAAAAACAACAAGGCATAAAAACAACAATGTATAAAACGACAATGCATAAAAACAAAAACTTATAAAAACAACAATGCATAAAAACAACAACGTAAAAAAACAACAATGCATAAAAACAACAATGCATAAAAACAACAATGTATAAAAACTACAATGCATAAAAACAAAAACGTATAAAAACAACAATGCATAAAAACAACAAGGCATAAAAACAACAATGCATAAAACAACAATGTATAAAACGACAATGCATAAAAACAAAAACTTGTAAAAACAACAATGCATAAAAACAACTATTCATAAAAACAACAATGTATAAAAACAACAATGCATGAAAACAATAACGTATAAACAAAACAATGCACAAAACCAACAATACATAAAAACAACAATGCATAAAAACAACAATGCATAAAAACAACATGAAACACCAACGTATAAAAACAAGAATTCATTAAACAAAAATGCTTAAAAACAACAATGCATGAAATCAACAACGCATAAAAACAACAATGCATGAAACAAAAACGCATAAAAACAACAATGCATGAAAGTAACAATGCATAAAAATGACAATACATAAAATCAACAATGCATTAAACAAAAACGCATAAAAACAACAATGCATGAAAATAACAATGCATAAAAACAACAATGCATAAAATCAACAACGCATAAAAAAACATTGCATTGAACAAAAACGCATAAAAACAACAATGCATGAAAACAAAAACGCATAAAAAGACAATTGCATGAAAATAACAATGCATAAAAACAACAATGCATAAAAAATCCATAAAACAACAATGCAACAAAACAATGCATTAAAACAACAATGCATAAACACTACAATTCATGAAAACAACAATGCATAAAAACAACAATGCACGAAACAATGCATTAAGACAACAATGCATAAAAACAACAATGCATAAAAACAACAATGCATCAAACAACATATAAAACAACAACGCATAAAAACAACAATGCATAAAAACAACAACGTATAAAAATAACAATGCATAAAAAACAACGTATAAAAACAACAATGCATAAAAACAACAATGCATAAAAACAACAACGCATGAAAACAACAATGCATAAAAACAACAATGCATAAAAACAACAATGCATAAAAACAACAACGCATGAAAACAACAATGCATAAAAACAACAATGCATAAAAACAACAATGCATAAAAACAACAACGCATGAAAACAACAATGCATAAAAACAACAACGCATAAAAAAAACAATGCATAAAACAACAACGCATAAAAACAACAATACATAAAAACAACAATGTATAAAAAAAACAATGCATAAAAACAACAACGCATAAAAACAACAATGCATAAAACAACAATTCATAAAAACAACAATGCATAAAATCAACAATGTATAAAAGCAACAACGCATGAAAACAACTATGTATAAAAACAAAAATGCATAAAAACAAAAATACATAAAAACAACAATGCATAAAAACAACAACGCATAAAAACAACAATGTATAAAAACAACAATGCATGAAAACAACAATGTATAAAAACAACAATGCATAAAAACAACAATGCATAAAAACAACAATGCATAAAAACAACAACGCATAAAAACAACAATACATAAAAACAACAATGTATAAAAAAAACAATGCATAAAAACAACAATACATAAAAACAAAAATGTATAAAAACAACAATGCATAAAACAACAATGTATAAAAACAACAATGCATAAAAACAACAATGTATAAAAACAACAATGCATAAAACAACAATGCATAAAAACAACAATGTATAAAAATAACAATGCATAAAAACAACAATACATTAAAACAAATTTGTATAAAAATAACAATGCATAAAAACCACAAGGCATAAAAACAACAATGTATAAAAAGAACAATGCATAAAAACAACAATGCATAAAAACAACAATGCATAAAAACAACAACGCATAAAAAACAACGCATAAAAACAACAACACATAAAAACACCAATGCATAAAAACAACAACGCATAAAAACAACAATGCATAAAAACAACAACGTATAAAATCAACAACGTATAAAAACAACAACGTATAAAAACAACAACGTATAAAAACAACAATGCATAAAAACAACAATGCATGAAAACAACAACACATAAAAACAAAAATGCATTTAAACAACAACGCATAAAAACAACAACGCATAAAAACAACAATGCATGAAAACAACAATGCATAAAAAACACAACGTATAAAAAAACGTATTAAAACAACAACATACAAAAACAACAACACATAAAAACAACAACACATAAAAACAACAACACATAAAAACAACAATGCATAAAAACAACAATGCATAAAAACAACAACGTATAAAAACAACAATGCATAAAAACAACAACGTATAAAAACAACAACGCATAAAAACAACAACGCATAAAAACAACAACGTATAAAAACAACAATGCATAAAACAACAACGCATAAAAACAACAATGCATAAAAACAACAACGTATAAAAACAACAACGTACAAAAACAACAACGAATAAAAACAACAACGCATAAAAACAACAATGCATAAAAACAACAACGCATAAAAACAACAACGCATAAAAACAACAATGCATAAAAACAACAATGCATAAAAAAAACAACGCATAAAACCAACAACGCATAAAAACAACAATGCATAAAAACAACAATGCATAAAACAACAATGCATAAAAACAACAACAACGTGCAAAAACAACAATGCATAAAAACAACAATGCATAAAAACAACAATGCATAAAAACAACAACGTATAAAAACAACAACGCATAAAAACAACAATACATAAAAACAACAACGTATAAAAACAACAATGCATAAAAACAACAACGTATAAAAACAACAACATATAAAAACAACAACACATAAAAACAACAATGCATAAAAACTACAATGCATAAAAACAACAATGCATAAAAACAACAACGCATAAAAACAACAACGCATAAAAACAACAATGCATAAAAACAACAATGCATAAAACAACAACGCATAAAAACAACAACGCATAAAAACAACAACAACGCATAAAAACAACAATGCATAAAAACAACAACGCATAAAAAGAACAACGCATAAAAACAACAATGCATCAAAACAACAATGCATAAAAACAACAACGCATAAAACAACAATACCTAAAAACAACAATGTACCATACCCTCCCCCTTCACCTCACATCAAAACCGGCCTTATGTCATATTTTGCTTACGTGGGGAAGTAAATAAATATCTACCCTCCTCACTGTATCAAATATATTGCAACTATTGTTTTATATTATGGGAAAGTCCTTTCAGTTCAGGTTTAATTATGTTGAAAAATAAATAAATATTTAAATATATATATATATATATATATATATATATACATATATATATATATATATATATATATATATATATATATATATATTCAGATACGTAAAATAAATCCAGATGTCATTTATTTTTATCTTTAAATTTTAGCATGTACAAAAGGACGACATTTTTTTTAATTTTGTTCAAATGCCAAAGAAAAATCTAAGTGTAAAAAAAGGAAAATGACAGAAATTGATTTTTATAAAAATGAAACTGAAGCCATTTATAATTTTAATTATGCATTTTCATTCTGAAATACACACATGTAACACACTCATGCATTCATATATATATATTTTTTTTTTAAAGTTGAATGTGTGTGTGTGTGTGTGTGTGTGTGTGTGTGTGTGTGTGTGTGTGTGTGTGTGTGTGTGTGTGTGTGTGTGTGTGTGTGTGGGTCACGAATAGGCTCCTATATGGTTGACTATTTTAAAAACTTATTACATATAATGATAGCAGATGTATCGAGACACAGGAATGGGTATGTTTGATCTGGCAGAACGGTGGTTCATTAAAATTGTGGAGTCTGCGTTTGCGCCTGGTCCACAAAGAATGGAAATAAAAAATTTAAAAATTAAAAAAAACGTTTACAAGTGTTTTTGATGTAGATGTACATAATAATACTTTGATAAGTATGTTTTTACTTAAATAGGAATGGTATAATATAACTGTGGCGTCTGCGTTCGCGCCTGGCCTCCATAGAATTGAAATAGACACAATCTTTAATAAAGACTTTTCATATCTATTTGCGTAAGTATACTTTGATAATTATGTTTCAGTTTGAAGAAATATGGTATAATAAAATTATGGATGTTCGTTCGCACCTGACCTGCATAGAATGGAAATATGTAACAAAGTTTAACAAGGTTTTTTAATATAGATCCACATAATATTGTGATAAGTATTTCAGTGTGAACAGGTATGGTATAATAAATTATGGGGTTTATCTATTTTATTTTTACTTTCATCATATTTTGCTTTAGTTTTGATACCCCCAAATTAAACCCAAATTTACAACCCTTCCTTTTCATAACCTATCATATTTTCATAAATCAGAGTCCATTTTCTGTAGGCTGTTTTTGAACCCAGTCAACGACGGGTACTTTTGCTAGTATATAGTATATAGTATATATATATATATATATATATATATATATATATATATATATATATATATATATACTATATATATATATATATATATATATATACTATATATATATATATATATATATATATATATATATATATATATAGGTGTTTAATTATTATAGTAGAAAATAATTATGACAGCCCCTTTAAGAAATTCGTTTCTTATCGTTGAGCACTTTCAGTTGAATTAAAAGTCGGTCAATTTAGCTCTTATGCGTAGATCATCGTATAACGATTGGATCACTGTCTGACTGACGTAAATGAACACTTAAAATTAAGATGTTTAAAATTCAACGTTATTTCAAGCGGTTAATGGTAGCCGAATGGATTAGGTCTCCGCTAATCGAGCCAGAGATGTCTCGTGATACGGGGTTCGAATCGTTCGACTGGTAGTAATCGTGACACCCTGCACTGAAGATTCCCGGAAGGATGAAACACTACTGTCTGTAGGTATTTAATTATTATAGTAGAAAATAATTATATATATATATATATATATATATATATATATATATAAACAAATGCGACGGAGGTAAAGTGTTCCCGTGTGTTTTCTTTTCCTCATAAAGGAAATGTTTCTTTTCCTAAATGCTTCATTGTTAAAGCGTTTTTATTTAATAAGTCTGAAAAAAGGCTGTTCTTGTGAAAATTTTCAAACGACATATTGTTTGAATTTGTCGAAATGGTCTTGAAACAATTGTAACTAACAATGAAATACACTTTTTGTTGCTCTCAACCCATTTCTTGAAGTCTTGGTTTTGTTAAAACAGTATATATATTGTTAAGTATAATAAAAAGAAGCAAAATGAGAAAATTTTTGGCTATATTAGAATGTGCACAAAATGAAAGTTTATAAAAAGTCTATTAAAATTAATACGTGAAAATATTTGTGTAAAAAAAAACATACAATGAAAATGTTTTCGAAAAAGGAATTATAAAAAAAAATCATTTATTTATTTATTTTTATTTTATTTATTTATTTATCTTATTTTTATTACTAACCTGCAAGAGTTTAAATGTGCTGGAAACACACATCTCACATTTTCACCACCACCACCACCCCTACCCCCACCATCCACTGCTAGACATGATCCCAAGAGACACTGTCTCGAGATTTCATTCGAGATTAATAAAGAGTAAGAAAATAAAAATAAACTAGCAGGGATGGGGCGTCCGGCTTTGCCTGGTCGTAAAATACGCTTAAATAGAATATTTTCATTTGTCCAGATATCGTATATTAGAGACATAGAGTCGTGATTCCAAAAGTAACAAAAAAAAAAGTATTTGAGTTCCATCAGCTAGAATCGAAACCTAAAGCAAAACTGCAGCATTCAAAGCTGGTGACGTTACCACTATACCAATGTGATACGCATATGAACTGATTAAAAATAAATTGAGATGAATGTACAAAATGCATAACGATTTATTTTATAATTTTGACCCTTTATAAAACAATTTTAATCGGCTAAAGACCCATAAAAGAACGGTCCATAAAACATTCGATCATTTGCGGCCCCTAGCGCCACTCTGCGACCTTTAGTTCCGGTAGAGATAGAGTTTGAAAATATGGAGACAAACAAACAGACAGACAGACAGACAGACAGACATACAAACAGTGAGTTTTATAAATTGGGGGACAAATAAAAAACAGCCACGATTTAGCCTAAACTAACTCTTAACATTTTGTGATAAAATCAATTAAAATTATTTGCATTATTCGGACTACTGTGTCCGTGTTAGATGGTTCTCGTAGAACGTTTTGAGCGATAAAATTTTGAGCGTCATTCTTTTGTTGCCTCCTGCCGAACTCAGAATTAGCGCAGTATGTTGTTCTTGTTCCGTCAGTCAAGGTTCAAGAGAGTTAATAATGTCGGTAGTAATGTAATTACTAAAAAGAATTTTTCCAAATTACAACATAAATTGATAAGCGGTAAATTAGAATGTCATTTGAAGCAGTTTAATTTTGCGTAATAGTTAACGCAGTCGACTACAGATATGATTATCGTATATTCGAACCCTGTCGTACTCAGCTACGGCAATGAATCGCAGTGACGGTGACACACAGAGATGAGGCGTTCATGTCATGAATGCATGAGTTCAGTCATCATAACAATGCAATTTTCAATCCTGTCTGATCCCTTTGTGCGGAATAAAAAAAAAATAGGTGTTACTTTTGAGACGACTATGAAATATTTTACGGGTATTTTTTTATATATACTTAAGCAATTCTTCTTCCTTCCCGGACAATGCTGACAGACAGATCCTGTTAGAAAACACAGCACAAACACACACACACACACACACACACACACACACACACACACACATATATATATATATATATATATATATATATATATATATATATATATATATACAGAGAGAGAGAGAGAGAGAGAGATAAACTAGCGGGGTGGCCGCTCGGTCGTAAAATACGCTTAAATATGATATTTTAATTTGTCAACATTTCATATATATTATTATAGAATCGTCATATCAAAAGTAAAAAAAAGTACTTGAGTCCCATCAACTAGAATCGAAACCGAAAGTAAAATTGCAGCATTTAAAGCTGGTGACGTTACCACTGTATCAAAGTGACTCTCATATGAACTGATTAAAGATTATTAATAAAAAGGATGAATGTACAAAAATGTATAACGATTTTTTCAATTTTGACTCATTTTTTGGCTTCTCAAAAACTATTTTAACCGGCTAAAGACCCATAACAGAACTGTCCGTAAAAAAGTCCAACCATTTGGGCCTCCTAGCGCCGTTATGAGACTTTTAGTTTCAGGAGAGATAGAGTTTAAAAATAGGGAGACAGACAGACAGACAGACAGACAGACATACGGACAGACAGACATATAGCTTTTATATATTAGATTACTTATTTGTTTTATCACGTGCCCCTCGTTTCTTTATTTTTCTTGCTTTCTATATCTTTTCTCTCTTCCTGTTTTCTTACCATATCATCTCTTCCGTCTTTCTCTCTCTCCCCCTCTCTCTCTCTCTCTCTCTTTCCACACACACACACACACACACACACACACACACACACACACACACCATTTCTGTTTCTCACTCAGTTTTTTCTATCTTACACGGATCAGTACGCATTTCAAAACAAATCATTCAAATATGTATTACGCAAACATAACGCCTTTTTGATTTTTTTATAAGAATACTTTCTCCTTTTGCACTGATCAACCTCGTCCATAGTTTGATTTTTAATGTTTGTTACGCGGATCACCGTAACGTTCGGACCTTCGAACAAATCGACTAGCCTTCACTTGTCACCCGGCAGCCAAATTTTGTTTTCTGTTTTCGCTTTCATCTTTGCAGATGATGTCATCTGTTGGACGAACGCCAGACGGTTAACAGCTGCACGAACTGAACCAAGACAGCGCCAAGACAGCTTCGTTGCAAAAAAAAAAAATGGCGCCAAAATTTAATTTTGGGGTTTTAAACAAAATAGGATGAAATATGAAGTATGTCCGTTAATTTTTACTTTATAAATCGTTTTCCTTTTTTTGGGGGGGGGGTGTACTTGTATAGATTGCAACCTTTTAGGAAGTGTAAGTGTTAAGATCTTCTCCAAAAATAAATTGTTTAACCGTTACATCGTATGGTCAAACTTTTAAAAGTGTGAAACTGTCGTTTGCCGACACGCAGATCTTGGCGTTATTGTTATATTTGCAAGATCTTTCAAGATGCGACGGTTGGACAGTAGAATATAGACAACGTTGCATCGTATGGTTCTCCTGTCCACATTCGCAGATGGTTGGGTCAGTTTTGTAGCGCCATTTGGTCATAACAACTTTTGATCGGTCATTCCATATTATTTAGCCTTCTATCTCGCAGCAGTAGTCTGGTTTCCTTCTAAGATGTGAAGGGTTCAACCTTAAAAAATAACAAAAAATAATAACGGCGGTAATTTTTTTTCCATAAATGTAAGGAAAACAGCCAAATTAAACATTAAAAATATAGGAAAAAACTTAGTACATGATAACTTGTTAAAGTTTTGGCTCAATTATTAGTCAATTGAAATATAACAGTACAGGTTTTACCATTAGTTTGAAATATTATATAAAGACATATAATGATGCGTATATATATAAAAAATCATATAAGTTTTAAATAGACAACACCTAAAACAATTAACTTCAGTATCTATGGAGGGCTCTAATTGGCAAAATTTCTTTGTTGATAATAATTTATCAATTTTTAATTTATGCTGATGACACTACCAACAATGGCAACACGTCAAAGGCCGTAAATGACCAAGTTCTCTCTGATTCTCTCTCCTCTGATCTTGAGCACGCGATGCAATGGGGAAAGAGGTGGCTGGTTACTTTTAATATATCTAAAACCAAGCTTCTATCTTTATATCATCGACAGTCGGCTCCCCATCTGGTATTAATTGAAATGAATTGCTCTTGTCTTGGAGAGGCGCCATGTTTTGACACGTTTCTGGGTTTAACCTTTAGTCCTGATCTGAAATGGAACACGTACATCAAATCTGTTGCCGGGGTCGCTGGGAAAATGGTGGGATCCTCCTACCGCTCCATTAAATATCTCACTGCTCATACAATTCTCTATCTAGATAAAAGTCAAGTAGGTCCAAGGATGGAGTACTGTTGCCACGTCTGGGCAAGAGCTGCTAGAAGTAGCTTATCATACCTTGACAGAGTTTTAAATAGACTTTGTAGCCTAGTAGGGTGTGCCCTTTTCACTTCCCTGTAGCCTCCTTACCACAGAAGAGACGTTGCGAACCTGTCTTTGTTTTATCGTTATTTTCATGGCAAGTGCTCAGCTGAGCTCCAATCTATGGTTCCCCTCGTCAACCTTTAAAGAAAAACACTCATCTAGCTGAAAATACTATCAATAATTTCCCCCATTCTTTATCTGTGCCTAAACCTAAACGTAGATTCCATGAACAAAGTTTCTTTCTAAGAACTGCACACCGGTGGAACTCTCTTCCGTTTGCCTGCTTTCCAACTGACTACAATATGGTCGTCTTCAAGTCCGACGTAAACAAGTTTTTGATGAGCTGTTCCTCGTAAGTAATCCAATTTACCAAATTAATTATTACTGTGATATTGTCCTGTTGACTACTGTGCACTGTTTAACCCTTATCCTCGAGTGGCCTCTGGGCCTTGATAAAATGACTCCTATGTAAAATAAAAAAAAAACGTAGATTCCATGAAGAAAGCTTCTTTCGCAGAACTGCACGCCTGCGGAACTCTCTTCCGTTTTCCTGTTTTCCAGCTGACTACAATTTGGTAGTATTCAAGTTCAACATAAACAAATTTTTGATGAACCGTCTCCTTAAGTAATCCAAATTACCAAAGAGTTCTATTTTCCCCGTTTTTAGCTTTTTTTTTATAATGTTTCTTCTTGAGAGTACAACAAAAATTACGATGAATAAATTTTATTTTTCAAGTTTTTACTGCTATTGCAACCATGTGCATATAGGATTTCATGTGTTGTACTATCAATAAAAGTTCCTATACAAAAAATAGAATCTGGAATCTTATTGAAGGCACCTCGTATTTAAAGCAAAGAAGCTTAGTCTTGGCAGCATTGACTGTTGCCATCCATTTACGCGCCTCATTCCACAACAGACTGAAGATCTTTCTGTAGAGTTTCAGCCATTGTCTTAGATATGTGTCATTTCATTTTTCCCTCGTGCCTGTTAAAGAGCGTGGTGTCAATCAGCGAATAAGTTTAATTTGCTAAGGCCATTTAATGAGTATTAAGAGAGTCGCAATTTTTATAAAACAATGAAAGATGCTGTCGAAACTGATCTGCAACAAATATGTTGTCATGGAGACGCATGTCAGTCTCATATAAGTGAATCTTCAAAACTTCACGTTTACTAAAAAAAATAAATAAATAAATAAACTAAAAATAAAAAAGTTAAAAAAACACCTTTCCATAGGAATAAAAAAAATCAGGTCATCAAACGAGAAACAACCAAAGAAAGTTTAGCGTCTCTCGATTTTATGTTCTTCGCGAAGAGTCCGCCATTTTGAATGTGTGAAAAATTGGCAGCATTCCATTGGTCAGGATTACTGAAGGTGAAAAGGGGTGGGGTGCACACGAAAATCTTGAAACGGTTTTCAGAAGATGGAACAAAAATTCAGCCTGAGATTCTCATCATAACATTCAGACCGTTCGACTGCATTCCATTTGATGTGCCCACATAGTTCTATCAGATGCTCTGGCCGTCGGTCGGTGGGTTTGTTGACCTATCACGCTTAAGTATGAACTAGCATTTTGATTCGTTTATCACACGTAAGTTTAAAATAGCATTTTCTTTGGTATGTCAAGCTTAACTTAAAATACTATTTTCTTTGTTCTGTAATACTTAACTTTGCACAGTATTTCCGTTGGTTTGCCACGCTTACGTTTGATATCGGATTTTCTTTGGTCGCTCATGCTTAACTTTGAAATCACATTCTCTTTGGCCTGTCACGCTTAAGTTTTAAATAGCATTGTTTTTGGTTCGGTACGGTCAAGTTCTTTTTAATAGCATTTTCTTTGGTCTCTCACGCTTAAGTTTTTAAGTAGTATTTTCTTGGGTCTGTCACGCTTAAGTTTCAAATAACCTTCTCTTTGATCTGTCATGTTTAAGTTTAAAATAACATACTATTTGGTCTGTAATGCTTAAGTCTGAAAAAGCATTATATCTAAGTCTCTCACGTTAAAGTTTTACATAGCATTCGCTTTGATCCGTCGTGTTATTAATATTACCTAAGAAAATAAATATAACCTAATTATAAATAATACATAAATAAAATCTATCTCTCTATATATAAAAGTGAAAGTGTCTGTCTGTGTATCTGTGTATCTGTGTGTCTAGGCACTTTTCTACAGGGGGAGTCACTTTTTTCGCCGATATTTTTTAAAGTTATCCTCTCCTTTAGATTGTCTAGCCTTAATTTTAAAAAAATGTCGCTTCCGGTTTGGCGGTGGTCGTAACAGCATAAATGTTAGGTTTTACCCCGTTCTTTTCCTCCTTTGCGGTACGGATTCGAGCCTGCCTTCCTACTACCACCATTTTTTTCTTTTCTTTTTTTTTTTTTTGCTCAACATACACATCCAAACACCCGGGCAACACCGGGCTGAAATGCTAGTATTAAATAAGATAATTTATGTTAATTACAACAATATGACAAGAATTTATTGATTACAATAGATTTAGCGTTGATGACTCTACATTAAAATTCAAAGATGACGTAACTAAAAGAAAACACAATTGCAAAAACGTTTTTCACATGTCTGAATACCCTATATACCAAAATTTTTAGTCTGTAGATAAAAATTCATTGAGTATATAGGTTGAGAAGTGTCCTTACACACATATACATTCTCACTTTCATAGATATATAGATAATGACCATGACCATGAAAAATGTGGCTTTCGTGAAGTACTTCATTTTTCTCAGACTATTAACAAAATATCAGGTCGATATAAAAGGAGATTGGACATGAGCTAGATTCATATTTTACAGCAAAACCTATAGAATTTTACAAGCGAGGCATGTAAAAATTTTTTTCCTGTTTAGTAGGAGGAGCATTTTAAACCGTCGAAATTCATTTAATGCATATTGTTGTTACTTAGCATGATTTATTTATTCCATCATTCATATTTTCTGCAATATTATCATTAATATTGACCCCAGAATGATCTTCTTTTAGTCAACAGAAATGGGGCCATCTTCCATCATGATAATGCTTGTCCTCACACATCACTACCGACCAAAGATCTCTTAGGAGAAGTTAGTTGGAAAACCGTGCCCCACCCGACATATTCTCCAGATCTAACACCCTCGGATTATCACTTATTTCGAGAATTACAAAACAATTTTGATAGCCTTAGATAAATACCACGAAATGAGATTGGACATTAGATAGATTCGTATTTCACATCAAAATCTACAGATTTTTACAAGCGAGGCATTTATAAGCTTGTTGGTAGATGGAATCAAGTTATAGAGCGCAAAGGTCGTTGTTTTGATGAATAAAGATTTTCAAAAACACAGTTTATCATTTTCAAACTGAAATTTTAAATCGGCGAAAATTTTTACACCGATGTGAAATTAAAATGGTTGTCGGCTAGGAAGGACAAGAAATGTATTATGGTGGATTTAATTTCCTATCTAAATTATTTTTGCGTAGGATTTTCAAAAATTATTTTTTATTGTTATTATTTTAATAAATATTCGATTAATAGTAGATGAAAAAGAAATGATATTTATCGAATTAATTATCAAAGTTATGTTGACGCAGGAAACACAGACATGTAAAGTTGTTTCTTAAGATTATTACAATATATCAAAAATGTGTGTGCTTGTTGTTATCATTTTGCTAACACGTAATGGGACAATTAAAATGGAATCGACGAAGTGAACTTCGCGGGCTTTCGCGATTAACGACCCATTTTGAAACATAAAATGGCCGCCAAGAATGCGAATCACGTTTTTTTTTGTGAGTTTTTGGGAAGATTTGTGTCAAATTTGTGTGTAAGAGAGAGAGAGTTTTTGTGTGAGTGTGTGTGTGAGTTTTTTTGTGTGTGAATTTATTTTTGTTTTCTATTTTTCGTGTGAGTTTTTTGTGAATATTTTTTTTTTGTTTGTTTTGCCGTCGTCATTAGAGCCTCGCCAATCAGATAATAGAATTGATCCACTTGCTCCAATTGGCCTCGGTTCTAACGACACCAAGCTTAACCACTCCCCCCTTACTACGCGATCTCTCTCTCTCTCTCTCTCTCTCTCTCTCTCTCTCTCTCTCTCTCTCTCTCTCTCCACCATCGTCCCTGTCCCTGTTCCAGTTCTCCGCTTCACTTACCATCCGCTTCCATCCGCGTTTCTCGTGCAACAGATGGCACTAACCGCCATGGCTTCGTCACGAGACAGAAATGGCTTTCGTTCGTTTGGACGGTCGACTCCGACTTTAATTTTCTTATCTTATGTTCTTGCTGGGGATGGAGCATTCTACTGCGCGTAAGGCATTCACCCGCTATCTCATTCATTCCAATCGAGAGATCTCTTAAAGATTCTAACCGTCCATTTAAGTGCAGTTGTTTGCATCTCTCTTGTACTTAGCTAACCGGGTATATTTGCGAGGTAGTTTTGTTTTAATTCTTTTTCATAAGATCGGTTGCTCCTATAATAAACTGGAATGATGTTCATCCTTAAATTCCAGTTTCTTTTCATGTCGTTTTTTAGTTTTTCCGTCTCAGCTCTGTTTAACCAAGTATCATTAAGGACGCTAACTTCTACTGAAGTTGCCTCCTCTTTGCTGCATATCACTATGTCAAGTTTAATAACTATTTTCTAAGTGCATAGCTAGAGGAACTGCATAGTTATAGATGGCGCACTGTGAAAAAGGTGCGTAATCTATTATATAGAGGGCAGTTTTCTGTGAGCATATGTATGTGTGTAGATGTGTGTATGGGTATGTATATGCAGGTAAAAATTAAGAACTACAAAATAAACACTCACAAAAGTGGTATGTTTTTGATCTATCAAAGAAGGTTGGTTTTCGTTCATTTTATGTAATAATTTGGAAAGAAAATGCGGAAAGAAAATGCGGACTTTTCGTCAAGAATTTATTATATAAAAGTGAGTTGTCTGTATGTGTGTATGTGTGTATGTATGTATGTTTCCAGCGAGCAATGGGCTAGATGGAGAGGATAGTACCTATTTACTATGCCTCCCTACGGGGCGGAGTTAGACACCAGGGTCGTTTTTTAACGTGGAGAAAAGGTACAAAAATAAAAATTGTCTCAGTCGTGAAGAATTTCTCCTCCACCGAAAGAGAACAAGAAATAGAAGTGCAGCATCTGAAGAACAGATACTACACTTTGATCTTGTCCCGAAAAGGCGAAAGTATTTATTTATTTGTTCTGTTTGTTTGTAATGAATCCGTTACAACATCAAGATTATTTCCTTAAATCAAGTATGGTGGGACGAAAGTACGAAGAAAACAGATACTGTTACCAACAGCAAATGGAATATCTCCACAAAAGACAAACACACGAAACTAACGGATTATAATCGCGCGTGGCTTCCGTAAAAAAAAAAGCTTACCATTTTGACTGAAACAAGTATTTAACATTTATTTTCAGTTATGATTGACAAGCAAGATGATGTTATGATTACTTATTATCTTCTCTTACGTAATGTGATAGCCTCCCATACCTCCATATTAAGAATTGCTTCCTTGTCTACTTGACCATGTATAATTATGCAACTAAATCGAGAGCAGACACAAACGCACACACACATAGTATTTACCTTTCTCCCACCACGAGGAAGCTGTGACACAAGGTCAGAAGGTGGTATGAATGAGCCAGTGCCCCAAAAGGAAAAGCACTCCTGCCTCGCAAAAATAAGTCCGATTCGCCTCGTCATCATTTTCCGTTGAATCGGTTTTTGCTCTCTCACTACAAAAACTTAGAGAGATTAAGAAGCCAGCGCCCCAAACAGAGCCACTATGACCTGAAACAAATGTCTTTGCAAACCAGTCGGCATTCCCCGATAAGTGATTCTCAGGCGATAAGCAATAAATTAACCCCTTCTCAAAGAAAGAAGACAAGGCCTGCGAGGGTGGACCTCTTAGAACTGAACAGAACTAAACTCCCACTGTAAATCAACAGGGACCGGATCATTACAGAAATGGTCTAATCCTGGGGTCGACAACTTCCGACCCGCGGGCCACATCTGGCCCACGAGTGAATTTTGGACAGGATCTATATTTAGGCAAACTAAAGCAAAGTGACAGTTGGGAACCTGACATTATCACATCGAAATTTTAAAAAACACACACAAAAAAAAACTATTTTTTTTTTTTTTTGCATGGAGATTACCGTACTTTTTGTTCTTTTTCTCTTCCAGAAATCTTTTTTGCCTGGACAAAAACACATGGAAACTAAGAGAATTTTGCAAAATGTGTTTGCTTAATTTGTCAAGAAACCATTGCCATGAAAAAAGTTGCAAATATTAAACGCCATCATGAAACTCATCATAATTATTACAACAGTTTTGCTGGAAAAGCACAAAAGCAAGAAGTTGCACGGCTGAGAAATAATTTAACAAAGAAACCATCCTTTCTTCTAAAAAAAAAATGGTCGAAGAAAGGAGGAAATATTTTATTGATGGAAAGTTCTTCACAGA
Organism: Euprymna scolopes; assembly: GCF_053919585.1. NCBI lineage: Eukaryota > Metazoa > Mollusca > Cephalopoda > Sepiida > Sepiolidae > Euprymna > Euprymna scolopes. Next base: position 40,815,646 of record NC_136504.1, on the reverse strand, counting down.
ATTATTGTCAAAGGTAGAAGTTGTTGTTTGTCCAGAAAAAAGGGAATTATTTTCTACTCTCAGCTTGTCGGCAAAAACAGTAACATTGAACGTATTGAAGAGCTGGAAGCAAATGTAAGAAGTAACTTATAAATTCTAAACAATCTTGAGTATTATTTCATTGCAAAAAACAAACATATGAAGGATACTTATAAGCTTGGAGTGTTTGTGGGGGGGGGTTAACACCAACATTTGATGTTGTGAAAAAAATTGTGAAATTGATTCCTATGAAAGACACTGGAGCAGATATTTTGCAAAGCATAATAAGATGGATTACTGAGATGAATCTGGATTTATCAAAGTTTTCTGGAGTAATCACAGATGGAGCACCAGAAAAAGGATTTTGTTCCATTGATTCAAAACTATTAAAGCATTGATAAAATAATAATCAAACTTCATTGCATTCTTCATTAAGAAGCGCAAAATCACTGAATGTTAAGGACAATACGGTAGTGGTTGTAAAAACAGTAAATTTTATATCGTCAAGAGGACTAAATCATCGCCAGTTTTAAGAATTTTTTAGACAAATCGAAGCAGAGTATGGTGACCTTACATATTTTTCAAATGTTCGATGGTTTACCCGCGGAAAAAATGCTAAAACGAGTGCATGAATTGAGAGAAGAGATTTTCATGTTTTTATAGAGTTAAGAACAAGATAATTCTCATTTCAAGATCCACAGTGGGTTGTAAAGTTAGCTTTTTAGTGGACATCACGAACCACATGAACACTTTGAATCTTAAGCTTCAAGGAAAGGAAAAGGTTGTATTTGAGATGTTTGGTCAAATTACTGTTTTTGAGAGAAAGCTTCAACTGTGGGAATCACAGCTTCAAAAAGGTAACTACTCTCATTTCCCAAATCTCCAAAATCACAAGAGAGATATAATACCAGATATCTTTGTGAGTTCTATTAGTTTTCCTCTCGTTTTGCTGACTTCCGGAAATATTGAATTTTGTTTGAGTTATTTTGGTACTCATTACGAAACAAGTGGCAGAAGAATATCAGTTGAAATTAATTGACTTGAATGGAGTTGATTGACTTGAATGGAGTTGATTGACTTGAATGGAGTTGATTGACTTGAATGGAGTTGATTGACTTGAACGGAGTTTATTGACTTGAATGGAGTTGATTGACTTGAATGGAGTTGATTGACTTGAACGGAGTTGATTGACTTGAATGGAGTTGATTGACTTGAACGGAGTTGATTGACTTGAATGAAGTTGATTGACTTGAATGGAGTTGATTGACTTGAATGGAGTTGATTGACTTGAATGGAGTTGATTGACTTGAATGGAGTTGATTGACTTGAATGGAGTTGATTGACTTGAACGGAGTTGATTGACTTGAATGGAGTTGATTGACTTGAACGGAGTTGATTTACTTGAATGAAGTTGATTGATTTGAATGGAGTTGATTGACTTGAATGGAGTTGATTGACTTGAACGGAGTTGATTGACTTGAATGGAGTTGATTGACTTGAACGGAGTTGATTGACTTGAATGGAGTTGATTGACTTGAACGGAGTTGATTGACTTGAATGGAGTTGATTGACTTGAATGGAGTTGATTGACTTGAATGGAGTTGATTGACTTGAACGGAGTTGATTGACTTGAATGGAGTTGATTGACTTGAACGGAGTTGATTGACTTGAATGGAGTTGATTGACTTGAATGGAGTTGATTGACTTGAACGGAGTTGATTGACTTGAATGGAGTTGATTGACTTGAACGGAGTTGATTGACTTGAATGGAGTTGATTGACTTGAATGGAGTTGATTGACTTGAATGGAGTTGATTGACTTGAATGGAGTTGATTAACTTGAATGGAATTAATTGACTTGAATGGAGTTGATTGACTTGAATGGAGTTGATTGACTTGAACGGAGTTGATTGACTTGAATGGAGTTGATTGACTTGAATGGAGTTGATTCACCTACAGTGCAACGAATCTTTGAAATCGTAATTTCATTTTGAATCCACTGCTGAGTTCTACAAGAAATATATATTGCCAAGCAGAAAATATAAAAATATCATGGCTAATGCGAAACTGATAATGTCATTATTTGAAATTACATATGCTTGTGAACAACTTTTTGCAAAATGAAATATACTAAAAGTCATTTAAGAACAAGATTGCGTGACGACCACCTGATGTTTTGCTCCTGTCATTGACAAATATTTCACCTGATTTAGAGAAGTTATCACACAATAAGCAGAAAAAGGTTTCTCATTAAAGCATTTACTGTTTCTGAGATTATTTCGTTTGTAGCAAGAAATTTGCTTCTTTGTTTTTTGTTGTTGATTGTGATATTTTTTTATTCATGCAGTGAAATAAGGAGCTTTTATTTTTACAAAATGTGTTTGTATTTTATTTTTTTATTGTTATTCATGTTGCAAAACAAGGGCTATTGTATAAATACAATTCTATCATATTGAATTCTTGTTTTCTTTAAACGCCAAGAACATTTATTTGCATTGTTCTCCTCTATAACTTTCGAGCCAGAGCTGTTTGTCCCTCACTCTCCAAAAGGTTACCGACCACTGGTCTTATCTCTGTTGATTTGGGGGAGCTGATGATAAAAATCCCTAGATATTCCTCGGTGAAGACCCCACCAGACAACATGCGATAAACTTGCTCCACACAAGAGCTAGGAGAAAAGGTCTGATCAGCCCGACAGCAAAAATGACACACACATATATGTATACACACACATACACACACACATACACACACATACACACACACATATATATATATATATATATACATACACACACACACACAAAATGAAAATGTCAGCAATAGAAAATATATATTCTCGTGGATATAGATTTAATCATCAATCAAATAAATGATTACATCAATAAGAGTAAGGGATATAAATAAATGCTGTTAATACTTAAGTATTTTAAAGCCTAATGCTTCTCATCAGAAGAGGAGATGGCGTGCTAGGTATCGATAGCGATAGGCACATTAAGGAAAGAAATATTGGGTTATGTTCGATAGAGAGTGAATAGTATAGATGTGGGGGAGGAAAATCTGAGATCTATTGCGATGAATATATATATATATATATATATATATATATATATATATATATATATATATATATATATAGTGCCCGGAAAACTCGTCACCGGAAAACACGTCGCCGGAAAATTCGTCCAAAGAAAACTCGCCCATTTCCGCTAGGTAGGAAAACTGGTCCATTATTGAATAAATAACGATTGAAAATACATTCTATGACCGAACTTGAAGGAGATATTGTTTTAAAAAGAGAATAGACATCCCATAATAGTTTTTAAATATGTTTTCACTTGTTTACTGTTGTTATAAAAAAATAAAATTGATTTTTCTAAGTGTTCGTTTTCTATGTAGCTTTGTAAGTTTTTAGTGGTTCGACTTATTTAAAAAAAAATTATTTAGCCTAAACAAAAAAACAAGTAATGACAAGTGTTACTTTCGAAAAAAAAAATGTCCGACATAGAGGATCACGTCTTAGGAGTCTCGATAATCGCTCAAAATAGAAAATTTAAGAAAATATTGAGGAAGATATAGTTTTAAAACGAACTCCCCCACTCCAAAACAAAATAAATTTGTATATTTTTTAGGTAATTTTTTTCAGAAAAAAAAGCGAGCTACCAGAAGTGGATGCGGTTGATTATGTAACGAAATCGTACGGAAGACACGAAAAACGAAACCATATATTTATTTTAAAAAAATACTTCTTGTGTTATTACGAAACAAAAAAAGAAAGCACTTCTTGTATTATCAAATAATAAAACAAATATTTTATTTAGAAAAAATAATTTAGTCTTAACACTTTTTTGTGTTCACGAAACAACAAAAGGCACTTGTGCAGTATGCGGACGGCGGACATCTTTTCTTTGTGCATTTCACCACGATCAAAAAACATTTAAATTATTAATTTGTTGTTGATCCTTGAAAGTTGCTTGAATTAAAAAAATGTTTCATTCAAATTATTTGTTCAATATATATATATATATATATATATATATATATATATATATATATATATATATATATTACTTTATAAAAATCCAATTTTTCTTTCATTACGAAATTGTTTTATTAAAATTATACTTTCTTACGCAAACTTTTAAATAAATGTTTTTACAATTATATATTGATACATATATAAAATATAATAAATGTTTTGGCGTTCAAATATTATTCTTCTGCTCGGAAAAAAATCTTATTTGTTACTTATTTGCCGCGTTATTTGACCAAGAAGAAATTTGAGTTATCGCCCCTTAATAATAGCCGCTTTCTTCATAACTTTTAAAGAAAAAATTCTTAAATTATCAAATAATAAAACAAATGTTTTATTCAAAATACTTCATTTAGTTTTAACACTAACATAATAATTTAATAAATTATTTGATATAATAATTAATATTTGATAATGCACAATTGTTTAAACTAAATTAATTCTTCTGAATAAAATATTTACTTTCTTTCATAATACATAAGTGTTTTTTTTTGTTTTGTTTTGTTTCGTAATAACACAAAAATGTTAAAACTAAAGTATTTTTAAAAATAAATATATGGTTTCGTTTTTCGTGTCTTGACTCCGTGACAAAGTTTTTTTTTTTTAAGAATAAACAAGTAAAAATATTTTTTTTTTAATATTATGGAGGTGGGCAGTCGCCTTTAAAATCAATATCTCCTTCAAGAACGGTCATAAACAGTGGCGGCTCGTGCATGGAGCTGTGGGACTGCAGCACCCCCAAGTTATTTCTACACAATATTAATGATAAAATTAAAAATAATACGTTTGTTTATTATTTTTATTATTATTATTATTATTATTGTTATTATTATTATTATTATCATTATTATTATTATTATATTTTTTCTATGTGTACATTATAAAATCATTAACTTTAATGTCGGTATCTCCAAATGCATATAATAACAAAAATAAAACTTGCTTGGAGCTGTGAAATTCACAGTTACACTTTGTTAATGAAATTCTCTTGTACGCATGCGCGGATTAGACGCTTTAGGCAGCCGATGAAAGCCTCTTGAAGAACTGTCGCTTGGCGCAGTTCCGTGTCGTGAAATTCATTGTTTGCTTAGAGTGTGCGCCTGTATAGATATGATAACATTGTTATTGAAAAAAAGGAGGTTTACTTATATTTTTTAAAATTATTATTAAAATCTGCACATAACGTGTTCTTGTACATAAAATATTGTGCTATTTTTTTTTAAATACGCACACTTTTAGCGTTGCGATTTAAGTCGGTAGCAGACGGAAATATATAATATGCAGAAACTGTTTATTTTTATTTATTAAAAGTATTCGGCAATTTAGCAGTGAAGCTAACACGCGGCCAAGGGTAAAAACCAAACATACAATGAATAAATCTTACCATAAAAATAAAGTTACTTTTCCATCTACCTGCCTTTTTGTTTGTTTCTTTAAAGTAGTTTTAAATGCTATTTATTTTGCAACAACTAAACTTTACAAAAAAACTGTTTACATTTTTCCTAGAAGCAAAAAAGCGAAGAAACAGTTTAAGTTGAACATACATTTTAGTTATAAATCGTGTATGTTTTAAATATCAAAAAAATTAACATTTATTTGCCTCCGACAAGGACAATGTTAGAAGTTTTACACTTTGAAAAATGGATTTTTTACACAAGATTTTTTAATTAAAATGTGTTTGTAAGTAAAAAAAAACACAGATTTGTATAATTATGCATTTTTAAACTTTACATTGAATTTTTTAGTAGATGGGTCAGATAATACGCATTAAAAAAAGTAAATAGAAATCCTTCTGGACTGAGACAATTTTAATTTTTTGTTTTTTGGGGAAGAAAGCTACATTAAAATTCGATGTTTTATAATGCTTATATGACATCCTATTTTCTTATAATAAATCTCCACTTTATGTCGATCTTTACCGGCATGGGAAGGTCAGTAAATAGCCAAGTTTGTTCTTTTTATATAAAAAGCAAGTTGTTAAAAGATTTGTAAATAAAATTTTGTATCTTCAAATATCTTTGTTTGTTTGCTCACTATATAAAAATGTAAACTTTTTTATTTTGCATTTTATTTACAAATACGTTTTGTTATAAATACATCTTTAAAAATAATTTTTGTAAATAAAACTGTTATTAAATAAAACGCTATTTTCAAATAGTAAACTCCTAAATTGACCCTCGTAGGGAGGCAGGTAAATTTCAAAGTTTTTCTTTTTTGTTTTTATAAAAAATAAGTTATTTTTAAAAATGTTTTTCGTTTGTTTGCAAAAAAAAACAAAAAAAAACGCAAACTTTTATTTAATCAGAAAAGTTTAAAAGGAATAAATATATATATTATTTTATTCTGTAAAGTGTACATAATTTTAAAAAATCTTTTTAATAAAAAAGTTTTTGCGTATTACCCATTTCTGATTGATTATTTGTCTTTGTTATATAATTGAATATTTATTTGAATGTTTGTTTATTATTTGATTAAATATTTATTTATATATTCGAATTCCTTTACACGATATTAAAAAAATACGTACAATTTTTGAAGCAGCACCCCCACTAATCTCAGGCACGAGCCGCCACTGGTCATAAATGTTTTTAAGCAATATTCATTCAATAATGGATCAGTTTTCCTACCTAGCCAAAATGGACGAGTTTTCCGCGTACGAGTTTTCCGGGCACCGTGTTCAACATCTAGGAATTTCTTGGAAAGACACTCTGTTAATGGCTTATTGTCTATCGCCTAAAGTTCCTCAACCAGAAAATACTAATAAGGTCGATCTCCCTCAACCGTTGTGTACGCATTTTACTGGAGCTGGGTTTCAAACAATAAATTGGCCTTGTGCCTGACTCTACGCTTCGGGATGGAAGTTGATTAACTCCGACCAATGTGTAGCATTTTTAGTGGCGCTGGTTTTCTACTATAAATTGATCTTGTGCCTTACTCTTCCGCTTTGGAGCAGAGATTGATTGACTCTAACAAATGTTTTGCATTTTTAGTGGAGCTGGTTTTCTAGCTGTGTCAGAAATTTCGTGAAAACTATTGAATAATTCCACCCGCTATCTTTCGAAGCTTATAACTCCTCGAAAAATGTAATTCAAGCCCTATTTTTTTTTTTCAATTAAAGGAACCAGGACCAAGGTTTCATTAAAAAAACAAACAATGTGTTTTTTTTTTTTTAAAGGTTTTATACTTCGGACTTTACAGGTAAATTTCTAAAAAACACTACTTTTTTTTAATTTGAATATATTATTTATTGATCTTTTATCTTCAATTTGTAATATATAAATCCTTGGTACATAAATTATTTACTTTTTAATAGACATTTGAAAATGGGGGGCGTGAATTTAAAAAAAAAGTTTGTCTAAAATATTTTATTCGGTTTATTGGAAAGAGCATAAAATTTCACATTAACCCTGAAAATATCGTAAAAATAGAATCAATAGAAAAACTTTGATAGATTTTTAAAGTTTAAAAATTGAAAAATACTGAACTTGTAACATTCAATTAATTTCATTACTATTTTTTTTTTAAATATTTCTATTACTTTTTATACAACTTTAATAGTTTATTTTGGAAGTATAATCCATAAAGAAAATAAATAACCCACCTTTAAAGGAGAAATTACGAGTTTTTTTTTTAATATTTTATTTGCAGTTTCGTGTTAGGGGTGTCAAAAATTCCTACAAAAATTCTGATACACCTACTAGCTTTCTACTATAAATTGTCCTTGTGCCTATTTCTTTTGTTCTTGGAACTGTAAAGACAGTTAAAGAGTAAGGGTCACGTTACACAAATTGTATCCTTCATATCCAAATAAAGAAAAGCCAGATAAGTAATCAGGTTCAACCACTACAAGAAAACACACACACAAAAGACAGTGTCGATTCGTATACTTCAAAAATCCAAACAACACCGTAGGTTTTTGGACCGAAATGTGAACCCTATCATCTTTGCCCGATTACTTCAACTCGTGGAAATCTTTTTGATGTTTCCCGCGTTTAAATATTTATATTTGTCAATTGAATCTGCCGCGTTAATTTCACGTTTCTCGTACCAATTGACCTGACCGAGGCTTTCAGTACAAAAAGTAAACCAAACAAACCCGAAAAATAAAGAAGTTTGTCGGCAAAGCGATCGAAAAAAGAGCTAGCAAGCTAATTGTTTAAGGTTCATTGGGTTGAGTTATCAGCCACCCACGCTGTATATCCGACGGGTGCGGAGACTCGTTACAATTGGGCCGCCGATAAGGGAGTGCCATCATCCGTGAGAATAGGTGTGTAATTGTCGATGAAAGTAAGTAAAAATAAAAATTTAAATAATAATGTCGTTTCTTCTCGGGTCAAACGCGACAATCCCAAAATGGCAGTCATAACTTTTTTTTTTTTTTGATTGGGAAGGAATGGAGGGTTAAGTAGCGTAACGGTTGCTGACGCTGACTATCTGATCGGCATGTCGAGTTTTTTTTTTTCAAGCTTATTATTTTTTTTTTCAATAAAAATCAGAATAGTTGATTGAAGTTTGCGTGAACTTTTCTTGATGAACCGTTCCCCTGAAGTAATCCGATTTACCAAATTTATACTTCTAACGATTACTATAATATTGTCCCTTTGACTACTGTACACTCTTTAACCCTTATTCTCGAGTGGCCTCTGGGCCTTGATAAGTGGTGACTCCTATGTATAAAAAAAATGCAGACGTCGCCCCAAACAAGGCGCATTGTCATTTGGACGTAAGGGGTTATTATTTGGGGTCATGTCTAACAGGGGACTGTAGGGAGTTGAGTAACATGATATTTCAAGTCCAATGTAAACAAGTTCTTGATGAGCCGTTCCTCTTAAGTAATCCAATTTACCAAATTTACACTTCTAACGATTACTATGATATTGTCCTTTTGACCACCGTACACTCTTTAACCCTTATCCCCGAGTGGCCTCTGGGCCTTGATAAGTGGTAATTCTTTTGTAAAAAAAAAAAAGCAACATTGGTTTTGCCTGAGGCGATTTTCATCTCAACCATTCAAAAACATATTATATTATTGTTTCTTCATTAAATTATTAATTGAACCAAATTATACTAAAACCTATACCTATCGACATTCTTATATCCAAGATAAGTGTATCTTAGATTTAGTTGCGGAAACCTCATAACTCTTGCTTCCCTTCTTGCGTTCTTTTAGTCCTCGCAATCCATGAGTCATGGTTCTGACAAAGGGAAAAGATTTTTCTGTTTTCTGGATTCGAAATTAATCCATTTTATATTTAGTGTTGGCTAGTTTTGGACCATGAAGAGTATTTTTAGCTGCTTACATCAAGTGGCGTCATGCTTTGTCTGGAGCGATTTCCATAAAAAAGTGGGTGTCTATCCTCCCTCCTCGACATATACACACACACATACACGCACACATACATACACACACAAAGACAAGATCTAAAACAAAATTATTTATTGTCCATAAATTTCAATAGAAGTGTTTAATTTCCCGAAACTATTCATCGGTGGGACACAATACAGTTGGTCTTCTTCTTCTTCTTCTTCTTCTTCTTCTTCTTCTTCTTCTTCTTCTTCTTCTTCTTCTTCTTCTCCTCCTCATCATCATCATCGTCATCGTCATCGTGATCGTGATCGTTATTATTATTATTATTATTATTATTATTATTTATATTATTATTTATATTATTATTATTATTATTATTAATCTCATCATCATCATTATTATTATTATTATTATTATTATTAATATTATTATTATTATTATTATTAATATTATTAATATTATTATTATTATTATTATTATTATTATTATTATTATCATTATTATCATTATTATCATTATTATTATTGTTATTAATGTTATTATTATTATTATTATTATTATTATTATTATTATTATTATTATTATTATTATTGGCAGTTACAAAAAGCTTCAAGAATAAAAACCTGCAAGATAACTGGATGCAACAGGAATACTATTTCCAAAATAACTGGATTCAGCATTAAATAACCCGAAAATAACAAAACCTGATGATGATGACGACGACGGTGGTGATGATTATTACTGGCAGTTACAAAAAGCTTGAAGAATAAAAACCTTCTCCAAAATAACTGGATGCAACATGAATACTATAACCCAGAAAGGTTTTATATGCCGTAAAACAAAACAAGCAAACCGACCAAGTTGCACCATTATTGATCATCACGGTGTTCTCCCACTTTCTAGCCGATTCTCATTAACCTCAGTCGCATGTATTATTCCGGTCAGGGGAGATGACGATGTTAGGTATTTTTTTTTCTCTTTCTCTAGTTATTCAAAGAGGTGTCTCGATATCCTCATAAGTCTTGCTTCCCTTCTTGCGTTCTTTTAGGCCTCGCAATCCATGAGCCATGGTTCTGACAAAGGGGGAAGATTTTTCTGTTTTCTGGCAGAGTGGCAATCTTTTTTTTTTTCTTTTTTTTTTCGCAGAAACACTTTCCCTTGGGGATATTGGCAATCTTCACGTCATCTCTCCCACACATAATCGGCGTCTTTCAAGAAAGAACTCTAACGAGAAAGATATCGAGAGACCGAATTCCAACAATAATCAATCGAAATCAATGAATGATAATCAGCGCATACAACGCCTCGTATTGACTAATGGTCACCCATCTGGTAATGAACAGACTCAACGTTGCTTAACATGATCGTGTCGTTCATTCAAACGAGAACCAGCGTGTCAAATGTAAACACTAGGCATGGTTATATTTAGCCCTAGGTAGTCTACACTCCCAGAATTTACCTTCCCTCTTTGTGAAGAGTTAGTTTTTTTTTTTTTTTTTTTTCATATAACACTAGCAGGGAGCCCCGACGTTGTCCGGGATTGAATGACGCGTCATCAGATGTTCCACCCTCCCATATTTTCATTGTGGTATTAGGTTGTATAAAAGTGTTAACATTTGTCAAACTCGGACTTCCTTCTTGAATCGGATTTGTTCGATTATCGATTTTCGATATTTATCGGACTCATTCCGATACAAAACCTACGTAAGAACACTTCCAGATGCATCAAGTACCTTCATGTGAATTTTTTGAAAAATCGGCCCAGCTGTTTCCGAGTCCATAGGGAACGAGCTCACACAAAAACGCACACACGCACACACATACGCATATACACACGCACATACACAAAGTTCATTTTATATAATAGATAGATAGATAGATAGATAGATAGATAGATAGATAGATAGATAGATAGATTCTGAGGTACTCCTCGGGGAATGCCTATGAGATTGATAAGGCAGATGTAAGCCAGAGTGCACTTCTTCTCAGCTGACCTTGTGTCTAATCCCTTCCCTGGAGAGCAGATAACTATAATCCATACCCGATACGTCTTCGATAATTGATCCACCAGATGCTGTGTTGATGTCGGGCTGATCTATGTTTCTGTCTCGTCTTAGAAAGTCCAACCTCTCAGGCTTCAACTCTTCTCTTTGCAAAGTGGTTAATTTATTGATAATTGCCGATGGGATTGCTCAAGCATTTTTGTTGTCGACCAGAGCGTACTTCTCATCTAACCTTGTCTCTACCTATCCCCCCCCTCGCTGCGAAGGAGATAACTAAAACACGGGATCTTTTTTATTAAGGCCGTAGCACCTTGCAATGTTAAGTATCATTTTGAGAAATGGTTTCAGTATGTTAAGCACCATTAACGGACAGAACTTTGGTGTATTCCTGGTGATGCCCGGGGCCAACTCCTTGATTATATGCCCCAAAGACTCCAGTCTTTGTGCTAATAAATATTCTGAGATAGAAAGATAGTTTGAATATGATTGGATCACTCTTTTCTACTTTAAATTCTATGACCAGCGCAAATGCTAAGTTTTCTCTATACACTCTGCTCAGCAATCCACTGAAGAAATATATACGAACTGAGTCAGATAGATTGAACTATTTATATTAATCGTCGGGGACCGTTATTCTATGCGTTATGGTTCATTCCATGTTGCCTGATATGCACCTCGTTCGTAAGCGAATGCCGATGGATTATTTTTGGGGATCTGGGCTTTTCGCCACAGTAAAAAAAAAAAAAAAAAAAAAAACGAATTAGTATGTAGTGTTACCCCCATGGGAAGGAAAAGAAAGAAGTAGGAAAAGGTTTATGAAGGAAAAAGAGAAAAAGGAAGCAAATAAAAAAGGGGATTTGTAAAAAATAACAACCATGATATGAAATAAAAAGAAAACACTTCTGGTCCAATGAATATAATCTCGCACGTGACATTGACCTCGTGAGGTCATTGATAAATCGAACATATCTGTTTTTTGTTATTTCATCGGTGCAAATAAGTTCAAAAGTTCTTCAACTTCTTCACAGAAAAAGTAACAAAGGTAAAATGTTGACCACTTCATGACACACCAAGCGAATTTGGTGCCATTCTGTCCATCAGTTTAGAGGCTCTTTCTTTACCCCCCCCTCTCTCTCTCTCTCTCTCTATCTATCTATCTATCTATCTATCTCTCTATGTATAAAGAAAGATATACAGATAAATATATATATATATATATTCTCTATATTATACTAGTATATGTAAGTTTAAAATAGTTGTTCATATTAGTTTAAAACTATATATACATGCATACATATATATATATAGTATGTTTATTTATACAAACATTATTAGCTACATATGTGCATATATGTTTCTGCCGTGGCTCTTTTCTAGTGAGAGCACATCATCAGGCCAAATATCATTTTCAAGACCAAATTCAAGCCTTATTCGATTTATATAAAAGCTAAATTATGTGTTACTTAAACGAATTAATGTAAATGGAAACGGGGAAAGATGCGGGGAAAAAGACGCGAAAGAGGTGAAAAATAGGAGAGCTTATCTGCAGGTTGGACAAGTATTTTGAATTCCTATCTCATTATCATTCAACTTTAATTCTAAGCCTCAGTACATATGGTGCTATTAATTTCATATCAATGGTCACACTTTGTCCTATACTTATAATAAGGATCTCACAGTGTGGTATGCATATATACATATATAACGCGCGCACTTACACTCATAGAACAAAATATTCAAGTATACATTCACAACATTTATACACACATACGTTTGTACACTCTAATATATATATATATATATATATATATATATATATATATATAGAGAGAGAGAGAGAGAGAGAGAGAGAGAGAGATGTTTTTATTTGTTTCTGTTAGCGATACTATTTGAATGAATTCAATTATTTATACGAAAGTGCATTTTTACCTAAATGCGAGTTGGGAATAATTTTCCCTTTGACCAATTTGGTACCCGCTAAATTTGGAGCGGCATATATATTATTTATTATTTTAAGCGGCATATATATTATTTATTATATTTTAAAAATTTATATACATATATATATATATATATATATATGTATGTATATATATATATGTATGTATGTATGTATATATATATATATATATATATACATATATCGCCACTTTTCAACATATATAAATCGTCGTATTTTCAGGAATAAATTAGTTTTTTCTTTAATTTTCTTTATTTCGAGATTTTTAATTTGTTCATATGAATATTCTATATGAAATAACCATTATTTATTTTATCAATTATTTTATACTCATGTAAAAATTAAGTTGTCCTAAAAGTTCATAAACACTTGCAAAAAATTTAAATTTTACTCAAGTAATAATTTTTTTTTAATGAATCCTCAAAATAAAGGCAACTATTTTTCAAGACTTCGATCTGCCATCGATCTGGTCCAAGTGCCATTCAGCTGGCTTACAAATCAAAGAATTCTTGACACGCTTCATCGACTTCATCAAACGAGTCGAATCGACAGCCTTTCAGAATATGTTGCATTGAACGGAAAAGGCCGTAATCTGATGGAGCTCAGTCAAGAGTGTAGGCTGGATGTGGCAAAACCTCAACGCCGTTCAGCTCTTCAAACTTGTCTTTAGTCTTCCTGGTGATGCGTTGCTTTGCATTGTCCTGCTGTATCAAAGTGCACTTTCGGTTGATCATAGCCAGGTACTTTTGCTTCGACTTCGTGAAAACCCGCTCCGGTTGCTTAAGTTTGGTACTGATTACATGATCATTCGGAACCAACTTCAAAATGTACGATTCCTTCAAACTTCCACCAAACGCACAACGTGACCTTCTTGCTGAATCTGGTTTTGAAACCGAAGGTGTCTCTTGTCTTTTCTGAACCCATCGCTTGTCTCGAGTGTGCTGAACCAGATAAAAACTCGCAGCTCAATTTTATCGATTGTCATCAGGAATAAATTAAGATCATAATAACAATATAAATTAATAATAATAATAATAATAATAATAATAATAATAATAATAATAATAATAATCCACATGCACACGAGTAGGACACTTTAGAAGAATGAATGCAATAAACTTCTGTTTTAAACTTGACAAAATGCCACAGAAACGTATTGCTTCAGACTGCTTTCGGATTATATATATATGTGTGTGTGTGTGTGTGTGTGTGTGTGTGTGTGTGTGTGTGTGTGTGTGTGTGTGTGTGTGTGTGTGTGTGTGTGATTGTGTGTGTATGTGTGTGTGTATAACATTATTCTGAAGTATATATATATATATATATATATATATATATATATATATATATATATATACTTCAGAAAAATGTTATTTAACAATCAACTGGTATGGAAACCTGTGATTTTAAGATTTACAGAATATTACTGGCAGTAATATTCTATAAGTATTATCCCATCTAAATAAGAATTGCTCGATATACAAGATAGAGCAAATAAATTAATTGTAGTGAAACTCCTTAACGTATAGGGGTTCGATGTCTACATCGAAATCCAATAGGTTTCGATGTGGACATCGAAACCCTATAGGTTAAGGAGATAAAATTTTCTAAATTATTCTTTGTCTTGCTTAGAATAATAGAAATCTTTGATATGAAACTCACAAATTTCACTTCAAAAATGTTTTTTTTTTAAATTCATTGAAACACTACACTTTATATATATATATATATATATATATATATATATATATATATATATATATATATATATATATATATATACGTTTTCATATGAAAAAGATTTGTTTTAATTATCTGCGGTTTACGTACATTTCTTCCAGATATATAAAGTCTCACTTTTGCTTTCTGACTGTTTGGCTGATCCGCTCTCTGTCTCTGTCTGTCTGTCTGTCTGTCTGTCTGTCTGTCTGTCTCTCTCTCTCTCTCTCTCTCTCTCTCTTTCTCTCTCTCTCTCTCCCAAACACACGAACTAAATAGTAGGGCTGTCCAATTTTCTATTCTTTCCTTTCCTTATTACTTTCGGCTGTAAATAAATACACACACATGTAATATGTTTATTTATATAAACATTATTAGCTACATATTTGCATACATGTTTCTGTGGATTCCAGCTTTTAAGGCTAACAGAGGAAGTATCATTATAATAGACCAAAAACAACTTTTTTAATATAGAAAAATGTTGTTTTTTTTCTGTAACAGAGGAAAAAGAGGAACAACGAAACTTCTATAAATGTGACTTTTGGTTATTACCAAAGTTCAAAGAAAACCTTAGCGGCTGTCGTTATGTGGAGATGAAAGAGGCTCATTGACACGCTCACACAAGAAAACTTCCATGGGACTGTCCAGAACTGTTGGAACGGTAAAACATGCGCATTGCAGCCGGAGGAGACTAGAGTTTCATGTATATATTATCAATAAAAGTGCCCATACGAGAAAAGTCTGGAAACTTATTGGAGGCACCTCGTATATATAAATAAACTACCAGGTGTACCCGGCGTTGCCCGGGTTTGGAGAGGTGTGTTTGGGGGTTAAAATAAAAGTAGGAAGTCAGGGTGGAGTGAGGTGTTAAAAAAGGTGTAGGGGAGTTAAAATAACAGTAGGCACGCCGGGTGGAGAGAGAGGTAAAAAAATGGTAGTAGCGGAGGGGGGTCGTACCTGGCGTTACCCGGGTGTGTGTAGGTGGTGTAATAAAGATCCCGGGTGGAGAGAGGTGTAAAAAAAGTGGTAGTCGTGGTAGGTAGTCACGATTATCGGTGATCGAGGGACTCGAACTCGGCCACGAAGCCATCTCTGACTCTATTAGCAAGGAACATACCCCATCGGCAGGTGAGAATATGGTTGAAATTAACACTTATGCAGTGTAAATGTAATTCAAGTAGGTCTAGAGTGATCAAATGATTTTAACCCCACGATGTACGCACGTTGGCTAAGTGACCGACGTACAGTGCTCAACAATAATTACCTAGTTCTATAATGGGCAAATATAATTATTATTATAATTGTTTTTTATACCTACAGACACTAGTATTTTCATCCTTTCGGAAATCATCGGTACAAGCAGTCACGATGTATATATATATATATATATATATATATATATATATATATATATATATATATATATATATATATATATATATAAATTGATATAGAGCGAAAAATACTGTATGTAGATGATTATAATGCTTTCTATCTTAGGTTGGGTTTAGGGACTTGGACAATGTCAAAACATTGCTAATTCAGCCGTATAGTGCAATGGTTAGAAGTTCTGATTGTTGTTTGGGCGATCGGGTTACAATCGTGGTTTGAGGTAGTTGCTTGTCAAGCCTACTGATGAGTACTGTATATAGACCACTATATATATATATATATATATATATATATATATATATATATATATATATATATATATATATATATATATATATATACTAACCTGGGTGTACGGCATTGCCCGGGTTTTAGAAGGTGTGTGTTGAAAAAAAGTTGTAGTGGGCAGGCAGGCTCGAACTCGTACCGCGAAGGCGGAAAAGAAAACCTGACATCTTAGCCGATGTCTGCACAACGCGACTGAAGTCAAAAGCGTTGAAATTAACTGTTGTGTCTGCACAAATAATTAACAAGAACACGAAAGTAAAGGTATAACAATAATATATTAGGCAGAAAAGTTATATACATATTTACATGTCTTCAGATATACTTCAGGTGGAGATATTCCGACAGGTGGCGTGTTGCATATCTTACTGGGGGCAACATAGGCGTCTTGCCTATTTGGCGGTCGTTGCAGAACTCCACCAGTATTGGTGATTGATACCTTTATATATCTTACTCACCCACCTATGTTAATTAGTGGGCGTCTCCACAATATTAACTGAAGTCAGTTCAACGGTGAGGATGGCCCCTCCTTGTACAAAACGGCCAAGTTTAGGGTGAAGGAATTTATATTATAGCCAATTTTTCGATATTTGTCATCCGAGATGTCGAGCTTTAAAATGATCCCGATATTGTCAGGATCCGTCGCTTCTGTCGAAAGATTTTGCGAGACATACCTATATAATACATACATGCATTTAAACAGACAGGTGAGATTTATATTATACATAAGAGAATAGTCAATTAAATATAAAAAAAAAACAATGATTGCAATGTTTTCTTACATCCATTTGTCATTATGCACTGGGTTTTTTTTTTGTATGTATATACAATAAGAAGTGATTGTTAGTAAAATAACTAATCACATTTTCTTGTCAGATAGCACGTTGGAATGAGTATAAATTTCCAAATTACAGAAAGTGACAAAGTAAATAAATAATGAAATGAATGAAAAACACTAATTTTATATAAATCACCGGCCAATAATCTGAAACAAACTATAAATAAGGACATTTTTATTACAGTATGCAACTAGTTAAATAGTATAAACTACATAAAGTAGTGCTCAATTCCATAGATGTTACAGGTGCGTGCTAAAATGCATTACGCAATTGGAACGTGGTAGATGTTGAATTGATAAATGCAATCAATAATCTGTATGCAACTGGGATATGAAATAATGTTATTGCATTATTATTAAGTCTTATTTCGAAATAAACAGTTAGGTGAATATGTTTATGGGTCTGTGCCTCCTAAACGCTTTAAGTAAATTCATCGAATGCATAGTTATTCTGCATGCATCTTTAATAGTTCTGTGTGAGTAAATGACATTGCATAAAATGATCAACTGTACATGGATGCCGAATCATATTATAACTAAGCTGGGATAAAATATCTGAAACTGGCTTGAATTAAAATGTGATCTACGCACACCATAAATGATACAAGTAGTTTATATTTAAATACATTATCAAAATTAAAAGTTTCCAATATGAAAGTAAAACATCAACTCATAAATTATAACGTAAATCCATTAAAACGAAATTAAACCCAGAAGAAATGCTGTAAGAATTTAATAATAAAATCGACTCGAAATGAGCAGGTGCGCGTGAAATGGTGAGGCAAGAATTGCGCAACCAGACCTCTCCTGAATCGGCACTGTTTGAGTCCAGTGGCAAGGAGTAGTCTATGACGACCGGAAACAATGCCGAGATAAGGGGAGAGCGCATGGTCACCCATTTAGTACTGAGCAAGTTCAACGTTGCTTAACTTCGGTGATCTAGCGGGAACCGGTGTGTCAACGTGATTATGCCGTATTAATTAATAATTAATTAAAATACACCGGTACAAAACTAAATAAATAGTTATTTGATAATAAAACAGTAATAGAGAATGTACATATATATGTGTGTGTGTGTGTGTGTGTGTGTGTGTGTGTGTGTGTGTGTGTGTGTGTGTGTGTGTGTGTGTGTGTGTGTGTAAGGGAATTATTGGTTTACATATATATAGATTTAAATGCGCACATGTTAAGTATAAGCATTTAGAGAGAATGAAGGTTTCTTATAAATTATGTAGATGTAAGTATGAATCTATATATTAATACGATAGCGTGTGTTATGTTCTGTGTCACGCTTACATCAATGTCGTTAAATTGATATGTTCTTCCATAACTTGTCATAAATAATTTTACTAAGAATTCTTCATAAGTTTTGGTTTCGGTTTCGATTGTAGCTGATGGCACTCCAGTAATCTATCTATATATATATATATATATATATATATATATATATATATATATATATATATATATATATATATATATATATATATATATATATATATATATATATATATATAACTACGTCATTTACTCACATAAATTAATATACGAAATTATAAATTTATGCGTCAACTTTAAGTATTTATTTCAACAGTGCTCAATACGTAGGTAGAGCTAGTTACTAAATTATAAAATATATGTGTCGATTAAGCTACACTGAATATTCCGCGTTTCATCCACTCTAGGATTCTTCAGGGTTATGCGAGAATTTTGTGGTTGTCTCGCATTTTACTGGCCCGCAGTCAAAGTTGACCTCATTCGGTCATTAAAACGGGTACCTGCCAATTCTAAATACTTCAATAAATTCAAACGTGTTTCCGTTAGTATTTCGTGATGGCCCAGTGGTTGGTCGAAAAATGAGTGAGCGGTGAAGCTTTAAAGCAGTTCTAAATGACTAAAACTGCCACTTAACCATATATTCAAACACGGTAGTGTTTGAATGATAAACAAAAACAATTTCATAAGTCAGCTGTGAAAAATATACAGGTATGAGACCTGCAGAGCACTACTGAAAACTACTTAAAAGGCGCCTAAACAACTACTAAAATTAAGTTTCTAGCTTCCTAGTAGATTTTTTTATTATTAATTTATTTCTATAATGTTGGGATTTATACTAATTTCGACATGGTAAATAAATAGGTAATAATGTTTCCACCTGAAATGGATGGGGTTAAAAGATCACCACTACACAAAAACCCCATTTTTTTATTTTTGTTTTTATTTTCTATAATTTTTGGAATTGATACTAATTTCGACATGACACGTAAGTACGTAATAACGTTTTTACCTGAAATGCGTTGGTTTAAATGATCCCTAATTCAAACAAGCAATATATATTTTATTGTAATTATTTT
Organism: Euprymna scolopes; assembly: GCF_053919585.1. Taxonomy (NCBI): domain Eukaryota; kingdom Metazoa; phylum Mollusca; class Cephalopoda; order Sepiida; family Sepiolidae; genus Euprymna; species Euprymna scolopes. The sequence goes on along the minus strand of NC_136504.1, from coordinate 40,795,740 downwards.
CTATTGGTTCGTTTTCCATAATTTTTTAAATTTATACTATTTTCGATGTGACACGTAAGTAGGTAATAATATTTTCACTTGAAATTCGTTAGAAAATGAAATCCCTAATCTTCTCAAACTTTCTATATTTTCTTGTAATTATTTTTTTATTGATTAATTTTTCAATAATTTTCATAATCTATATAAATTTCGACATGGCAACTACGTAGTAATAATGTTTTCACCCGAAATGCGTTGGTTTCAAACATCCCTACTATACACAAGCCCCCAATATTTTCTTGTAATTAATTTTTATTGATTCATTTTTCCATAATTTTTAGAATCTATATAAATTTCGACATGACAACTATGTACGAAATAATGTTTTCACCTGAAATGTGTTGGTTTAAAACACCCTCTATGTTCTTGTAATTATTTTTCTTTTGATTCATTTTTTTCCATAATTTTTGGAATTTATACTAATTTCGACATGACAATGATAGAGAGAGAGAGGGAGGGAGGTGCCAGAAAAAAAAAAAAAGAAAGATGGTACGTATATACGTATGTATGTGTTTTCTTGTCCTTCTCTTCCTTTGCCTTCCTTCACGGTTAATTTTATCGAATCTGATGAGGCTTATTTTGCCGCCAAATCCCATTCCGTATAAATCCACTCGCCCAGACGACCTATCCAAGCAGCAGCAGCACTACCCGGCCCCGAATAACAAGGACGAAAACAGATATTTATAAGCCTATTTTAAATATACCAACCCGCTAGCCACCCGTATGTCAACAATGCCTAACTCCCAGCCCTCCGCCTGGCTTTCACCTCTCTTAAATACCTGACATACCTATCACCGCCCTGTCACAACTGTACCTTCTTACCGAACGGACGCCCCACCCTGTTTGCACGGTTACCTCGAATCAACCCGACTTCCCTTCGGACCGACTAACCCACTTGACAAAGACGACGAAAAGCGCCAAAAGTTTTTTTTGTTTACTTCTCTATTTGCCATAAATCGGAAAGAAATTTTCGTAAAACTCAATGAATATAACGTCAACAAAATGGCGCGAATGTTTTCTTTTTTATTTCTTTTTTTAAGTAAGCATCGAGCCTCTCTACCCTGACTTTATTTAACACATTAAAAAAAATGGTTCTGTCTCAAGATTAAGAGCTTAATTTTATCACCTTTCCATGAGGAACACTTTGACCAGCAAAAAATGCTTGAGCATCCCCGTCGATTTCTTTTGTTATTAACTTCCCGGAAAATACCGGTTAGTCTTGCAGATAGTTGATTATGATGATTGTTGTTGTTTAGATTTAAAACAAAAAAAAAGTTAGCGATTTGAAAAATCATGCTTGACAAAAAAAATACAGTGTGTCCAAAAAGTCACTGAAGGGTTTTGAAGTTAAATAGATTCTTTGTTTTTGATGATATCTTTCTGTAATTTCAACAAAATCTGACTAAAACATTGTACATTTAAAAAAAAAAAAAACACTGCAATATGCAAACAATCTTTATTTATAAAAAAAAAATAATGTCTTTAAAATGTTGCCGATTTTCAGCCTCGCATATTTGTGTTCTTCCCAAAACATTATTCATGACAGATTGCAGAATCTTTGAATTGCAATTTAACTCCCTTATTTCGTTCCTGATGTTTTGCTTCAATTCTTGCAGGTTTTGGGGTTTGACTTTTCGAGGTCTGCCAGCTCGTGGAACGAAATAAGGGAGTTAAATCGCAATCCAGTGTCATGAATAATGTTTTGAAAAGAGTACAAATACGCGAAGCTGAAAATGGTCAACATTTAAAAGACATTATTTTTCATAAAAAAAGATTGCTTGTATTTTGCATTTTTTTTAATTTGCCATTATGTTAAAATTACAGAAAGATATCATCAAAAATAAAAAAAATCTTAAAAGTTCAACCCCCTTCAAAACTTTTTTGGACACCTTGTACAAAAATAAAATCTTAAGTAAGTAGAAGAGCAAATTATCTTTCCGTTACATTTATTGGGTGAATCTTATGCACTGCTTGGACGGAATCACTGTTTTGGTTTTCAGTTGGGACCGCAGGGGCAGACAAGAATAGTTTCATCAAAATTCACACGCATTTCAATAATGCATGATTATATATTATTTAAAAAAATTTTAATGTCAATTTTGTTTAAAAAAAATAAATAAATAAAACTATTTTGTGTTATAAGTTTCTTATATATATTTTTTTTTACTTCCAGAAATATGTTACAAAATTTTATTTTCATGTTTTATTAAAAACGAGAAAAAATATCCATAGTTTATTAAAAAAAAACATTTTGTGTTATTATAAGATTCTTTTTAAATGTTTTAAAATAATGATTTATTCTACCAATAACGGTCAGTTCGAGTGGCAAGTCCCTCCATAACTTGGAGTTAGTGGTAGGATAAGTTACTGTTTTGTTTTCTGTTGCTTTTTTTTGTTGTTTTTTACAACTTTTCAGAAAGCGACAATTTAGTTGAGGATAATAGGAAATTGGCATCCTTAAGAGGTTAGCCGAGGTCAACTTAATGTTTACGAGTCAAAAATTGCTGAGATTGTGGATATGTACTAAAGCATCTGATAGAAAAGGCAATATGTTAAAAAATATAAGATACGTTCAACGTAAAAACGACATGAGCAAACAAGAGCAAATAATTAGTGAGTTCATTCTTCTATCTTTTCTCTCTCTCTCTCTCTCTCTTTCTCTTCTTTCTCTCACTATGATATGACAGACCATTTATCGAAGTAGAGAAGGCGATAGAAAAATCAATCTGTTGAAAAGTATGCGATACATTCGCACGTGAAAGTGACATGGGCTGACAAGAGAAAGTAATTAGTGATTAAGATCTCTCTATCTCTTTATTTATTTCTGTCTGTCTGTCTCTCTCACTAATTTACCTACCATCTCTTACACTCTCTATCTCTCTCTTTTCTCTCTCTTTCTCTCTTTCTCTCTCTCTCTCTCTCTATCTATCTCTCTCTGTGTCTATTTCCACTGATCGGTAATTTGGAACGAAGATTACATTGAATAAATAGCCGTTGCCTTCCATCAGTTTTGAGTCGATTTAGTCTTTTTGAAATGATACAGAGCTTTAATTACACGAAAGAGCTCCTTCAGTCTGGGTATGATCACAATGAAGTGAGCATAAGGAGAACAGAAACCAAGGATAATAATTTGCGAAGGGTTACTGTATACATTACATTAAGATTACGAATGCAACATTACATGGGTGTAAAATGCATAAATCTGTTTTATTGTTGATTTCTGCCACGTATTAGTGTTGTATTGCCTGGTGGTATACAAACAGGGTCTATGTAAGTGATGTTTCTTTAACGTTGTGGTATATACATTGTGTGACGTCTAGTGGTTAAGATGTTCTTCTTTTCTTGTATGTATGTGTGGATGTTTCACATATAATAAAACAGTTAATTAACATTCAGTCTCTATGTTGTGTCTTCGTCTTTTTTCATTATTCAAGGAAACCGAACAACAGTAGGTTATATATTTGATATAACCCATCAGAACTGCAAAACGTTGTAATTCTCTATATTATGCTAAAGTCGCGTTTCTTCTACCTTCCAAAACGCGGAGACGATATCTTTTGTGTTAACTTGTCCGACTGTTCCCGTCTGACATCACATTCTAAACTAAACTACACGTCTCTCAACATCTATCTCATCACGTCATTAGTACACGTAACATCAAGATCACCTGATGCCGTTACTAAACTCATCTTCATTGTTTATGTTCTAACATTCTTGTTTATTTTAACATTCCTACGTTAATATTCCTGATACATTTGTACCATATTTTTCTCCTAAAAATATCTTTCGTCTTCATACATATTTTCTATACATCAAAAACAATCATAATAATAATCGTTTGGATTATTTTACATCCCCCGGTAGTGATCTATATAAGATTAGTTATTGTTGTTAAAACAAAAAAAAAGTTTTTACTGTCTCGATTTTAATATTTAGTCCTGATCGATATAAACCGAGCAGGACTAAATATTAAAAAAGAAATAACGTATTTGAAGAAAGGGAAATACTTACTCGGTTGTATTCTTACTTTTCCATTAGACACAGAGGACAAGATTAAATGATAGACATTCTTTAAAAAAAAAAAAACAGTTTCGCTCCTATTCTAAATTTACTACAACCCATCTGATTTCACAAAATAAACAAGCAGAGATAATCAACGTTTGTGTTCATAAGTTTTATATTGTGGCCTTAAGATAGGGTCATAAAGAAAGACAGTTAGAAAAGAATATATTGTTAAAGAAAGTACATAGAAAGAAAGTGTTGGTATTTTAATCATACGAAATACATGCTACAATATTCATCAGTTAAGTCAGACAGTCAGTAATCTCAGTTCGGTCGGGTTAATTCCCCACAAAAGTGAATGAGTAAGTCCCCATAATTGTTTATTCCTATATATTTTAATCATACGAAATACATGCTACAATATTCATCAGTTTTCAGATTATGTGTATTGCAGGAAGTCAGGCACAATGTCAAATGGGTTTTAGAGAGCCAGCTTACTAGGTGAAGTTCACTTTATCCTACAACAACAATGTACAAGTGACTACAATACGGTCCTCTTCAAGTCTAACATAAACAAATTCTTGACGAGCCATCCCCTTAAGTAATCCATTTACCAAATCCTCACTACTAATGATTACTATGACATTTTCACATTGACTACTGTACGCTCATTAACTCTTATCCTCAAATGGCTTCCGGGTCTAGATAAGTGGTGATTCCTTTGTAAAAAAAAAAAAAAAAGAAAATTCTGCATTCCTCGATGGGGTATCCCTGGCGATTAACAATAAACCAACCTCTTCTTAGAGAGACGGTAAAGCCTGCGAGGGTGAACCGCCGAAGGCATAACATAGACAGGACCATACCTCAGCCGGATAGCAACAAAGCCACTATGGAGCCGACAGTCAAGGGCGTATCTGCGACTGTTACAAACAACACCTACTCAGGCTTTACCCAGCAAATTCTCACAAATGATCGCCGTCGTTTCTAAAATTGCCATCAAAATTCTTGCTGAAACAATTTTAACAACGCTGAACACAGACGATTAAAAAAAAAAAACAATTTCGGATTTTTTTTTTTTTTTCCCCCTGTTCTGAGGTCAACGAGTGTGTTGACGAAGAATTCAGATCATTCGAATTAGCGTCGCAAGTTGCACGAAATCACAAGTGGGTCGAACCCGTATACATTTACATCCAAGTCTGCAGATTCAAAATCTACTGTAAAACATTCACTTGACTGAGACATGTTAAGTATTCAAGCTTAAGTTACAACTTATCAAGGCCAATATCCACTCGAGCACAAGGGTTAACGAGACGGTATGATTAGCAGTAGAAAGACTGGGAACATTATGGACATACGATAGTATGAACTGCGTTTGCTTGCTTATAGGCATGTATTTACATTATAGATTAGAAGATGGCCGAGTTGTCATCGGCACGGAAGTAATCCCGCAGTTATGTATCGCATGAATAGGAAGCCTTTGCAAAAAATCCCTATCCATGGAAGTTCCATTCTCTTGTCCTCTTTTTCGTAGTGATAAGAATACGAGTTCTCAATGTGAATATTTTACGAGTATAAGAATGACGCCCAGTCGAGCATTTTCAACGGAAATAACGAAAAAATATGGAGAAGCTAGCGACGTTTCTTGTGATAAAGTTGCTGTAGAAAGGATTGATTTGTGGCTGTGGTTGTTTTGGTGATTGTTGTGGCGGTGATAGTTATAGTTGTTGCTGTGGTGGTGGTTGTGGTTGTGGTTGCGATATTGGTTGTTGTTATGGCTGTGGTTGTTTTTGTTGTTCTTGTGGGTGTTGTTGTGGGTGTTGTTGTAGTGTTGTTGTAGTGTTGTTGTAGTTGTTGCTTTGATTGTTTTGGTTGCTGTTGTTGGTGATGTTGGTGATTGTACTTGGTTTGGTAAGGGTGATAGTGGTGATGGCGGAGCTTGTTGTGGGTTTTGTTTTTTTGGTTGTTTTGTGGTGGTAGTAATTGTTGTTGTTGTTGTTAGTATTGTTGTTTTATTTGCTGTTGTGGTGGTGTTAATCGTGATTGCAGTTGTTTGTAAGGTGGTTGTTGATTTGGTTGTTTTGGTTGCTGTTGTTGTTGTTGGTGGTGGTTGTAGTTGTTTTCGTGGTGGTGATGGTGATGGTTGTTGTTGGTGTTGTTGTGGTTTTGGTTGTTTTTGTGGTAGTGGTAATTGTTTTTGTTGTGGATATTGCTGTTTTGATTGTTGTTGTAGTGGTGTTGATGGTGATTGTAGTTTTTGTTTTGGAGGTGATTGTAGTTGTTTTTTTGCTTGCGTCGGTTGCTGTTGTAGGTGGCGGTGGTTGTAGTTGTTTTGGTGGTGGTGTGATAGTGGTGGAGATTGTTATGTGTTTGTTTTGGTTGTTACTGTTGTGGTGGTGATTGTTGTTGCTGAGGTTGTTGTTGTCTTGATTCTTGTGGTTGTGGTGATTGTTGTTGTGTGTGTGTTTTTATTTTGGTTGTTGTTGTGGAGTTGTTGATCGTTATTGTAGTTGTTCGTGGTGGTGGTGATTTCTGTTGTTGTGGGTGCTGTTTTCGTTGTTGTTGTGGTGGTGTTGATCCTGATTGTAGTTGCTTTCGTCGTTTTGATTGCTGTTGATATTGTAGTTGTTTGTGTGGTGGTGATGATGGTTGTTGGTTGTTGTTGTTGTAGTTGTTTTGGTGGTAGTGGTGATGATTGTGATTGAGGTTGTTGTGGCTGTTTTGGTTGTTGTTGTTGTTGTTGTGGTGGTGGTGGTGGTGGTGGTGGTGGTGATGATGATAGTGACTTTTGTGGTTGTTGCTGTTATTGTTGTACAAACAAAAGTATATACTCTCCCCTGATGTCGGTATTGTATAAGTTGTTGGAATCCAATAAATCAGCGAGAAATAATTACTTACGTATAAAGAAAACCTCTTGATCAATGTTTGACACAATATCTTTTAACTTGGAAGCGAAGTGTTTTGGGACCATATGTAGTAATAGTGAACAAAAAAACGATAGTCATTGCCCGTCGGAATTCCTTTCATTATTTATACACTGAGGATATAATACCAATTTATATTATTAATTTTCCAAACAGCCTGTAATATATATATATATATATATATATATATATATATATATATATATATATATATATATATATACATATATATATGCATATATATATATATATATACATATATATATATGCGTGTGTGTGTGTACATTATTTATTATAGTATTTATTTTTAATTAATATCACTAGTGTTTTATGCTTACGCAATCATTAACGTAGAAAGTGACTATTACTGCCTGTCGGAAGATTCGAACCCAGTCATAGAGTAACACTATATACAGGCTGATATCCTACCTACACGCTACCAGAAATCAACGCAGGACTTGAAGGAAATTAATTATTTATAAATGCCAAGTTGGCAGGCATGAACAGTAAACAGTTGGAGAATATTCAACGACAGGAAGTCAGAATATTGCATTTTGCACTTAGATTTTCTTAATTCACTGAATTTCATTACCTTAAGACACTTTTTTATAACGATACTATTTTAAAATAAATATTAGCGATTATTTTTGTATCTACAATTGCTAGTATTTCATACTTACGCAATCATCAGTGTATGAAATGACAATTATTACCGATCGGGAGATTCGAACATTCACTTGGCTCAGAAATGTTAAGTATTGAAATTTAAGTTATCACTTATCAAAGCTACAGTACAAGTTACAACTTATCAAGGCCAATATCCACTCGAGCACAAGAGTTAACGAAACGAAATGATGAGCAGTAGAAAGACTGGGAACACTATGGATATACGATGGTATGAACTGCGTTTGTCACAAAGGCAAAACGAAAACGTCGGCTTCAGACATCTACCAAATTTCAAGTTGTAATAAATATTCAATTACAAACACGTTTCGTTTTGTCATTAAAATTTGCTGCAAAATTTAACTTTTGTCCTGTCACGCGGCGCGTGACTTCCTTTGTCAAAAATAGATTAGGTTTATTAAGTAGATGCGTTTATTATATTCGTATTGGTTGTCGCGTGTCGACTCGAAATTTAATAACTTACATTTATTTTCTGTCTTGCAAACTATCCGTTTCATTTGCACTTGCAACTTTCGCTGAACTTTAAATTGAATTTATTTTTATTTAGTAAACGTGAACTTTCATGAACAAGTAAATTAGAGATCCTACACTATTCACAATTCCCCACGAGGACAAATTCAACCCCCCCCCCAATAGTGAATAAGAATTAAAGTAAAAATTAATGGGGAAAATCCAACCCCCCCCCCACAAAAGAATCACTTTGCATTCAGAGGCAAATAAAAAATGTTTCAGTTTAAAAAGAATTTCTCTTTACTGATCAAATATAGAACAGATACTACATTTTCAATTATTTTAACGAATAAGACACAACGCCATCAAAAAGGGTGTGAAGTGGGAGTTTGTTGTCATCCTTTGATTATCCTATTTTTAAGTAGGTGGATTAACAGTTACCACAATACCGCATTTATATTAGGAGTCGTGCTACTTAAAATATATTTTCAACATTATATTGTCACGCATTTCTTCTCTCTAAGCAAACAATTTCTAATTTTTCTATTATAATGTCAATGCAGACTTTATAATGTCAATACAGACTATTATAATGTCAATACAGACAATACAATTTCTAACTTTTCTATTATAATGTCAATACTGACTCTTTTCGTGCATATATGCACGAAAAGAGTCAGTATTGACATTATAATAACTGATTATTTCAGCATAACGAACCGGATCTGTAAAAAACTGTACCGATGAACATAAAATATTTGGACCTTGGTATGTAATTATATTGTCATTCTTTTATATATGTTTTGTTGTTATATTTAACAGATTGAGATTCTGAGCTGAAAGGATTGGTATACATAAAGAGAAATATAATTTAACAACCATATTACCAGAACACACACACACACACACACACACACACACACACACACACACACACACACACGAGTTAGGTACCAGAATATAACTCTTCAGCCTTATTTGTTACGATGTGACCGAAACCCATACGCATGCAAACGTTGAAAAAAAACGTTATTAAAAATACAAATGATATTGGCACATGTGTACAAATAACACATTTAGTCGACTTAAGCTTGCCAAGTTCCAATAAAATTTCAATTTTGACGCCTTAGTAGTAATAATTACCGACTAAAACCCAAATCTAATTTGTTTGATCGGTCCAAATACCTTTTATATCAAGTTTCAAGTATGTAGAGCAAAAAAATGACAGAGTAGTTTGGTAGATATCATTATTCAAATAGACGAAAAGACAGACAAGGTCTCTTTTATATACATACTAGCATCTCTCCCGACGTTGCCTAACGTTGCTCGCTCGTAAAATACGCTTAAATATGATCTTTTAATTCTTGAAGATTCCGTGTTTATTATTATAGAGCAAATCATCTATTGATTCTTATATTGTACCTAATATTATAGTAATAATTACAAAAGTTAAGAAATAACTTGGGTGCGATCAGCTAGAATCGAAACCAAAGCATTTAGCACTCTAGTATTAATCCTTTCCGTTTGTGCTATCGACAGATAAATTAGAAAACGTTAAAATAATTAAGTGATTTTAAACTATTAATGTATATTTGCTCATATGCAGAAGTTTAGTCGTCTTACTATTGTCAAGCTAAACTTATTTTGCAACTGTAACCATTTAATAACTATTTTAGCAACTGAAAACAAAATCAATTTGTTCCACAAGTCTAAACCCATATATATTAGGTTTCAAGTGTGTAGACAAAAAAAATGAGTGGGGAGTTTAGTAGAAACCATTCAGCACACACCCAAACAATGTTATATATATATATATATATATATATATATATATATATATATATATATATATATATATATATATATATATATATATACTAGCAGTTCCGCCCGGCTTTGCTCGGGCGCTATGTACTGTTCATAATTTTATGTGCATATGCTAAAACATTTCGCAGGGTTTTCTTTGCTTTTTTTCTTTTTGGTGGAAATTGCGTCAGATAAGGCATGAGGCCACTTAATGTAAAGAATTAAAAATAAAATACTGCTTCAAGGTCAAAAACTCTTCCTAATGATTAATGCTATATATGGATAGATTCCAACCCAGAAAACATCAATTCTTTCCTTTTTGTCAGAAATGTGCTGAAACAAAGTATCTTACCTTGAAAACTGTTAAATATAAAGGGCAGCTGTATGTGTGTATGTCCAGCTAAAAGTCCAAAACGACAAAACAAACACCCACAAAGTTAGTATTTTCTTTTACTCTAAACTGGTGCAGATTTCCGGGAGAGGGGTCTGTTGTCTATCTATTTGATGCATTAACTAAGTAACTCTGTTTTCTTTTAATGGATTATTTCCCTCATGCTGACATATTGAATAATCTTTAAAAATGCGGATGTGTGCATATCCTGAGAGATGAATGGGCTGGGCAGATAAGAAAGAGGAGTAGGACAGCGGAAAGAGCTAAACGTTTTAGACTTTTGCCCTGGGCAATGCCGGGTAGCCCTGCTAGTATTATATAAAGGACAGTTTGACGAATGCACATGTGTGAATCGTTCACATGACAGATTACTTATGTTAAGAATAAGTAGGTTTGAAAACAGCTTTTGAAGAATGTGTCAAGCTGGCCTAATAGTTATCATACTTGACTCACTATCTTTAAGTTTTGGTCATAATCTCAACTGTAGTAGTTTTTTTTTTTTTTACTTACAAAAATTGAACTGTTTAGAAAAAACATAATACTTGCATGCACATGTCTCCGTTTCTACCTGCTTTGGCTAGGATTGAAACCGCTATCTTTAGACAATTCTCACCTGGAACTGTAGAGATTCAATGCCTCTGTACACTGCGCCACAGCCCCAAAGGGTGATCACGGTTGGATTTTTTTGTCTTATAAATCAAAGTTTTTGTTCTATTTGGATCTTCGATTCTATACTGAATGGAATTACATATTATTCTTTTTTTGTACCCAAAGCAGGCTAGACGATTAGTTGGCCAAAACGTGGTGAGATAACAACAACTATGGAAGGCAGTAATTACTAAGGATACAGTTAAGAGACTCAGCATCCCTATCCTGTCATGGTTGTTACAAGATGAGATCTTTCCCTGATGCGAGAAACGGAAGTTTTTGTCATATCGAGTGCGGAGAAAAGGGGATTTTGAACATCTGTGGGGTAGTCCGGGCGGAACTTCCGGAGGGGGGGGGGGAGAAAAGAGATAGAAAAAAAGGCATCACGTGGCCGGACAGAAAAAAATCACAGCCGCTACGGGATCTTCTATTCACAAGTGAAAGGTATTTTATTGTGCGCTTTTGTGTTTATTCGATAGTTGCCGTATCACGCGTCATCTCCACAACGTCACAATCAGACAAGCCGCGCCTATACCCCACGTCACGGAACAACCACGTCTTAACAGACGAGCCGTCTCTAAACCCTGCTCTCGCCTCTATACGACCCTTACAAATTAACAAGACTTTATTGTGGCTATTATAGATGCCGGGAAGGATTCAACAATACCTCATCTGATTTGTGGTAAATAAATATATTTCAATCTACTCAGTTATCGTATTCTTGTTTTTGCAACCATACGCATTTCTCGCCCACAATACATAGAATATAACATGGTCAACCACCTGAACAAGGCCAGAGGAATACTTGGCCGAAACATGATGAAGATGAGGATAACAGTTCGCAAATAAATAAACAAATTACTCATCTCAAAGCATTTCAATAAAAAATAATATATAGCCTATCTAGCATCTTCTTACAGTAAACGTACTTGTCAGCAAAATGTTGTTTTGTGAATAAATATGGTATATTTTAGACACATTTAAACATATTTGGCCAGTAACAAAGATAAAACTGATATGGTATAAAACATTATTTCAGAAACACGTAAAGAGAAAATGAAGAAAAGGCAAGGATGAGAAGTTTACTAAAAACTTAAGATTCGTAGACTTAATAAACTTACAGAATAAAATGAACGTTTTTAACTGAAAAATAAATTCTTCTAATAACTATAATGAATGTTACTTTTAAGTCAATGACAGAATACTATGCATCACATTTGATTTGATTTCGAAAAAAAAATGAGAGATGTCTAGTGGGGGATGCCCTTTTCTCTTCTCTGCAACTTCTTTCCCACAGAAGAGACGTTGCGAGACTGTCTCTGCTTTATTGCTATTTTCATGGCATGTGCTCGCCTGAGCTCAAATCTATGGTCCCCCCGCGCCTGACTTTCACAAAAAACACTTGTCTATCTGAAACCACTATCAATAATTTTCCCAACTTTTTATATGTGCTTAAACCCAAACATAGATTCCATGTACAAAGTTTCTTTCTTAGAACTGCGTGCCTGTGGAAGTCTGTTCTGTTTTCCTGCTTTCCAACCGACTACAATATGGTCCAGTGTGAACAAGTTCTTGATGAACCGTCCCCTTAAGTAATTCAATTTACCAAATTTCCACTACTAACGATTACTACAACATTTTTCTATTGACTACTGTATACTCATTAACCCTTATCCTTGAGTGGCCCCTGGGCCTTGATAAGTGGTGACTCCTTTGTAAAAAAAAAAGAAAAAATTAAAAAGTATGCATATGTACGGTAATGCCTTTCTATATAATAGGCTTCCTTAACTACCATAGAGAAAAGTTGGTAAGGACCGCAGACGTCAAATTTTTTTTTTTTTTAATTTTGGCCCCTTAACATTTATTGTTTTGAGCTCAAATCAGATTAAAATGTTTGACCCATGTCCAGGTAACCTAAATCTAAAATTTCAAATGTTTAGACCCAAAATGAGCGGAAGAGTTTGGTAGAGTTTGCAAAACTGATTAAGAAGCTTGCTGCATGTCTGAGTATCCTTTATGTAAAATTTCAAATGTTTACACCCAAAATTGGCTGAATAGTTTGTTAGAGACTGCAAATGTAAATTCTTTTGGACATTGATCCCTTTGGTACCCAAATTTTCGGCTCAAACCGATTAAAAAGCTTGCCCTATGTCTGAATACACTTTATGTAAAATTTCAAATATTTAGACCAAAAATTGACTGAATAATTTGGAAAAGACCACAGAGGTCAATTGTTTTTAAACTTTGACCCCGATTTTAACCCCTTAGCATATATTGTTAAGTTTGATCCATGGCCAAAGAACCTATATCTAAAATTTCAAGTGTTTAGACATAAAACTGGCGGAGGAGTTTGGAAGAGTTCTCAAGGTCGAATCGTTGAACTTTGACCCCCTAACAGCCAATTTCTGGCCGAAAACCGACCAAAAAGATTTTCCCAAATCTCAGTACCCCTTATGTCAAATCTCGAGTCTGTAGACCGAAAATTGATAGAGTTATTTGGTAGGGAAATGTACACAGGCAGACAGACAGATAGTCATACACACGCGCGCGCATTTTCACTTATATATATATATTTGAAAATAATTTCTGACGAGGACGCATCACAGACCGTCTGAAACGCGCGTAAACGATTTCAATGACTTAAAAACATTATTACAATGATCCAAACATAATTCTCAATGAAAAACCAAGATACGGAATAATAAAATAATGTTAAAAAATACACATTGTTGGTGACTACTCCCTTATTTAAATATATATATATATATATATATATATATATATATATATATATATATATATATATATATATATATATATACACACACATGTGCGTGTGCTAGAATTTGTTCAACATAAATGCTACATAATTATGCATGATGTAGAAAATATGCATAAATAGAATTGAGCGTAATAGTTGAATGAAACTAATCACCCAATAAGAAAGCATAAAAATAAATAATTAATAAAAGTTCGCATTCAAAGGAATATAAAAATTAGTTAACTATAACTTTTTAATAATTAATAATTAGAAAAAGTACACTTTTAATATCAATGTCAGTGCGAACAAAATCTCAACTTTATATATATATATATATATATATATATATATATATATATATATATATATATATAATTATTTACTATAATAATTATTAAATACCTACTACAGACACTAGTGTTTAATTTGTTGGGGATCATCAGTGCAGGGTGTCCCGATTAACACCAGTCGATAGATTCGAACGCGGCGACATAAGCAATAATCTAATCCACTCGGTTACCGTTAACTGCGAGAAATGCTGTTGAATTTTAAACATTTTATTTTTTAGATGTTAACGTCTTAACGTCTTGTCAGAGTGATCTAATATTATATGATGTATCTGCGCATAAGAGTTTATATATATATATATATATATATATATATATATATATATATATAATGAATGACAACAGTCTATATTCCAAAGTTCATGATGTTGATCATCTTAAAATTTATTCCTTTAATTCAGTTGGCATTTACAATTCTTGACAGTATCTGTTTCGTAGCATAAAACCAATCACTTAATTACTATAACAATCAATGAATCTATTTTGCCCTTAACTCATCAGACGAAATAGCAACAATCAATCCATCAAAAGGAAAACAAAGTGCGTTTTGTCATGATTGAAAATCTGAAAATTGACAGAGAAGCGGTAAATACCGTATACTATGGACTTGGATCGGCAGATAGCAAGAGTTGTACGGCGATGCATCTCCGACCTCGCTCGTTGAACATTGTGTCACTATTAGACATGATAGACGGCTCCTATCGCACTGGGGATTTGTACACAACTGGTCAACTCTGCAACAACAACAACAAAAAAACGGGTTTATCAAACGGAAATGAAATAATGTCGTCTTTTCTAGCGCGACAATTTTATCGTATGTACTTGAGTTTTGATATTTAATTTTAAAAATAAATTTTATCAGATTGAAAATATTTTGGATAGTCTGTTGAAAGATTTGAAGAAGTAGGTTAAAATATTTTGAGAAATTTTTAGATTTTTGGGAAGGGGTTCAAATTTTTAAATAATAAATGAGGTATTTGGGATATATTTTAAACATATTTTAAACATGTGTCCAAACATTAGCAACTAATAAATTAGTAAATACGTAAATTCCTATAAATCTATAACTAATTTCCATAAGATAATGTTGTCTTAATCGGTATTTATAAAATTATTGGGTGACGTTTTTAATATATGACGGCTTACTACGATTTTTAAAGCCAGTTTAAGTGTATTTCTACTCGGCACTTTAAATGTTTCCAAATTCCATTTCAAATTTGAATGCGACACACTTTTTTGCAACTGCTAACAAAAGATTAAAACGCCTAATGCATTATGGTGGATTTAATTCCGTGATTATGTATTCTTTTAAATAGTATTTTTTAAGTCTTCTTATTGCATTTTATTTTTATTTCTATTAATCATCGATTAACTTCTGATACCGGTAATATGTGAGTCACGTAGAGGCGAGAAACAGACAAATACCAACACACAAGAAGATAATTTTATTAATATTGAAATAAATCTGTCAAATGAGCCCTTTACTGGCCGTGGGTTTAATTCATCGCAACATTGACCAGCGGAATCGGCTTTCGTGTCGGTAGTCGTGAGAGCATTGTGCATTTGCCTGGAGGTCAGCTCAGCAAGGTGGATAATTACGGTGGCGCTCACCATCCGCTGCCCTATTTTCACTGCCTACCAACACCATCTGGAATGAAAACCCAGCGGCGTTTTGTAACAAAGACGGCGTCCGGGCCATAAAAGCAGTCAAGAAAGACAGGGAGAGAGGGGTGATGTATAGAGAGAGTATGGGAAGAGAGAATGTCAAATCGATCACCTGTGGATATTACCATTGATTTTTAATCTCCCTTCACTTGACCGGAATGCTTCCTTCTTCTCCAAAGGAATGGCGCTTCGGGATACGTTTGTTTTGTGTGTGTGTGTGTGTGTGTGTGTGTGTGTGTGTGTGTGTGTGTGTGTGTGTGTGTGTGTGTGTGTGTGTGTGTGTGTGTGCGCGCACGCGCGTGTATGTTCAGACGCGCAAATGTACGTTTACAAGCAAGCGCGTGTGAGTTGCTTTTCCGTGAACGAAAGTGAGAAATAGACACGCAATCAGATCAGCTGCACATATACTACCACGTCGAATCAGAATGGACCTGAGAGTAGTAGCAACTAAACGGTCATTCGGCAGTTTGCACTTACCATTGAGTACTAACAACCTCATTCTGGTCATGAGTGACCAGGAAATTTCGAGGAAATGATAGATTTAAACTTCTTCCTATAAACGAGGCCCTGGTTACTCTGAATGAATGACTTGAAAAAGAGAAATCTGTATTATCTCTTTTTATATATTCAATACGCTTTTAATAACGTCTTTCTTATTCTGATGGCTATCAATGAACTTCCGGTAGAAACATTTATAAAGGCCTTCTTGCAATGGTTACCAATGGACTTCCGGTTAAAGCATTTATAAACAATTTTTTATCTTCTCGTTTTATGTCGTTTTTTTTTTTTTTTTTTTTAATCTGGCTGAGATAAGCATAACTCGACCTTTGTTGACAGATTAAGAGGAGAAAATATAAATCTATATTATTTTTAATATGTAATATGTCTATAACAACAGATGGTACTCGTTATTGAAGGGGAAGGTTGAAAATTATCGATGATTGTTATCCACGCAATCCTAACGTACTACCTAATAATATGTACAAATCTTAAATGAAAAGAATTGATGAAAAATGTTACGAGACAAAACGTTAGTACTTTCCGAGCAAAGTATAGTATCTGTTTGCTATTACACTTTTCTTTCTTCTGTTCTTGATTAATAAATGAGGAATCTTTCTAGACGGAGGCAATTTTTTATTTTTGTCTCAATCCATCGTGACCCTTTTTGCTAAGCTAGATTTTCCACACATTCAAAACAGATCTTGTCTAACTATACCCTCGTAGGAAAATAAGCAAATAGGAAACATGAAAATTTTACGGGACAAAACGTCAGTATACTCTTTGGCTTTTTTGGCTAGGAACAAAGTGCAGTATCTGTCCTAATACTGCACTTCATCTTTTCTATCTTCGATTAGTGAAGGAGAAATGTGTAAAAAGAGGACATTTTTATGGAAATGAAAAAAGTCGTCAATTGTATAATAAAAGGGTTACTGCAGAGACATCCACCCTGTAGGACTTATTAGGTATGTAGAGAAACACGTTATCATTGTTTGGTTATAAAGGTAAACGTATTCTACAATTTATGTCTCCCCCCCCCCATTATAAGATTTACACCAGTCACTCGTCTAGCTACAACAAATGCTAACAATTATGTACTAGCAGGGAGACACGACGTTGCCATGGATTAAATGATGATCAACGAATGTTTCACACCTATATTTTAATTGTCATCAAAATTGGTGAAATCGATCGATTACCCGCTCTAGTTGGGGGCCCATCATGATGCACCAGGAGAAAGCTTACATGTCCCCCTCCCCACGCATTGACTTAGTCCACAATGCATTGTAGGTTATATTGCACCGTGGAGAACCTACTATGGATTTTATAAAATTACTAGCGAGGGGTACCCGGCGTTGCTCGGGTGTTTGGAGGTGTGTGTGGAAACTCCGGGGGGGGGGGGTAAAAAAAGTAAGTATGAGGATCGAACCCGAACCGCTGAGGCAAAGTTGTAAATTAAAGTGTGAAAAAAAAAAAACAGTGCGACGTTAACAATTGCCCCACCGCGAGATGCTAACGGAAACACGTTTGAAATTATTTAATTACTTGGATTTAGCAGGTGCCCGTTTTAATGAGTTAATGAGGTCAAGTTTGACTGCGGAATTTTTATTTTCCCAAGATGTTATAGGAAAAAGACTAACCCACATGCGGCGAGCGACAAATGTTGAATATTTATCTTCCCGGAATCGAGCAAATTAAATAGACAGGCGAGCTTCGTTGTTAACTGTGAGATATTACGATTTATATGTGATATAAAAAGCTTTTAAAAGTTGTGAACCGACCGACCGCTTCTCTGAAAAAAAGCCTTTTGTAGAAAAACAGAAAAAGCGAACACACATACAAATATACATTTTCGCTTTTATATTTATAGATTAGATTATATACTATAATTGTTTGAATTAAAGTTTAAAATGCAAAAGTCAAGTATCATGCTTCAATTATGCTCTAAACAAAAGCAGTCATTTCGAACGCGCCTCTGTCATATCAAAGAACCTACTGTTGATTATATATGGCTGGTCTTAATGCTTGTGAGATGATAATGGCTTGAATTTAAGTTTAAAATGAAAAGGCCAAGTACCATGGTGCAATTGCGCTTTAAACAGAATCATTAATTTCGAATGTGATCCTATCATATCAAAGTACCTACTGCTGATTTTATATGTAAGACCTTTCGACTTGTGTGTAATAAAACTTCTCAAATGCACTTGTGATATTAGGCTGTGTCAGGTGTTATCTTTGGTCAAAATCGCCTGTTACTTTTTTCAGCGGATTATTTCGAATATCGATTATCGATACTTATCGAAGACATTCCGATATGAAACCTACCTAAGAATACTGCTAAACACATAAGTACCTTCATGTGCAATTTCATAAAAGTCGGCCCAGCTGTTTTGGAGTCCATAGGGAACGAACTTACACACACAGAGACAAAGTTCCTTTTATATAATAGATAGATAGATAGATAGATAGATACATACATACATACATACACACATACATACATACATCTATGCCTAAAAGCAAACTTATAGTTCATGAGCAGAGTTTCTATTTTAGGACTGTCCGACCGCGGAACACAATACCACGGATCTGCTTCCCACTTGACTATAACATGATCGTCTCCAAGTTTAAGTAAACAAGTTCCTGTTGGGCCGTCCTTGTAAATAAGCAAACACTATGCAAGTTCAACCACCACTGTGTTGTTTTACCGGTAACTTGGGACACATTAAGCCTTATCATCGAGTGGTGTTTAAGCCTTCATGGGCAATGGCCACTCCCCAGTAAAAAAAAATCTATTTTAAAGTCATAATGGAAGAATCAAGTAATACAGGGTGACCCCCCCCCCAAAAAAAAAACAGAGGCTATTCAATTGTTTTTCTGAGCATTTTACAGTCAACGGAGAAAAAAGGCCTAAGACCCTTCTGTTTTGATGTGATGTTTTGAATATAATAAACTAGTTATGATCAAAGTTTCATTTCATTCGGACAAAACACTAAGAAACGGGGCCTAATTAGAGTTGGGGCCCGTTTTTTTTGGGGGGGGGTCAACCTGTATGCATGTACTATAAAAATAGGTTTGGCAAAGGACGAGACAAGTCTATCAAGTATTGTCTAATTAACGTTAAAAATTGTCTGCTGAAAAAACTTTCTGGCTGGATAACGTATTGTATGGGAATTTAGGCAAAGAATACCGGTTTATATAGACACCAGAGAGCGTCTTCCCTTAGGGGAGAGAAAGACAGAGATGTTTCGGCCTTGACAAGAAATGTAAGGTTTTATCCCGGATGAGAGCATTGTCCCACTATGAGACAAAGTAGAATTTTAACCACTTTTTAAGTGAGAACCAAATTATTGTTGTTCTGTATTGCGATGTTATATGTGATGTAACGTGACTTTCATGTTTGTCAAGTTGTAATAAAAATGTGTATTTATGCGCTTGCGAACTATGTGCGTTTGTTAAGTATTCATGTTTGTAAGCATTTCTAGTTTCAGTGATTCAACCGACTATAAAACACATAACGTTTACAACAGTATTAACTATTCCGCAAGTGAGAAAATGCTGGCGCAAAAGAATATAAATTTTGATTATATGAGTATAAAAACATTTCTATCTAGAAGCAATTACTACTTTTTTATCCAAATCCAGAGTTCCTGGATTTATCCCATATTAAAACCTGCATTGTGTCTAACTCTACCAGTGACAAGACTAGTAGGCACTGTAAACATTACTTCAAATTCGAGCCGATGGTCAACAATCTGGGAATAATTTCACCTGTGGAACACCGTTCCTTTGGCCTACTTCCAGGTCGAATACAATATGGTAGCCTTCAAGTCTAATGCAAACAAATTCTTCTTGAACTGTTACTTTAAATAATTAAATTATACCCAATTTACACCATTAACGATGGCTACACTACCATCTTACATTCATTAATCCTTATCCTCGAGTGCCCTTCGGGCCTTGATAAGCGGTGACTTTTTGTAAAAACAAGTATGATGAATCATAGAGTAAATGTGCTATTGTAGTGACTACGATGATTCTAGCTAAGACTAGAATAGACAGAGTATTAACCCATTCCCACACTTTTGATGCTCTTGTGAATAATGTGTTGAATTGCAATTTTAGTTTATAAAAAATAAATGATTAAAAGATGTCGTATGTGCTCTGTTCCTATTTACAATGCCTCCCCACGGGACAGAGTTAGACACCAGGGTCGTTTTTTTAACGTGGAGAAAAGGAACAAAAATAAAAATTGTTCTCAGTCGTGAAGGATTTCTCCTCCACTGACAGAGAACAAGAAATTGAAGTGCAGCATCTAAAGAACAGATACTACACTTTGATCTTGTCCTGAAGGCCAAGTAAACCAAAATGTGCTCTGTTTTCGGCCAGGCGAAAAAAAAGGCCCTTCTTAACTGGGGTAACTTTTTGTCCCACCCAGAGTGCTCCTTTATTTGGGGGAAGGAGAGGGTGGGGGCGGATAAACATAAAACAACCGACAGTGTGTCATACTTTGTCCTCGTGGAGAGGCAATTAAATAGGAATTTTGTATCGAGCGAAAAAAAAACACTCTAGTACTACGTTGTGTGGGTGTAATAATAAGCACGTGTATTTATCGTAGGGCGTAACGATAGACAAGAACGACAAAATAACACGTCAAAATTTGTAATAGACACAACAGAGGAAACATCACACATACAAAACGCATCCACACACAAACTAACGTTATTAATATTTGCTAATCATATTACGTAATGATAGGAGCCGCGTTTCAAGTGTCAGGGTTTATAGGTCAAGAGTCAGAGACGGACACCAGGCGGAGGTTATGAAAGCACGTGACTTCCAAATGGATCTGTTTCTCTTCGTGTCTCTCTCTCTCTCTCTCTCTCTCTCTCTCTCTCTCTCTCTCTCTCTCTCTCTCTCTCTCTCACTCTCTCTATCTATCTATCTATCTATCTCGTTTTTTTATTTTTTTCTCTCTGTCTCTCTCTCTCTCGTTCTCTCTATCTCTCTCGCTCTCTCTACCCCATCTCTCTCTTTCCCTCCCTCCCTTCTCTCTCACTCGGCCGGCAATATTTTAATCAGAGAATAAGTTTCTGACGGCACTTTTCTGAGGGTGATGGATGGACAGTCCACGCAGATGGTGGAAATGAAATCTCTCTCTCTCTCTCTCTCTCTCTCTCTCTCTCTCTCTCTCTCTCTCTCTCTCTCTCTCTCTCTCTTTATATATATAATTGATTTCCCCATTAATTTCGACGTATGAG
Organism: Euprymna scolopes; assembly: GCF_053919585.1. NCBI lineage: Eukaryota > Metazoa > Mollusca > Cephalopoda > Sepiida > Sepiolidae > Euprymna > Euprymna scolopes. The sequence goes on along the minus strand of NC_136504.1, from coordinate 40,774,267 downwards.
ATCCGCATAAAAACTAAATTGTCCGAAATTCACACAAATAATTTGTTTTAAATGATAAAGGCTTCGTGGAGCGCCATTAACACTTGAGACCCGTTTACCGGCGTTGCCTGGAGGAAGCATGCCCCCTTCTCGTTAAAAATTAAACTACGGTTGTTGTTGATGGCCAACTCCCAACTTCCTCATGTTAAAATTTCGGGATAGACACCCCCAACTTCACCATGTAAAGAACGGCTTTCAGAATAGACACCCCATTTTTTGAATAGGGTATGAAAAAATTTTTGCCTCATATTTAACCTTGATATACGTTGTCAGCATACCGACCCGCAAATACTATAAATAAAATTAAAAAAAAAACAATTGGGGGTGGCAGTGTCGGTCGGAGAAAAGTGGATTTGTTCATTGTGCTGGCGGCCACTGAATTACAGTGCATAATACAGGTCTTTATATCTCAAAAACTACTTGTCTTTGCCGAATTTAAATGAGATCATCTTATTCAGCATAGTCGAAAACCTTTAAAAGTAGTCATTTTAAAGAAAATTGTGGAGGTGGAGCTAAGATAAAAATTTATCTACAATAAGAACAAAAACAAACTTAATATCTGTGCAGTGTCGATAATTAGTCCGGAGAAGAGAATTAAACAAAATACTTCACAGAAAGTATAATGGATCAGAAAACAAATATATAACAAATTCCGTAGGCAATGTAATTTAGTTTAAAACTTATCTGCAGAAAATATCGGGACGTTAACTAGCTACTTTGACTGAGAGCGTTCGAAGAAAATAATGGCCGAAATCACGTGGCAAATCAAAATTGCGAAATATAAAACGTCGGGCCACGACTGAGACAATTTTTATTTTTGTTCCTTTTCTCTACATTAAAAAACGACCTTGGTGTCTAACTCTATCCCGTAGAGAGGCATTGTAAATAGGAACAAAACACGCATTCCGCTGCTATTGAAAGAGAATCGACCATTTAATTGGAATTTGAATAAAAAAAAATTAAATAAATAAATAAAATCGACCGATTTTCTTTGGAGGGGTGCTATAAATTTTTTTTTTTCGTCTTCTCTTTTGCTGACTATTTATTACGCACAAAGAAGTGGTAAAAAAGCAAATATATAACAAATAAAAGTTATCAAAGGGCAGATAAGTTACTCTTCTACGAATAAGTTTTTAGTGTTTTTACTCACTTTATGGCCAACAAATGGCCGCTACTAGACACTTTTTTTTTTCGAACGCTTTCAATCAAAATAGCCCGTTAACTTATTTGTAAGCGGTTGACACGATAAGTAACATGACTGAGACCTAGATAATCGTTGGAAAATATACAAGTAATTATAATCGTCAACAGTAATCAAAATGTAAAAAAATAAGAAAAACGTAATAAAAACGCGCCCCCCCCAAAAAAAAACTAAAGCAAAACAAAAAATAGTATAAGGGTAAAAAGCCTCTCCAAAATCGATAAATAATGGTATCCGTAAATGTTGCCTTTTTTCGGGGCTTTCTTTTTTTTAAGTGAGCGGGGGGGTAGTGCTATATAAGCACTTTGTGCATAGATAAGTGTAAGGTTACTAGTATTTAATTTTCTTTTTATGGGCGGTTATTACATTTGTATTTGTTTTTTTTTGTTGTTTTCTTTAGCACGATGGCCTTATATAGAGAGCGACGCCATATTGGAAAACTTTACGAGTGTTTGCTTATGTACAAAGAAGTAGATTCCGTAATAATTTCGGAACGTGTTAATCTTTAAACGTACACCAGCCTTATTTTTAAAGCAAAGTAAATAACGTAACAGGACATAGAAAAATAAACCACAATTAATAAAAACGAAATTGAGGCAGACATACAGACCGACAGACAGACCGATGGACAGACCGACCGACAGACCGACCGACAAACAAACCGACAGACAAACAGACAGATTGACAGACAGACATATAACGATTTATATATTAGATAAAGCTAGGTGACTTTTTACAGTAAGCGATGCAGTTATTATCATAAAATGTAGACACGACAAATCGATTCAGACTCGAAGACTGAAATTTCTGTTTATAATGACTGATGATGGCCGAATGGTCAGTTATTTTTTAAGTTTATTTCATTTCAAAAATAACAATTTTGTCATTTCTTTGACTTAGACAATCGTTGGTGAAAATAGAAAAACACTCGTAGCTGGTTATAAAAAATATGTCGTTTACTTTTTGTAAATATAAGCTTTTAGTTTTCAATGACAGATTGACAAATCTAATCGCGGTGTGACGGGGTTGGTGGGTGGTGTGCAGAAGACTGTGTTGCACCTCTCTCATGTCGTTGTGTCGACTCTCTCTTTCTCCCCTCCTGTGTATCTCTTTTTATTTGGCCCAGATGATGACGACACATTCCGATTGGCATTGTTTCGCAAAAATGTGGTCACTCGCTGATCAGAGATTTTCCGTCCTAAAATTTGATCTCATCGCGCGGGCCCTGTATAGACTTTTTGACCGACTTTTTTGTTTGCCGTCACTTGACCATACAGGCATTCCGCACGTGGCCTTTGGTCACGTTTTCTGGCCAAATTTATTGTTTAACCTCACTTCCCGGGATCTGAATATTAAAGAAATAAGTGAACATGCATGGTCCTCCGTGAGTGCACAGTGAACGAGGCATGAAAAAATTACTAAGTTCAGCATTTGCCCCCCATCAAAAAAAAAAAAAATTAGCCCCCAAAGTCCCCAGGGGACCTCAAATCCTGGTGAAAATTAACAAAGGGTGCAGTTTTAGGCCTTAACATGTGTAAATTTGAATTCTGCACCATGCATAAAAAGAAATGACCAAGCCCATCATTTGCACACACTCCCATTTAGTTCAAAAAGTCCTCAAGGCCTTAACATATTTAAATTTGAGTTCAGCACCATGTAAAGCTGCTAAATAAATATACACAAAAAATATAGACAAACAAAATTATATAGAAATCAGTTAGCTACAACTTTTCAGACAGTTTAATCAAATTTTTTTTAATAAGCAAAAAAGTATCAATTTTAGCCATCTTAAGTCGAAAGGCACCCCTAGGGAGGCAACCGGAGTTTTCCCGGAAAATCTGTTCTGTTACTTATTTACTCATATCATATCTAATGTTTGTGCAAAATTTCAAAAAATTCCAAGGCGTAGTTATTGAGAAAAGTGCGGACAGACGAACAGACTAACGGACAAGGGTGAATTTACAGGTCCACCCTCCTTTTGTCAGGGGATCCAAAAACTTTTATGCCGGTTAATTAGATTAAATAAATAATATTGGAATTTAACTAATGGATACTAATATTATCAACTTGAAATTGAGTTATAAAAATTATTGCGAACTTAGATCTGGTACTGCGTTAGCTTGTGGCAAAACGGTAAACATTAGCTGAAGTTTTAAAACATTTGTTTTTAAATCTAAATATAATAAAGCGAGTGTTGAAAAGAATTATTTAATAAAAAATTGAAAAAAAATGTAATTAATGAAAAATAATAAATAAAGTCATTAAAAACTGCTCTTAACCTAACAGTTTAACCCGCGATTACCGGAAGTCTGGAAAAGAAATAAGGTAGGTACAATAGAAAGAAAAGAAAAGAAATGCCGGCTACCCATTATTACAAAGTCCTAGGAATTTTTGTAAGGCAAGCGTCTTTTAAAACCTGTTTGATACACTTTATATATATATATATATATATATATATATATATATATATATATATATATATATATATATATATATATATATATATATATATATACTTTTGTTTTCTTTTTGAAAAGGTGAGGTATTTTTCCCCCGAAATTAATCAAAGTTCCATACCACCAACGGACTTTATATACACCGGACATACCAGCAACTTGGTTATAAAATAATTATACATCGACGTGATGAATGCTAGATGAATAAACAGTCAGACATTTCTCTACTCAAACATACCTTTCTACTTGTTTGTTTATTTTTCTTTTCTTTACACGATTATCCACTTATTTTGTGCTTCCTTTATAAAATTAAATATGTTTTCATGCCAAAGTGTCAACATGTTTTTTTTTTTAACTACTTGTCCTGAAAGTCCTTGAAATATGGTATAATAAAATTATGGGGTGTCCATTCGCACTTGACCTCCATAGAATGGAAATATGTCACAAAGTTTAACAAGGTTTTTTTTTAATATAGATCAACAGAATATTGTGATAAGTGTTTCAGTGTGAAAAGGTATGGTATAATAAATTATGGGGTTTATCTATTTTATTTTTACTTTCATCATATTTTGCTTTGGTTTTGATACCCCCAAATTCAACCCAAATTTACAACCCTTCCTTTTCATAACCTAACATACTTTCATAAATCAGAGTCGATTTTCTGTAGGCTGTTTTTGAACCCAGTCAACAGCGGGTACTTTTGCTAGTATATATATATATATATATATATATATATATATATATATATATATATATATATATATATATATATATTTATATATAATGTCGTCAAAGAATAAATACTCGCCGTCTTAATAAGAAAGATCCTGATTCGTGTGCTTTAACAAATTGTCTTTTCTACGCGCTGATGAAGCCCAGTTGTGCAAATTACAATTGATGAATTATTACATACTTGTATGCCAACACTGGGACTGGAGCAATTGTTATCAATAAAAAAACTAACATTACGAAAATGAGTAAATACTTGACTGTCTGTTTTTTTTAACGTGGTATCTTTATATATATATATATATATATATATATATATATATATATATATATATATATATATATATGCAAAGAGAGAGAGAAAGAGGGAGAGAGACAGAAAAACGGATAGAGAGAGACAGAGATATAGACAGAGAGAAAGAAAGAAAGGTGTATATAGAGATAGATACGTAAATAGATCGAAAAGGAACCTGAAAGTATATGTGTCACGCCCCCATCCTATCTTCAGAGACCCATATATCATTTCACACAGACACACATGAAAGGGTTTTTTTTTTTTTACTCATTTTTTCATTTTTCAGCAAAACTTTTCTATCACCCCTCTCTCTCATCCTTAAAAAAATAAAAAAATAAATAAAAAGAAAAAACGGACTGAACATACCAACCGAAAACTGTTTACACAGTTCGGCTCTGTTTGGTCGTTTCTATGGTCAAAAGTATTTTATCTCGGACAGGGTCAGAAGGACTAATTGAAAACGCATGCGATTGGAGGTCAACTTTGTGGGAGGGAAAAAAGGAGAGAAGAACGGCTATCACGGGTTCAAATTTAAAAACCAGACCAGCTTGACCATTTGACCTCGATCGACTAGTTGCCCCACGTAAACATTCTCCTCATCTAGTCGGATGGCAAACGAATTACATGTAAAGTTATCAATTCACAGAAAAGTAAAATAAACTTAGCTATTCTCATTCTAGTCTGTAGAGTTAACGATTGATTTGGCTTGGTTATTTCGTTTTATATCAACCTTTTGGGGTTTATTTAATATCGAATCCAGTCATTTTGGTAAAGGTTCTTAATGTTTCAATCTCTTTTATATCTTCAAATTCTTTGCTTTTTTTTTTGTTTTACGGCATATCAATCCTTTTCGTGTTATTGAATGCTGGGTTCAGTCGTTTTGGTAACAGTTTTATGCTTAAAATTCTTTATAGCTTCCAGTATTTATTCATAACAAGTGCAACATGTCGCATACGAGCGTGTATGAGAATATCAACATTAGCTGAAGGATGGATGGTAAACAATTTTATTAGTAGCAGGAGCAGCGTTTGGGCGCGTATGCAAATTGGCAAGTGTGCTCGGGCTTCAGTCTGAAGAAAAAGAAAAAAGAGACATCACGTGGTCGGAGAGAAAAAAGTTGACGCAGAAGGAGACGGACGTGTAAAATAAAGACGTAAAGACGAGATGTGGCCAGCGTGCCGTCGGAAGAAAGAAAAATGCAACCTAGGGGAGATAGACTTGTGGCCCCACAGTGGCAGCGAAAGACTTTTTTAAGTGGTGTCGAGACGGGAGATTAACGGTAATAAATGATTTTGTTAAAAAAGAGAAAAAAAATGCCGACTCGGATTTTTATTTATTTATTTCTTTTGTTTGTTTGTAACTCCGACGTTATACTAGCGGGAACTGTGGAAATTCCACCGCGGCATCTTTTATGCGTAATGCATTGCTGCTGGACGTTCAGCGTAAATGGAGACCCCGCGGTATTATTGCAGTCCTTTTGTTGAAACTGTAAACTTATTTATTTAAGTAATCTGGTTAATGTAGTGTCAGAATATATTTGGTTATTATGGTTTATATTCAATATCCTTATAAGAGTCTGTAACATTCTTCCATTGTGTGGACGGATACCCCACAATATCATTCTACCATCTTTAGACAGAACAGATACTACCCTAGCCAGAAGACCAAGATGGTATGTTTTACTTTTACATACGGCATAAAAATGGCAACATTTAATTTAATTTATTTTACATTGCATGTTCGGTGATCGGGAGATCCTATTTATTAAAAAGGAGGATAGAAGGTGATTTCATACTACGCATATGAAATTATCGTATCGATACTAACTTAATGAAATTATCGTATCGATACTAATTTAATGAAATTATCGTATCGATACTAACTTAATGAAATTATCGTATCGATACTAATTTAATGAAATTATCGTATCGATACTAACTTAATGAAATTATCGTATCGATACTAATTTAATGAAATTATCGTATCGATACTAATTTAATGTTCGTAGTGTTATCACCTTCTATCCTCCTTTTTAATAAATAGGATCTCCCGATCGAATAATTTATGATCTGGAAACCGTGACATACGTACGTACGTACATACGCACGTTAAAGATACGACTGTATTAATATGCAGATATTTGCTTTTTACGGCATATCAATCCTTTACGAGTTATTTAATGCTGAATCCAGTAATTTTGGTAAAGTTTTTATCTTTAACTTTCTTTATATCTTCGAATATTTATTCATGTTAGGCTTGATTGTTTCGTAAAGAAAAATTGTATTTTTTTTTGCTTCATTTTTGATTTAGCAGAACATGATTGAGTTTTACAAAGAAAAGGGGAAAAAGAAATAATATCGATGTTTGGTGCATTTTAAGTCAGGAAGCTGACATCTTCAGACGGCCTGATCTGGTAGCATCAGGGTGATGTTAACGAGGAAACAATTTCGACGATGTTTTACTATCTCTATGAGTAAAAGAAAGGATGAAAATAACAAATAGGCAACAAATACATGTTACCAAAGGCAAGATAAGTTACTCTTCTACTTAATTGTCTAAGTTTTTTTTTGTTTGTTTTAAAACATATAAAGCGTTTTTATATTCATTTTTATCTTTTCATTCTAAGTCTTATAAAATCTACGAATTGAATATGACGCTGATTTTTTTTTATCGGTGTGAAGCTGTTATAATTGCTCAAAAACGAAAATTAAACAAAATTACAGCTAATAATATAGACATATTGATTGAAAATTGGTGAAGGTTATTAGCTGTACTTTTGCTTAATTTTCAATTTTTGAGTTATTAAACGTACAGCATCGCAGTTTCTCGTTGCCATTTTGAAAAAATTAATAATAATAATAATAATAATAATAATAATAATAATAATAATAACAATAATGATAATGATAATAATAATGATGATAATGATAATAATGATAATAATGATAATAATGATAATAATAATAATAATGATAATAATGATAATAATAATAATGATAATAATAATAATAATAATGATAATAATGATAATAATGATAATAATAATAATGATAATAATAATAATAATAATGATAATAATAATAATAATGATAATAATAATGATGATAATGATAATAATAATAATAATGATAATAATAATAATAATAATAATGATAATGATAATAATAATAATAATAATAATGATAATAATAATAATAATAATGATAATGATGATAATAATAACGATAATAATAATAATGATAATGATAATAAAAATAATAATAATAATAATAATAAAAATAATAATAATAATAATAATGATAATAATAATAATAATAATAATAAAAATAATAATAATAATGATAATAATAATAATAAAAATAATAAAAATAATAATAATAATAATAATAATAATAATAATAATAATAATAATAATAATAATAATAATAATAATAATAATAATAATAATAATAATAATAATAATAAAGTAAATCCCGTCGTACTTATATTGGATTATTCAAATGCAGTAAAAACACGTAAAACTCATTTAAAACAATAAAATCTTTCAACTAAGTAGAAATAGCAACTTTTATTGACTTTGCTGACATTTATTTGTTTCCTACTCGTTAATTTAACTCTCTTTTTAACTTAATTTCAAACTTGTTTGTGACGAATTGACAAAAACTTATCATTAAACGTTAGGCGCGATAAAATACAGAGAGCCTGGAACTTCATCTATATGAAAAGAATGTTTAGAACTCTAAAATCAAACGAGAATACCGGGCGGTATATATGCCAATTATGTGATTTTCGGACGATGCTCTCTTTTTCTCTCTTAGCCGGCGAGATTTCCACAAGGAAAGACGTGCGTACGTGCGAAATGGGCATCGGGCGGCTTATGCAGCGAGAAGGATTATATGTCGATCCTCTCTCTCTCTCTCTCTCTCTCTCTCTCTCTCTCTCTCTCTCTCTCTCTCCTTCTCTCTCTTTGTGTCGCCCATGCGCAAACACTTTGTTTGACAGACGAAACCGAACTAGTATTAGTGACGATTAGTTTCCAGATCATTTTCTTTCGTACGCATGACTAGTGAATTTTCTAGTCCAGGTGTCTTCAAAGTTTTCGAACGGATGGGGGGGGGACATATTATATTTTAGGTTTACATGGGCCAAAATTAAAAAATAAATTTACCAAGTTCCTTCGATCCCAGATCACAGTGTAGTGTCTGTTCTGAGCCAACACTTCACCTTTCTTTTCCTCGGTCAGTGGAAGAGAAATTCTTCACGACTAAAACAATTTTTATTTTTGTTCTTATTCAGAGTGTCCCTTTATGGGGAGCTGGATGCCGGCCTTGTGTTTAACACTGCCTTCGTGGGGAAACAAGTGAATAGGAACTATAAAACAGACCATTTGTTTCAAACGTCTGGATCAGTGCAGAATTTTCCGTTAAAAGATTACCATTCGAGAATCCTTTCACGTCTGTCATTATTCGTTAGAAGAAGAAGAAGAAGAAGAAGAAGAAGAAGAAGAAGAATGCTGTTTTGTTGAGTGAAGCTGGTGCAGAAAACCCGCATTTTAAAATCTTTTTTCTGAACAAAAAGAAAACTCACACATTATTTCCACAAAAACTTAATAGAACCTACAAAGAATGCGACCAACTTCAGAGTAGTACGCAAAAGAAAAATCATTTGGTTTACCCCTCCCTTCAATCAAATGGTTAAAACCAAATCGAAAAACATTTCTTAAATTTCATTAAGCTACACTTCCCCTTCGATCATACTCTTCACAAATTTTTTCATAAAACACCATTAAATTAAGCTACAGTTGCATCAATGACTTAGAAAAAATAATAAAAAACATAATAAAATTTTAAATGATAAAACAGAATTTAATCATAGTAAAAAAAATAAACATGTAGTTGTATGAGTAAATCTTAATAACCCTTCAAACAAAACTGTCTAACAATCAAGTGAATATTAGAGCAAAGGAGGATCTTACCACCAACAAATTTTATATTGGACAAACAAGCAATACTTGCAAACAAAGATATAATGGCCATAAAAGTTCCTTCTATGAATCCAAATTATAGTGATAAGACATTATTGTCTTCATATCACAGAGATCCAGTAAGAAAAAATTTAACACAAATTGTTAACTGAATCTTTAAAAAAAAAAAATCTTGTTAATCACTAAATTCTGCTTGTTTTTTTGGGGGGGTGCTTAAATGAATAACTCTCGGAATTTATTAATTGATTATATAATATTATAAATTGAACTTTTTTTATTCTTAATGTTGCAATATTTTAAGTTATAAATTTATTATATTTTTTACTAGAATATCTTGTCCTTTTCTTTTCCAGTTTTAACAACTAGTTCTTTACTTTCCATGTTTAAGCTTAACCATATAACTTTTCACGCTCGCATTTTCTACTGTAATCCATGATTTTTCAAAGATTCTAGTAAATTTACTTGTTCTTTGTTTAATTTAAGTCTTTTTTTTTTGCCCCATAATTTAATAGCAATGTACGGCACTTGTCCGCTTTCAATAAAATACCCCCAATTATCTCCCTTTCATGCTTTCATTCTTTCTGTTTCACGAGTTACTTCTCTTTTCGCAACTGTAGTCCCTGAAGCGACGATGTTGCTATGGAAACCAATCATAAAAAGCGCTGCTCACGGCCTTACATATTTTTACGATTTTAAACAGCAGAAAATTCATCATAACGTTTGTTTTACTGAACGAAAATTGAATTTTTTTCACAATATAGCTGAGAAGGTGATCCATAAACTGTAATAATTGTTTGAAATTTGGTCGAAAAATAAGTGAGCGGTAAAGCTTTAAAGCAGTTCGAAATGACTAAAACTGCCATTTAACCATATATTCAAACATTATCGTATCAGGTTTCGATCCTGGCTTTAGATAGTTGCTTATCTAGCCGCACTGATGAGCTGTAAAACAGCGAAACAGTACTGTATGTGGATGACTATAATGCCCCTTAGCTTAGGTTGAGCATTTGGGAAGTGATATATAAATTACTATTAGCGTATGAAGCGATGTTCTTTGTGTAAACAAATTCAGCTTAGGTATTTTGGACAATGTCAAAATATTGTTAATTCACTGCCCACATAGCAGCATAGTATAGTGCAACGGTTAGAAGTTCCGACTATCGTTTGGGCGATCGGGTTTCGATCCTGGCTTGACGTAGTTACTTGTCTAGCTGCACTGATGAGCTGTGAAACAGCGGAACAGTACTGTATGTAGATGACTATATATATATATATATATATATATATATATATATATATATATATATATATATATATATATATACTAGCAGGCTGCACGGCATTGTCCGATCGTAAGATATGCTTACATATGATATTTTGATTAATGTAGAGGTAGTATTTGTTATTATATTATATTCGACCTAATATATAGGAATGATTTAAAAAGTTTTTTAAAAAAATGACTCGTGCGCCACCATCGAGAATCGAAACCAAAACGTTTTGTTTATGATTTATTTTTTTCTTTGACGTTATTGCCTGAGTTATGAAGACATGTTTGCTGCGAGGCTAAAAATTAAAACATGAACCAATAGCTATTACGTTACGCGTGCATATTCGTAATGCATTCATCCGACCTTCATCTGACCAATTCCAATTTCTTTTCATTTTCACCCTTTTGCAACAATTTTTCCCGTCTAAAATCCAAATATAAAGTTTCGCGTGGATTCGAATACCCTATATATTAACTTTTATGTCTGTAGATCAAACACTGGCAGAGGAGTTTAGTAGGCAAAATTTTTGAAACAAATATATATACGCATACATAAATATATTCAGAAAGTGGTTTGTATTAAATATAACATTTTTGCGCAAATATTACGCAATTTTAAATCATGTAGAATATCTGCGTGAATATAATTACACGTAATAGTTAACTAAGGATGATCATCCCATAAGAAAACCAAAAAAACTAATAGGGAATTAATTAAAATGAATGTTTAAAAGAATATGCAAATTAGCTCGATCTTTTGCAGATGAATGCTATTTCATATATAACAAAGTTGTATTTTCTGTTTAATATGAATATTCATATGCAAAAACCCAAATTTATAGTAGTATCTCTCTCTCTCTCTCTCTCTCTCTCTCTCTCTCTCTATATATATATATATATATATATATATATATATATATATATATATATATATATATATATATATGTGTGTGTGTGTGTGTGTGTGTGTGTGTGTATTCTGACGTATCTCTAGCTCTTAATTATTCATATTCTCACTAAACGTTATTTGGTTAAGTCTCCTAATTACCAACTTTATCTTTCTCTTGAAATATCTCTCCAATTAGCTCGCTCTCACTCTCTTATCCTTTTTCGTCTGCCCCCCCCTCTCTCTCTCTCTCTCTCTCTCTCTCTCTTTCTCTCTCCTCGTGCTCCCGTCTTATCCCTCGTTTCCCCGTCTTTCGCAATCCTATCACGCCATCTTAATGAGTTCAACGACGTCACACTTAATTCTTCTGATTCGTTTTCTCTAATCTATTTTAAAGCGCTTCGAGATTAACTTTGGTAAAAATAAACTTCACAGTCTTTTAAGTCGCTGACACCAGTCGACAAAAAAGAAAAAAAATGGGTCAAGATAAAAGAGATTACGACCATTTTTTTTGTTTGTTTTGTTTTCATTTTTTTTTTTTTTGCTTTATTTTTTGTTATTATAAACGGAAACAGACGACACTGTTATCAACCTTTGCGGCTTTGTTTTTCCTGCGTCATCGTCGTCGTCGTTGACTCGTTTTTTTTATTTGTTTTGTTTTTTGGGTTGTGTTTTTCTGTTTTTGTTGTTTTGTTTTTGTTTTGTTTTTTTTCACACAGTGAAACTTTTCATTCTGTGACGTAAACAAGATTCTCGAAGCACATTTCTTTGCTCTGCCAACTCCCGATTTACTTGCCTCTCCACGAGGGCAGGATTTGAGGAAGACTAAGATTCCCAAAACGGAGCATATATAATACTTTGCCAAAAAGTATAGATACATCCTTGCGTCGGTCGTTTTTCTGTTATTAATGTGCCACCCGACCGGGGGTCAGTCGAGGATAAAAGTTAATAGATGGACTATAATTGCCACCACGAACGGATTGAAAACTATTAGTGGAACAGGCACAGGGTTATTTATGGCAGATTATTAGGTTGTTGCATAAGTTCCCGCCGTTTTTCTTTTTCTAAGAAAATCAAAGAATTTTAACAGCAAAAGTTTGTGTGTGACCCAAGCTCCAAGTTTTGTTTGAATCCCATCGATCGAAGGTGGCATGAAATTATCACAAAATCACATCTTCATCTTTTCACCCAATTCTCTACATGATGGCCTCCAAAAGAACCCTGGGTTGGTCTTCGTCTATCTTGATTGGTCTTCCGGAATGAGGAGCATCACTGAGGCCAAAATTACCATGTTTGAATCTGGTAAACCAATCTCAAACAGTTCGCTCAGCTACAGCGTTTTCTCCATATATGGCACAAATATCCTTGGTCACTTCACTCACTTTTTGACCTCGATTAGAGGCGAAAAGATGGTGTCGAAAATGTGATTTTTTTTAATCTACATTGGACGGTTCTGAAAAATGAAAAAAAAATTATATGAGCAAAAAACGATGACCGTTATCTTGCAGAACAGAATACGTGCTTTCTAATGATATATAATACTTTGCCAAATATTAAAACATGTTTTAGAACAAAATTTTTTTATGAAACGGCGAGAACTTATGCAAAAACCCTGATAGTTATCTAATGGATGAGAAATCATAAGTTTTTGCTTAAATAAGTTACATATAGAATACCAACTTTTCGCGCTCCCACAAATTTAAGTTAATAACGATGTTTTTTCTTAGGACCCGCTATACGGCGATTTCACCAATCTCGGAACGGATTAATGCCGTATCCTGGGGTTCTGTTGTATTCTACTGTATATGGGCAGCATTTTTATCTCATGCATATTTTGTTGATGGTTTGGCTTGGTTGTTTTTGTTTTACGGCATATCAACCCTTTTTAGGTTTTTTAATGCCGAATCCAGTGATTTGGAAGAAAAAATTTTTAATAGAATATTTTCTTTTTTCAAGTCGGTTTCTATTTAACCCATAGTTGGGACCCTAACAGGTACTACCACTCCGGGTCAGAGTAGACTTGGGAGCAATGGCAATTAAAGGATGGCTCCACACTTTTAAGATCATATCCAGGACCACATATTTCGTTGTACAACAGGGATCATTCTTGTTGGTTTTTCATGTCATCTGTTTTTTTCATTTGGTGGGCCAGTGTTCAAACGTTCTGTTCGAGTGTAAAAAGTGATTCGCCATAGTCGCGAACGTTTTCAACTCTCATAAGTCGTCTTTAGGCGCGTGGTGAATTAAAAATTGCGTTTAGTGAATTTATTGAGAAAGTCGATAAAAGCATTTAACCATATTATCTGCCCCTTCGTATCAATGGTTGGTTAATTATTTTTATAACTTCACAAACATATTAGCATGTTATTACTATTGGTAAAGTTCTCTCAGCTACGGCGTTTTCTCCATATATGGCACAAATATCCTTGATCACTTCACTCGCTTTTTAGTCTCGATCAAAGAAGGAGGTATCGAAAATGTGATTTTTATCTACATTTGACGGTTCTGAAAAATGAGAAAAAATTATATGAGCAAAAAACGATGACTGTTTCCTTACAGAACAGAATACGTGCTTTCTAATGATATATAATACTTTGCCAAATATGAAAACATATTCTAAAACAAAATTCTTTTATGAAACGGCGAGAGAGGATGCTATCACTATTGGTAAAGTTTATTTTATTTATAGTATGTTTTATAGTTTGTTTTTTATTTGTAATGCTTCTAGTATTTCAAGTTTTCGTTTATTATTGGCAATTGTTCAAGTTTAGTTCTTTGTTTGTCTCCAATAGTAAATAAAAGTCACTTTGAGTGTGTGGGGGGTCTTTCTTCATAGGTTCCGAAACGGCTGAGCTTATTTTTTTGCAAATTTCACACAAAGCTAATTTATATATCTTTTCTTATATATGTTTCGTCCAGAATTCAATATATTATAGCAATACGGTTATTATTAGACTAATATATAAATTTAAAATGTAATAATAACACAGTATATATATATATATATATTTATATATATAAATATATGTATATATATATATATATATATGTGTGTGTGTGTGTATATATATATATATATATATATATATAAATATTAGGTTGGTACAAAAATGTCGTTTATGTATATATATATATATATATATATATATATATATATATATATATATATATATATATATATATGCGTGTGTGTGTGTGTGTGATGAGAATAATGGAAATAATATTTCGACAAAATAGAGAAATAAAAAGAAGAAACAGAGTTTTGTGTTCATCAACGTTTCGTCTTTATTTCATCGAGAGGAAGTCTCGAAATAAAGACGAAACGTTGATGAACACATAAGTCGGTTTGTTCCTTTTTATCTGTCTGTCTGTCTTTCTGTCTCTCTCTCTCTCTCTCTCTCTCTCTCTCTCTCTCCATATACATATATGGGTGTGTATATATATATATAAGTATATAATAAGTCAAAAATTATAAGTATGATCTATTTATTAATACCATAGTACCTTTATCATTCGTATGTACGTACGTGTGTTAAGTTTTTCAGATTACAAATTATTCGATCGGGAGATCCTATTTATTAAAACGGTGAATAGAAGGTGATAACATTATACGAATATTAAATAAGATATATATACGTTAATTTCATGTTCGTAATATATTATCACCTTCTAACCTCCTTTTTTAATAAAATAGATATCTGGGTCACCGAAGACGCAATGTAAAAAGTTTGTTTTTTTTTAATGATGTCGGTTTTGGGCCGTACGTAAAACGAAAATATACTTTGTTGTCTTCTGGCAAGAATCCAAAGGTAATGTCTCTTCTGTCTAAAGATGGTTTAATGATATCGTGGGGGTTTCCGTTAATACAATGTCACAGACTCTTATAAGGATATTGATAATAAAGCGTAATAATGAGATATATTCTGACTTTTCATAAACAAGATTATTTAGATAAATAATTTTGGCAGTTTTAACAAAAAGGCTGCAATAACAATAATGTTGTAGTGTCTCCATTCACTCTGAACATCGAAAGAATGTTCAGCAGCAATATATTGCGTATGGACGATACTGTTGTGGAATTTCCACAGGTCCCGCTAGTAATACTATTAAAACCTTACTCTGCAGAACTACACACACACACACACACACACACACACACATATATATATATATATATATATATATGTTATTTGTTTTTGTTTTGCGATAAGTGTCGAATGAATTCTATTGTTTACGAAAGCGCATTTTTACCAAAATGCGAGTTGAGAATAATTTTTCCTTTTCACCAATTTGGTCACCCACATGGGGAGCGGCATATATATTGTTTTTAAAATATAACTATCCATTAGCACGTGTTTCGTCGTCTACGACTCATCAGAGTGGCTGAATTTAGGGGTTCCAATTTCGAATCTCGCTAATTTCAGCTACTCTGATGAGTCGTAGACGACGAAACACATGTCAGTGAATATATATATATATATTGAATTTGTCTTTACATAAGCAGTAGTTTGTTGCCACACAGTCATGAGCATGTTTCGGTCTACTAGTATTTACTAACTAGAGACCTCTTCAGGCAACAACCCTTATTTTCGAAAGCGGAGTTCGAAATGAAGGGCGAAAATTAACTTTCGACAATTTTTTTTTTTTTTTGTAAACGGGTCATGAGGGTGAAGATTCGGCTGCGCGAAGAACATGGTTGAATTGGGTGCGAATTTGTTTATTAATTTGTTTATTTATTTTCGTATTTGTTTATTAATTCATTTGTTTATTAATTCATTTATCGGTGTCTTTATTCATTCATTTTTCTGTTGGTGTAAGGGAATAAAGTTTGTAAAGTCGGTTGAGGGGATTGAGATCTAAAGCTAGAGCTATGCAGATGTTATCTTCAATAAGCATGAGGCTTGTTTGTCTGTTGCTCGCCGCCTGTCTGAGACTTTCAAAATTCTTAAAATTCCCTTTTTTTATGTTTATCTTAATTTAATATCCTTATACTTATATCTGCGAAGTGATTAAGAATATAGACGTTGAAAATAACTCCAGATAACACCTATATACATCTGCCCCGGGTCGTTATATAACATATCAACATATTAATACGTGTGTATACATAGTCTTCTACATGCACAAGATCCCTGGGTACTATTATTTACAAATAATTAATATAACCCCAGTATAGTTATATCAGTAGCAATTAACTGGGAGGAATTCCCAATCACTCTCCTAGCTAAACAACCACTATCGCTGCCGCAAAAAAAAGACTAAATTTAACCATCATAAGTTTAATAATGGCATATATTCTGAGTTTTGTAATTACTATCATTATGAAAAGTTTTAATAGATTTACAAATACACCAATTAATAAATCAACATTAAATGAACAAAGGAAATAATAATTAATATTGGGGTGGTCTAATAAAAACCGATTTTGTTTAAGTAAGATAAAACAAAGCTACCACTATTAAATGATGCTACCTTTCTTTCCCTTTCCTTCTTCTCTCTTCCTTCGTCTTCCCCCTTTTTCCTTCTTCACCATTCCATCTCCCCCTACTCCCTTCCTTCCTTTTTTTCTTACGCCTCTAACCCCACTGCCCTCCTTTCAACCGTTCACTAGAAGTTCAAGCAACGGTCAACAGACTCGGATAAATTCCTAACCTTTCGCAGATATAATTATAAGTATATTAAATTAAAATAAACATAAAACAGGGAATTTTTTAGACACACTAACCCTTGGAAGTCTTAGACAGGCGGTGAGCAACAGACAAACGAGCCTCACGCTTATTGAAGATAACATCTGCATAGCTCTAGCTTTAGAACTCAATCCGCTCAACACACTAACTCTAAGACACCGATAAATAAATTAATAAACAAATACGAAAATATTTATTTTCGTATTTGTTTATTAACAAATTCGCACCCAATTCAACCCTGTTCTCCGCGCAGCTGAATCTTCACCCTCATGACCCGTTTACAAAAAAAAAAAAAAAGAAAACCTTCTTTTGCCGAAAGTTAAATTTCGCTCTCCATTTAGAACTCCGCTTTCGAAAATAAGAGTTGTTTCCTGAAGAGGTCTCTAGTAAATAAATACTAGTAGACCGAAACATGCTCATGACTGTGTAGCAACAAACTACTGCTTGTAAACACAAATTCAAAATGTAACTTGCTCTACTTCTGTATTGAGACCTCTTGTACTAACCTCATTATATTTCACTGGTTACCCTACTTTTGAAAAATAGCAACCTCAAATTATATATATATATATATATATATATATATATATATATATATATATATATATGCGCGTGTGTGTGTATGTGTGTTTGCGTGTGTGTTTGCGTGTTTGTGGGTGTGCTTACTTGCGGAGTAGCGAAATTAATGTATATAATTACTGACAAGTTGATCTAAATGAATACACATTGGTCTTTATTATAGATTGGGTGATTTTTATTATTGGTATTGTTTTGTTATCATTTAAATCAACAACATACTCCACTTTTCGTTACAGGCTGTTAAGTTTCGCTTCATGCAGCTGGTTATATTTAAACCGGCGATGATCCTTATCTTTTTTTATTGTGTGTGTTTTTTTTATGTTTTGTTTCTAAATCTACTACTACTTCTATCAGTTTAAAACCGAGGTTTCTCGCTATTGTTGTTTTCACGACAGTTTCTGTCGCGTATTAATATTATATTTAAATGAATCGTGTTAATGCGTGTCTGTGTTTTTAATATCTCTACTAATATATAAAAGGAACCTCTCTCTCTCTCTCTCTCTCTCTCTCTCTCTCTCTCTCTCTCTCTCTCTTTCTTGCTCTCTCTCTCTGTACGTGTGTGGTGAGTTCGTTATGGGTGGGCCGATTTGTACACCAGAGGTCTTAGATAGGTTTTGTATCGGAATGTCTCCGATAAGTATCGATAATCGAAATAATCCGATGAAAGAAGAATGGCCGACTTTTGACCACTGTTAACAGCATAGCATCACACGATCATTTACAGAACAAGCCGAAAGGCTTGAAATATAAAATCAACAGTGGATTCTTTGATATGACATAGACGCGTTCGAAATTAATGTTTATATTTAAAGTACAATTGAACCATGATTGAACCCTGATACAGGGTGGAATGATAAAATTTCCTGCCTAGAAAATACGATATGATTCAATTTCCATTTGATAAAAACCGTTGTTGTTGTTGTTGTTGTTGCTGCTGCTGCTGCTGCAGCAGCAGCAGAAGACCATCTATTAGTTGGCCAGTTGTGTGCAAATCTTAAGAGCGATAGGAGCATTTTATCATGTCTGAAAGTGACACAATGTTCAACGAGTGAGATCGGAGATGCACCGCTGTACAACTCATGCTCTCTACCTATCTAAGTTATGACAACAGGACCATTGCCAGAACCCTGGAAATGCAAATCCGGACAGTTCAACGCGTGCGGGCCCACCTCACATCTTCGAAGTCGGCTTGAAAATCAACACCAAAGTGACCTGGATGTGCTGAAGAGTGCGGTGATCCCCTGGTGGAATCAGATGGCCGTTGGCAAACCTTGAGTGTAGCAGCTGGACTCGGCACTGGCCCACAAGTCTAAAGAGACCCATAAGGAGTGCTGGGACCTGAACTTGCTGAACTACTTCATTTGATCATATGTCGAGAAAATCACCAACATGACCTTCCACAACACCAAATTCAATCTGATGGCCGCCATCCGTCAAACTCCCGCCGGCGCTTGTGGAAAAGGCATGCTCTTTGTTCCAGACCAGTAACGAGTTGGTGATTGAAGCTGAAGGCGGCTGCATTGAATAAATGTCAGCTCTACTACATAATCAAGTTGCATAAATTAATTTTTTCAATAAAAGTTTTAAAATAAAGCTGTAGTGTTGTTTTCTTTAGGGCGACAATTCTATCGTTCCACCCTGTACTTTTCTATTTTAAACTTAAATTGAAGCCATTATCACTGCACAAGCAGTCAAACCAGTCATATAAATCAACGACAGGTTCTTTGATGTGACAGGGGCTCGTTCGAAATGAATGTTTTTGTTTAGAGCACAATTAAACCATGATACTTGACTTTTGCATTTTAAACTTGAATTCAATCTATTATATACAAAAAATAATTTTATAAAATCAACAGCAGATTCTCTACAGTGCAATGTAGACTAGAATGTATTGTGGGCTAAATCACCGCAGGTAGGCATATAAAGCTTCCTCTCTGTGCACCGTGATGGGTCCCCAACTAGAGCAGGCAATCAATCGATTTGATTGAAAAATGAGTGATTTTACCGATGTCGATGAAAAAAAAAAACATATGGGAGTGTGAAACATTTGTTGATCATCATTCAATCCCGGGCAACGCCGGGTCTCCCTCTTAGTCTATTACTAACTTGATTTTTATGCTCGCTAACGTTTTGCAAGCATATGGTATACTCTGGGTGACACACCGGTTCTCAATAGATCACCGATTTGAAGCAATATTGAGCTTGGTCAGTATCAAGTGGGTGACCATTGGATGATTTCAGGCACTGTATGTAAGTGGACGTCCACACCTCCCTGCAAAAACTGTAAAAACATAATGTCTTGACTTCCCATGGCTGAGATATACATGCAACGGGGGACTGCTTATGAATTTAATATTCCCATGACTCTCTCCTTCGGAGGAAGCCGGCTCTTTTATTTATTTATTACTAGCGGGGGGTACCTGGCGTTGCCCGGGTGTTTGAAGGTGTGTGTGCTCGGGCGGGGGGTGTTAATCAAAACATAAGAATAAGCGAAGAAAAAAAAAACTAACGTAAGGCAAACGAACGATAAAGAAAACGCAAAACAGACCCCCCCCCCAAAAAAAAAAACATGTGAAAAATGGCTTAAATAACACTGCTTTAGGGGTAACCGACGTTGCCCGGGTGTTTTTGGGTGAGTGTGGTGGGCCGGGGTGGGGGGTATTAACCTAAAACAGAAAAACGAACGTTAAAAAATCTTAAATAACCTTAAAGTTAGGCTTAAATAACCCTGCTTCAATATTAAAATTTAAAAAATCGAAAAAAAAAAAAAAGACATCTCACACCGCGATTCGAACCCAAAACGTTTAGATAATGAGGCCGCGCTCTAAGCAACTGAACTAAGACGACATCGCCGAAATTCTGTCGCTTTTTCAAATATTTCAAGTAAATCAGGTTATGACGTCGTATGACGTATGTGTAGAAGCGAATTCGTCATGAGAGGAGAGTTTTTGCTGATCCCCCCCCCCCTGTAGAAAAGTGATGATTTCAGGGTGAAAAAAATTAACGTTTTTGGCCAGTTTTTCGATATTTGTCGGCCGAAGGTTGGAAGTTTAAAATGATATCGATCTGGCAAAAATCCGTGACCCATGTAAAAAGATTTTGCGAGACATACAAACACACATACATACATACAAACAAACACACATACATACACACATTTTCGCTTTTATATATAGATAGACTTTTTTTGGTCGGTTCGCAATTTTCACTACTTGAAAAAAAAACATTTTTAATAATAAACAGTGAATTTATAACTTTGTTGTAAGCACTAAAAAAAACTTTTTTTTTACATTTATTTACAGAGATAAACCATTCACATTTTAAATATAACCGTAAAGAAATGAAAAGAAAGAAGAAACCATTTTGCCTGGGCGATGTTGTGTTGTTGTTGAGATTTCATCCACTAAGCATGAATCAGATGATTATTTCTTGGCATTTGTTTAACTGATATCTTTCTAGTTAGAATTTCTTGATAGAAAAACAATACAGGAGGGGCCGCGTGAAAGTTGCCAACATCCCTAATTGAAAGTATTTGGGTGGAACGAACTAGATTCGAACTTACCACACCCAGGTTGTCAGCCAATCTCGCTAACCACTTAGCCACCTTCACCTCCCGTAATTAGAGTTCTCACTGTTTAGAACTGAATAACAATCCTTCTGGCCAAGATCACAGTGTAGTATCTGTTCTGATGCTATACTTCACCTTTTCTGTCCTCAGTCAGTGGAGTAGAAATCTTTCATGACTGAGGCATTTTTTAAAAATTATTTTTGTTCCTATCCAGAGGGCCTCTTTTTGGGAAGCTGGATATTCCCCACATTAAAAAGCGACCTTGAGTCTAACTCTGCCCTCGTGGTGAGGAAATAGGAACTATGTGTTAAAAAAAAAAGCGAGCCTCCTTAAAGAAAAGACGGAAAGGAATATTTAAACATAAAAATTTAACATTTGTCCACAAAATAAAACAATATCCATAAAACGTGTTATATTTAAATCAAACACTGAATTTAACGACATTATGTAAAATTTTTCAGATGAAGATTTTAAGATTTTAATAAATTGCCCCCTTTATTTACAAAAAAAATATCGTCCTTGTGATGAAAAAACAAACAACTCTAATTTGTTCTTTTATCAAAATGTTATTTATGAAAATGATATTAGCACTAGCCTCAATAGGACTTGAACCTGGAGCGTTAAATCCACATTCTGATTTTAATCACTACATCATCAGAATAGCATCGTTTTATAATCATACGTTTTATTCACTTTTTGCAGTTTTCTTACATCTATATATATAAAAGCGAAAATGTATGTATGTATGTACGTGTGTTCGCTTTTTCTGTATGTCAACAAAAGGCTTTTTTCAGAGAAGCGGTCGCTCGCTTCACAACTTTTTAAAACTTTTTATATCACATATAAATCGTAATATCTCACAGTCAACAACGAAGCTCGCCTGTCTATTTAATTTGCTCGATTTCGGGAAGATAAATATTCAATATTTGTCGCTCGCCGCATGTGGGTTAGTCTTTTTCCTATAACATCTTGGGGGAGGGGAGCGTTCAGCAGTAAATGAATACTATCCCGCAGTCAAACTTCACCTGATTAACTCATTAAAACGGGCACCTGCCAAATCCAAGTAATTAAATAAATTCAAACGTGTTTCCGTTAGCATTTCGCGGTGGGGCAATCGTTAACGTCACACGTTTTTTTTTTTTTTTCACACTTTAATTTACAACTTTGCCTCAAGGGTTCGGGTTCGATCCTCATACTTATTTTTTTTACCCACACCTCCAAACACCCGGGGAATGCCGGGTACCTCTCGCTAGTTTTATTTATAAAACTCACTATGTCTGTCTTTCTGTGTCCATATTTTCAAATTCTATCTCCTCTGAAAGTAAAAGTCGCAGAGTGGCACTAGGGGCCTCAAATGATTGGATTTTTTATGGACCGTTCTTTTATGGGTCCATAACCGGTTAAAATACTTCTGAAGGGGTCAAAAATGGGTCAAAATTGAAAAAGAATCGTTCTTTATTTTGTACATTCATCTTAGTTCATTCTTATTCAGTTCATATGCGTGTCCCATTTGTTCAGTGGTAACATCACCAGCTTTGAATGCTACAGTTTTGTTTTCGATTTCGATTCTAACTGATGGCACCCAAATAATTTTTTTTTTTACTTTTGAAATCACGACTGTTTAATAATATATCCGAAATCTGGACAAATTAAAATATCATATTTAAGCGTATTTGACGACCGGACAAAGTCGGGCGTCTTCCGCTAGTTAGAAATAAAAGTTTTCATGGTTAGGCGAATCCTAAAAAAAAGGCTGCTAGGCATTATTTCAAAATACTTTTTTTTTTTGGAAAATTATTAATAAAATTGTTTTGACAAAAAAAATTGAGTATAATAATAATAATAATGATAATAATAATAATAATAATAATAATAATAATAATAATAATAATAATAATAACATTAATAATAATAACATTAATAATAATAATAATAATAATAATAATAACGTTAATAATAGGAAGAAGAATAATGATATTATTTTTAATAATAATAATAATAATAATAATAATGATAATAATAATAATAATGATAATAATAATAATGATAATAATAATAGGAAGAAGAATAATGATATTATTTTTAATAATAATAATAATAATGATAATAAAATAATAATGATAATAATAATAATGATAATAATAATGATAATAATAATGATGATAACAATGATAAATATGATATTAATAATAATAATAATAAAATAATAATGATAATGATAATAATAATGATAATGATAATAATAATATTTTAAATAGTAATAATGATAATGATAATAAAATAATGATAATGATAATAATAATAATAATAATAATAATAATAATAATAATAATAATGATATGTATGTCGCCATTCACTGACACCACACCAAATAATGAAGGTCAAGAAGGATGAAAAGACCGAGAAGAGAAAGCACTAGCCAGACCTCTTCTAGTTAAGTGCAAAGAGAACTGGCACCTTGGGGAAGCTTAATGACATCTACACTCCAGTAAAGACCAATGGTCGCTGCCAACGAGGAATCAATGGTAATCGGTTGTTGCGATAACGCAATTTTTTTGCAAAAGTTATCAAGAGCTAGAGGCATTGGAAATCTGGGGAGACATTTTGTCACTCAGACTTCAGAGAACACCACAAGTTGTTCTTAAAGAGCAATCTTTGATGATGGCCTGTGTGACTACTCCTAGTGAGTAAATAATAATAATAATAATAATAATAATAATAATAATAATAATAATTATAATTATTATAATATTAATAATAATAATAACAATAATAATAATAAAAATAATAATTATAATAATAATAATTATAATTATAATAATAATTATAATAATAATAATTATAATAATAATTATAATAATAATTATAATAATAATAATTATTATAATAGTAATAATAATTATAATAATAGTAATAATAATAATTATAATAATAGTAATAATAATAACAATAATAGAAATAATAATAATAATTATAATAATTATTATAATAATAATAATAATAATAATAATAATAATAATAATAATAATAATAATAATAATAATAATAATAATGGCATAAATATATGGGCTGTATCTATAGTAAGATACTCTGGGCCGTTCATAGGGTGGAAGAACTGAGACAACTCGATCAGAAGACCAGGAAACTCATGACCATGCACAACGCGCTACATCCGAATGACGATGTTGACCGACTCTACGTAAAAAGGAAAGACGGTGGGGGGACTGGTTAATATAGAAGATTGTGTAAATGACAGCAAAAAAGAACTAGAAAAAACTTAATGCAAAAACGCTAAAATAATAATCATAGCCGCGAGAAACACGGAAAAAATCAATAAAACAGAAAACAGGGAGACAAAGGATAAGACAAGAAAAGAAAAGTGGGGAGAGAAACAATTACACAGAAGATTCATCAGGATGACAAAAGATGACAATAACGAAAACACTTGGACATGGATGCGAAAAGGACACAAGTTGAGAAACCGAATCTCTAATAATTGCAGCACAAGACAACTCTATAAGAACCAACCACATCAAAGCAAAGATCGACAAAACACAAGAAAACAGCAAATGCAGACTCTGTAGACAAGGAGACGAGACGATAAGCCATATAATAAGTAAATGCAGCAATTTGGCCCAAAAGGAATACAAGAAGAGACACAACGAAGTGGGATGGGTAGTACACTGGGAATTATGCAAACAACTGCATCTTGAACGCACAGACAAGTGGTACAAACATAAGCCGGCAACAGCAACTGAAAACGAGAATCACAAAGTCCTATCGGACATGGACATACAAACTGATAAACCGATCCAAGCAAGAAGACCGGATATCGTAATAATTAACAAGAAAGAAAAATCATTTCAAATCGTAGACTTTGCTGTTCGAGCTGACCATAGGATAAATACTGAAGAAAAGGAGAAACGGAGCAAATACACAGAGCTAGCCAGAGAGCTTAAAGGGATATGGAAGATGAAGAAAATCAAAATAATACCGATAATAGTAGGAGCACTAGGAACAATTCCGAAAAACTTTGAAAAAAAAATGGGAGAAATTGGAATCAAAGGAATTACTGGAAAAATACAACGAACAACAATCATGAAAACAGCTGAAATATTAAGAAAAAAAACTTGAATGTGGAGACTAACACGCAGGAGCAACAAGTGAAGGCCAGACAAACTGCTGCAAAGGCAAAACATGAAACACTACATGGAACCAAGAACACTGAAGACTACAAGTTCTCTAACCCAACCCTACCCCATTGCCACATCACTGCCCCTCCCCCACAAAAAAAGCGAGACCAAATAACCAAGTAGAGTCAAGGAGGAAGGAAAGACCAATGAACTGACCAGACCTCAGCCGAATAAGTGCAAAGAGAACTGGGACCTTGGGGGGGGGGGGCTTATTGCAACTCAAATCCCTGCAAAGACCAATAGCTGCTACCAACAAGAAATCAATGTTAAGCAGCTGTTGTGATAATGCAAATTTATTTGCAGATGGCGTCGAAAGAGGTGGAGAGTACTGGAAATTTGGGGAGACTTGTCACTAAGCTCCCGGGGAAAAGATCTCTGAAGACCTGTGTGAAAGCTCCCTGTGAGCCAATGATAATAATAATAATAATAATAATAATAATAATAATAATAATAATAATAATAATAATAATAATATGATGTATCAGTTCACTGGCACCACACCAAATAATTAAGGTCAAGAAGGATAAAAAAAGGGGAAAGAAAGCACTAGCCAGACCTCCTCTAGTTAAGTGCAAAGAGGACTGGGACCTTGGGGAGACTTAATGACGCCTACATTCCACTGAAGACCAATGTTCGTTGCCAACAAGAAATCACTGGTAAGCGAAGGTTGCGATGACACAAACTCTTTTGCAAAAGGTATTGAAAGAGGTGGAGAGTATTGGAAACCTGGGGAGACTTGTTGTCGCTCAGCTTCCATGGAACACTATACGCTGTTTTCAGGGAAAGATCTCTGAAAACCTGTGTGAAAGCTCCTTGTGTGCCAATAATAATAATAATAATAATAATAATAATAATAATAATAATAATAACAATAATAACAATAATAATAATAACAATAATAATAACAATAATAATAACAATAATAATAATAACAATAACAATAATAACAATAACAATAATAATAACAATAATAAGAAGAATAACAATAATAATAATAATAACAATAACAATAATAACAATAAGAAGAATAATAACAATTATAATAATAGTAATAATAAAAACAATAATAACAATAATAACAACAATAATAATAACAATAATAACAATAAAAAATAACAATAATAATAATAACAATAATAATGATAACAATAGTAATAATAATAATAACAACGATTATAATAACAACAACAACAATAATAATAATAATAATAATAATAATAATAATAATAATAATAATAATAATAATAATAACAGATGCCATGTGCGTCGAACGTCAACCAATGTCGACCGGAATCATTGCTTCCATTTTGCTTATTTTCTGGAGTTCTTCGATCCTAATTCATACGTTCGGACTACTATTCTCATCTCGAGTGTCATTTTCACAACTTTTTGGTCGATGTAACCTCCGACCTTCTTCAGGTGTGTATCTTGTCGAGCTCATGTGCAAAAATAACGTTGTTATACTCTCCGTATGCGACCTGGGGATTGTTTGTGAATATATTATTCTCTAGAAACTCCTCATTTCGGTGGGTTCCACCTACCCACGGCGTCATAGTTCGCCAGCACAGGATACAATTGGACACAAATGTATGGCAATTAACAGTAAGCCATCTGAATGTTCATCACCGCCCTCACTGTAGTTGTCGTATGAATTGTCAGTGATACCCAAACATCGTCCATAAAATCGTAGGTGACTTTTTAGGCCGGCAACTGATTGCATGGTCTGACATATGTGACAAGGCCAAGTTTGAAATATCTGTTCAAGTTGTTCAGCTGATGCCTCGCGTTTTTATCCAACAGACCACACACCAAGTGTCTTCTGGTCGATGTGGAAGGTTTCTGCAAATATACAATCTTATACACATAGACAGATGCACATGCACGCTCATACACAAGCATATAACTAAATATGTAATGGAGAAAACGGACGCATTTCTTTACGCAAACGACTTCTGTTTAAATCAATTCCCGTTAACACATCTGAACCTCCCTCGGCCCGCACAAACAAACAATATGGTCGTTTCGTCGAAGAAAGTCGACAAGGTTGTCCAATTCGTGAATGAAACAGAGAATGTCTTAACTATCGTGGATGATCACGTGATGCGGCGAACAGAAGATGAACGGTGACCCTTTGACCCCGTTTTCGGCCTTTGACGGCGCTTGTTCGTTCCGACCAGTCCGGCAGGGTTGTCTGCGAAAGGTCGGAGAGGAATCGATTTTGAAAAGCGCGGACGGCGAGACTATTGACCGACTAATCAATAAACAGCGACAGTTACTGGGCAGAGCACTGAGGGTGTGGGTTGGGGTTGGGAGTTGGGTGTGGGTTTGTTGGTGTCACAAACGAATATGGAGTAGATCAAATGATGAAGAAACTAGAGATAGACACGGTGTTCCCCGGATGTAAAATGCGTTGAAGATTTTCGTCTTCATGCATTATTCTACAACACAAAACTATACTCTATGCTTTATCTTTCCAAATTTACTATCTCGGGCAAAGTCAGGTTGTACCTCGACCATTCATATGTTTTGTACGTCGACCATTCGTATCTTTCCTTCGTCGACCATTCGTATCGTTCGTTTGGTGCGTCCGAACAGAAAACTCTCATCACATTTTTTTAAATTATAGACGTAGATGCTCCTATGTGTATAAAAGATTCGTGTAGTTGAACATCACGTCAGAGAAAATGTACCGCTGTGTCACGAACTTGTATATGTGCGTGCGTGTGTGCACGCGCATGCGCGTACGTGCGTATGTGTCCCTATGCCTTTATTTGCGCGTTATTCTTTATATTTTGTTTTAATCTTTGCCCTGACACCCTTCAGTTGAGTTGTTGGCGCCGTCAAATGTTTCTGTGTTGTTTTGTCTTGCAATTTGGAAATCTGCCTCCAGAGTCGACTCAGACCACAGAGAGAGAGAGAGAGAGAGAGAGAGAGAGAGAGAGAGAAGGAGGGAGAGGCATACAGACAGAGACAGAGACAGAGAAAGAAGGGGGAAGTGGGGAACTATTCATTAAGGAAGGAAGAGTTAGCAATGGGTCGAGGGGAAGACTAGGGGAAGAGAAAAAGGGATGAAAATGAGCAGCAGCCGTTCGAGACACGACATCAATATTTTACCGGGCAGAGAACGTCTTCATTCCGCGAGGCACACATCGCATCAAAAAAGAAAGGTGATTTTTTTTGCCGACGAATAAGAAATACGTCAACATTATGATAGATAGACAGAGAAACATATGTGAACGGATCTCCCCCTTTTCTTTCTCTCTCTCTCTCTCTCTCTCTCTCTCTCTCTCTATCTCTCTTTCTATCTCTCTATATATGTGTGTGTGTGTGTGTGTGTGTGTGTGTGTGTGTGTGTGTGTGTGTGTGTGTGTGTGTGGTACATTCTAGTTGCATATATAGTTGGCATATATTCCAAGAGCGTTCAATCAATCCCTTAATATAAAAAAAAAATTCCCTCCCCCGATCTGAGCCTTTTCACTTGATGTGATTTTTATAGTTAGCATTTGTTTTAAGATATCGCTTTTGGGTGAAATAAATTATAGTGTTAACTGAATATATATATATATATATATATATATATATATATATATATATATATATATATATATATATATATATATATATATATATTGATGAGGACAAAATAGATTTCCTGATTGATATAATATTTAATTGATTCAGTTTGTGCTATGAAACAGATACTGTCAAGAATTGTGTGAACTGAATTAAAGGAATAATTTGTAAGATGGTCCACATTATGAAATTTGGAATATATATTTTTGTCATCCATTCATTATATGCTCTGTGATTGGTCTTCACTTGAATTTGGGTGACAGTAAGCCTCCCAAAGGACCCCAGCAGAGGTCTGGCTAATGCTTTCTCTGCTCGGTCTTTCCATCTCCGATTATTTAGTGTGCCGTCAGTTTATTATTATTATTATTATTATTATTATTATTATTATTATTATTATTATTATTATTATTATTATTATTATTATTAATAATAATAATAATAATAATAATAATAATAATAATAATAATAATAATAATAATAATAATATAGTAAGGAAATGTTCGGCCGGGTGCAAATTTACTAACAGACGAAAGAATAACCAACCTAATATATATGGACGACCTGAAACTTTTCGTGAGAAACAAAAAAAGGTGCAAGAGATGCTAATAAACATAATCAGAGTCTTCAGCCAGAGTACTCAAATGAAATTCTAATGGAAAAGTGAACACTGCTAATTATAAGAAGAGTAAAACTGGGGTCAGCGGAGAGTATGGAACTACCTAACCAAGGAGAGATGAGGACACTAGGCGAACGCGAAACCTACAAATATTTGAGAAGTCTGGAAATACACAAACAAAAATGAAAAAAAAATATTGGAAAGCAATACCCAAAAGGAGAACAACAAAACGCATAGAAATTAAATTATATAGCAGGAACCTGATAAAAGGTATAAACACATTAGCAGTATCACTAGTCAGATATTTTTGTTGGTTGGTTGATTGTTTTGTTTTACGGCATATCAACTCTTTTTCAAGTTATTTAATGCCGAATCCAATGGATTTGAAGAAAAAATTTTTAATAGAATATATTTGTTTTT
Organism: Euprymna scolopes; assembly: GCF_053919585.1. Taxonomy (NCBI): domain Eukaryota; kingdom Metazoa; phylum Mollusca; class Cephalopoda; order Sepiida; family Sepiolidae; genus Euprymna; species Euprymna scolopes. Next base: position 40,743,771 of record NC_136504.1, on the reverse strand, counting down.
GTTTTTTTTTTCAAGTCAGTTTCTATTTAACCCATAGTTGGGACCCTAACAGGTACTACCACTCCGGGTCAGAGTGGACCTGGGAGCAATGGCAATTAAAGGGTTGCTCCACACCCCCAAAGCCCGCAAGCTGGAGCCTCACCATCGGATATAGTTTAAGGTCATATCCAGGACCATAAGATATTCTGGACTGTTCACGGGTTGAACAAAAGAAGAACTGAGCCATCTCGGCTCGAAAACCAGGAAACTTATGACCATGCACTAAACTCAAAGGATCATGCTGATCGACTCTACGTGAAACGGAAACACGGGGGAAAATTATTGGTTTGTATAAGGACTGTGTGAATGACAAAAAAAGAAAGAAAAGTATTAGAAAAATGCATAACGCAAAACATTAAAATGTCTAATCATCGCAGCAAGGGATGCCCTAAAATGAACTAGACAGAGAACAGAGGAGCAAACAAAAACAGCTACACGGATGGTGCATAATGATGACAAAAGATTAGACTCACGAAAACACATGGCTACAAAAAGGACACTTAAACACAAAAACTGAACCATTACTAACAACTGCAAATAATACTGCGATTATAACCAATTATACCAAAGCTAAGATCGACATAAGAAAACACCAAATGTAGACGCTATTGACAAAGAAACGAAACAATGAACCACATAAGTAAATGCAGCCAGCTAACTCAAAAAGAATATAAGAGCAAACACGATCAGGTGGATAAGGCAATAAACTGGGAATTATGAACAGAGCTGGTATAAACACAAATCGATAATCGAACACGGAAATTATAACATCTTATGGAATATGGACGTACAAACAGATAAACCCTATCTAAGGAAGGAGACCAGAGAGCTGAAAAGGGATGTGGAACATGAAGAAAACTAAAATAACACCAATAATCGTGGAAGCACTAGGAACAATCGCGAATTTTTTTCAAACAAAGAATGGAAGAAATTGGAATCAGGAGAAAGGCTGAAAAGAGATAACGGAAAGCAATAACTGAAACAGCTAAAACCCCAAGGAAAATCCTAGAATGCAGAAACCAACCTACATAAACTGAGAACACTAACCAGTGACTTAAAATAAGTAAAAGAAACGAAACAAAACCAGAATATGGCCACAGGGAACCAAGAAAACCAAAACCGCAAAATGTTTACTACATTCCCATGTCTAAAAAAAATGGTCGCATCTACATTGGATGGCACCACATCAAAGAGTCGTGAAGAGTCCGGAAGAACCGAGGAGAGAAAGCACTAACCAGACTCTCACTGGCAGAAGTGCGAAAATATATTTTATTTATAAAATGGCTGAAAGTCCTCTATGTCGACTGTGTGAACAGAAAGGCGAGAATGTACAACACCTCGTCATTAGTTGTGAGAAGTTAGCTCAAAAGGAATACAAGAGACGGCATGACAATAAGGTTGGAATGCAGTGAAAAATGGTACGAGCATGTTCCAGAAGGGGTGGTGGAAAGTGATAATGTGAAATTATTGTGGGATATGAATATCCAATGTGATAACGTGATTCAAGCAAGGAGACCAGATTTAGTCTTGTTGGAAAAAGGCAATAACCATTGAAATAGCAATACCAGCTGATGTAAATGTGGAGGAAAAAGAAAAAGATAAGATCGAAAAGTACCAAGACTTGAAAAGGAAAATAAAAAGATTGTGGAAGTTGAAGAAGGTAGAGTGTAACAACAGAATTTGACAAGTGGATTAAGAAAATTGGGGCCCATTACAATGTTGGAGTACTTCAAAAGATTACTTTGTTAGGAACCGCCAGAATTGGGTGGGAAAGCGATGGAAGACTGAGAAAACAAGATGCTGATAGCCTATGTCCATTTGTAATGATCCGCCTATCAGTATAAAATTGGCAATACCAACAACCAGACACAAAATGTAATAACAATAACAATAATAATAATAATAATAATAATAATAATAATAATAATAATAATAATAATAATAATAAAATGTGACCAACGAGTAGAGGCTCAACAAGAAACAGGAAGAATTGAAGGAAAAAATAGCAGCAAAAGAAGGGAGACTAGGACGATACCGGTATAAATCTGAACAGTGCAAACAAAAGCGGGACCTTTGAAAATAATGAAAGCCAATTCTACCAAAATACAAATGGAGGAAGAACAAAGACAAAACAACAGGAACAGAAAAAAAAATAACGCTACCCGTGCGAGACATGGGAAGAACGAAAGGATCATAATAGGAAAGTAGAAAGAAGCGAAAGAATAGTCACAACAAATCGAATTAAATCAGCGAGGAAACCCTCAAGACAACCCTACAAAATAAGACCAACTGGAGAGCACTAGGTCATGACCAGGTCATGACATGCCTATTGGTTCAAGAAATTAACAACATTACATGAAAGGCAAGTTCAGCAATAGAAAAGATGTATCCACGAAGCATATGTACCATAATTGATGACTAAAGATAAAACCACACTGGTGCAAAAAGACACAGAAAAAGGCACCATCCCCAGCAACTACAGACCTATAACCTGTTTACCTACAATGTGGAAAATACTAACTGCACAACCGAGGAAACAAATTTATCATTCCCTTCATAACCGCGGACTAATCCCAGAGGAACAGAAAGGATGGCAAAAAGGAAAAAGATGAACACGAACTATATACATAGAGCAAAGGATCCTGAATGAGATAAAAAGTAGAAAAAAAATAACCATGGCATGGATCGACTCCAAGAAAGCGTATGACAGGATCCTGGAAGCATGGATAATAGAATGCCTGAAGTTATACAAAATACAAAGCAAGATAATCAATGTGAAAGAAAATACAACGAGAACATGGAAACTTGAACTGACAGCTGATGGACAATACATAACTCACTTGAGATTTAAATACAAAGAGGGATCTTCCAAGGTGATTCCCTATGACCACTACTGTTTATCATTGCTATGATGCCCCTTAACAATATTCTAAGAAAATACCAAGCTAGATACAAGTTCACTCATACAGATGAAAGAATGAACCATCTAATGTACATGGATGAAATGAAACTGTTTGCAAAAACAAAGGCATAATTAGAGACACTAATAAATACAACCATAATCATTAGTCACGATATCCAAAATGGAATTCGGTATGGACAAGTGCGTATTGCTGATCATGAGGAGGGGGAAACTGGAAGCACCAGAAGGTATGGTACTACCCTATCAAACAGAGATGGAGGCACTAGGTGAACATGATAGCTACGAATACTTGGGAGTTCTGGAAGCAGACACCATTAAAAAAACAGAAACGAAATAGAAAATTGGACAGAAATACCTCAGAAGGACAAAAAAACTCCTCAAAAGGAAACTATATAATAGAAACCTAATTAAAGAAATAAACACGTGGGTAGTGCCACTAGTAAGATACTATGGACCCTTTATACGTTGGATCAAAGAAAAACTGAAGAATCTCGATCAGAAGACCAGGAAACTCATGAAAATGCACAATGCACTAAACTCAAATGATAATACTGACCTACTCTGTATGAAAAGAAAAAAAAACGAAGGAAGAGAGCTGGTCTGTATAGTAGACTCCGTAAATAACAAATAAAAAAAGAATTAGAAAAGTGCATAATGCAGAACACCGAAAGAATAATTACCGCAACAAGAGACACGGAAGAAACAAAGAGGATAGAAAAATAAGAGACGATGAAGATGACGAAAGAAACATGAGAAGAGAAACAGCTACACGGACAATTCATAAGGATTACAAAAGATGAGACTAACGAAATCACTTGGAAATGGCTACAAAAAGGAAACCTACAGAGGAAAACGGAATCACTAATAACAGCCGCACAAAATAACGCAATTAGAACCAACCACATCAAAGCAACCATCGACAAAGTACAAGAAAACGGCAAATACAGAGTCTGCATCTTAAACACTCGGACAAATGGTACAAGCACAAATCAGTAGCAATACTGGAAAATGAAAGTCATCAAATCCTATGGGACATGGATATACAAACGGATAAACCCATCCCAGCAAGAAGACCGGATGTCATAATAGTGAACAAAAAGCAAAAGTCCTGCCAGATTATTGATTTTGTCGGTTCATCAGACAACAAAGTGAAGATCAAGGAGACGGAGAAGCGGAACAAATACACGGAACTGGCCGAAGAGCTCAAAGGTATTTGGAAAATGAAGAAAATCAAGATAACTCCACTAATAGTAGGAGCGCTAGGAACAATACTGAAAAACGTTGAGAGGTTGGAATCAGAAGAATGGTTGAGAAGATACAACGGATAAGAATCATGAAAACTGCAGAAAAAAAACATTGAATGTGGAGACTAGCACCACCCTTGAACTACGAACACAAACTGGACGATGAAACGGATACAAATATAAAACATTCACAAAGAATCATGAAAACTGAAACGATATAATTGTGTGTGTGTGTGTGTGTGTGTGTGTGTGTGTGTGTGTGTGTGTGTGTGTGTGTGTGTGTAACCATAAACTGGAACCACACAAAATAAGTGAGGCGGTCAAGGCGGATGGAAAGACCGAGGAGAGAAAGCATTAGCCTAACCTACGTAGGACCATTGCAAAAAGGACTGGGACCGTGGGGGAGGCTTATTGTCATCCAAATCCCAGTCGGTATCAATGAGAAATCAATGGTAAGCGTCTGTTGCTGGAAATTTGAGGAGATATTTTGTCACTCAGACTCCAGAGAACACCACAAGGAGAAATCTTTGATGATGCATGACTATTTATCCTGAGTAAATAATAATGGTCAGACGAAGTGAAGAGTACTTGAAATCTGGGGAGACTTGTTATTCAGACTCCAGGGAACACAACAAGTTGTTCTCAATTCTTGGTGACAGCCTGTGTGACTACTTCTAGTCAATAAACAAATGAGTAATCAATGGTAAATGGTTGTTGCAATAACGCAGATTAATTTACAAATGGTATCAGATGAGGTGGAGAATACTAGAAATCTGGGAAGACTTGTTGTCCCTCAGATTTCAGGGAATACCATAAGTTGTTCTCAAAGAGAATTCTTTGATGATATCCTGTGTAAAATCTCCTAGTGAGTGGATATTATTATTATTATTATTATTATTATTATTATTATTATTATTATTAATAATAATAATAATAATAATAATAATAATAATAATAATAATAATAATAATAATAATAATAATAATAATAATACACTGGTTTTATTTCGTCTGACTTTTACTGTGCGTTAAAGGCAAGGTGGACAAATCGGGGTCACCTCGAGGTGAAATGTCGGGTTTAGAGGATTCGAATGTCGCTCAACATGCTAATAATTTATTGCTATGCATGGGAGACTTTTTTCTTTCACCATTTTTCAACTCCTTTTCAATCATCGAATTGTTGTTGCTAGTGAGGGGCGGTGGCTATTGCTCCTTTCTTTCTTCTCTAAATGTCACATGTCCACTGTCGGACTTCTTGCCGTGAAGATGATGAATTTGTTGTCGCCTGCAACAAACAATTCAATGGGCAAACGATGAGATTTCAAAATTTAGAAACGGTCTCTTACAACAGATGGAGCAAATCCATGTTGTTAGATAAGATATGTACAGAGAGAGGGAGAGAGACAGACAGACAGACAGACAGACAGACAGACAGTAAAAGATAGTAGTGATGGGACGATTATAACTTATTAGAAGCAACTTTTAGTCTCCCTATCCATCAAGTTTAGAGAAAATATCAGATATTTTGTAATTCATATGCAAAACTAGGAAAACAAATAACTATGATTGACACATTGCATGGCTGTAAAAAAGTGAAAAATATAAGGTCTAGAAGATGGATGATCCTCTTAATATGCGACCTGTACTGTGTAATAGGCTATGTTCAAATGCCACGTAGTCCATTACACAATACAAGTTATTACCTTTCGAACGAGTACTCATTTGTTAAATTCTGACCATTAGTCGCTGAAATTTGAAACTTATAAAATTGCCGAATAATAATAATAAAAAAAAAATTCAATGTAAGTTTTGACGCAGAAAACCGTTCATGGGTAAACCATAAGATCCAGTTATAGACAACTAACCGCTTTTGAACAGTTTTCTGGGAATAATAGATTTTGAGGTCTCTTTCTTTATTTATTTAATTCTTTTTCTTTTCTTTTTTCTTTCTTGCTTGATGATTTCTTCCGGAAGTAATATGTTTATCTTCTGATGAACTGAACGGACGAAAGATCATGGTGATTATATATGTATTCCTGGTTGTTCCTTTTAGCGCGAAACTATTGTCAAGAGCTATATTTGTTTTTTATTCGGCAAGTAAAAATATGAATAAAGACTTGGTCAGTGGGATTTAATATGTCACTGTTTTTTTTTACTTTAAAACCGTTAAATTTTGAAATTTTGTATTCCAACACCAACAGAGCTTATTATATTTAATACATACGCGCTCGACCGGCGCCTTCTATTGAATCGACCATCTAAACCTTATATTTCACAAACATTTGAAGGAAAACGTGCCAAGCCTAACCATCGTCATGTCACGTAAAAAAAAAATAGGAGAAATTTCGATTTCCTTGATGAAGATTCTGTTATGAATCGAAATATCGAATTTAATATTTATTGAACGAGATTCTGCGCTTGTTTTGCTTTAAACCGTTAATTGTTTTTTAATATACAACAATATAAAACAGCCTTTGAGACTTTATACGACCGGTCGCTACAGTCGATTGAAAATTTCTTGGGGCGACTAAAAGTCGTAAATCACTCGCCCGCCAGTCGATAAAATTTCTTTAAATAAAGAAACGGGGAAAACTCATTTATTTTACGACCCTCAAATATGTGGTTACTTAGAATGACCTATGTCTCATCATTTGTGAATTCTTTCATCTCTAGCTGTGAGACCGTTGGAATATCGTATTGAAAAAAGCGTGATAACGCTAAAGGTCAACAACAGGTCAAATTTACATATTCGGCCTGTAGTCAAAATGTCGCCTTCATTTAGCTCTCTGATTTTGAAATTCATTTGGAAAAAATTCTTCGGCGCTACAACTACATACACTTCATGTTTACAAAAGTAAAGACGAACATTTGAAAGTGGGAAAAAACGCATCGTTCCGTCAAGCACGTACCGAAAATTAAATTATACAACAAGTAAGTAATCATATTTTTCTCAATTATATAACTTCAGATATTGAATGCTCTTTTCTAAGAAATCTAGTTCATTTCAGCTAAATGGTATTTATTTATTATTTTTTATTTTTTTTTTGGAATATCGGAGATTTCGGGCCACGGAGATCTCATACCAGGAGATTTCAGTCCACAATTGTGAATACCCGGAGATTTCGTAATACTTTTTTTTCAACACCCACGGTTTAGGCTAGATATTTTAATTTTTGTATGAAATTTTACTACATAATTTGGGTATCGGAAAACTAGTTTGTTGATATTTTTATTAAGAATAAAGAAGGAAAAAAAATTTAATTGAACGATTTTTTCGGTCAATACATTTTTCAACACCTACGGTTTAGGTCTTTTTCAACATCATTGGTGCTGAAAAAATGTGTTGGCCGAAAAATCATTCAATTAAAGTTTTTTTTTCTTCTTTATTCTCCTGGTACGAGATCTCCGTGGCCTGAAATCTTCGCCTACCATTTTTTTTATACACGTGTAAATTTTTACAGAAAAAGGATATCTGTAATTACATTCTCAACTAAATTAAAAAAAATATCGATGCGTTGATTTTGTTTTCTTTCTTTAACTTTTTGTCTCTTTATGTACTTTTCAAATTGACAAAACGTTTACTTATAATGATTTAAACTCTTCGAAATTATATCAAAGATGATTATAATAATTTCTTGATTTGTTGTAAAATTATTTACTATTATTGACTGAAACAAAGACATAAAGTCGGACGAGTAAAAATATTTTGGGGCGAGTAAATTTTCCCTCACACTCGACCGGCGGTCGAGTGATTTTTTTTTCAACCCTCAAAGGCTGTATATATATATATATATATATATATATATATATATATATATATATATATATATATATATATATATATATATATATATATATATATATATATATATATATATGAATTATGTATGTATGTCGACGACTACAAATATATTTAAAGCTCTCCTCTTTGGGTAGAGCACTGTCGTAAATAATCCCACTCGCTACTTAATTGGTTGAAAAATTCGAGGCTCGCTTTTTGTTTATAAATAAGCGGTTTGAGCAGTATAAAAGTGGTGTAGGAATGTTTGTTTAAAACAGACATTTTATAATCATTACTGAGTAGTATACAAATTTATATTATAATCGATATTTTGTAACAATATTCCAAATAATCACTGTTAACAAATATTTTATATACACATGTTACAGCTCTGAAACATGTTCACAATAATAATTGTCGATGTTGCATTTTTGTGCATGATTACAAAATATCAATTATAACATAAATTTTGATTTGAATTAAAACCGGTTTCATCAAATGGAAACAATCATGTTGTCTTCTCTAGGGCGACAATTTTATCATTATACCATAAATATATATATATATATATATATATATATATATATATATATATATATATATATATATACTAGCAAAAGTACACGTCGTTGACTGGGTTCAAAAACAGCCTACAGAAAATCGACTCTGATTTATGAAAGTATGATAGGTTACGAAAAGGAAGGGTTGTAAAGAGACAGCTTCGAATTTGGGGGTATTAAAACCAAAGCAAAATATGATGAAAGTAAAAATAAAATAGATAAACCCCATAATTTATTATACCATACCTATTCACACTGAAACACTTATCACAATATTATGTGGATCTATATTAAAAATCCTTGTTAAACTTTGTGACATATTTCCATTCTATGGAGGTCAGGCGCGAACAAATACCCCATAATTTTATTATACTATATTTCTTCAAACTGAAACATAATTATCAAAGTATACTTACGCAGATAGATATCAAAAGTCCTTATTAAAGTTTGTGCCTATTTCTATTCTATGGATGCCAGGCGCGAATGCAGACCCCATAATGTTATTATACCATCCCTATTTAAGTTAAAACATACTTATCAAAGTATTATTATGTACATCTATATCAAAAACACTTGTAAACTTTTTTTTTTTTTTTTTTTTTAAATTTCTTATTTCCATACTTTGTGGACCAGGCACGTACGCAGACCCCACCATTTTAATGAATCATCATTATGCCAGATCAAACATACTCATACCATAATCTTCTATCATTGTATGTGATCAGTTTTCTATAATAGCCAACCATATATATATTTCTCCATATAAATATTTCTCTTGTAATTCTAACTCTCTCTCTCTCTCTCTCTCTCTCTCTCTCTCTCTCTCTCTCTCTCTCTCTCTCTCTCTCTCTCTCTCTCTTTCCCTGCCAATGGGTCATATATTAGTGTTGGTTACTATGATAAATGTTGTCCCCTGGGGTAGAGAAAAAGACGGTGGGGTAAAAGGTCGATGAAGAAGAAAGTAAGGGTGGCTGGCGGAATAGCATAACGCACAGATAGGGTCGTTTGGGGGAGAAGGTGACGTGCAGAGTAACTGACCATCGTCTTTTCTTCCCTCCAAAGTAAAGGGGGTCCGTAACAAACTGACCCGAGGCGCGCTCGTAATTTGATCGGACGACCTGTCAAGAACAAGCCTCGATCGCGCTGGGCGGTCATAAAAACGCCCCTAGAAGAATCACGAGAGAGAGAGAGAGAGAGAGAGAGAGAGAGAGAGAGAGAGAGAGAGAGAGAGAGAATGAACGATAGGGGCAGATCGATACTCGTATATCATCGGAAGCTAGTATTCGCGCATGATCGGAGAAAGAGAGGAAGAAAGAGGGCTATACAATGAAACAGATTATACACATTAATAAATTTGCTTATTTTTGCATTTTTTTTTGTTATATGCGTATACACAGACACCACATATGTAAAGGAAATAATTCTAAAAATCTATACTGCTCAATATTTCTATCTAGATCTCTCACACGCACGCGCATATATATATATATATATATATATATATATATATATATATATATATATATATATATATATATATATATATATATATATAAGAGAAAGAAAATTAAAACTTTACAATCAAAATTTATTGTTCGACTGAATACTCCAGAAAACAATTTACTTATTCCGCGGAGTATTCAGTCGAACAATAAATTTTGATTGTAAAGTTCAACTTAAAGTTTTAATTTTCTTTCTCTTATAATAAACTCTACTCTCTATTGTGTATTGAGCTTTTTTTTTTAATTTGGTTGGGATTAAATTTTCTATATATAAATACTGTTATTTATATTAGTTTGAAGTTTACCATTGTGTATA
>NC_136504.1:40688407-40728407 GCF_053919585.1 Euprymna scolopes | reverse complement strand
AACAATATTTAAATCTATCGAAATTTCTATTTATTATGAAACATAAGAGTTAAAATAAGTAAAACATATTTATTTTTTTAAAATTTAAATACACGTATTGAACAAAAACTTACCCTGAAGTTGCAATTAAAAAATGATATAAATTTAATATTATTATGTTTTTAATAGCGTTTTTTTTTTTTTTCATAATTAATATATACTATAATCAGTTGAATTGCCAAGAAAAAGAAACACCCAAAAAATTAATTAATTTTTAAAAGATTAAAACGATTAAAATTCCATTATTTCCAAATGTTTCGCTACAACATAGATTTTTAATTAATTGCGTTTAAATTTTTTTCCAATATTAAGTTTTAATATAAACATGGCGCTTGTCTACGTTTTGATTTAGGCAAAGATAAAGAATGGGGAAAATTATTGACAGTGGTTTCAGCTAGGCGGGTGTTTCTCGTGAAAGATTGGCGAGGGAGGATCAGAGAGTGAAGCTTAGACGAGCACTTGCCATGGAAATAACGATAAAACAAAGATAGGCTCGCAACGTCTCTTCTGTGTGAGAGAGGTTGCAGTGAAAAGAAAAGGGCATCCCTCACTAAGCCATAAAGTCTATTTTGTACTCTGTCATGGCAGGATAGGCTGTTTTTAGCAGCTCCTGTCCAGATATGGCAGCAGTACTCCATCCTTGGACGTACTTGGCTTTTATATCGCTTGTCGCTAGACGAGTTCTACCTGTGAATGGCCTTAAGAGTTGATTTTTTTTTCGAGTAAGAAATGTGAAATGAAAAGAAAAAATCTTAAAACGTGTTTGGAGAAAAAGATTACGAGATTGATGCAGCGATAAGGGCGCAACGTCATCTGGTGTGTAAAATGTGACGCCATAAACTTTGCGAAGGGGCATAACTCTGTCAAGCGCCAAGAACTTTGACAGAAAGAGCTGTAATTTATGTAGCTACATTTGTCGATTTCTCGAAATGCCGGTAGCGAAACTTAAGCTCCACGAAGCAACTTCAAAATAATATTGTGGCGTTAAAAGCTATTAATTTTATTAATCTATTTCCCGTCTTTCGGCTAAATCTATCATTACACTAAAGTTGAGTTCACCAACGATGTTATCCTTAGGCTTTTTTTTTTTTAATTATTATTATTATTATTATTATTATTATTATTATTATTATTATTATGACAACAACAACAACAACAACAACGACAATAATAATAATAATAATAATAATAATAATAATAATAATAATAATAATAATAATAATAATAATCAAGCATGTCGCTCGGCGTTGCCCGGTCGTAAAATACGCATAAATATTATATTTTAATTCATACAGAAACTGAGATATGTGCATGCGAGGGTGCCCAGAAAACGCGGTTCCAGAAAACTCGGCCACGGAAAACTCGTACCCGGAAAACTCATTCATTTTACTAGGTAGGAAAACTGGTGCATTATGGAATGAATATCGGTTGAAAACACATTTTATGGCCAGTCTTGAAGAAGATATTTTTTTTAAAAGGCGACTACGCACCTCTATAATATATTAAAAAATTATTTTATTGAAACGCACCAAGAAAAGATGGCCGCCGTCCGTACACTACAGAAGAGCCTTTTGTTGTTTCGTGAACACAAAAAGTATTAAAACTAAATTAATTTTTCTAAATAAAATATTTGTTTCATTATTTGATAACACAAGAAGTGTTTTTTTTCCGTAATAGCACAAGAAGTGTTAAAAACTAAAGTAATTAAATTTAATAAATATATGGTTTCGTTTTTCGTGTCTTCCGTTCGGTTTCGTTACATAATCAACCGTACCCACTTCCGGTAGCTTGATTTTTTTTCCGAGCAGTAATCTTAGACATTACTTAAAAATATACAACTGTATTTTCTTTTTGAGAGAGGCGAGGCTTTGTTTTAAAACTATATTTCCCTCAGTATTTTCGTTTTAAAATTATATTTACGTCAGTATTTTCTTTAACTTTTTAGTTTTGAGCGATTATCGAGATTCCTAAAAAATATTTTGCTTGTTCGAAATTTATAATTTATAAGTATATTTCGAACCAACCTCCATCCTTGTTTATTTTCCTAATATTACGTTGTGATTTGACTTTCAAGCGCACTTGATGCGTATTTTATTTTATTCAAATTAAATCAATGTTTCTATAATGGAACTCACACGCTTGATGTTAATCTCGCGTTGCCAACGCACAATTCCAGCATTTCAAAATAGAACTGCTGACATACAACGCGCGATTCTTTACAAACAGACTTTTCTTTCTCCAACTTTACAAAATGGCAAGAAAGAAGAAGAGAAAAAAAAGAAAAAAAAAGAAACAAAACAGCATACTGAGAATGGAGTTCAGCTCCGAAATATATTTATGAATTATAAATTTCAAACAAGTAAAAAAAATTTTTCCTAATATTACGTTGTGATTTGGCTTTCAAGCGCACTTGCTGCGTATTTTATTTTCTTCAAATAAAATCAACTCACACCCTTGACGTTAACTCGAGTCTAATCTAAGCTAAAATATGTTTCTTTTTACGAATAAAATGGAACCCCGGGATACGGCATTAAAAATTAGTAACAAAATACAGTACAGCATATAATACACATGTATATAATCAAATAACATTATAAATAACACTGTAAGGCGAGGAAAATACCGTAACCAGAGACCGGAAAAAAACATGGTATTCCACATTGTAACCTGCTGCAATGTACTTGTTGTATCGTTCCAACAAGTTCAGAAAAGCCCCATGGAAGTCCTCTTGTGTGAGTGTATCAATGATCCTCGTCACATCCGCTTTCATCTCCTCAATTGTCTCATAACAACTGTCTCTAAGGTTTTCCTTTGGGCATAGGGATAACCAAAATTCACAAAGAGCAAGGTTTGAACTATGGCGGGGGGGGGTGATTAACTTTCTTGCTGTCATGGCAACGTCTTTCTTTCTGATCTTCTCTGAGCACCCTTGGGACAAACTTCGCACAAATCTTCCGCATCTTCATTTCCTCACGAATAATTGTGTATACAGTTTCCATGCTAACATCAAACTGTGCACTTATTACCTCTATAAACACACGACGGTCCTTATTAATGATATTTTTATTTGGCCACTCAACTATGGTGGTCTTGAGTTCTTTACTCCTCCCACACCTCTCATCATCTATCACAGACTTCTTGCCTTTCTTGAATCGGTTATGGCATCCAAAAACTGATGTTTGAATCATGCAAAAATGGTCTAAAAGTAGTCTGAACATTTCCATATGTTTTTGTGGCATTATTTCCAAGTTTAAAACAGCATTTTATTGTACATCCTTATTTTAAACGTTCTCACGTTCGGGTTGAGTTTTTAAAGTTCACCAGCTGTGACAGTCGGGATTTAGTAGGGTTTACTCCAATTTCTGCTGTATGTGTTCATTTGAGCCTGAAATCATAAAAAGTGGTCGGTCAGTCATCTCATAGGATGTGTAGCAATAACATAGTGAACTTTCAAGAGTCATGGTATTTTTAAATGCCTGTACAAAAAAGCCTGGAAACTTATTGAAAGCCCTTGTAAAAGATGCTCTTCAGAATTAACAAAAGTTTCTTTATTCTATTTTATTTTATTTTATTCACCTTAACTTGTATTCATATGATAAATTTTTGGACTATATCATATGAATACTCGTGTTGGGATGAGTAATCGGAATCGGAAAAATCTGTACCGATTTTCCGATGCCAAAACGATTCTTTTAATTGTCTTTTTTTTTTTTTTTTTTTTTTTTATTTTGTTTAAAGCAAAATCTCCCATTGCTAATAATAATGATAAAATAATAAATATTTATTGCTTTTAAACCACCAGTGAAGCTAAAATCGATACATCGTCCTCCCACAAATATATTTTTTACGTTTAGGAAAATATCTGCACATTTAACACGTGTGTTTCTACGGAAATCGGAGAAAAATACAGTTATGTAGTTAAAAATTTAGAGATTTATAAAGAATCGGAATTGGAATCAGTAATTGTATCGGATTCGGGAATTTTAGTACGGAATCGGTAATTGTATCGGAATCGGGAAAAATATTGCAATCGCCCCATCACTAATGCATACATATAAAAATCAAAAAAAAAATTTATATGTTCTGGATTATACCATTCTTCGTATAAAACGACTGTGCCTCTACTTTTCTTCAATGAACCTGACTTGAACTTGGAATATCCTTTTTTAATCTTGACCTCTTATAAATTTCCATACAAACTTTAGTTTTCAATCTATGCGCTAATCAGCAAAATTTATAGACCACCTATAAACATTATTTTGCTTATTCTGGTGACATGAGCTATTTAGTGAAACCCGATGCAATAAGCAAAAAAACTTTGTATTGCTTGTCGAATAATAAATTTGCTGTAATTTTTTAATTCATGGAATTTAATTTCAAATTTTCATCTATACTATTGCTCTATCTCGTATATTGAGATTTTTCATTTGGTTGGGATTTTCTTATAAATATGGATACTAATATTTATATGGACTTTAACTATACATTATTGTGAGATCTGTAATCGTAAATTATTTACAAATTTGTAACCTGAAAATATTTTTAAATTTCCTTAAAGTGCACACACACACACATACATACATACACACACACGCACACACACATACACACACACACACACACACACACACACATATATATATATATATATATATATATATATATATATATATATATATATATATAATGCTCCTTATCTTGAGTTGAGCAAAGTGAGAAGTAATAATACACAAATTACCATTAGCGTATAAAGCGATGCTCTTTGTGTAAACAAATGGAGCTTAGGTATTTCGGACGATGTCAAAACATCGTTAATTCACGACTCGCACAGCAGCTGTCGATCAGCGTAATGGTTAAGAGCCTTGACTGTCGTACAGGCGGTAGGGTTTCAATCCTGGCTTGTATAGTTGCCTGTCTAGCCGCACTCGCACTGATGAGCTGCGAAACAGTACTGTATGTGGATGACTATATATATATATATATATATATATATATATATATATATATATATATATATATATATATATATATATATATATATATATCAGTTTTACGGAAGTTTAATTTCAAGAACCGGTAAAATTTGTGATCCTACAAAGTTCGAATAGTTGCAAGGTTCTTCAAATAAAGAAATCAAGTCAAAAATGATGTTTGTCATTCCGGCGGTTGAGTGTGAAGGGGTGTAGGAGGGGGTAATCTGTTCGTTTCCTCTCCCTCACCCCTCTATCTCACACACACAACCCCTTCCTCCTTAACCTCATCTACATATGCCCGTCCCACCTCTCCTCAATCGCTCCCCCAAACAGCTGGTGTTGTCTTCATCCAACCGGGAATAAAACACGTAGAAAATATTTTGCTTCACTAATATTTTATTTTTGTTTTTACATATATACATTTTTTTCATGTTTCCATTTTTTTTTTTTTTTGAAAACGATTATTTTTCTTCTTTTTTTTCTATCAAAAGTTTTTCAGTTTTTTTTTGTTTGTTTGTTTTTGCAATGTTTGTTGCTCGTCGTCGTTGCCAGAAGTTAACCTTAAGATAAGCAATAAAACGAAATTAAACTTAAAAATTAATCTCGCTCTCTCTCTCTCTACCTAAATCAAATCTCGGGTCAGCTTACGCCTCGCCTCTCTGCTTCAATCCAAGAAACTAGTACGAACGAATGAACACACACACACACACACACACACACACACACACACACACACATATATATATATATATATATATATATATATATATATATATATATATATATATATATATATATAGGGGTAAAAGAAAATAAAAAAAATATCAATATATATATCTTGGCAAGATCATCCCACGAAGCAACTTTATGGCAACCTACCTGCCATATCTACCACCATCAGGGAGCGACGTCTACGATTTGCCAGTCACTGCTAGAAGAGCAAATAAGAGCCGGTAAGTAATTTATTGTTGTGGACTTCATGGCACTGGCGCACAAGCATAGGACGACCTAGATCCACGTACATCCAGCAAATTGCACATGATGCTAATTGTGATCCTGGAGATCTGCTGCAGCTGGTGGAAGACAGGGGGATCTGGAGAGTCACATTGATTCGAGCTAGGAGCCTGGCCAGAGAGATACATAATATGTTCTTGGTGCACAAACACATAGGGTCTTCGTCATAGCTCATAAAAAGCTGATTTTGCAGTATAACGGAGTTTTTAACTAATGCATTTCAGTTAAAAACAATATCACGTACTTACTTGTCATGTCAAAATCAGTATGAATTCCAAAAATTGCCAATAGACAAATAATTACAATTAAAAATAGAATTTATCGAATTATCGTTGGTTTGAAGTACACTAAACACGCGCCGAAAATTTTACTCTGTGAGTTGAAAGTGCATTAAGTATTTATTTATCTTTTTTTTTTCCTTATATTATTTTATATGTCTGTCTGTCTCATACTCTCTCTTTTTCTCTCTATCTCTCTGTGGGCTCTTTCTATTTTAACTAATCATTATACAGACAGACAGACAGACAGACAGACACACACACACACTTTTAAATCCTTTAAAACTAATATTTATTTTCTACATACATTTTGTATCTTATATTCCCTTTCCTTTTTTAGATGTACAGGTAGACAGACACGCAGACAGACCTAGCATTGGTCGGTTCATTAATGTGGTGGTGGAAGTGAGGCAATTGCTCTGCTTTCCATGCTGAGTTATCATGGTTTATTTGCTTTTAAGAAAGTTTCACATGAAAAGAAAGTTAAAAGTTACAAGAAATAAATATTACACATTTTTTAAATAAAAATAAGAATTGTTCACATTGTTCCACTTATTTTCATATAAAATTTTAATGAATAATAAAAAATAATATTTTAATATTATAATAAATAATAATAAATAATAATATAATATTATAATAAATAATAAATAATATTATGATATTATAATAACTAATAATAAATAATGAAAATAATGCTATAGTATTATAACAAATACTAATAAATAATTTAAAAAATATTATAATATTATAAAAATAATAATAAATAATAAAATAATATTATAATATTATAATAAATAATAAAAAATAATAAAAATCATATTATGATATTTTAATAAATAATAGAAAATAATTAAAAAATAATATTATAATATTCTAAAAATAATAAATAAAATAATAATATTATAATGTTATAATAAATAATAATAAATAATATTATAATATTATGATAAAGAATAATAAATAATTATAAATAATATTATAATATTATAATAAATAATATTAAAAATAAAAATAATATTATAATGTTATAATACAGAATAATAAATCATAAAATATAATATTATATTTTAATAGATAATAATAAATTATATTATAATAATCTAATAAATAATAATAATAATATAATATTATAATATCATAATAATAATAAATTATAAATAATAATATTATGATAATCTAATAAGTAATAATAAATAATAAAATAATATTTTAATATTATAATAAAGTAAATAATAAAATAATATTATAATATTATAATAACTAAATAATAAAAATAATATTATAATAAATAATAATAAATAATAAAAATAGCATATTATAATATTATAATAAATAATAATAAAAATATAATATTATAATATTAAAATTAATAATAATAAATGATAAAATAATATTATTAATAGTAATAAATAATACAAATAATATTATAATATTATAATAAATAATAATAAATAATATAAAACAATATTATAATATTATAATAAATAATAATAAAAAAATAATGTTACATATATTATAATACATAATATCTGTTGAAAGATTTTTGTTGGAGATACAAAATCATCTATCACCGTCTAGGGAGAAGTAATACAACCGTGAAATGTCTCGAGGAATATGCTGGAATGCCAAGACGTTTCAACCTTAAATATTAGATATTTTCCTGAATCCAAATCATGTAATGAATTTTGATTTAAAATTGAAATAAGGATTCTAGACATAATGCTTAGTACCATTTTATCTACTAATATTATTCCATTATTACACATTTATCAAATAAGAGGAAGGAATTATTCACATTGTTCCACTTATTTTCATATAAAATGTTAATAATAATAAAATAATATTATTATATTAATTATGAATAATAATAATAATAATAATAATAATAATAATAATAATAATAATAATAATAATAATAATAATATTACATTTATTATAATCCATATTATCAGTTGGTAGATGTTTCTTCGGGAAGCCATATCAGCTTTCGCCGCCTAGCAAACAGAGGAAGTAATGAACAATGAAATGTCTCGAGAAATATGCCGGAAAGCCATTTAACCCTATATATAATAAAAGATACGCAGCTTTTTTCCCCTCTGGACAAAAATACCCTAGGTTTATCGCAACAGATTCCACACACAACTTTATTATGTCTGCACTGTTAACCACTATCTTATGTAACTATAGAACGACATTTTTGTCACATTCATTCGTCATATTAAAACCCTATATTATATCCCAGGAGTGACATCATCACTACCGCCATTAACATTAGAGAAAGTAGTTCCTATTTTTCTCTCTACTTTATAACTGCTCCCACTGCCAACCACTATACACCGCGTAAAACTACACACAGTAGCCTTATATTGTCCCTACACCCTTATTAACTGCATCATTACTGCATAGACATAGCGTTCACTTCCAAATCGTAGATTTACAAAATAATGATTGCTCCCTTTTCAAGTTCCACCCCTTTCTCATTGGCTACCAGCTGTAATTCTCTCATTCCAGATTTAAAACCCAACACAAAACAAAAAAATGAACGCAAACGTACTATGATTCACATGGCGGCTACAAGGCAAGTGTTACGCCAATTTTATACACACATAACACCACCATTACTCTCTCTCTCTCTCTCTCTCTCTCTCGAGAGAGAGAGAGAGAGAGAGAGAGAGAGAGAGAGAGAGAGAGAAGGGGCACGATGTGCGTACGAGAGAGACCATGATTACATGTGTTTCTTTATATACTTTACTCTCTCTCTCTCTCTCTCTCTCTCTTTCTCTCTCTCTCTCTCTCTCTTCTGTAAATTGTCGATTAAAAGTTATATTGTACTTAATGCTGTTATCCGAAAAAAAAAATACATTTGATCAAGTACCTTTTTTTACTTTTTTTCTTTTCGATCAAATTAAGTGAAATGCTTCTACAACGTCATTTTTTTTTTATTTTGGCAGCGCAGTGCAATTTCTTAAATTATATCAAACTCCTCAATTTCATTGAGAATGACGAGTTTTATAAGTTATTCAGCATACTCATTAAGACAAGGTCATTTATCTTTGGCATGGATACATTTCAAGATATAAATACCTGCATTCTGCACTGTAATTCACTTGCAGAGGTACGGGGGGGTCTATTCCGACAGCCAATCTTACCACGAGGAGATGGGGGGGTCTATTCCGAAAACCGTTCTTACCATAGAGAAGTTGGGAGTGGCCACCACTAACAACTGTACTTTACTTTTTTACGCGGAGGGGCGACGCCGGTTAACGGGAACTGCTAATTTTATATAATAGTATAGATATCCAACGCTGACCTTGTAAATAGAGACACACACACACACAATTTCTCTATCTCCTACTCTCTATACATCATCATCATCATCATCATCATCATCATCATCATCATCATCATCATCTCTCTCTCTCTTTCTCTCTCTCTTTCTTAGCCTTTCTAGTAATTTTTCACGGTTCAATTTGCTTTCTGTCGATGGTTTTTATATTTGATTCTACATAAGCGAATATCGAACAGTTGTTTGAGCTTTCCGATATCAATCGATTTCCGTCTTTATTGATCTTTACGCTTTGACTAACATTCTACACTTCGGCTCCGCATCTTCCCCTTTTTTCTCCTCCAACACAGAATCACATCAAACGTTCCTTTCCCTTCTGTTCTGTATTTGCTCATCTCTCTCTCTCTCTCTCTCTCTCTCTCTCTCTCTCTCTCTCTCTCTCTCTCTCTCTCTCACTCCCTCTCTCTCTCTCTTTCTCTCTCTCTCTTTCTCTCTCTCTCTCTCTCTCTTAGTCTATCTTGTTAGTTTCTATCTTCATCTCCCCCACCCCCTTTACCTGCTACGTTTGCAATTTGGTCTATCACTGGCCTAGGCAGGAAAACGCAAAGAATGTGGGTCGCATGGTCTAAGATTAAGCAATCGACGTGGATCGACCGTCCGATAAGAAGACCAACACAAAGTCAAACTCGCTTACCCCCCCCCCCCGGCACGTCAGTAATCCCACCCTCCCCCTCCTAAACCTATCCCCCCCCCAAATCCTCTACTCCACCCTAAACTGACTCGTTCACTCCTACTGATTCTACAAGTCGGGATATTCTATTCCTATCTTGACTTGTCCCTAGTTACTTGCTTTTTTTGCGAGGGCAGAGTTAGACACAAGGTCAGTTCTAATGTGAGGCAAATCGGCCCCCCCCCCGAAAAGAAACAATCTGAATTGGGACAACATTTTAAATTGTCTGATTTTAGAATGGCATAAGGCAGGAAAAGATGAAGAACAGATACTACATTTTGCTTCTAGACAAAACACCAAAGAATAATACCTAAAAAAACAGGTGCTTGTCCAGAAGTCAACAAAATTTTTACAAACATACAAAACGTCTTTATAGTGTACGTATTCATCACGAAACGAAAATTTCATATTCTCAAAATCACATAAACTAGTATTTCAGATCGGCGTTGCCCGGGTGTAAGGAGGTGTATGTTGAGAAAAAAAAAGCGGTCAATTTTTTAAACTTTGACCCTTATTATGACCGCTTAACGTTTATTGTTTTGAGCTCAAATCAAATTATTAAGTTAGATTCATGTCCAAGGAACCTATATCTAAAATTTTAAGTGTTTAGACTCAAAATTGTAGGAGGAGTTTGGTAGAGTTCTCAAAGGTCAAATCGTTGAATTTTGACCCCTTAACAGCGGAATTTCCGGCGAAAATCAATTACATAGATTTTCCCAAATCTCAGTCCCACGTATATCAAATTTTGAGTCTGTAGATTGAAAATTGATGGAGGTATTGTGTAGGGAAATGTACACACATAGACACGTTCACTTTCATATATATATATATATATATATATATATATATATATATATATATATATATATATATATATATAATACACTCGCACAAGCAATATCGCCTGATAGGGCCTTTAGTTATATGTACTTGGCTGGTTGAAAGATGCTCATGAATGTGTAGCGACATATTAATGTTTATGTAAAACAAATAAAAAATATATCTTGTCCTACTTCGGTATTGAGCCCTATGGTATTAACCTCGTTAAAATTTCATTGGTTGCTTTACCTCTGGAAGATATTACCCTGAAATATAAATATACAATTATTTCCACAGCCAAACAACGTCGCAGCCCACAAGAACCATGACAGTCAACAAACTGGAACAAATCTCTCACATTCTGAAAATGCTATTACTAATTGCTCGCCAGGTTAGATTTGCTGGATGGCGTCGTCCTAGTGAGTGTAAAATTCCTTCTTGTGTGACATCGCCTTGGGTTATAGCTGGTTGGATGTCTGCGTGCCTTGTCGAGACGAAGTAGGTCCATTCCACAGTCGCCGCAGTTTGTTTAATCTGTGTTAGTTAATAGAATTACTTGTGTGCTGGACGTTTTCTTAGTTGGCAGAGTGCTTGTCTCGCATACAAGAGGCTCGGGTTTCGAATTCCGAGTTCGGATATGTCTAACTGATGAGCCCAAATGAGGACGAAACTCGAGTCTTGGACCTTCGGTTTGTTAACTGTCATGGCTCTTGTGGGCTGCTATCTTGTTCGGCTGCGGAAATAATTATAGAATCTCTAACATTCTGAATATATATATATATATATATATATATATATATATATATATATATATATATATATATATATATATATATAATAGCAGAAGTACTCGTCGTTGACTGGGTTAAAAAAAACAGCCCACAGAAAATGGACTGTGATTGATGCAAGTATGATAGGTTATGAAAAGGAGGGGTGCTGTAAAGAGATAGGCTTTGATACTCAAAAATTTTACCCTAAGCAAAATATGATGAAAGTAAAGATAATTTTTGCGAAAATATATTTTTTATATCAACTTTGTTTCCATTCGTAGCCAAGACTGACCAACAAAATAATGTTTCCTTACAAAGAGAAAATAATAATATAAATATGTAAGAAATAAATGTTACCATAGTCAATAAAAGTTACTTTTATGGTAGAAAAGTTCATTGGTTTGTATTTTTAAGTAGTTTGTAAATAAAAAAAAAAATTTTTAATTCACGAACCGGTTTTAAAAAAAAAATCAAAACTGCAGCGACTTTGAAATGGAGAGCCCCGTTTTCAATTTGAAGGAGGGGCACCTGAGCATTCTGTGTTAACAATTTAAGAGAGTTCCGTCAACCTAATGAATATTTATAAACATATTTTAGTGTTTTCTGTTATTTTGTACTTGAGGAATATTCGATTATGGCATGTGTAGTTTAAATAAAAATTCATTTAAGTAGTTATCGCCTCAAATTTTTCAAGTAAAGAGCATTAAAAACTTTTTCAAAACAAAAGAAAAACATAAACTGAAATTTTATTGACTATGGTAACATTTATTTCTTGTATGTTTATTTTTTCGGGTAGTCGTTTGTTGGCTTTTCTGCTAAACACTCTTACAAAATAATATCGAATAAATATCGAAAAACAAAGAAACAAAAACAGTTTTGAAAAACAATGAAGCTTTACTTACTTTAGTAAAATAATCTGAAACAGCAAAATGGGATATTAAAAAAGTAAACACGTAATTACTTTTGTTTTTTAAAGCAAAGAATCGGTATGAATATCAATAAGAAGTAAATGGCGCCCTTTTCCAGCAGAACAGCTTCGTTTCAGTTTTACAGTATTGAACGGTGTAGTATTGCGCCGTCGGATTCAGGGTTGTACTATTGTAGTTTAAAGAACACGCAGAAAGGGTTGTAATCAACTGAATTCCTTCTAGTACACTGACAAAAAAAGCTTAAACAGATATATAAATAAAAATAAAAAGGTTATGCAAATGTTTTAAAAAGACACGTGATCACGTGATCAAGATTGTTTCCTTCCTTTGACACGAATAAAAAGTAACGTTTTTATTTTTTTATTATTTATCTATTTATCTATTTTCGAAAGAGTGTCACGTGTAAGTAGAGAAGGAAAAAAGCAGAATTATGCAAATTTTGTGTCGATAATTGTCTAAAGTTCCGACTTTTTTTTTTTTTTTGCTTTCACTTTAATAAGAACGTGAATTTATGAGGTGAATTTATTCGACACAATATGATTCAACTCCAAAAAATAAATAAAAGCTAACGTGAATTAAGATTAAAGTTAAGGTGTTATTGTGGACCCTCACCCCTTTTAAAAAACCTTGTTAAACTTTGTGACATATTTACATTCTATGGAGGTCAGACGCGAACGAACACTCAATAATTTTATTATACCATATACTTACGCAAATAGATACCTTGGATTATATATATATATATATATATATATATATATATATATATATATATATATATATATATATATATATATATATAGATAGATAGATAGATAGATAGATAGATAGATAGATGTGTGTGTGTGTGTGTTTTGGCAGCAAGTCATTATTTATGCATGTCTGATTAAACACGAGTATATATATATATAAACATTTCTTACGGTGTTAGCGATTTATTATTGATTGTATCCATTACAGAGCTGATTATGGTTGGCTTGTTTCTGGAGAGGTTGTTAAGAGGGGGTTAACCAGTAATGAATTTTAAAGATGACAAAATTCGATTTTCTTAAATAAAAAAAAAACTACTTGATCAATTTACGCGATTATATGAATATTTTTTCTGTGACGGATACGTACATCATACAATTTATTTCTGCTTTTTAATTAGGTTGAATACTAGACAAGTACCAAAAAGTTGTCGTTTTATTTGGACGTAGCGTCGTTTAGTCAGATTTTAACCGACATCTACGTTCATGTCGTTTAGTTTTCCATTTTAAAACGTTTTCACGACCTCTTTATCGGCTTTTGTGTGTGTGTGTGTGTGTGTGTGTGTGTGTGTGTGTGTGTGTGTGTGTGTGTTCGTGCGTGCGTGCGTGCGTGCGTGCGTACGTTCGCGTGTGTGTGTTTAGTTTTGTCTAACTGATGACTTTTGGCATTCGCCTTGACACCAAAATATTTGCATTACATCTAAGTTTTGTCTTCGTAACTTTATTTGACTGAAAACTCGTCAACATGTGCAACCACCAATATTACGATGTACATCTACAATCCGCCATCATCGTTGAATGAACGACGTCCTTTTATATTTTGTAATTTTTATGTAAATTAAACTTATAACACTTCTCAGCATTTGGGCTAGTATTCAAGTGTAGATGAACTCATAGATTTATAAACAAATTCAAATTATCATGGAAAATTTAAAGTAGATTATCATATATATATATATATATATATATATATATATATATATATATATATATATATATATATATATATATGTGTTATTTTTTAATACCCACAGACACTAGTGTTTCATCCTTTCGGAAATCATCACCACAGGGAGTTACGATTATACGATTACAGTCGGTTGAAAGATTTCAACCCGGCCACGAAGTCATCTCTGACCCGAATTAGCAAGAAACAAACCGTACAACCAATGTTAGCATTTAAATAAAACGGCAAATATAAAGACGGCTAGAGTGACCTTATGGTTATAACACCATGAACTGCGCACGTGGACTTGTGACGACTTATTTTATTCCAATTTAAAGTGCTCAACAATAAGAACGGAGTTCTTAAAGAGGCTGACATAATTTTTTTTTTTTACACAGTGATCACCACTTATCAAGGCCTGGAAGCCACTCAGGGATAAGGGTTATTGCAAGTACATTACGTTAGTGTGGAGATTTGATGAAGTGTTTACTTAAGGGGGCGGTTCATTAGGAATTTAACATTGGACTTGAAGACATCCAAGTTGTAGTCAGGTGGGAAGCAGGCAGACGGAATAGAGTTCCACAGGCGTGCAGTTCTAAGAAAGAAGCTTTGTTCATGGAATCCGCGTTTTGATTTAGGCACAGATATAAAGTGGGGGAAATTTTTCACAGTGGATTCAGCTAGACGGGTGTTTTTCGTGAAAGATTGGCGAGGGGGACCAGAGATTGGAGTTCAGACGAGCACCTGCCATGGAAATAACGATAAAACAAGGATAGGCTCGCAACGTCTCTTCTGTGAGAGAGGGGTTGCAGGGTAGAGAAAAGGGCATCCCCCACTAAGCCATAAAGTCTATTTTGTACTCTGTCAAGGCAGGATAGGCTGTTTTTAGCAGCTCCTGCCCAGATATGACAACAGTATTTCATCCTTGGACGTACTTGGCTTTTATATAGATAGACAATTGCATCAGTAGTGAGATATTTTCTGGAGCGGTAGAAGGATCCCACCATCTTTCCAGCGACCTTGGCAACGGACTTGATGTACGTGTTCCATTTCATATCAGGAGTAAAGGTCAAACCCAGAAGCTTGTCAAAACACGGGGCCTCACCTAGACGAGAGCCATCCATCACAATTGATGCCAGATGGGGATCAGAGCGTTGATGATGTAAGGATAGGAGTTTGATTTTGGATGCATTAAAGGTAACCAGCCACATTTTCCCCCACTGAACCACGCGCTCGAGATCAGAGGAGAGAGAATCAGAGAGAACTTTATCATTTACAGCCTTTGATGTGTTGCCGTAGATGGTCGTGTCATCAGCATATATGTCAACGAATGATTTAAGTATGTGTTTAGGGAGGTCATTGATGCATATCAGGAAGGGAGTTGGGCCCAAGATTGACCCCTGAGGGACTCCAGCATTTATATTGCAGGCCTCCGATTTTTGTCCATCTACCACTACTCTTATGAGCCTACCGGAGAGAAATGATTTAATGATTGAGAAAACATTTCCAGTTATATTACTACTATAACTATTTTTTATTAATATATATATATATATATATATATATATATATATATATATATATATATATATATATATATATATATATATATATTATGTACGAATGACGTTACAAAAGTTCCTCCGGCCAGAATGGAGCAGAGGAAATTGTAAATTGAATTATAATGATAACTGAACTTACGCATCCATAACTTGAAATTTTCATCTCCATATTGTAGATATTGACGGTTTGATACTCTAAGAAAGGAACTTCTGTCATAAACGTGTATCAGAAGCAGAGATGCGTTATTTAATTTATGGCAACAGTGCATTGAGAATAGAGGTGATTATGTAGAAAAATAAATTCCGGGTATAAAAAGTCGCTGGGTTTAATGGTATCACTCCTATCTTCGTAATTCTTTAACTTTTTTAGCTAAAAGAAATAGGAGGCTATAATTTTTCACTACTCTCGTATGACAAAGCACGCTCCAGACACCCATGCACAGTCATCGTTTATCGGAGGAAAAGTGCATTAAGAAATACTTTTGGAATAAGCCTTGTGTGTGTGTGTGTGTGTATATATATATATATATATATATATATATATATATATATATATATATATATATATATGTATATATATATATATATATAAACATGCATGTACATAGATTACTGTTTTAAAAATAAATAAATAAATAAATAAAAATATTATTTGTTTACGTCCAAATAAAAAATGGGCAATTTCTAAAAAAAAAAAAAAAATCCGATCTTCAAGGTGAAAACGCTAACATCAATACGTTTAAAAAAGTCAACAACAACAAACAACTGCGTAAATATATAAACGATAAAAACGAAGGAGTAAATCGTCTATGGCATCATAGCGTAATGGATTAAGACGCTGGACTGAAATACATAAGGTCCAGGGTTCGAGTCCTGATAACAGTCAAGCTACGCTGAAGCGGAGTAGGTCCCCGAAAGATGCATGTACGTAGATTAATGTTTTATAAATAAAAATATTATTTGTTTACGTCCAAAATAAAAAATGGGCAGTTTCTTAAAAAAAAAAAAAAATCCGATCTTCAAGGTGAGGTTACGCTGAAGAGGAGTAGAGCCCCGAAACATGCATGTACGTGGATTATTGTTTTAAAATATATATATATATATATATATATATATATATATATATATATATATATATATATAGTGAGTTCTTTTTTACAAGGGAGTCACTATTTATCAAGGCCCGGAGGTTACTCGAGGATAAGGGCTAATGAGTGTACAGTAGTAAATGGGAAAATGTCGTAGTAATCGTTGGTAGTGAGGATTGGGTAAATTGGATTACTTAAGGGGGATGGCTCGTCAAGAACTTGTTTACATTGCACTTGAAGACGACCACGTTGTAGTCAGTTGGAAAAGAGGAAAACGGAACAGAGCTCCATATGCGTGCAGTTCAAAGAAAGAAGCTTTGTTCATGAAATCTACGTTTAGGTTTAAACACAGATAAAGAGTGGGAGAAATTATGACTAGTGGTTTCAGTGAGACGCGTGTTTTTCGTATGTCAGACTAGGCAGGACCATAGATGTAAACTTATATATATATATATATATATATATATATATATATATATATATATATATATATATAAATAATTTTTCTCTTCTTCTTCACTCATTTTTTTCTCTCTTCTTCGCTCATTTTTCTTAATTACACCTTGTCTCGGCAGCCGAGATAACGCATATCTTATTTTTCTTTTAATAATATTATTTGAATTCTTTCCCCTTTTCCTTGTACCTATTTGTTAATTATTTCACGGATTTCGGCCTTTTGGATTATTTTGGACCATCTTCCAATTCCGCGATTTCCTTGGATTTTACTTGTGCGAATAGAAATTTAACTAACTTTCTTGAATTTGCATTTTTGGATTTTACCGTCATTGGATACTTTACCTTTCACCAAACTATCCATTCACGTGAAATCACGTTTTTCTTCACCCTAATCCCTCTGCTTCACTTTTTGTTATCAAGTAAGATCTTTGACTTACTTGTAGTTTCATCAAATACTTTTGCATGCAAAATCTGATCCCGCATTTTGCCTCAGATGAGAAGGAAAGTATTCCTTCGAAACTCCGCGGATTAAGGACTATCCACTTATTTCGTGTTTCCTTTTACAAATTAAATATGTTTTTAACTCTTTTTCAAAGTGTTTTTTAACATGTTTTATTAACTATTCGCTCTTATATATATATATATATATATATATATATATATATATATATATATATATATATATATATATATATATATATATATGAAAACTAGTGGCTACACATATGCAAATATATTTCAGTGACCAACCTGCTAGGGAAAATCACATCATCAGGCCAAGAATGTCACCTACCAGGGTGGTCACTGTGTAGTCACTAGTTTTCATATTCAACATATTCATATTGCTCTGTCTAAACATTGAGCACTCTTTGGTTGACACATTTTGTTTTTGTTTTTGTTTAAATAACTAAACAATACTACGAATAATATATATATATATATATATATATATATATATATATATATGTATTAGTGTTGGGACGATTCATCAGTCAAGGGGAAATAACTCTCATTACTTAAATAAAGCTTACATATTTAAAGGCCACTGATGCTTCAGCAAATAATTAAAACTAAGTTAAATGAAAAATAAATTAGATAAATAAAATTTTAAAATAATATGTCTAAACAGAACAATTAAAACAATTCAATTATTACTAAAAGATCATTAATAATATCAAATTAATTATTAAAACAGACTTTTTTTAAAATTTAATATGTAGTTTAGATACATCATATAATGTAGATTTGTTTTAAATAAATAGTATATTTAGAAATGATGAGGGATTAAAAGTGTATAAAATTTATTTTTCAGTATGAAAATCAATTTATGAAATGGTGCACATTTTGTATATGGTAATTAAAATGTGAATAAACAAACTGTATTGTTGTCCGGATAACAACACGCTGTAACCTCAGTCGCAAAGTAGACAAAGAATAGGAAAAAAAAACTTCAAGTAGCTTTCTTTATTGTACCACGACATTTTTGCCCTCATTTACTCGTTACCACTGCGACGTTCCTCACGTGATCGTCTTCTCGAACGTCATCCACGTCTCTAACGTGATCGTCCTCTATAACGTGCTTTTTCTCCTTTTGATAATCTTTCTTTAAAGGGGACCTCATTTCGCATGCATTTACATACGCGCGTCCGCGCTCTGTTACAAAACAAACAGACGGGAATAAGACTTTATCATGATAGATATGTTCATCCAGGATAGGGTTGCACAGTATCAGCAAACTCTACAAATCAGCGACGGACTAATCTGAAGCGCAGAACGTTATTGTCTTCTGAGACAGACGAAAGCCAACGATTCACGGTCACAATTTTGTTATTAAGTTATTATTTTCCCGAAAGACGTTCAATCATGAAAGTCTTTCGGGGGGAATAATGTCTGGCTTTTTGACGGACGTCGCCGTAGACGCCACTAAACCCAGGTGTCTCTTCATCAATAAAACGGATTGAAAGACAAAACAAATAAACATCGTTGCTTTCTCTCGACTTTTAGGCGATTTAACATCAGTAATGTCTCTTGCCTCATATTTCGGTCGGAGGAGGGGATGATTTGGGTGAAATCCGATAACGGAAGTTTCGTCTGTACTTCCGGAAGTTTAAACCATAGTCGTGAATTTGGAAATTGAACCTTGGCTTTGAAAATAACTGGTATATTTCCCGTTGGAATTGCGACTAACTTGGAGACGACAGCGTATCATTTAGTCTTTTTTGGTGTGTTTGTTTTAGAAAAGAGGGTACTTTTTTATTCTGGTTATTCAATTCGTTTTGTTTTTCTATTGAAAATTAGAAACACGGAGGGGAAAAAAACCGAATTTTTGATATTTCCATTTCTTGTGCCTTGCAGTTTTGTAACGTTAGTTTATATTGTTTATATTGTTGGGACGTTGTATGAAAATTTTAAGTGGCTAATTCGTGACTGTTGTTAAGGAAATATGACATAACTAAACTTTTCGCCCGTTAGAAACGTGCAAAAATGATAGTCCGTTGACTTAGAATGAGTGCTTTATGACAAATATATGGTTGGATCTCGTTTAATGTCTACACAGTTTTGCATTAAATACTAATTAATTAATCCTAACTAGCAGAACCCGTGGAAATTCCACAGCAGTTGAAAATTTTTAAGCGCATAAATAAAATGAATAAAAAATGAAATAAAAAAAAATGTCGAATTTAAAAGCAATTTTTTTTTTTTGCAAATTCTTTTTGAATCTTTTAAAGCTAAAATGAATTCATTTAAAAATTTGGATTTTTTTTCAATGAAAATTCCACACGCTATGCATTGTTTTGTTTTTCTGAATAATTCTTTAATATAAATTATAAAAGAACTTGTTCATCTTTTTAAAAATTTTAAAAAGAATCTATAAAAAAACTTACACTCTCCTCTCAACATGATCTTATTTTTTAATTATAAAATAAAATAGCTAATTTGAAATCGTAGACAGACAGTCAAGGTTATTTTTTGTTTTGAAAGTTTTTGGAGAGGAAATGATTTTAATGATTTTAACTGATAAAAACGACTATAAACGGAGGTAGTTCGTTCGTTAAGGTTTGCGATGATTATGTTTTTTGGGGGGGATACTGGACGTCGGACAAGTAAATTAATATTTATATTAATTACTGTTAACTCTTATCTTAGCATTAGAGGAAGATACCATAATACTTAGTTCTCTGCACATTATCAGCAAGAGTCCATACCAAAAATCAGCAAGATCGACCCAGTAATTTCAGAGAAAAGGTGGAACTGGCAGACAGACTTAGTAAAATATAAATATAAAGACCAAGCCAGAGTCATGTAATAATACGTGAGCTCAATTCATATTAAACTGTTTCTTTAGATTTTTAAGTGTGATACAAAACTTCCCCACAGAGTCAGAGATACGCAGAGTGTTAGGAAGTGATTCATGAAAAAGAAAAAAGTCATGACAATGGTTCGAAATGATTCACCAAGACAGACTAAATCGGTCGGATATGGGGTTGATGCAACTAAAAGTCACTCTTAGACAAAAAAAAATGGCGTCGAATTTCCAATTTTGAGTCTATAGATTTAGGAGTCAGAGTTAGTTACTGGCAGTTTTCAATTTCACGACAAGCCAGAATCATATAATAATCCCAATTCATATTACACTTTTTTCAATTTAATCAAGATGGATTTGTAGCAGTTTGATACTATGATGATATTCCTCTGCAGTGTTACGAAGTGATTCATAATAAAGGAAAATGTGGTCGGAAATTCAAAAAACAAAAAAGTAATGATTTGAAATGATTCACCAGGGTACACTAAGCTGGTAGTGGCTAAAAAGGCAAATCATTCTGAGACAAAAGACCGGATATAGGATTTCCGATTATGAGCCAATAAATTTAGGAGTCAGAGTTAGTTTTCGGGCAGCTTTTTTAGTTTGCGACAGTTGACAATTTGCAATTGTGAGCAGATTGAACAGATCTTTAGCAGACCCGAGATGAGTTGATTGACTTTAACCAAACGAAATTGATTGCCTCGACAGCCAGATAATGTTAATTAATCTTAGTTGATACACTGAAACTTAACTAAGCCGTGGACGTTAGCGTTTGGAGGGGCGTTCATTTCCGTGCACAATATCACACCCAGAACACAATTGATATATACACAATGTGTCGGAGTTTGGTTTTTATCTTGTTTTTATCGTGTTATTTTATTTTTTCTATATCTGTAAGCCAAAGCTCGCGCCTTAGGCGATCGCCAAGACGACACAGCCAAAACAAGATCGGAAGAAAAAGAAATGAACAGAAATAGACAACCAGGGGTCAGCAGTCGCGAGGGACAGCATGAGTCTACAGCAGTTATAAACATTGATATTTCTTTGTTTTAGCGAGATTACCTAGTCACACGATGGCCACTAAGACTCCTGGACGTATTAATCCTGACCATTGAATGGAATTGGTGATCAGGCAGAGTTTCCAGTCACCGACAAAGAAAGACATTGGCACATTCTCATGCCTCTGCCAACTTGATACTGAACAAAGCTGTTTTCATTTGAAGATATACTGCTAGAAGAAAATATTTGTGGTAGCCAACTTTCATTATTACTGTTTCTTTCCTCACTGTTTTTTACTTCTGGCAAACTACACCCAACGGTGTAGATCACTTGACTACATATTTGTTTCCCTTCATTGAACGATACTTCTGTTTTTCTTTTCTACTTTTATTCACCTCAAGCAAGACATATTGTAACTTGAACGTAAAAAGCTACCATTTATGACTATGTCTACTGGGGCACTATATAGGGAGTTGAGCAGCAAGATGTCTGTTCACATAAGATTTAAATCTCTGCATGTTAGTACAGTCAAGGAACCAGGAAATCTGGTGGGGAATTCCAAAGTCTAGCGGTTTAGGTGAAGAAACTATTAGGGTATAAATCTTTGCGGCATCTAGGGATTTCTACGGTAAAGGGGTGAGATTTTGCTGCTTATTGTATTAATTTGGGGTATTCACATCGAGCGGGCCCAAATGCTACAAGTTCCTCAAAGCAGGGTGTTTAATCACGTGATTGCTACCAGACCTTTGAAATATTACATCCAAGCCTTTGGAGAGCGGCAGAGTGCAGAGTAAGCAGAGACTATCGATTATAGCTATCGATTATAGCTATCGATTATAGCTTTTTAAGTCAGTTATTCTTTCTGTCACGGTAATTACAGACATGCTGTCATATACATGTAGACTCTCACTTTAAAAAAAAATTTATTATACGGTTTTGGCTCGAGTAGGTGGACATCCATATACGGTCCAATCACGTTGGCACACGGGTTCTCACCAGGTCAGCGAAGTTAAGCAACGAGTAGCCTGGCCAGTACCAGGTGGGTGACCATTTGGGAAGGCTAGGCGCTGTATGTACCGCGCCGAGTCATAATAAATTTCCAGGTTGGTATCTGGAGGCGCATTTAATTCACTCGGAGAGATACACCCCTAGCCTTAGAACATGCATCTAGGAGAAGGTAACTCTGATGACGTCAGCAGCAGGACGTTGGATGGCCATGGAGAAGGATGAATCTCTAGCAGATGAACGGTTCTATGGTATTAAGAGTTTGTATTTATTTGCTTCCCCAATTAGGCACAAGGCCGTTTTTTAATGTGGAGAGTGAAGGGGAAATGGGGACCCGCTCCCCGGGGAGTAGGGGAGCTGGATAGTGACAATTGGTATGAAGGGTTGCCCCTACATTGACCAAGATCTTATATGTGGGGTCGCCCCCACATATGATCTTTGCTTGCAGTATCTGCCGGAACAGATACTATATTTTTGAATTTTGATCGTGGCCAAAAGGCCAAGCAATCCCCAAAAATGGTATTAAGAGTTACGTTATTTGACTGCAGCTATGCGGATGATCTAAGGACAACGGATAGGTGTGAACAGGCGAGTCAGATGCCACTGCGCTAGGGAAGGTAATGGTTACCCACCCCATGTATTCTGCCAAGTTCAAATCGTATGATGTCTTCAAAGGAATCGGGCCAACAATGGACCGAAGCCTGTAGAGAACACTAACCATGATTTAATCTACAGCATGAACAATGCGACGACACAAGAAGAAGAAGAAGAAGAAGAAGAAGAAGAAGAAGAAGAAGAAGAAGAAGAAGAAGAAGAAGGCCATCCTACCAGATGCCAGCTATTCCTCACGCTATCTCATACATTCAAACCGAGAGATCGTTTTAAGATTCTATCGTCCTTTCAAGTGCAATTGTTTGAATCTCTCTTGCACTTGATCCACTGGGTATATTTTTCAGGTAGATTTCGACATTCTTTTTCATGAGTTCGGTTGCTCTATAATTACTGTAATGTTAGAAATCTTCTTAAGATTCCAGTTTCTTCTCATGTTGTACGTAAAACCTTGGTATCTGGTTATCTTTCCCCACTTAGCTCTGTTTAAGGCAGCATCATTGCGGACACTAACTTCTACTAAGGTTGCTTCTTTCTCCTTCTTTTCCCATATCACTATGTCAAGTTTAATGGCTCCGTTTTCTAAGAAGGCTAAAAAAAGAGCCTCAAAGTGCCGCGCTATCAACCAAGCTCTAACCTCTGTCGCATCGCCGCAATGTTGGATCCCTGTATCTGTTTTACAAGCACTGTAATGGAAAGTGTTTTGACGAACTCGTATCACTTGTGTTTCCTCGACGTAAATACCCAGGATTTACCCAAAATTAGCAAAATCCCACCTCTTTACTGTTGAGGTTCCTAGATGCCCAAAATTTTTCTACTCTAATAGATTTTGTCCTCTTCAGACTGCTAGATTTTGGAACTCTCTCCCTGTTTCCTGCTTCCTTGACTGCACCCACATGCAGAGATTAAAATCTAATGCGAAGAGAAATATCGCTAACTCCCCACAGTCCCCTGTTAAACAAACGATCTCAAATAGAAGCCCTTTACATTCCAAGATGCAGTATGTCTTGTTTTAGGGGTTATAAAAAACACTAATATATGTCCTCTCCGATCAAGAAAACAGACACTTTATTAAACTTTTGTTAAGAAAGCTATCAAGCACAATCTTAGGAAAACTAGAGAGGAAAGGATTGAAAGGGGAGGTAATAAGCGTGAATCGGGCGCACTATACTTTATGATCGGACTAGTGAACAAGAGATAGACTGAAACGACGAGTGTTTAAAAAACAGTGGAAGAAAGTTGGGTAAAGGAGAGAGCACTGAGGAAAAGTGAAAGGTATTGTGGGAAGGAAAACGAGGCGAATATTTAGCAATGGTAACTGAAGGTGGTGCGGACGGGGACGAGAGGGTTTTTTTTATACGCACAACAAGAAGATAAGGAGTAGTTGGCCTTATCGAAGATGGCTGATAAGCGGTTAAATATAAACAGTGAGGTCAAGGGTCGACGCGACCCAAGTGGGGGTCGGACGATGGGGAGGGTTGGCAAGAGTGTAAAAGAGTCGGACAAAGACGAAAAAGAAAAAGAAGAAGCATGTGATAGGGGAGAAATAGGACTTGAGGTAAGATGAAACAGAAAAGTACAAAGAGAGAGGAAAGTAAAAGTTTAAAAGTGTAAAAGAATGTGTGTGTGTGTGTGTGTGTGTGTGTGTGTGTGTGTGTGTGTGTGTGTGTGTGTGTGTGAGAGAGAGAGAGAGAGGGGGGGGGCTACACTGAGTTTGATAAAAAGTAGCGGGTATTCCTTTTGGCTAGGTGCTAATATCCATTCCGATTCTGCACCAAGTGTATCCTCTCCTTGATCAATGAAGAAATCCTTTCAGATTGAGGCAATTTTTATTTTTGTTTCAATTCAGAAAGCTTCTGTCAGTGGAGCTGGATTTTTTCCCATATTAAAACCGGACCTTGCGCCTAACTCTGCCCTCGCGAGGAGGCAAGTAAATAGGTACAAGAACGCATATACTTAGAATGCGCCCATGCAATCTACACGTTTATCGACGAAAATGATGGGTTCAAATGGAGGCGTGACGAACACACGAACAATGCTTCTTACACAAATGTTTGGACGCATTTGTAGCAGTTAATTACCATCTAATTACTTTTGCACTTGCATATTCTTGCTCGCGGAGTGATTATTGTGTTGTTCGGCCAGAACAGTGTTGCTCGGGATAGCACTTCCGCCTAAACTTTCTCCTGCGATTAATGAAGTCAGATTTTGAGTGACGTGTTGACAAATAGCATATCCCTTTCTTGCATCTCGCCATGACTCAACTAAATTTTGCATTTCCGTTTTTTCTGAAATAGAAGACTTGCATGTATTCTACTGCCAAGCTTGCTGGGAAAATCTTTACATCATTCTATCGCTCCAGAAGGTATCTCATTTTGGACGCAAACTTCTACATATATAAGAACCAAAATACGTCCAAAGATGGAGTATTGCTGCCACATCTGGGAAGGAGATGCTCGGAGCACCCTAAACCGGCTCCGAAAACTAATTTTCTCTTCCCTGCAGCCTCTTTATTACAGAAGAGACGTTGCGAGTTTGTTTCTGCTATATTGTTATTTTCATGACAAGTGCTCGACTGAGCTCCAATCTATAGTTCCCTTTCTACAAAATTTTCACAATAAAGCTACAACCATTATCAACAATTTTCCCCTCTCCATATATGTGTCTAGATCTAAACGCAAATTCCATGAACTAACTTTCTTTTCTAGAAATACCCACCTGTAGAAGTCTGTACCGCGCGTCAGCATTATGGATGATTGCAACATAGTCGTCTTCAAGTCAAATATAAACAAATTTTTGTGGGGCAATCTTCTTTAAATAGTCAAATTCTACCCAATTCTCATCAGTAACGATCACTACACTGTTGTTTCACTGACTATCTTATAATCCTCAAGTGGACGCCAGGCCTTGATAAATGGTGATTCCCTGGTAAAAAATAAATAAAATAACTCTTTTCGGGCCATGGTTGGTATAACTGTTTGAAGGAAATTGATTTTAATTGTATATGAAAACTGTGGATTTCATTGTTTTGTTTTACGGCATATCAACACTTTTCGGGTTAATAACGAATCCAGTAATTTTTGGCGAAAGCTTGCATGTTTCGCGTTCTTTATATCTTCAAATATTTACTTATGGTGTTTAGTTTGGTTGTTTTGTTTTATGGCTATTTTACGCTGAATCCAGTCATTTGGTAGAAAGTTTTATCCTCTAAAATCTTTAAAGTTATATAGCTATCACTAGGGCTATGACAACAGCATATTCTTTTTATTGTTTTGACTCACGGGTGTGTATCCGTTCATGTCTTATATGCTTTTATATATAGAATGATGTTGTTCTCGATTGGTTAACGGTATTGTTGGGATTTTCCCAACTATAGACCGTAACAAAAATAATGTGACGTCCACAAGAAGAAAGGAACACAACAGAAATGAAGTTGTTATAAAGTAACTTGTATTGATAGGTTGGTTGGTTGGTTGTTTTTGTTTTACGGCATATCAACCCTTTTGGGTTATTTAATGCCAAATCCAGTGATTTTGAAGAACAATTTTTTAATAGAGTATATTTGTTTTTTTAAGTCGGTTTCTATTTAACCCATAGTTGGGACCCTAACAGGTACTACCACTCCGGGTCAGAGTGGACCTGGGAGCAATGGTAATTAAAGGGTGGCTCCACACTCCCCAAAGCCCACAAACTGGGGCATCACCATCGGATATAGTTTAAGGTCATATCCAGGACCTGTATTAATAGGAAAGAGGAGGAAGAAAGAATGTTTCTTTGCTTTTACGGAACTTATCTATGATTTGCCCTTTTAACGTTGTTCGTTTCCTGTGCAGTTTGGCCGGGTTGAGGTAAAAGAAGGGAGCCTTGAATTCTTTGGTTCTGCAATTGCTGTCGGAACTTCTCCCATGTGTCTGGTATGGAAGGCGGAGAAGACTGAATAACACGTGTTGTCTTCGAGGCCACAACCAGTAAAAGAGGAAGAGAATTCGAAATAACCGCTCTCGAGGGGTTAGGGGGGGGGATCTAAAAAGGAAGGTTTGTGATTGGTTGTTTTTTAATCCAATCACAGGGCACCCAGTTAGTGACTCCTTAATAATTCCAATAGTATCTGACTGTGTCGGATATATACTCGAGAGTCAAAACAATGATAAGAATATTCTGTTGTCATAGCCCTAGTCAAAGGATAAGGGTTAATGAGTATCATAATGGAAACTTGATAATTTATTTTAGAGAACAGTCCTTCAAGACCCTGTTCAGGTTGCACTTGAAAACGACCATGTCATTATCAGTCGGGAAGTAGCTCTGTTGTATTGCGTGCCATGGACGAGCAATTCTAAGAAACTCTGCTCGACTAATATTCGCTTAGGTTCAGGTGCAGAGAGAGAGAGAAAGAGAGAGAGAGAGAGAGAGTAAGGGAAATTTTTGATAGTTGTTGTTGATAGTCGGGTGTTTGCCGCGAATGACTTACAGGGGTGGTGAGGAGACCATTGAATAGATGTCAGTCGAGCACCTGTCATAAAAATAACGTTAAAGCAGAGAGAAACACGCAACGTCTCTTCTGTGAGAACACATTTCCAGATATTTAATGTCGCATCCAGTCATTTTGGTAAAAAAAAAAAAAAAATGCTTCATGTTGTTTATATCTTCAAATATTTATTCCTGGTGTTTGGTTTGGTTTGTTTATTTCGTTTTACCGCATATCAATCTGTTTGGTAAAAGTTTGATGCTTCCGATTCTTTATAACTTAAAATTCATTACTCTAATAGTTTCTTCCCTCGGATTGCTAGACTTTTGAACTCCCTCCTTGCTTCCGACTATTGAAATGCAAATGTAAACACGTTTGCGTTGAACCGTCCCCTTAAACAGCCAAAACATTGGTGTTTGGTTTGATTGTTTTGTAAGGGAAAATTGAGGCTTTTTTTTTTTTTTGGCTCTGCAGAACATGATTGAGTTTTGCAAAAGGAAAAGAAAAAAATAACATTAATTAATTTTATTTATTGCGGACTATTATACTCATCTTTTCTTAGCTGTTTCACGACGTTTCAGCCAACCATTCCTCCGGCCTTCGTCAGGTGGTAACCGCGACGGGATAGGAACTCGGAATCTCCTGACTGCATTACCTGCCTTCCGTAGTTGCTGCCATCTCACCACGTTTTTGGCCAAGTAAGCCTCTGGCCGGCTTTGGGTAGAATTGAAACCAGTATCTTTAGACAATTCTAACCTGGAACCGTAGAGATTCAATGGCTATATCAACTGCGCCACGGGCCGGAAGGACGATCAAGGTTGAATTTTTTGGTCTTATAAATTCATGTTTATTTATTATCTGATCTTCTATGGTCGGGTCCGTACCGAATGGTATATATTATTTAATTGGAATTCATTATTGAGATGAGAATTTTTTTTTATTAATTTTATTTATTGCGGACTATTATCCTCATCTTTCTTAGTCAGTTTAGCCGAATGCTTTGGGTCATTATCTTGCATGAAGCACCAACGACGACCAAGTGAGAGCTCTTTAGCAGAGTCTTTCAGGTTTTCATCCAATATTTTAACATAATCTTCCTTTTTTATGCTACCTGTGACCTTAACAAGTCGCCCTGGTCCAGAGGCAGCAAAGGATCCCCAAAACATCAAACTGCCTCCACCGTGCTTCACTGTGGGTATGGTGTTCTTAGGCAGGAAAGCTTCGCCAGATTTTCTGTAAATATAAGACACTTTATTATGGCCAAATAACTCTATTTTCGTTTCGTCAGTCCATAGAACACGTTTCCAGAATGCAACATCTTTACAGTATTGTTTCATTGTATCACAATTCATCAGTGCGGCTAGACTAGCACCTTTGCCGAGCCGGCGATGGAACCTACGTGTTGATAGTCGGCAATTCTACCCACCGGCCCATGGAATTGGTGCTCGCAAATGAGCTTAAAAAATGTCTATTTAAATAAATAAACTTTTACGGTGTTCGAACTGATGGTTTATTTACAAACTTTTACAGTGTTCGAGCTACTAGTTTGTTTACAAACAAACAGCGAGCCTCGCTTTATAGCCAAATAAGTAGCGGGTGAGCTACAATGACGACAGTGCTCTACTCAAATAATTGTACCACATGTAATATATATATATATATATATATATATATATATATATATATATATATATATATATATATACACATACATACATACATACATATATGTATATATGTATGTATGTATGTATGTATGTGTATATATATGTGTGTGTGTGTGTATATCTATATATATATATATATATATATATATATCTTTCATAAGTTTCGATTTCAGTTTCGATTCAAGCTGATGTACACGAATCGTATGGATATATGTATTTTTTTTTTAATCACAATTTATAATATATAAAAATCGATAGAAAATTGACTCTATACGAAATCTACATAAATTAACATTTATTTTACGCCCGGGCGACGCTGAGAGAAGCTGGGCGTTTCTGCTGGCTTAGATAAATACTTTTGTAGTTTTAACAAAAGAGCTACAATAATATCAGAGCGTCTCCATTTACGCTAAACATTCACAAAATGCCAACATCCAGATATCACATATGAAAAAGTCCGCCGTGGAATTTCCACAGGTCCCGCTGGTATATATGATTTCAAGTAGACAAAAGATTAGATGTGACGAAGCGACGAAAATGCCAAATCAAAGTTAAACGAAACAGACGAGAGAGCCTGATACAAAGATGCGTAGACGTATCTCTTCTAACAGAAAACTAAAAGAAAAATTAAATAAAACTTTAAATAGATTTTTTCAAAAAAAGGAAAATTGTCAAAGAATTCCTCGTCGGCAAATCTTTGAGCTTTGAAAGCCAAAAACAGGCGAGTAGTGAAGATGGGTGGGCATGGGAGATGAAGACATTCTTTCAGATTTTCCACTTTTCGGGAACCCTTCATAAAGGAATGGTTTGCTTTCAAAGACAAACGAAGAAATATCGCGCAAATATATTTTTTTAATGAATGAAAATCTAAAAAAAAACAAAAAAAAAACAGTTCTATTCGTAAATTCCTTGAAGAAAAATAAAACGTAAAATTTTGGAAAAGAAAAAGAAAATTGATTTTTTTTTTTTTACAAATAAAAAAAAATATAGGAATTTTGAACATTTTAAAAATAATTCATTCATTATTTATTTATTTTTTATTAGTTTCACATTTTTTTATTTTTTGTACGCGCGCTTGTTTTCTTTATTAATTAATTAAAGAAAGACGTTATAACATTAAACATTTAAGAAGTTGAGAGAGAGAGTATGGATAGAGAGGCAGAATGAGTTAGAAGTTGAGGAAATGCAACATCCGACAAAG
Source organism: Euprymna scolopes (assembly GCF_053919585.1). Classification (NCBI taxonomy): domain Eukaryota; kingdom Metazoa; phylum Mollusca; class Cephalopoda; order Sepiida; family Sepiolidae; genus Euprymna; species Euprymna scolopes. The sequence goes on along the minus strand of NC_136504.1, from coordinate 40,697,515 downwards.
GAAGGGGGAGGTTAATAGGTATGTGTAATTATGAAGTTAATGAGAGAGAGTTATAGGGTTATGGAAAGAGTGTTCAGAGAGAGAGAGAGAGAGAGAGAGAAATAAAGAAAGAAAGAGCAGAGTTAATAGATGTTTGTAGTTAAGAAAGTTAGAGAGGGGGGTTATACGATTATGGAATGGGTATTTAGAGAGAGAAAAGGAGAGGGTTAATAGGTATATGTAATGAGGAAATTAGTTATTCGGTATATAGAGTTATAGCATGAGTATGTATATATATATATATATATATATATATATATATATATTTGTGTGTGTGTATATTTATATATATGTATGTATGAATATATATATAATTCGTATTCCTGTCTGTTTGTTTGTTCATAATTTGATTAATATATACAAAAGGTCATTTTAATGCTTCATTCATTCTAATATATAGTATGATTCTTGTAAAATAGACGATTGAGAGATGACGTCATTTGCATATTGCATTAAGGGAAATCGATTTATTAAATAGCAGTGTGTTAGTTATTGTTTATAGTGAGAGAATTGTTTTAAGTGTTCTATGTAAGTTTATTATTTATATTGAAAACATATTAAATTTAATTTATTTTTACCAAAATCATTTTTTTTTATTTGAGTTTATTTTACTTATTTATTTCTGATATTTCGCTAAAAATAGCCTCGTCAGGGTAGGTAGTTTTGTCCGGGAGTATTTTTTTTTCTTCATTTAATTTTAGTAGAAAGGAATAGAAAAGAGTAGAAAGGGAAGAGTAGAACATGTGTGTTACGCTGCGGTTGTCGAGCGGAAGTTAAATTGAGAAGATGGTTAAACACTTTGAAGACACTAATTTTTTAACTAAGATTAAAATGAAAAATTTTGAAAAACCTTTAAATGCCGGGTGTAATGATAAAATCGTTTATATCTATCTATCTATTTACCTACCTACCTACCTACCTACCTATATCTCTCCCTCTCTCTCCCTCTCTCTCTCTCTCTATATATATATATATATATATATATATATATATATATATACTACAATGTAAAGATTATGGAAATAAAAGCTACATTTCAAAGATTTATTTTTTAAATTTACATTTTTATTAAATTAGGCTTTTTACACATGATCCAAATTATAAGACCAGAGACAAAAATTTTATTAAATTGTATAAAAAGTGTATGTAAAGTGTATGAAAACATTCAACAATCAAACTTAATAATGAGTTCTACCTTCATTGCTTTTGATGACTTCAAAAATTCTTTGGGTCGTGCTAGAAATATGGGTTTCCATTAAGGTGCGGGGGATCTTGCTCTAGTTTCTGAAGATGGCTTCACGAAGTTCATTTTTTGTTGAATATTGTTTGCCATTTCGATAAACCTCGCTTGTCATCCATCCCCAAACATTTTCAATTGGGTTCAAGTGCGGGAAGTATACAGGATGACCCAAGAGATGAACTCCATTTCTGTATAGAAGGCGCAAGGCCCGTCTTGCAGTGTGGATTGCAACATTATCCGGTTTGAATAACCATCCATCCCCACACAAATGATGACCCTCCATCACAATGATATTTTTGTAGCATGCTAACATAACCAGCTACTGTCTAACGACCCTGCACCACCTAGAGCTCCATCCTTCCTCTGTAAGAAAAGGCATCTCATATCATTATGGGCCCTCCACCACTATGACGTGTGGAAAAAAATTCAAGGGGCATGATTTTGTCATACCAATATCGCTGGAAGCTATCAAGACCATCTAAATTGATTTTTTTCTCATCAGAAAACAGGACTTTCTCCCACGTCTCAACGTCCCATGTTTGGTATTCACAACTAATTCTTAAGCTTTTCACTTTGTGATGTGGAAGCACTCGAGGAATTTGTTTCCGTTTGTTATTTACCATGCCTTTTTTGTTGTAAGTGCCGTATGATGGTTATTAGACTGCAACCGTCTTAATTTGCCTAGAAGAAAGTCCTTGTAATTCATAAGAATCCGTCTGGTTCTCTTACTCAATGCAGGAGAATTTTGGGGAGGCCTACCAAAGGATTCAGGTTTTCCAAAACTCTCAGTGTCATTTAGAAAGTTGCCAAGAACAGTTTTATTGCGATTTATCTTAGTTGCTATCGCTCGCTGTGACAAACATTGCTTATGGAATTCTAGAATTCGAGAGCGCTCAACTTCAGTTAGTTTTTTTTACTTTAGGCATGGTAACACCTTTACACAGTGATTGCTAATCTCTAACTGAACTAAAAACATTAGAATTACCATAAATCTAACAATTTATACCCTTGGTCTTATAATTCTTATCATGTATAAAAAGCCTAATTTAATAAAAATGCAAATTTCCAAATAAAATTTTTTGGTATGTACCTTTTTGTTTCCATAACCTTTTAGATTGTAGTATTAGTAACCTTATGTCGGAAGACTTTAAAATCTATTCTTAAAAAACGTTTCTTTTTAAAGATTTTTAAGTGGTCTTAAATGTTTGATCACCAGTATATATATATATATATATATATATATATATATATATATATATATATATATATATGTGTGTGTGTGTGTGTGTATATATATGTGTATGTATATATATGTGTATATATATATATGTGTATATATATGTGTGTATATATATATATGCGTGTATATATATATATATATATATATATATATACTAGCAAAAGTACCCGTCGTTGACTGGGTTCAAAAACAGCATACAGAAAATGGACTTTGATTTATGAAAGTGTGATAGGTTATGTAAAGGAAGGGTTGTAATAAGGTAGCTTCGAATTTGGGGGTATCAAAACCAAAGCAAAATATGATGAAAGTAAAAATAAAATAGATAAACACGATAATTTATTATACCATACCTGTTCACACTGAAACACTTATCACAATATTCCTGGATCTATATTAAAAAACCTTGTTAAACTTTGTGACACATTTTCATTCTATGCACGTCAGGTGCGACCGAACACCCAATAATTTTAATATACCAATTTCTTCAAACAGAAACATTATTATCAAAGTATACTTACGTAGATAGATATGAAAAGTTTTTATTAAAGTTTGCGCCTACTTCCATTCTATGGAGGCCATGCGCGAACGCAGACCCCACAATTTTATTATACCATCCCTATTTAAGGTAAAACCTACTTATCAAAGTATTTTTATGTACATCTATATCAAAAACCCTTGTAAACTTTTTTTTTTAATTTTAAATTTTTTATTTCAATACTTTGTGGGCCAGGCACGAAGGCAGACCCCACAATTTTAAGGAACCATTGTTCTGCCAGATCAAACATACCCATTCCTGTGTCTCGATACATCTTCTATCATTATATGTAATCAGTTTTTTAAAATAGTCAACCATATAGGAGCCTATTCTTGACCAGACACACACACTGACACACGCACAGATATTCAGCTTTATATATATATATATATATATATATATATATATATATATATATATATATATATATATATATATATATATATATATATATATTGCCTATTTCCACTAAAAATAGCCTCCTCAGAGTAGGTGCTTCAATCCGGTTTTTTTCTTTTCTTTTCTTCGTTTTAGTGTTTTGGTGTTATGTGAACACAATTATGTTCACATAACACCAAAATGAAGAAAAGAAAAAAGAAAAAAGGAAAAACTCCCGAATTGAACTACCTGTCTTAACGAGGCTATTTTTAGTGAAATATCCCCCCCTCACAAGAAAAAATAAAGAAAAATGATTTTATCGTTAGATCTGACACTTAAAGTTTTTTCAAATTTTTTCATTTAAATTTTTTTGAAAAATAAATGTCTTAAAAAAGTGTGTAACCATCATATATATATATATATATATATATATACTAGCATGAATGGAGCAAAAAAAAAAAGAGGTGATAGGAAGGCAGATTCGAACCCGTTTCGCGAAAGAGGAAAAAAGCTTGAAGAAACGTGATGTCTTTGTTGTTACGACCACCGCCAAACCAGAAGTTACGTAGGTTTAAATTAAGGCTAGACAATCGAAAAGAGAGGATGGCTTTCGAAAATATCGGCGAAAATAAGTAGCCCCTCCCTGTAGAAAAGTGCCCAGTTGAGGTTAAAGAAGTCTGTAGACTAAAAATTGACAAAGTTATTGCGTAGGGAAACAGAAACACAGACAGACACAGAGACACGTTCACTTTTATATATATACTATCATGGGTGCCCGGCGTTTCTCGGGTATTTGGAGGTGTATGTTGAGATAAACAGAAAATAGCGAACAACTTTTTTTAACTTTGACCCCTATATTTTAAAATGTGACCCCTTAACATTGTTTTGCGCTCAAATTAAGTTATTAATTTAGATCCATGTTCAAGGAATCTATATCTGAAATTTCAAGTGCTTAGAACTAAAATTGTCGGAGGAGTTTGGTAGAGTTCTCAAAGGTAAAATCGTTGAACTTTGACCCCTTAATCGCCAAATTTCTGGCCAAAAACCGATCACATCGATTTTCCCAAATCTCAGTACCGTGTATATCAAATTTCGAGTCTGTAGACTAAAAATTGACAGAGTTATTGCGTAGGGAAATATACACACACAGACACACAGACAGACACACACTTTCACTTTTATATATATATACTAGCATTTCAGCCCGGCGTTGCCCGGGTGTTTGGATGTGTATGTTGAGCAAAAAAAAAAAAGTGGTAGTAGGAAGGCAGGCTCGAACCCGTACCGCAAAAGAGGAAAAGAACGAGGTAAAACCTATCGTTTATGCTGTTACGACCACCGCCAAATCGGAAGCGACATTTTTTTTTTAATTAAGACTAGACAATCTAACCTAAAAGAGAGGACAACTTTCAAAAATATCGGCGAAAAAAGTGACCCCCCTCTAGAAAAGTGCCTAGTTGAAGGGGAAGATATTAATGTTTTTAGCCAATTTTTCGATATTTGTCGTATGAAAGGTCGAACTTTAAAACGATACTGATCTTGGTAAAATCCTTCGCCTCTATTGAAAGTTTAAGACATACATACATACATTTATATATTGGTAACTAAAAATTTTCGACCCAAACTGATAAAAAAAGCTTCCCCTTTCTCTGAATACCCTTTATGTAAAATTTCAAATATTTAGATCAGAAATTTTCTGAGTAATTTGGAAGAGACCGCAGAGGTCAATTTTTTTTTTTTAATTTGACCCCTATTATTACCCCTTAACATTTATTGTTTGGACTTAAATCAAGTTATTAAGTTAGATCCATGTCCAAGGAACCTATATCCAAACACCCGGGCAACGCCGTGCGCCCATGCTAGTATATATATATATATATATATATATATATATATATATATATATATATATATATATATATTTACTAGCAGGCCCTCCGGTGTTTCTCGATCGTAAAATACGCATAAATAATATATTAATGCAGAAACTGAGACATGTGCGTGTGATTATTTTGTTTGTTTTTTTCTAAACCGTTCACTTCTTTTAAGTAAAAAAAAAAAGAAAATACTCGTGCTGAGATCGAAACCGGAACCTAAAGAAAGCGAATCAAGTACGATAAACATTAGACCGGCGTGTTTCGATCTTAACATAAGTAATCTGTATTGCGAATCATTCATGCATGCACATTCGTGAAACAGTTGGCAAACATAAAAATCCCATGATTCTCGCGTACCAATTTTTCAATTTTGTCCCCTACCAGCATTTTTTGCGGATGAAAACGGATTAAAAAGTTTTCTACGTGTCTGAATATCCTATATACAAAATTTCATGTTGATCAAAAATTCGTTAAGTATATAGATTGAAATATGTCCTCATAAACATTCTCACTCTTATAGATATAAGAAGAGAGAGAGTAAAAGATATTGTTAATGGGAGTATATAATGATAAATTCAGTGAGGAGCAGTTAAAGAGTATTGAAAGAGAAAGAGAGGAGAGACAGGCGAGAATGAGGATTAATATGTATATGTGATGATGTATATAGTGATGGAGGTTTTGGAGTTGTTAGATAATGCCGTACAGAAGCATTAGATTTTCTGTTATCTTTTTGTCTATATAATGATCTATCTATCTATTTATCTATCTATTTGTCTATATAATTATTTATCTATCTATCTAGCGGTGAGTGGACAACAGAGATTTGTACATGTATCAAACTTTGTGACCGGTCAGTTTGCACTGGAAGTATTCTAACAGGGACCAGTCGTAACGTGTCATGTGTCACGTGTTCCGGTTTGCGCAAGAATAGTTTGAGTGGGACCCGAGACGTCAAACAATTAAGATAGGTTAAGGGGGTCTCTTTATGAGATGGTGAATAGAGAAACCACAAGCTAAGATTCACTCCAGTTCTGCAGTGACGAAATGCCTGAGGAATGAATAATATATACATATATAGAAATCACTCATTCGCCGACTTGTCTTCAAGCGTTTTTTTTTTTTGTTACAACAGGTCCGGCTCCACCCAAGATCCTTGATGAATCCCCCAGGTAGCGGCCAAAAGACAGAGGCGGCTAACAGCGGACAGGTATGTCGTCATATTATTTGAATTATATGTTCTAAGACGCACATACCAACATCACTAAATGAGTCACGGGCCGTTAAAATAGACATTTAGGAACCTAAAGACAATAGTCCGGTATATACACGGTTAGAAATGCACAGCTAGATAACACACGTATTTTTAAACAGAGTAATGGAAGAGTATTTAGAAAGATAGAGAGATAGTTATAAATGGAGAGTGGAATGAGATAAAGAACATGGCAGTAAAGGAATGAGAAGATGTTAAAGAGAAATAGAAAGGAATAATCAGCGTGAGGATGCTGATGATATTTAAAGAGAAGAAGAGAAAGAAAAGAAGGGATAAGAAGAATGGGGAGATTTTGACATGGACATAAAACTAGATAACGGTTATTTATCTCCTTCCCACAGCTAGAACATGTGATACAAGTTTGGGAGGTGGAGGTTGAAAAACCAGTACCGAAGAAGTAGAGCACTCTGGCTACAAACATACTTGAACATATTTTTCTGAATTCATCAGTAAAGTTACCTTAAACGATTACCGATAAACTAACACTTTCTCTAAGTGCGAGAAAGTAAAGTCTGGCAAGGTGAACCTTCCATAACTGCATAGAACTCTTTCTTATCTCGACATAACAGAGCTCTTAGAAACCATAAGCTTGCCCTGTCGAATTGATCATTAGTTAGGAACAAAGTGTAATATCTGTTCTAAAGCCACACTTTGACATGCCTTTATTCTGTACTCGCTTAGTGAAAGAGAAGTCCTTTTAGACTGAGTCAGTTTTGTTTTTTGTTTTTTCTGGGGGTTTTGTTGGGGGGGGGGGGTCCAATCCAGCATGCCACTTTTGGTGAGCTTCTTTTTTTTTTACATATTAAAAACCAATCTTGTGTCTAACTCAGCCCTCGTGGGGATGCAATTACATAGGATCAACAATAATGATCAAAGAGGATTAAAGAGGAAGAAAGAAAGAAAAAGGAAGGTAAGGATGAAATAGAGAGAGAGAGGAAGAGAGACAGAGGGGGGAGAGAGAGACATGAAGGGAAAAGGAGAGAGAGGAAGAGAGCGAATGTCAAAAATCAAGGAGAGGGTGAAAGGAGAGGGAGGGATGTGAAGAACGCTGATAAGAACACAAAAAGTGGACAAAAAAATCGTTTGTTTTCATATTTTGCTGTCAGTGTTTCTCTTTTCTGTTAATTATAGACATGTTCAATTTAGAGATTAACATATTTGTTAGTTAATTTGGTTTTTATTGGCTTTCCATCTGCAAGAAACGCGACCAACAACAATCATTGCTACAGCATCATCAGCAGCAACCACAGCAAGAAGAAGGAGAACAACAACAACAACATACAAAACAACTCGCTTGACGGATTCCTCAGTCTTTATGAAACTGATTAAAAACTAATGGCGCTACACATTCGTCAACCAATCGCAATTCTCGACCAACATGAAGATTATGTGACATTGGCGCATAAAAGGAACTTGTGAAATATTGGGCTTAAAAAGAAAATGTCATCAAAATTTTATGAAATACTTACTTGCTATTATAACACGTTACTGTACATCGAAAAATTACGGAAAATGATTGAGTATTTTTATTTATGAAATTCAACTATGTATCATAATTCCAGAGACGTTTGTCGCTATCAGATTTTCATCTTAATTAATGACTCAAGGCACATCAGTTGTCTCCCATTTGACGTCATCGGCTTAAAATTGCGAAATTAATTTTATTTTTCATTAAAATTCCTCTCGATAATTTTCCGTAATTTTCTCTGTACGATGATATTTTTCAATGCAAAGTAAATGCGTAAAAATGTTTTGCTTTAATTTGATATTTAACTGCCATATTTTATATGCGTGTAGGTTTCGTCCTTTTTTTTCAACACTCTAGTCATATCGGGCTCACTTCAAGGGTTAATACCTCAGCATCATTGTAGCAAATTAGGGTTTCGCTTAATCTATAAAACTCTTCCTTCTCGAAATAAGGTATATATAAGAAATAAATGCAGAAAAAATCGAAACATTTATATTTTTCCCATTATGATTTTTATACACACGCACTCTCATATATGTGTGTGTGTGTGTGTGTGTGTGTGTGTGTGTGTGTGTGTGTGTGTGTGTGTGTGTGTGTGTGTGTGTGTGTGTGTGTGTGTTCGCGCGCTTAATGGTTTAGGGGGTACAAAATGTAATTGTCGCAATTAAGCGGATAGACTATTTTTTTTAATTAAAAGTCAAAAATGTCAGCCGACCGGTTTCGCTCTCACTCAACAAAGCTGTTTCGGAGAGTTAAAAAAAATCCTCTTCCTTGTGAATGCTGGGGTCGGGTTTATTGTTAGAATCATCTAAGTGGCTGCCCGCTGGTCTTAAACGCATTTGGAGAGGGGGTGGGCGATGAAAGCGATTTGACTTCAGAAAGACGATATTTGCATCAACATCAACTGTTTTGTCTTTGTTTTTCTCCAATTTGGATTAAATTGCTCAGCTGAAAGTATATATTGCTAAAAAAAGGAAACATTCACAGCAAAACCTCGTTTAGCTACAACCGCTGTAAATAATTTTACTTCCTTCATTTGTGTACCTTAAGCTCTACAGACC
>NC_136504.1:40678407-40683407 GCF_053919585.1 Euprymna scolopes | reverse complement strand
TATACTTATTAATAATACATATTTATCCTATGTAATAAAATAGCTTCGGCTAGTGAGGGTGGGGGCTTTTCCCGGTCGTAAAATACGTTTAAATATGATATTTTAATTTGTCCAGATTTCGTATATATTATTATAGAGTGATTTCAAAAGTAAAAAAGAAAGATTAGTTGGGTGCCATCAGCTAGAATCGAAACCGAAAGCAAACCTGTAGCATTCAAAGCGGGTGACATTACGACTGTATCAACGTGACACGTATATGAACTGATTGAAAATTAATAATGATAAAAAAAAATCGAAGGTGGATGTACAAAATGTTTGATGATTTTTTTCAATTTGGACCTATTTTTGATCCGTTAAAATCTATTTTAACCGACCAAAGACCCATAAAAGAACAGTCCATAAAAAAATCGAATCATTTGAGGCCCCTAGCGCTGCTCTGCGACTTTTAGTTTCGGGCGAACAGACAGACAGACAGACAGACAGACAGACAAACAAATTTTAGCCTTTTAGATATTAGATTTTCCCCTATGTCTACAATTTCAATAAGAAAATAATTAAACACTTCATAAACAAATATTTTACACATATCACTTACAGCAATTCTTAGAGTGTGTTTCAATAGACTTTGTGTACATTTAATCCACGTTTTAAAATTACAAGCGGGGATGGGCACCCGACTTTGCCCGGTCGTAAAATACGCTTAAATATGATATTTTAATTTGTCCAGATTTAGTATATATCATTATAGAATCGTGATTTTAAAAGTAAAAAAAAATGTTAGGGTTCCATCAGCTAGAATCGACACTGTAGCATTCAAAGCTGGTGAAATTGCCACAGTACCAACATGACGCGCATATGAACTGATAAAAAATTAAGAATTAAAAATAAACTAAGATGAATGTACAAAATGTATAACAGTTTGTTTTTTTTTTCAATTTTGACCCATTTTTTACCCCTTAAAAACTATTTTAACCTGCTAAAGACCCCCCAATAGAACGGTTCGTAAAAAATCTAATCGTTTGAGGCCCCTAGCGCCGCTCTACGACTTTTAGTTTCGGTGGAGATAGAATTTGAAAACATGGAGACAGACAGGCAGACAAACATTTAGTCGTTAATATATTAGATAACACGTAGTTACACAAAGAAGGTAGCAAAGAGTTTCACTCTATACTAATTTAGTCCTACCATTCGACTTACAACACCGAGTTATTTCTTTAATAAGTATAATTAATCTTAAGCCACCGTTTATCATTTCATCTTTTTTTTTCATTCACAATAATTCTAACATACTATACTACATTTAAAAAAAAACTAATAAATTCTTCCTCATTTTCGTTTTCATATTCTAACTGGCGTCCTGGTTGTATTTGAAGAATAAATGAATAACGAAATGTTTGGTTCTCAGAATTCCTACCTGCCTATTCATAATACTTTTTCATCATTCTTCAGAATGCTTGAGTAAATTACTGAACACCTCAGCTGATATTCAAAATGGCGTCTAAACCCGACTCCTTCGTTCAATATGAGTAAATTTACTCGTGTTTTCGGTTTTTATTTGCTGCGTAATTATTGTTTTTGTATTAATGAATACAAAACATTGACATATGTGTTCCGTTAAAAATAAATATGCTTTACATTTTTTTTTCTTTTTTATTATTTTTTAACTGTAGTTCCTAACCTTGATTTAGTTCTGTAAAACGAGGTGCGAAACCGGTTAGCTAGCTCTTTCATTCTTTTTAATTTTTTAATGTGTCATGCTTAAAAATAAATATAGCCATACAAATATGTAGGGTGTTTTTTTTTTTTAGAAGCGGTGAACTTTAAATTGATAATTATGTTTTCTTTAATTACAGATTTTGCAACTATCGGTCATTTTAAGTTCAGTTTCGTTTGGCAATTCATCATTTGGTTTCAACAAGACGGAGCAACATGCCACTCAGCGTGCAATACGATAAATTTACTGATAGAAACATTTGACGAACGAATAATTTCACGAAATGGACCCGTCAACTGACCACCCTGTTCGTGCGATTTAACCCCATTAGATTATTTTCTTTGGGAATATGTGTGGTGCCATTTCTACGCTGGTAAACCAGCGCAATAGATCACTTGGAATACAACATTCGCACGTTATTGGCGACATACAGCTTAATTTTATGTGTACTATTTTTTTTTTAAATTGGACCTATAGATTGCGAGTCGCAGGGAAATATGCCCGAAATCGTATTTAAACGAATACAAAACATTTGACAAACGTGTTGTGTTAACGAAATTGTTTTTTCCAGCGAACTCTTTCAAGCGATGTAAACGTTAACTTACCTTTCATTCAAGCGAATGCTGTTCTACAATGATTTTTTTTTTAAATAACATTAGTTCACACATTTCAGTTAAAAAAAAAAAAAACTCGGCAGTCATAATGAAACTATGATACCATCAGGTGAAATGGTTCACGGAGCGATATTTTTCCCCCAACTTATTTTTGTTTCTAGAGTTTCATAATTCTTCTTCTTTTTTCTTTTTTTTTCCTGCCATGTGAACGATTCACGCATGCGCAGTCGTCAGATAAAAATCCGATGACCCCCTCCAAGTTCTAATTTTGTAAATTTTCATCCCTTAGCAGCCTTTATTCCGAATGAAACTCGATTAAATAGTTTTCCACATGTCTGAGTTTTATAGTCCCCCCACCATTTTTTTTTATTTTTTTTTTTTTTACTGCGGATAGACATTTTACCAAATGACAAACATTCATCCACTATCTCAAATAGTCTACCCGTCTCTTTAAGTGCAATTGTTTGTATATTTCTTGCATTCTTGTCCACCTAGTATATTTTTTGTTGTTTTTTCGTTGTTTCTTTAATTACTGGAATTATTAATTTTTTTTTCCTATAAATCCAGTTGCTTTTATGTCGTATGTAAGCGATGGTTATTTTATCTTTTCTGTCTCAGCTCAGCTCACATCATTGGTGCACAGTAACTTTTACAAACGTATACATTAAATCTATTTACTCTTCTTTACAAACGTATACATTAAATCTATTTACTCTTCTTTACAAACGTATACATTAAATCTATTTACTCTTCTTTACTTCTTTAGCTCGTCATATAAATAACCCTATTAACCGTGTTCTCATTATTTTTTTTTCAAGTTACGTAAAACCAATTATAACACTGGGTACAACTAAATCCGATAAACTTTTTTCATTATAATAGGTTTAAAAAAAAAAAAAAAAAACTACGAACAATTCCATATATTTGGTTGGATTAAATGTCAGAGAAAAAAAATCCTGGACTTTTTTTTTTTTTTTTGTAAATCTTTTTGCATTTTCACCTCAAACAAGGCACAGTGTCACTGGGACATAATTTGCAGGGATAGTATGTAGGGAGTTGAGCAGCAAGATGTCTGTTTACATTACACTTGAACTTTTGCATGTCAGTACAGTCCAAGAAATAGGATCCCGGAAGGAAAATCCAAAGTCTAGCACTCATAGGGAACAAGCTATTAGAGTAGAAGGCTTTCCGGCATTTGGGGATATCTATTGTGTAGGGTGAGATTTTGCTGCTTGTCAGGTTTGTCGGGAGTATTTACATCGAAGGGTTGCAATCCACCATTAAAATACTTGTAAAACAGGCGGAGGAATGCAACATTTCGTCAATGGGACAGAGGTTGAATCCTAGCTGACGGTGTCGGAGCTATTAGGTTGGCGACTCCCTTTTGAACCCTGTCTAAGAGTGAGAGACCAGTAGCAGACGCACCGACCTAAATGTGATAATATTCCATGCGTGGGCGAATAGTGGCCTTGTAGAAGTACAGGATACTCTCAGGCGGAAGTAATTTTCTAACATGGAAGAAAGAGCCCACCCTTTTTTTGCAACAGCCTTGACAATGCTCCTGATGCATCTGTTCCATTTCATGTTTCCTGTGAACGTTAAGTCGAGGAGTTTGAACGAAGTTCTTCCCGGTAATGTATCATTAGTCATGGTTATTTGTGGTTGAGAAGGTTTTTTTTTTTTTTGTAGTTATTAAAGGAAAGAAGCTTACTTTTCTTTTGTTTATTTCTTTTTTTTTCTTATAAAATAATACAATCGCATATGAAATTTTGCATTGCTTCCGTTTCATTATGATTTCTTTCTTAACTAAAATCTAATTTATAAAAGTCACTATGTTTGTCTGTCTGTCTGTCTCCAGATTTTCAAACACTATCTCCTCCGAAACAAAAAGTCGCAGAGCGGCGTTAGGGGTCTCAAATGATTGGATTTTATAAAGAAATAGGAAATAGTAAGCCTATTACAGAATTTTCCGCAAAACGACAGCACCCTAACTCTAACTCCATGGGTTAACTAAAGGGTTCCGTTCTAAATAGTTTGACACAAAAATTCTTGAGTTCGAAAACGCTGAAAAAATAATAATCAGGATGAGAACAGTAGTCAAATAACCCAAAAAACACGAATCACAGAAATATATTTAGTACTGTGACAAGAAATGTAAATCGATTTCTTTTTTAACTGCGATTCTTTCTTAAATAATAATAATAATAATAAAAAGATTAATTATTTATCTTTTATTATAAGAAATAGAAAATGACTTCTATGCAAGACTAGGGATGGTGGGAGCTGGCTTCCCCCCACCCACACCCCCACGGTTGTAAAATACGCTTAAATATAATATTTTGATTTGTCCAGATTTTGTATGTATTATTATAGACTCAAGATTTCAAAAATGAAAAGAAAAAAGTATTTGGGTGCCATCAGCTATAATCGAAACCGAAAGAAAAAAATTGTAGCATTCAAAGCTGGTGACGTTACCACTGCACCAACGTGACACACATATGAATGATTAAAAATAAACAAAGATGAATGTATAAAATGTATAATCTTTTTTTCTTTTTTTTTTAATTTTGATCCGTTTTTGACCCCTCAAAAATTATTTTAACCGGCTAAAAACCTATAAAAGAACGGGCCATAAAAAATCCAATCATTTGAAGCCCCTTAGCGCTGCGCTG
>NC_136504.1:40663407-40673407 GCF_053919585.1 Euprymna scolopes | reverse complement strand
AGTTATCAGCGATTTCTTTGATTCAATATGTTTAGCAACGAGATTAGAAGAAAATATATCTAAATTTATAAAGTAAAACCAAAATAAATACGGATTTTTAGATTATGAATAGTAATTTACGTTCGTGTCGTAAAGCGGAACATGTTTTATGAATCAAAATGAAATGAAAACATATATGTCGAATTAATAAAATATTTTATCCGGGTGTATATACTAGTTTTTGCATTGATATAAAGAGGTAGTATTTTTTTTATTCCATTTTCACCCCCCACCCAAACAAGGCACAGTGCCACTTTGAAGTAGGGGACTACCATCGGAAACATAATTTGCAGGGGTATTATAAAGGGAGATGAGCAGCAAGATGACTGTTCACACTTGAACGTCTGCATGTCAGTACAGTTAGGAAAGCAGAATCCCGGAAGCGTGTTCAAAAGTCTAGCAGTTCTGAGGAAGAAACTATTGGAGTAGAATGCTTTCTTACACCTTTTTTTTTTTTTTTTTTTTACATTTTCACCCCAAACAAGGCAAATTGCCACTTTGGTGTAGGGGGCTACTATCAGGGGCAACAACTACTGGGGTACTATGTAGGGATTTGGGCAGCAAGATGTCGGTTCACGTTACACTTGAACTTCTGCACGTCAGTACTGTTGGGGAAGCAGGGACCTGGAATGGAATTCCAAAGTCTAGCGGTTCTGGGGAAGAAACTATTGGAGTAGAAAGATCTTTTACATCTAGGGATTTCTACAGTGTGGGGTTGGGATTTAGCAGCCTGTCGCGTTTGTCGATGGTGCTCACGTCGTGGGGCACAAGTGATTGCAGTTCGTCAGAGCAGTCACCATTAAAATACTTGTAGAAGAGGCAGAGGGATGCAACGTTTCGTCGATGGGACAGAGGCTGAAGTTTAGATGCCAGTTCAGGGCCTATCAGGTTTGCGACTCTCTTTTGAACCTTGTCTAGGAGCGAGAGAATAGTAGCAGATGCACCAGCCCAAATGTGACAGCAATACTCCATACATGGGCGAATGGTGGCCTTATAGAGGTACAGGATACTTTCGGGTGTTAGTAGTTGTCTACCACGGTAGAGAGAGCCCACCTTTCTTGCAGCGGCCCTGGCAATGCCTTCAATGTAATTGTTCCAACTCATGTTTCCTGTGAACGTTAGGCCAAGGAGTTTGAAAGATGTACTCTCAGATAAAGAGTCGTTGGCCATTGCTATAGGTGGTAGAGAGGGTTTCTTGTAATTATTGAATGAAACTAGTTTAGTCTTGGCGGCATTGAACGTGACCAACCATTTTTGTCCCCATTCCACTACAGATTGAAGGTCTTCCTATAGTGTTTCTGCCATTTCTTTAGAAATGTGTTCATTCGTCTTCCTGTCGTGCCTGCCATAGAGTGTGGTGTCATCAGCATATATACCCATCTCAGAGGCAATTTTGTCGGGGAGGTCATTTATGAATATCAGGAACAATAGAGATCCAAGGATAGAACCCTGGGGCACTCCCGCACTTATATCATATTGTTTAGATGTACGACCGTCGAGGACAACCTGGATTTTTCTCTTATCTAAGAAGGATTTAATTATGTTAAGTATTCTACCAGTGATACCGTATGATCTAATTTTCCTAATTTTTTTTTACCCTCATGCCATACCCTGTCAAAAGCCTTAGATATATCTAGAGCTACTGCTCTGCCCTCCCCTTTGTCCAGTGAATGGTATATACGCCTTTGTCCAGTGAATGGTATATACGTTCAGAGATTACAGTTAGGATGTCTGCTGTGGAACGGGCTTGTCTAAATCCATATTGTTGGTCAGTCAGAAGTTTAGCATCTGTAAGGTGGTGGACTAGAGATTGGTTAATTAAGGTCTCAAATATTTTGGCAAAAGGTGGAAGGAGACTAATGGGGCGATAATTTGATGGGTCAGTCCTTTCGCCAGAATTCTTGAATACTGGTGCAACAGAAGCAGTTTTCCAACAGCCCGGAAAGCAAGCTTCATTAAGGCATTTGTTGTAGAGTTTGGAGAGAACTGGAGCTACTTCGGCTGAGCACTTTTTTAATAGCACAGCAGGGATGAGATCAGGTCCACATGCTTTTAAAGTGTCAAGGTTTTTTATGATGGCATGCACCTGAGCAGGGGTGATTTTCAGATCGTCTAGCGTGGCGTCTGTCCGCATAGGAAAGTCAGGTAGGGGTGGTTGGAAGGGCCCAGTGTGAAGTTTGATGCAAACCGACTGGCAAGCATGTTAGCCTTGTCGGTTTCTGAGGAGACAACCTCATGCTTATTGGTTAATGGGGGAATTGTTGATTGCCCATTATTTACTACACTGTTGTAGATTTTCCAGAAGTCTCGAGTTCCTAGTTTTTGTGCTTCAATACGTTTTTTAGTGGTTTGAGTAAATTCTCTCTTAGCTATCGCTATTTCTTTCTTAACGTTATTTCTAGCTTCTATATACTTATGTCTGTTTGAACTGGACTTATGTCGGTTAAATCTGCGGTATGCATGCTGCCTTTGAGCAATGGCAGTTGCGCGAGTCAACGTAAACCATTGGGGAGAGTGGGGCTTACTATAAAATTTCCGCATGGGAACATGCGCTTCGATTGCAGTTTTGAACCAGTCAGTGGTCTCGTTTGCACACTGTTCAGCAGGGAGAGAAAAAATATTTCTCCATGGGGCATTTCTGATTAGTTCCCTCATAGCTTCCCCAGTCAGTCTTTTTATAATATCTCGTTGTTTTGAGCACTGGCTCTTCAGTTTTGGCTCTAGAGTTTAGGGCGATTTTAACCATTATCACTGCATGATCAGCGTTCCCGAAAGGGCTGTGGGCCTTCGTTATGCAGTCATCGGGAACTGTGGTCAAAAACAGATCTAGAAGTGATGCGTGTTGTTCTTCCTGGTCAGGGAAACGGGTTGGAAACGGAACAATTTTTGATAGGGAATGAGATATAGAGAAGCTATGAGTTGTGCTGCCCGCTGCATCTGTGTAAGTAGAGAATCCAAGCCAGTTTTTGTGGTGGACATTAAAGTCACCAAATACATGTATTTGTGCGCTAGTGTCGAAGGACAGTGCCGTGTCTATGCTGTCAGAGACTTTGTTTATTATGGTGCAGTCCTGAGTCGAGAGAGAGAGCGGTAGAGAAAATAAAAGTAGCTAATATTGTGTTGCATGTTTAGTCTAAAGCACATAAAGTCTTGATCATCCGTTTCTATGTTTGTTTCTCTAGTCAGGGGGAGGGTATTACGAATGTAAACTCCAAGTCCGTGCATGTGTCTGTCAGAGTCCTTACGCCAGAGTGGGAGATATCCAGGCATGTTAAAGTGGTTAGAGGGGATGGAGGAGTGTAGGTTAGGGATCTCTACTGTGAAGAGGTGGGATTTAGCTGCTTGTCGGGTTTGTCGGGGGTATTCAAGTTGAGGAGGTACAAGTGCTTATAGTTTGTCAGTGCATTCACCATTAAAATACTTGTAGAACAGGCAAAGGGATGCAACATTTCGTTGATGGGAATGAGGTTGAAGCTTAGATGACAGTTCAGGATCTATCAGGTTAGCGATTCTCTTTTGAACCCTGTCCAGGAGTGAGAGACTAGTAGCAGATGCACCAGCCCAAATGTGACAACAATACTCCATACGAATGGTGGCCTTATGGAGGTATAGGATATTTTAGGCATAAGTAGCTATCTAGCACGGTAGAGGGAGCTCACCTTCTTCGCAGCAGCCTTGGCAATGTTCTCAATGTGTCTGTTCCAACTCATGTCTCCTGCGAATGTTAGCCTGAAAAATTTAGAATAATTACATTCAGGTAATGTGTTCTTGGCCATTGCTTTTGGTGGTAGAGAATGTTTCTTGTAATTATTGAAGGAAACAATCTTAATCTTGGCATAATTGAATGTGGCCGTCCATTTATGTCACCGTTCCACTACAGATTGGAGGTCATCCCCTAGTGTTTCTGCCATTTCCTTAGATATGTGTTAATTTGTTTTCTCCTCGTGCCTGTTATAGAGGATGGTGTCATCAGCAAATATACCTATCTCAGAGACAATTTTATCAGGGAGGTCATTGATGAATATTAGGAATAATAAAGGTCCAATGATAGACCCCTGAGGTACTCCAACATTTATCTAATATTGTTTAGATGTACGACCGTTGAGGACAACCTGGATTCTTCTCATACTTAAGAAGGATTTAATTATGGTTAGTAGTAGAGTGTATTATCCCGTTAGAGAATAATAATTGACTCAGAGAATTGGCTCACACACTAGGTTCCTAGCTAATACATTATTAAACGTATTTTCTTATTTAAATCTTTAGATGACATCTGAAAATGCCTTGTGAGGCGACTTATTTCGCTCTTAGCAATATTCAAAGATTTTTTCCCACATTATTGGCCAAATATCTCGTATAACCCATGATCGACTGGAATTATTCGATGTCTCCAGTTCGGTTTCTATCGACACACTCTTTTGAAAACTTTCATTATGACGTTATTGCTTTAGGTTTCTTTCCTGTCCTATTGTTTCTACGGGTTTTTTACCTGTTGACACTTGCCACAACTTTACGTCACTGATCTTTGATTCAATCCTGGGAATAGTTCTGTTTTGCAGATTTGGTCATCCTAACATGTACTCAGTGAGACCATTGTCAAAATCCACACTAGCTTACTTACCCGCTATTCACATCGGGCTCCTCCATAATATAACAACAGAATTTTATAAATTTGTAGCGATTTTATAATTGTATTTGCGGAAAATGTTACCAATAATAATTTTATCTCAAATAGTTTAACCCAGCCAATATTTTTTTACTTTAACCTAAAAAAGAGTTTGTATGAACTTTTAAGACAATAATTGGATATCTGACGTTGGATAAGTTTCTAATTATGGTTCTAAATTTTGAAGATGAGGATTGATTATTCTTATTATTTGGATGCTTCGAACTACTGCTCTCATCTCTCTCTCTCTCATCTCTCTCTCTCTCTCTCTCTCTCTCTCTCTATATATATATATATATATATATATATATATATATATATATATATATGAGAGAGAGAGAGAGAAAGAGAGAGAAAGAAAGAGAGAGAGAGAGAGTTATAAACTATATATGGCAATTAAGCTACACAGAATGTTGCGCGTTTCGTCCACGCTAGAATTCATTATGCCTATGCGAGGATTTTGTGGTTGTCTCGCGTTTTTATATACGCACCTTCTACTGTGTTTTTAGTTAGCCAATCAGGTTACTAGTTTCCATCGTTCACTTCCTAATCAGCCAATGAGCAGGCACTTACAGGACAAATGCCCAGTTGACCTCCGGTTCATCAGTTCCTTTGTGTCTGCTATTTTAGTAGGGAGTATAGATATCTAGTGCCCTGACCTATTTTAAACTTAGGTTGAATGGGTTTTTTAATGTTATATATATATATATATATATATATATATATATATATATATACAGGGTGACTCAAAAAAAAGAAGCTAAATGAAGGTCATCTACAACATATGCTGTAGAACGGAGAAAAAAGGCCAAAAACCCTTGTGTTTTGATGTGATGTTTTGAATATAATGTTATGACCAAAGTTTCATTTGATTCAGACAAACACTAAGAGTTGGGGCCCGTTTTTTTTTGGGGGGAGTGGTCACCCTGTATATATATATATATATATATATATATATATATATATATATATATATATGATAATTTATGTATATGTATGTTTATTTTATTTGTTTATTTTCTATTGTAATTGTTAGTTTTAAACTTTTTTGTATCGCTATCCTAGAGTAAAGTTTATCCTGTGAACACAGTTGTTCGCTATTTCTCTCCTACCGTTTAATAGATATTGGGATTATATATATAAACCCTCTGTATATCTAGGCATTTCGAAGTCTAACGCTTCACATCAGGAGAGAAGGAACCTAGTCTACAGATATATGAAAATGAGATTTAAAAAATGTTATTCATTATTATTTATTTATGTTTTATATTGCCACTAGCAAAGTCTCGATCTTAACCTTTGACTTTGACCTTGAAAAACAGAGTGCGCCATCTCTAGTTTGGAGACCATCATGTCAGGTGTGGTTATGATCGGTCCAGTGGTGTGTGCTGTAGGAGAGTATACATACATAGGCTATGATCTTGACCTTTGACCTTTACCTTGGAAAATGGTGTGCACCATTCCTGGGTGGGAGAACATCATCATGCTAGGTTTGGTCATAATCGGTCCAGTGGTGTGCGATGCAGGAGAGTTGTACACACGCACACAAGCGCTACTACTTTATATATAAAGATTTTTGTTTTCCAAACTATTCTCTACACCATATTATCTTTATAATTTTTCGTAAATTATTTTCAGTTTGACACATTCCTTCATTTTCTATACTTTTCCCTTTTTATGCATTCCTCCTTTTTTTTTCATCCTTATATTTTATATTTCATATATCTTTATTTTTAAGTTTATTCTACAGTTTCATCCTAATATCTGTAACTAAGTTATCTTCTACTCTTCTGATGAGAATCATTAGGCTTCGAAATGCCTAGGTATAAACAACCTTTAAACTAGTGTTTGGACGATTAATCGGAATCAGAATCGGAAATCGAAAAAAATCTGAATCGGTATTGGAATCGGAAAAATTTATAATAATTATTGATTTTTAACAACTAATAAAACTAAATCACCCCCCAGCCTGTTTCAATGTTTTATAAAATATATTCACATTTAACGCATGACAAATAACATGTGACAAATAACAACTTATAGTTAAATATGTATGGAATTATGAAGAATCGGAATCGGTAATTGTATCAGAATCGGGAAAATATTGGAATAGTTCCGTCATTCGTAAAACCTCTCGTTAAAAACGATTTCAATGATTAAAAACATTATTACAATGATCTAAACATAATCATCAATGAAAAACCAAGACACGGAATAATAAAATAATGTTAAAAAATACACATTGTTGGTGACTACCCCCTTCATATATATATATATATATATATATATATATATATATATATATATATATATATATATATATATATATAATATATAAAGCTGAACGTCTCTGAGTGTGTATAGTCAGGAATAGGCTCCTATATGGTTGACTATTATAGAAAACATATGATCATAGATGTATCGAGACACAGGAATGGGTATGTTTGATCTGGCATAATGATGATTCATTCAAATTGTGGGGTCTGCGTACGGGCCTGGTCAACAAAGTATGGAAATAAAAAATTTAAAAATAAAATGTTTACAGGTGTTTTTTATATAGATGTACATGAGAATACTTTGATAAGTATGTTTTAACTTAAATAGGGATGGTATAATTAAATTGTGGGGTCTGCGTTCGCGCCCGGCCTCCATAGAATGGAAATAGGCACACACTTTAATAAAGACTTTTCATATCTATCTGCGTAAGTATACTTTGATAATTATGTTTCAATTTGAAAAGAAGTATGGCATAATAAAATTATGGGGTGTTCGTTCGCGCCTGACCTCCATAGAATGGAAATATGTCACAAAGTTTAACAAGATTTTTTAATATAGATCCACAGAATATTGTGATAAGTGTTTCAGTGTGAACAGCTATGGTATAATAAATTATGGTGTTTATCTATTTTATTTTTATTTTTATCATATTTTGCTTTGGTTTTGATACCTCCAAATTCGAAGCTATCTCTTTATAACCCTTTCATGAATCAGAGTCAATTTTCTGTAGGCTGTTTTTGAACCCAGTCAACGACGGGTACGTTTGCTAGTATTATATATATATATATATATATATATATATAAATATATATATATATATATATATATATAGTGCAAAACTTTGTTAAAATTCAAAGACTTTTTTATAACTTTTTTTATTTTCTCCTGGATTTTTCTCATTAGAGCAGTTTCGTTAGTGGGAAGGCAATTTTACGATTTATATGCCCATAAAAATATCCTGTCGCCACCAATTCTTCAGATGATGTTTCCATTTGATGTTAATAAGAAAAAGTTGATTTTTTACATGATAAACATGGTAGTTGGGGAAAGGAAATTCCAACGCCACGTTGGCACATGTCAGCTATCTTGGGTGTTTATATATATATATATATATATATATATATATATATATATATATATATATATATATATATATATATATATATATATATGTGTGTGTGTGTGTGTGTGTGTGTGTGTGTGTGTGTGTATATGTACATATATGTATATATATATATATGTACATATATATATGTATATATGTACATCTATATATGTATATATATACATATATATATATATATATATATATATATATATATATATATATGTATGTGTGTGTGTGTGTGTGTGTGTGTGTGTGTGTGTACATATATATAAAAAAGAAAAACAAAAAGAAACATCAAACGCATTTTTTCTCTTTGGGGAACTTTGAATTTTTTCTCCCTCGTTGCGCCAATATTTTAATCGTTTTTAAACGTAAATAAATTTAAATTTACGTTTGGCACATTTAATAAGTTCCCCATAAGAACTCTTTATTTTCGACACAATATTATTTAGGTTGCTATCGATTTTCTCCTGACGAGATGATAGCCGAAAGAGCTCTCGAGAAACTTCCGCCTATTACTTTTTTTTAAAACTATACATACATATATATATATATATATATATATATATATATATATATATATATATATATATATATATATACACTCTATTTTAGGGACTATGTTACCAAATTTGTCCAAAATTTTCTGCATATGTCTATTTAAGCAGTTTTGCATGGTGCTGAACTCAGTTTAAATATGTTAAAGCCTTGTGGACTTTTGGGGCTAAATGGGGGGGGGGCAAATGATGGACTTAGTCATTTCTTTCTTTTTTTTTCTTTTTTTTTTGCATGGTCCAGAACTCAAATTTACATATGTTAAGACCTAAAAACTACACTATTGGTTCATTTTCACCAGGATTTGACGTCCCCGGGAGACTTGTGAGGCTAAATAGGGATGGGGGGGGGCAAATGCTGAACTAAGTCATTCTTTTATGCCTCGTTCACTGTGCACTCCCGGGGGACCATGCATGCTTCACTTGTTTACTAAGGATTACGTCCATTTCCAGAGAAATTTTCGTGATTATCTCCACTTGTCCCGAATCAAACTCTTCAAAAATAAAAACCGAAAAAAAAATTAAAATGCAAACGTGTTAAACCTCAGGCGTCCAAAAAATAATAATTAATACAATTGAAAGGAGGAGGAGGAGGAGGAAGGGGAGGAGGGACAACAACAACAACAACAACAACAATAATGATAATAATAATAATAATAATAATAAAAAAATAAAAAAATAAAAAAAAACCTCCGGGATTTTAGTCGAACAAATCGCGTTAACTTTTGTACTTGTTACCCCGTGTCAAATAAAACGATATCGGAGAAGCAGCTGCCGGGTAGGAACTGTGTAGACTATGTACTAAGCCCTCAAACGTCAGCGTGTCAGGTTCGGGCTGTTCCGTACAAAAAAAAGTTGCCCAGCCGGGTAAGAGAATAATATTGTGATCGAATACAGACAAAGAGGGTGGGGCAACGAAGCTTGAAAAGGTAAGAAAAGTACAAAGAAAAAGAAAAAAGAGAGAAGCTGTGCGTTTCAAATGTTATCAGGAGAGAGAAAAAAAAGTAAAGAGAGACGATGGGGAGTGCGGAAATGTTGGGTACAGAGATAAATAATACGTATATATAAAATGAAGAAGAGAGAGAGAGAGAGAGAGAGAGAGAGAGAGAGAGAGAGGGAGAGAGAAAGTTTATGGGGGGGAGAGGGATAACAAGGTGGGGGAAGTAGAGAAAGTGAAAAAAAAAAAGCGTAAGGGTAAAGAGTTACAATGAAAAAAGATAGAAAACCGGGAAAGAGATAAGATAGAAGGTATAAATATGCGAGAGTGGGTATGGTTCGTTTGTGAAACCTTCAGTTCCTATTTACGATATCACTATATATATATATATATATATATATATATATATATATATATAT
>NC_136504.1:40658407-40660907 GCF_053919585.1 Euprymna scolopes | reverse complement strand
TTGAGGTCTGTCAACTGGTGCTGCTCTACTGTGGACGTTCATATGATGCTTCAGGCCTCCACTCGATTTACAGACCACAGAGCAAATAGAACATCTATGCCCCGCAGTTTTTCCCCATCAAAGAAAGATTGATCTCCATGTGATCGCTTGTGGATAGTTAGGCCAGCTCCGGATAAAGTCATTTTACTGCATAAATCTGATAGATCTGACAGATTTTCTTCCGGATATCAAGCTTCATTTTTGCATGCTCATATTTTTTCTACTCAAAGCTATCACAGCCATGATAGACCAAGGAGCGCCCTTTTTACGATCATTGGAAGCACTTTCCCAACTGAACACGTCAACACCAAGAGCTTTAAGATCATCTTTGCTGTTATCCCTAAAGCGTTTCCTAGGTTTATGTTGTGGACGCTTTCCTTGTGTAATTTCATCATAGAACTGGCGCTTTGGCAATCTCTCGTCGTCCATCCTTGTCAGATGTTCAGTCCACCTCATCTGGTTGCGTATAATCAACTTCTCGGTACAAGGTACGTCAGCTCGCATGAGAACATTCATATCAGGTATGAAAGAGCTCCACCTGATGCCCAGAATGTGTCTCAGAAATTTCTGGTGCACTCTCTCCATGACTTTATGTGTCTACCATAAGTTGTCCAGGCCTCAGAAGTGTAAAGCAGGGATGGTAAAGTACAAGATTGATAGACACTGATCTTTGTATGAATAGTTATACCCCTGTCAGACCACACTCGCGTCTTTAAGCCACCAAAAGCCTTAGTGGCACGCTGTATCCTATAGTTGACCTCAGCATCTAGGGTTCCATCTCTGGCGAGAGTACTACCCAAATACACAAATGTGTCAACCACAGCAAGTCTTTGGTTGTTGACAAAAATATTTGGTTCCACATACAAACTACCGGGTGGAGGTGTGAACATGACCTTAGTCTTCTTAAGATTAATAGTAAGCCCAAAAGACGCACAGACCCCCGAAAACAGATCCATGATACCCTGCATATCCCTGTCCCCATGGGCCACGAGATCGGCGTCATCTACATAAAGCAGTTCACGAAGCAGGTGCTGAAAGGTCCTTGTAGAAGCATGAAAACGACGAAGATCAAAGACCCTCCCTGTGGTTCTGAAACGCAAATAAACACCTAGAGAACATTCCCTAGAGGCATACGATAACATAGTTGCAACATAAATTGAAAAAAAGTGTAGGTGCTAGGATATTACCTTGTTTCACACCATTGTCAACCGAAATGGGTTCCGATAAGCATCTGTTGAAGTCTAGGTGAGCCTTCATATTAGTGTGGAGTGCCCTGAGTAATTGTAGAAACTGAGGTGGGCATCCCAACTTCCCCAGAATTATCCATAGGGCACTTCTGTTCACCGCATCACAAGCCTTGGTTAAATCAACAAACACCTGATAAAGCGGAACACGGTGTTCAGTACATTTCTCCTACAACTGCCGAGCAGAGAAGACCATGTCCGTGGTTCCTCTGCCCAGACGAAAGCCACTTTGGCTTTCTGGAATGACGGATGGACAAATATACTTTAAATATCTATTGAGTAGAACTCTGGAAAATACTTTGCCAACTGCTTCCAATAAACCTACCGCACGATAACGCCCACAGTCGGTCCTGTACAGTGATATAAGAATTGCGTCAACCAAATCCTGATCGACGGGAACACCCTTCCAGACATCAATGATAAGATAGAGAATTTCATGAACAAGCTTATCACCCCTATATAAGAGGACTTCCATAGGAATACCATCAAACCCCGGAGCCCTCCAAACATTCACTTCCTTGATTGCATCTCTAATTTCGTTCTCAAATGCAATTATCTCCTAAGAGCCAGTCACCAGTAACAGTCACTTCAGGACAGACTTTAACTACAGTTGGCACTGTCTCCTTCAACCCTGAAATCATAAATATCATGATACCTTTATATAAGTTGCCAGTTTCATCAACACCAACATACTTCCCACCATGAAATTGAGTTCTCTTTTGAAGGTACATTTCATCCAACATCAAGATACAATCCTAAGAAGCTTTACCTTTTCCCAAGAGAGATTTTGCAGCAGTTATAGATTCTACATCACCTTTTTGTATTTTTTCTAATGAAGAAAATGAAGAAAATGGTAATTGCCCAACCAGTAGTTTATATGCTTGAGGAGAAGTATAGCGCAATAATAAAGAGAATCTGATTAGTTCAACAGAAAATGAAGGGCGATCCTTAGGTTTAAAATGTTGAAATTTGTATACTTCTTTTAGAATGGAATTTGGAAGTTCTGCTACAATATTTTGAATATAAGAGGGGAAATTTTCCAATATGCTATACCTTGTAAGTTTTGCATTGTGACCCTTCACAAACCAATGTGGCAATGGTATTGGATTTCCATAATACTTAAGTTGAACGTGTAAATTGTTGTCAATCCGAATGCACTCTTTCAGTAATGGAAAATTTGTCTCAAAATCTATCCGGAAAATCCATACATATTTTTC
>NC_136504.1:40623407-40650907 GCF_053919585.1 Euprymna scolopes | reverse complement strand
ACACGTGGTAGCTTGTCTTATTATTTTCCATTCGACTACCGGCGAATGTCAGCTTTCCTTGAGTTCCCAGTATTTATTTGCTAGCGTTGTTTTCATGCGGTGTTTTTTTATTGTTGAATGTACTTTTGTGGTCATAATATCGAGTTTTGAAATCTAAGGATGTCATACCTACGTAATATTTCTTGTTATTCGAGTTTTCCTCCGCAAATATTGTGGCCTGATAAACTACGCTTTTGGGTAGACATTTATTTTGAAGTGGGCAAAGTGTGCGGTGTCCACAGTTGCATTTATTTTGTTCGTTATTAGTATGGTTGAAACCCCGAATAACAAGAAATATTACGTAGCTATGACATCCTTAGATTTAAAAACTCGATATTATGACCACAAAGTATATTCAATAATAAAAAAAAACACCGTATGAAAACAACGCTAGCAAATAAATACTGGGAACTCAAGGAAAGCTGACATTCGCCGGTAGTCAAATGGAAAATAATAAGATAAGCTACCACATGTAGGGACCTAGACGACCCATGTAGATTATGCCTTCATGAAAAATGTTCTATCCTGTACTTTAAAGAACCCCAACATCTATTAAACTGTAGAAGAGAAATAGCGGACAACTGTGTTCACAAGATAAAATTTACTCTAGGATAGCGATACAAGATAGTTTCAAAACTAAAAAAACAATAGAAAATAAACAAATAAATAAATTAAATAAACATGAATATACATAAACGATCACACATATATGTATGTTTATATATATATGTATGTATATATATGTGCATATATATATGTATATATATAACTAATATAAAAAAATAAAATTAAAAAAATAATCTAGATTTAAAACAGGTCAAGAAACTAGATATCTAGGCTAAATAGAGCACACACAAAGGAATAGGTCAACCAGAGGTCAAATAGGCCTTTGTCCGATAAGTGCATGTTCATTGGCTGATAGGGAGGGGGCGGTGGATACTAGAAAGCTGATTAGCTAACTAAAATCTCAATAGAAGGTGCGTATATAAAAACGACAGACAACCACAAAATTCGCGCATAAGCCTGAACAGTCCTAGAGTGGATCAAACGCGGAATATTCAGTGTAGCTTAATCGCCATATATATATATATATATATATATATATATATATATATATATATATATATATATATATATATATATATATATATATATATATACTCATTCACATACAATACTGTTTCGCAGCCCATCGGTGCGGTAGCAGTATCAGAATTTTGGGGGAATTTTTGACACCCCTAACAGAAAACTGCGATTAAAATATAGAAAACTCGTAATTTCTCTTTCTAAAGTGGGTTATTTATTTTCTTTATAGAATATTCTTCCAAAATAAACTATTTAAGTTGTTTAAAAAATAATAGAAATATTATTTTTCATTGTTTAAAAAACATTGTTTACAAAGTGCGTGCGTGCGCTCTGGGAAGCCATTTTGTTACGTAGTGAAATCAATTGATTTTTATGAGATGAATATTTTTCAATTTTTAAACCTTAAAAATCTATCAAAATTTTCCTATTCGTTCAATTGTTACGTTTTTTTTTCAGGGTGAATGTAAAATTTTATGCTCTTTCCGATAAACTAAATATAATATTTTAGACAAACGTTGTTTTATAAATTCACCCCCCCATTTTGGAATGTCTATGAGAATTTTAATAATTAATTTTGTTTGACACGTTTTATATATCACAAATTGAAGATAAAACATGAATAAATAAAATACTCAAATTTAAAACAACAAAAAATATCACTTATCTGTAAATTTACCGGTAAAGTCCAAAATTTAAATCCTTCTGTTTTCAATAACCACGTGTTTTTTTTTTTTTGTTTTTTTTTGTTTTTTTACGTGGAAGCTTAATTTTTGTTTAGAATGTTCCAGTAATTAATGGTCGATCAGTTTATATATTTATATTTAATTCCTGGTTTCCTTTTTTTCGATATAAAAAAAAGACGAAATCGGATAATGCAGATTTATAGTATAATAAAAAAAAAATTCAGGTATTTCTTTAAGATATTAAAAAAAAAAAATAACATTGTATATCTGCGTCATATCGTAATTCGTGTTAATGAAAAAATGAAAACTCCCAGTTTTTTATTTACGATAGCGTAAAGGCACAAAAATAAAAAAAGGACAAGTTATCTCCCTTAAATCTGTTCATTGCAATGTGGCCATAAAGTGGGTGCCCATTTGACGTCACATCATTATAGAAAAGTGACCCCCCACTTTGTGACCATTTGTAAAATTTTTTATCTTGGAAACTACTAGTTTCGTTTGCCGTATATATAAATGGTTATTTCCGTTTTCAGCGCCTCCGAAAACCTTTAAAAGTGGAAAATTTGAAGGAATATAATCCAATATCGAGATTATTAAGGTTTCTGAATTAGTGTTTTTTTTTACACTTATAGGCCTCCATACATAAGTAAGAGATAATTTTTCACTTCCGGTGTCGTTACAAGTTGCTTTGAAAGCCACGCGTGGTCGCGATGTGTGTTGGAAAAATCCTTCCATTTAAAAAATACATGGATTATAATACATAAATATGAATAAATTCTCATACAAGAAGATTAAAAGAAAGCATATCTTACTCATTAACCAGGTAAGTTATATATTTTGCCATTTTAAAAATATATCGTAAGATTCAACTAGTGTTTTGTTCGACATTCCGTGAAATGTTAAGTGAAAAAATCGAAGGAAAAATAAATAAAATTGTTTATTTCTCTATTAAAGCTTTTATGATATTAAAATTTGGTCTTTGCTCGTTTTATTGAAATAAAATTTACGGGTTTAAATTACGTTTTACTATTATTAAAATCTGATAGAAATATAGGTGTATATTCAAAATGGCGACTCGCCTGAAAATTTCAACAAAATTCTGATACTGCTATCGGTGCGGTTAGACAAGCAACTACCTCAAGCCGCGATTGAAACCTGGTCGCCCAAACAACAGTCGGAGCTTTTAACCGTTGCGCTATTCGGCTACTGCTATCCGAGCTATGAATTAACAATGTTTTGACATTGTCCAAATACCTAAGCTCAATTTGTTTACATGAAGAGCATCGCTTCATACGCTAATGGTAATTTGTATATCACTTCCCAAATGTTTAACCCAAGATAGGGAACATTATATATATTCAACTGGGTTTGTTTTACTGTACACATAGATTCGAAAAAGTTGTCAAAAAACAAATATATGACAAATAAATGTTATCAAAAGCAAGATAAGTTATTTTTCTACCTAACTGGATATATTTTTTGTGTTTTTATTCAGTGTAACATGTTTATTCAGCTCGAAAAACATGCAGTGTTTACCGATGTATTGGAAAATTCAAAATGGCGACCGACTCTCTCTCGGAGAGGGTAAGTTTGGGAAAAGGTATTATAAATAATAAACTAGACAAAATACTGTTAGAAATTCGCTCAATATATGTTACCGTGACATAAGTTGACATATATTCGGTTGTTTTTAATAGTATTTTGTCCAGTTTATTATTTATAACATCTTTTCCCAAACTTACCATGTTAAAGAGACAGTCGGCCGCCATTTTGAATTTTCCAATACATCGGTAAACACTGCATGTTTTTCGAGCTGAATAAACATGTTACATTGAATAAAAACACAAAAAATATATCCAGTTAGGTAGAAAAGTAACTTCTCTTGCCTTTGATAACATTTATTTGTTATATATTTGTTTTTTGACAACTTTTTCGAATCTATACAAACCCATTTAACTTCCGTGCTATCAGCTCGAATCGAAACCAAAAAAATTTAGCACTGTAGTCGGAGTCGTAACTATTTGAGCTGACCTTAAATAGATAAGAAATAGTTTTTAAATGAACCGACATTAGATAGGTAAGTAGATTTATGAACACACTGATAATCGAGAGAAGTAAAAATGGAGGCTTAAGTTATGTGCGGTGGATTGCGATTTCTTTAATATGTAATATCAGACAAATGTAAAGCCTCTCTATTTCACACACACACACACACAACACACACACACACACACACACACACATCTCCCAGTACAATTGCTTATCAGTTAAAAAAAAAAAAAAACGACAAAAACTTTTAGTTCAAAATTTCCTTCGGCTCGTGAGTGTCCTTCAAATCCGTCGTGCCTCCAATTTGTTCACCCCCACCCCCAGGTTCTCTTATCAGCTGCTTATCTCTTTTCAACTTCGCATTTTACAAGCTAACACGCATACCAGTCTGTTCGTCCGAGTCGCCATTGCCGCAACCTCTTTTCTTTTCTTTCTATTTTTTTGTTTGTTTCTTTTTTTCACCCCAATATAATTACTGATTTTTATTTAGAATTAAACGTGCTTAAAAACAAAAATACAGAAGCGAAGAAGATGTCATATTACAAAAATCACGTAAATTAATCAATTATTTTTTTTTTTAACTAAGAAAATTAATATTTACGATTTCAGCGATTAAAAAGCTTTAATTATTTTTGGTAATTTTTTCACGACAGCGTAATATAAACACCCCAACCAGAACATGTTAAGAACGGCGATTAAGCTACACTGAATAAACACCCCCTCAACCTCGCCATGTTAAGAACGGCTTTTAAGGTTGTGAGTGTTTTATCCGAAAGCCATTCTTAACATGGGGAGGTTGGGGTGTTTATAATACGCTGGAGCACGTCGTAAAAATTTACCTTATTTTGAATACAAACAAAACCTAGATAGTCAAACTGAGTTATCCTCCATCAATTATAAAACAAAATGGCGGCTCCAGAGTCCCGTCTCGTTTCCTCTTAAAATTTGATTTTCTCATCCATGCTCCTTGTTTCCCCGAACTACAGAAATGTAAATGTAATGTGAAAAAACAATTCGTCCCTCTAAAGCAGCTATTCCCCTCATATGCAAATTAATGTCATATATTTTGTTTTAAAATCCAGCTACAAACACAATTATTTGGTCATAAAAGCCTTATCTATCTATCTATCTATCTATCTATTTATCTATCTATCTATAAAAGTGAAAGTTTCTGTCTGTCTGTGTGTGTGTCTGTGTGTGTACATTTCCCTACGCAATACATCTGTCAATTTTCAGTCTACAGACTCGAAATTTGATATACAGGGTACTGAGAGTTGGGAAAATCTTTGCAATCTGTTTTCGCCCAGGAATTTGGCTGTTAAGGGGTCAACGTTCAACGATTTGACCTTTCAGAACTCTACACAAAATTCCTCCGCCAATTTTGGGTCTAAACACTTGAAATTTTAAATATAGGTTCCTTGGACATAGATCTAACTTAATAACTTGGTTTGAGTCCAAAATAATAACTGTTAAGGAGTCATAATAGATTTTTTTTTAATTTGACTTATGCGGTCTCTACCAAATTACTCAGACAATTTCTAGTCTAAACATTTGAAATTTTACATAAAGGGTATTATTTTAATCGGTTTGGGTCGGAAATATGATCTACCAATATATAAATATATGTATGTATGTTTGCATGTCTGCATAAAACTTTCGACAGAATCGCCGGATTCACAAGATCAGTATTGTTTGGAAGCTTGACCCTTCAGGCGACAAATACAGAAAAAATTGACTAAAATCATTAATTTCATCACCCTTAACTGGGCAATTTTCTACAGGGAGGGGTCGCTTTTTTCGCCGATATTTTCGAAAGTCATCCCCTCTTTTCGATTGTCTAGCCTTAGGTTTAATTTAAACCTACATCACTTCCGATTTGGCGGTGGTCGTAACAGCAAAGACGTCACGTTTTCCCCCGTTCTTTTCCTCCTTCACGGTACCGGTTCGAGCCTATCTTCCTAATACCACTCTTTTTTTTTTTTTGCTCAACATACACCCCCAAACACCCGGGCAACGCCGGGCTGAAATGCTAGTATAGCTATAAAAGTGAAAATGTGTGTGTGTGTGTGTGTGTGTGTGTGTGTGCGTGCGTATTTCCCTCCACAATAACTCTGTCAATTTTCGGTCTACAGACTCAAGATTTGACATAAGAGATATTAGGATTTGGAAAAATCTTTGTGGTCGGTATTCGGTCAGAAATTTGGCTGTTAAGGAGTCAAAGTTCACGATTTGACTTTTGAGAACTCTACCAAACTTCTCCGCCAATTTTCGGTCTAAACACTGGAAATTTTAGATATAGGTTCCTTGGACATGAATCAAACTTTATAATTTGATTTGAGCCCAAAACAATAAATGTTAAAGGGTCAAAATTGAGGTCATATTTTAAAAATAATTAACCTCTGCGGTCCTTACCAACTTTTCTTTGTGGTAGTTAAGGAAGCCTATTATATAGAAAGCTATTATCGTGCATATGCACATAAAGTTATGAACAGTACACAGGGCCCGAGCAAAGCCGGGCTGAACTGCTAGTATATCTATAAAAGTGAGAATGTGTGTGTGTGTGTGTGTGTGTGTGAGGACACTTATCATCCTATGTACTCAACGAATTTTTTGAACTACAGACTCGAAACTTGGTATATAGGATATTCAGACATGTGGAAAACTTTTTAATCGGTTTTCATCCGGAAAAAGTGCCGTTAAGGGCTCAAAATTGAAACATTGGTACTTGGGAGTCAACGGATTTTCATCTGCTTGTCAACTGTTCACAGTTGTGCATGTGCGATCTTGAAATATGTCAGCTTCTTTATGTTAAGTATAAGTTGGTTTGAAAACACTTTTTATAGATCATGACCCACTGGTCTAATGGGTGTCGTGCTTGACTCACTGTCTTTCGCTTTTGGCTTTAATCTCAGCTCGATTATTTTTTTTTTTTTACTTACGAGAAGTGAACTGTTTAGAAAAAAAAACATAATACTCGCAAACACATGTCTCTGTATTAATTAAAATATAATATGTATGCGTATTTTATGACCGGGCAAGGCCAAACGGCCTGCTAGTTATTAATATAAAAAAACATATAAATATATATATATATATATATATATATATATATATATATATATATATATATATATATATATATAGTGCCGCCAAAAAGAAAGTCAGCACTTGTTATTTTTTTTTCAAAAACAGCAAATTTAAGCTAAATTGAATATAACTGTTTATACAAATTATACCTCATTTGATTCGCTTTTTATTCCTCTATAATTTTACCTGTTTATATTTGACTTTTAGTTGAAGTAGTGTTCACGTCAATTTGAAGAAAAAAATAGCTTTTTAATTTGAGAAGGCAAAAAGAGACTCTGCAGCAACAAATGAGCTTAAAACTACCTTCAAATATCCACCTTTAATCGTAAAATATACACCTTTTAACATCTCTAATCGTAATTGTTGTTCGTGGGTTATACGTAATATTTTGTCCATATACCTCGAGTCCCTTTTAGTGATTATTAGGAGCTGATTAATCTCCATCTTTCTGGTTTATCCAATCCAGAAATTGACTGCAGATTGAAATGTGATGAGAAGACGGTACGAATGACTGCAAACGCACCGAAACGCCGTCAGTGTCTGTGATGCCCCTAAATCTGGTCGTCCTAGAGTTACTTCTTACAGGGAAGACAATGCTATCAAGATCTGCAGCCCCAGAAACAAATTTGAAACGCTCCCCAAATCCAACAACAGTGTAATCTTGTTAAAAAGTGCTCTCTAAAGTTGTGATATTGTTAGGGGATTGAAGCGTTTCCTTCAATCCTTAGACCGTTGATTTATGCTCCTAAGAGAATTGCGATTAGAAAGATAATCAAATGGTGTCCTTTGTTTTACCAAAGGGCGATAGCTTATCAAGCCCCAGTGGTCACTTGGGGGTTAAATGAATAGCCTCTATCAACACCGAGAGGGAGGCTCAACAAGAACTTATTTACATTATATTTGAAGATGACAATTTTATAGTCAGCTGAGAAAAAGTCGTGTGATATTGTGTTTCACAGACGAACAATTCTAGGAAAGAAACTTTGCTCATGGAATTTTCTTTTAATTTTAGGCACTGATAGAGAGTGATGGAAATAATTGACAGTTGTTGAAGATAGCTGAGTATTTGTTGCAAATGTTTTTCAGGGGGGGCTATAGATTGAAGCTCAGTCGAGCACCTGCCATGAAAATAACGATAGAGCAGAGATAGACTCGCAACATCTTTTTCTGTGATAAAGAGAAAGTAGAGAGGTGAAAATGTCCTCGCTCACTAGATTTCGAAGAAGGGTTTTTAACCTGCCTGTTACATAAATCCTTATATTTGTTTGTTTTGTTTTCAGTTTTGAAAAGGCCTCACTCCTTTTATCACATCTCAAGTTGCAACCGATAAAAACAGAACCCGACTATTCTGCGCCTTCTTATCAGCGAGGCATACAATCTTACCTCGACACGCATCTTCCAGTAACCTTGACAAAAATAAAAATAAAAAAATTTTAAATGAAAAACAACAGGATGTCAGTCACAAGAGGATGCTCGTGACCCTTTTGTTGGTTTACTGCTTCCGGCTTCCGGTAAAAACGGCTCCCATCCACCCATCCATGCTTGTATTCAGCTCTTGGTCGTATATAGACTTAATTTCAAGAACAAAAAGCCTCCTAGTTGATTTGACGGACAGAAGAGTCGAGCACTGTAAAAAGCTTTCAAGTATCTTGTTTATCATTCACACGTTTATGGAATGAGTATCTTTATCGGTTCTTCGTTATTGTAGCGAAATCCGACAGCCGAAAAAATGAGTGTTCTTAAAAAAGCAATAACTACTTATTATTTTTTGTTAATTTTAACAAAACGCAATGTTATTTACCTAATTGTCATGTCACAATTAGTTCAATATTTCTGAAATATTACATAAATCACATATTTCCATGATTCAACAAAAAAATGATTTCTGCCATGTTTGTTTGTTTTTTCGCGTATGACATGTGATGTAAACACAAGGGAAACGAAAAAGAACATAATATGTAAGCTGAAATTGCAAATTTCTTCGAAAATTATTTTCTTTAATAATTAATTTTCTACCTCATCGTTTATCGTAATTTTTGGATATTTTCATTACTGCGACATGATAATTCAATAGATACCATTGGTTACACTTGAAATTCAATATTTCAATTTTCGAATTTCGCTACAATAAGGAAGAACTACTTTAGTTTAAGTGATGCGCCTTTATAAAAATAAAACTACTTAATTCATATTTGTGAATTTTGGAATATGATATTTTCTTTCTGTCAATGGTACATACATCATACAGATTTTTTTTGTGTGTGTGTTTCTTAATATAAGGAATTCTAGACAGGCACTAATGTTTCATACTGGAATTCTTGCTTCTCCTTTTTTATTGTAGCGAAATCGAACAGCTGAAAAATGGAGTTTACATTAAAAAACAATGATAACCATTTACATTTTTTGTCAAGTTCAACAATAAGTAATGTTATCGACCTAATTGTCATGTCACAATTAGTTCAATATTTCTGGAATATTACATAAAACATGTATTTCCATGATTCAACGAAAAAATTATTTCGTGTTTGTTTTGTAACGTATGACGTAAACACAAGGGAAATAACTTATAGCTTGAATTGGCTTAAGTTTTTGACAATTTTCACAAATGAATTACCTTTCTTGCTAGTGTAGGTGATCTTCAGTTATTATGTAAGCTAAAATTGCTAATTTCTTCCAAACATATTTTCTTTAATAATTAATTTTCTACCTTATCGTTTTTCGTAATTTTTAGATATTGTCATTACTGCGACATGGCAATTCAGTAGATCTCACTTGAAATTCAATATTTCAATTTTCTACTTTCGCTACAGAAACGAAGAGGAACTTCTCTATCTTGATTGGTTTTATAGCAGCATTTATGTCTACATTTTCTCCAGTCTTCTCTGAATGTTAGTTATATTATATAACGAAATTAAAAGCATACCCGTCACAGGGTGGGAAATATTAACTCTCCGAACATTACGCTCGCAGTTTCTTACGAAGATTAAAATTAAGTTATAATGATACTAAACCTTATGTTTAGAATTCTGATTCCGATTTTGATCAAAATCGATTAAATGATTTTGATGTCTACAAAGTGTCTAAAATCTAATACTTAAGCTTAAGGGGTCTTAATAACAAATTAAAATCCAGAGAATGTTACTTAATTAGTGTTTTAATGACTATGGACCAAAGCTAATGCAAATCTGAAATATTTGAATTTTCACATCCGATGTTTTACCCTGATAATATTATAACCAATAAAAAGAAACTGGTTTTGAAGTGATGTTAAATATCTTTTTGGAACATTTCACAAAAATCGTAAAAATTTGAATTTTCACGAATAGCTTTCATCTCGTTTTCCCCCACTTTTTCATGAAACTAAATTAAAGTAAATGCAGCCGACCTTACTTGACCTTACGCCTCGCTTCTCTGCTCCAATTAGTTTCAGGGCGAATACTGTTAATAGAAAAAATATAACATTTAATGAACATTTAAATTTTCGCGTAACTATCGTCGCACTTTCATTTTTTTTTTTTTTTTATATATAAAGATATTTCAACTAAGTTGCGTTGGTTTTAACGTCCCGAATTATTTGCACAAAAAAAATTATGAATGTTTATGATAAACGAGAGTTAGTTCCTTTGCATGGGTGCTCTTCGCTACAATATTGCTTTTAACCACAAGAGAGCAATCAAAACCAATCAAAGGCAAACCAAAAGAAGTCCTAGTTCAAAGTTCATAGCAATTTCTGTCCGGTCAGATTTAGTTTCTAGTTTTGGTTAAGAAATAAGTGATCAAATAATTGTTGAATAAAAGCAGGAAATGTTATGTACTGATTTTTATTTTAAAATATTTTTTGGTCTCCCAACTAAAAGAGGATAGACCTGTAAATTCACCCTTGTCCGTTCGTCCCTCGTCTGTCCGCACTTTTCTCAATAACTACACCTTGAACTTTTTTGGAAATTTTGCACAAACATTAAACAGGATATGAGTACAAAAGTAACGGAACGGATTTTCTGGGGAAACTTCGGTTGCCCCCCCCCCCAGGGGTGTCTTTCGGGTTAAAATGGCTAAAATCGACACTTTTGTGCTTATTAAAAAAAAATTATGCCTTGGATTTTTATAAAACTTTCTGAAAAGTTGTAACTAACTGATTTCTATATAATTTTGTTTGTCTTTATTTCGGGATAACTCTTTGGTATACACCACAGGGGGGCCCTTTTAAAGCTAATAAAAACATTCCATTTTTTGGGACTATTTTACCATATTTCTCCACAATTTTATGTCCATGTCTACTTATCGGTTTTGCATGATGCTGAACTCAAATTTAAATATGTTAAGGACTTGGGGCTAAATGGTGGGGGTGGGGGGATGATGGACTTAGTCATTTCTTTTTTTGTTTTTGCATGGTGCAAAACTCAAATTTACATATGTTTAGGCCTAAAACTGCATCGTTTGTTCATTTTCACTACGAAAAGGACGCATGAAAGAGAATCAGAACCTCAACCGACTACTGCAAAAAGAAACGGATTACAAACATTATAGATGAAATAGATTACAAACATTATAGATGAAAAAGATAACGAACATTATAGATAAATTAGATACAACACGGAAAAACAATACATGTAGAGAGACAAATAGGGGGAACGATAAAGTACATCATACGTGAATGCAGAAAAACTAGTTCGAAAAGAAATATAACGATAGGCACGACGACACGTGGAAGGCAGTGCACGTGAAGCTCTGCAGACGACTGCACCTCAGAGATGCGAACAAGTGATTCAAACACAAATCGGGGACTGTACTAAAAAACGAAAGCTACAAAATCTTTTGGGACATGGAGATACAGATAAAGTTATCCAAGCAAGAAGACCGGGCGTCATAATACTGATGCAACAAGGAAAGAAATTGTAGATTTTGCCATCTCAGCAGATTAGATGGTAAAATCAAAGAGACAGAGTGATGAAAGAAATATGCAGATTTTGCCAGAGAACTGAAAAATATGAAACCTGGAGAAAATTAATAATAATATCAATAATTGTAGGGAATAATGCCAAAGAACCTGAAGAAAAGACTAAGAAAAACACAGATCAGTAGCAATACTTAAAAATAATACTTAAAAGCTGAAATAAAATCCCATGGAACGTGAAGACACAGACAGATAAACCCATCAAAGCAAAGAAACCATATATCATAATAGTTAACAAGAATGAAAAATCCTCCAGATCGTAGATTTCGTCGTCACGTCGCATCAAGGAGATAGAGAAGCAAATACTGATCAGAGAGCTGAAAGAGATATGGAACATGAAAAACGTCAGGATAATCGTATGAGCACTGGGAACGATCCCGAAAAGTTAAAAAAAAATAATGGGGAAAAAATGGAATCGGGGAGAAGAGTAAGAACATACAACGGATAGCAATAATAAAAACAATTGCAATCTTAAGGAAAGTCCTAAAATGCGGAAACCAACCTACATCAACTCCGAACACTAACCAGTAACTTGAATACTGTAATAGAAATATAGCAGAAACAGAATACGACCACAAGGCAAAAAAAAAAAAAAAATGCAAAATGTTAGCTAAGCTCTTCTAAAAAATTGTAACGTCTACATCGGATTACGTCACATCAGAGAGTCGTAAAGAATACGCGGGGACCGAGAAAGGAGAGCACTAAACCACCCCCACTGAAAAATGCGGAGAGTACTGTGGTCTCGGGGAGACCCCATGGAACACCAATGACCATTGCCAGCGAGAGATCAAAGGTAAGCGGCCATTTTGATAACGTGAAGTTATCTTCACTGGTTATCTCGAGAGGTGAAGAACACTGTAAATCTCGGGAGACTTGTTGTCAATCAGTTTCCAGGTAACATTACATAATGATCGAATTTTTTGCACGAATATCTTTCTCGCCCGTTTACTTCCATCAGTGGTTTCCTTCTGTTTCTCAGTCGCTGTGCCTCGCATTTGAAAACTGGTCTGTGCCCACGCATGCAAATTACTAACGCGCATTAAAACCTAAACACGGGACATGCGCTTTTGACCTCTTACAAATGGCTCCTTCACAAGCAAGGCATCGAAGGCGTTTGGACTCCGATAAGTGTTAATATCTATCGTCACATTTTCTGTACTGTTTACATTGCCAGGTAAAATAAATCACAGGCTTCTTTTCTTTACTTATCTCGTCTATATTGATCCTGGCGACAAACGACCAGGAATCCTCACTACCCAAGATTCTATGACTGCTAACTCGATGTTATCAGCTTATCTACACCAACTCAGCATTCTCCTCTATAACACGTGACCCATTTCCGCGAATCAAAACATGGCGCTTTGTCGTAGTAATAATTGGCGCAAGATTTTCAAATTTAATCAACGATCACAGAACGCATCTGTGACTTACACATTCTAAGCCAACAACAATAATAAACACAAGAAAGAATACAAAATATTTTTAACGCGAACGAACGGGTTAAGGGAAGTAGCAAAACACTCTTTAGAATCTAAAATGTTGGACTATTTTTTTTTGTTTTTTTTTCTTCTTAAATAAAATGGATACAATAATAGACACTAAATCACGACATAAATTTATTGCGAGAAAAATAATTTTGTGTAGGTATTAATTTTTTTGTTTTAAATATTGATACATTTCAAGTTAAAATCTATTGAGAAATACACATTTTCTATTGAGAATCAAACACTTTAGATATGTAAAAATTAAGTAGTTATCTAATATGGCCCCAAATGAGACAGGCATATTGAATAACTTATTATTCTTCACGTAACAGTTACATATCAAAAATGTATTTCTCAATGCTAAATGTGTATTTTTCAATAGATTTTAACTCAAAATGATTCCTCGTATAATAATATTTAACAAAAATAAAACCAAAATAATATGTCTACAGAGAAACAGTGTCATATAATAAATATTTAATAAACAAAACAAAAAATGTAATGCTTACACAGAAATTTTTTCTCGCAATAAACTCACGCCACAATTTAGTGACTTTGCCATAATCACGAAGTAATTCATGATAGAGCAATAGATTCACTGTCAACCGAAAGGGTTGTAGATTAGGGTGTTTTTATTTTGGGTTTTTTTTTTTATTTGTTTTTTTTTTGTTGTTTGTTTTTTTTTATTCGTAGTCGAATTTTTGGATTCTTCGGACTAATATTCTCATTTTGAGTGGGGTTTTTTCCACAACGTTTCAGTCGATGTTACTTCCGACCTTCTTCAGGTGTATCTAGTCGAAATTGGGAATCTTTCTGCCGAACTCGGCAACGTGCACGAAATCTGGAATGGAATCGTTTATTTGATCCACGATAGTAGCATGTTCTTGTTTCGTCAGCTATGACTGGGTAAAAATTCCAACTTAATCGCAATTATTTGGGGGGGGGGTATCACCCGCATTGAGGAGTGAACCTTTAATCTCCAGAATAGTGTAACTTACTACTAAATTTTTACAAGTATTTTATTTATTACGCCACAGGTCCGCAAATCCAGAAACATTTTTCTCGGTCTTCGATATGTTATTTGTCAAGATTAGCAAATTTAAAATTTAATATGTAGAAAATTGTAAATTAATTCTCTAAGCACGTTGATTGTTGCTAAAATTCACTCCGTAACGTTGGGTACGTACACGCGTGGAAAGTGGAAGACGCTTTTGTCTGTGATGGACAAAGAAAAGCATTTCATTTATTAATCGTTTGTCTACGACAAACTATAAAGATTATTCAGTTTAGAATGGCTTCGTAAAAATCAGGTAACTATTTTTAGTCACCTATTGCCAGGAAAGGTTTCATTTACTGGAGATAATCTTAGACGAAACAGTTATTACTCAAGTGATAACATAGGGCTTTTTATCTATTATTTTTATCTTAAATTGGAAAGTTATTATTCAAACGATGTAATGTTCGACTGGGAAGTTTTTATTCCAGAAATGCAATCCTAGACTAGAAGTTTTCTATTCAAGAATAATAATGCTCC
Source organism: Euprymna scolopes (assembly GCF_053919585.1). Classification (NCBI taxonomy): domain Eukaryota; kingdom Metazoa; phylum Mollusca; class Cephalopoda; order Sepiida; family Sepiolidae; genus Euprymna; species Euprymna scolopes. The sequence goes on along the minus strand of NC_136504.1, from coordinate 40,635,991 downwards.
CACACTTATGATGTTATTCCTTGCTACAACATTATTGCTAATATTTGGAATATTTGAGAGACTTTTTTCTATAGCATTACGCACGTTTTACTCATACGTTAACATGTAGGTACCAGGGACCCTCACGTTGTAGACTCCATCGCATGAGACAAATGAAACAAGTAATAATAGGGAAGCACGTCAACTCCTATTTCAAGTTTTAAGAACAGACCTTTATTCCTCATTCTCTCGCGCGTTACTTCTTGTTACAGCTGTGACGTCACTCCCCGCGTCTCTAACGTGATCGTATTCTCTAACGGTTTCTTTCTTTTCTTTTTATAGTAATTTTTTTCCTTACCGTGACGTCATTTTGCACACGGCTCGATATTTGCATATAGCCGCCATACGCGCCCTATTACTCTTCTTCTACTTACAGTGAAGTGAAGAGCCACAGTTACTGTTTCATTCAAGAAAGATAATCTTACACTGGAGTTATTATTCGAGTTATATAATCCTAGATTGGGGATTTTTGGTTCAAGGGGAGATAATCTCCTTGCTAAAGAGTGTGCAAATGAGGTTATTTTCATTTTTTTTTTTTTTTGCATGGAGATTATCACTTATCAAGGCCCGGAAGCCATTCGGGGATAAGGGTTATTGCGTATACAGTAATCAATGGGATAGTATCGTAGTAATCGTTAGTATTGGAGATTTGATAAAGTTTCTTACTTAAGGAGGAGATTCAGCAGGAATTTGTTTATGTTGGACTTGAAGACATCCAAGTTGTAGTCAGGTGGGAAACAGGCAAACGGAAGAGAATTCCACAGGCGTGCACTTCTAAGAAAGAAGCTTTGTTCATGGAATCTACGTTTTGATTTAGGCACAGATAAATAGTGGGGGAAAATTACTGACAGTGGTTTCAGCTAGACGGGTGTTTATCGTGGAAGATTGGCGAGGGGGACAAAGGCAAATTATTGTTAACATTCGGAACATTGGAAAGACTTGCTGTACTTTTATTGAAGTGAGGAGCCATAGTAAGGAAAAATCGCAATTCTGAACAATGAAATCATAAGAATATATTTTGGGCTTTGGTTTCCCTGATATTTTTTCATTCAGAATTCTTTCTAGAAAGACATCGGGTACTTACAAGAGAAACCACGTAAAGGTTGCCAACATCCTAAGTTTTAATGATTATTTTGTGAAACGAACTGGATTCGACCTTGGAACACTTAGGTTCTCGTTCCGTGTCGTTAATCACCTCCCAATACGTTGAGTAATATAGGCATAATATTTTTCATAAATTCTATTATGTACCTAACTCGTACTTTTCCCTTTCCCCAAAAAATTTTAAAATAAGTCAGATACAACAATTTAATAATAAAAAATAATAAAGTGGTTTGTATTAAATAATACATCGTTAAAGGACTAGTGCGCGTGTGAGTGCCAATAATGTGCTTTGTAAAATCTTAAACAATTGAGCTTATCATTATGAATTATGGAACGTGTCATATTCGGCTAGAGGGTGAGTAACATAGTTATTTTATATTTATTTAGCTAGTTTTGTTGCCAACTTCACTATTCAGAGTTGCTACCGAGACTGTACCATCTACCTTCGCTTTTTACAAACAAAAAAATTTTTTTTTAATTAAACCATTAAAATTTAAAACCAATGTTCATATCACGTCATTTTCACAACGTTTCGGTCGATGCAACCTCCCACTTTCATCGTGTTTATCATGTCGAACTCGGGAATTTTTCTCTCGAACTCGTTAATTTGGACAGAATTTTGAACGGAACCATTTATTTACTTCACGGAATAGCATGCTCTTGCTCCGGCATCAACGACTGGATGGAGGTTCCAAGTAATTCGTTCATTGTATTCTAACCACTGTTTTCAAGTATTTATTTTATTCAAAAAAATTTTTTAAGAAAATTGTAAGAAAAGGTTTTAAAAAAGGTTCAATATTTATTTATTTATATTGAATGTCCAAGAAAAATTTAGAAGGTTTGTGGACCTCTAGCCACATCAGACGTTTATGGAGCCTCTCTTTGCAATTATGCATCTAACGCCACATGTAATGCAATTCTTTTCGACTAATTTCTTTTTTTGATATTAATGAACCATTAATGTTAAATCCAAAGAGAAAAAGATATTAAAATATGTGTAAATTCAAATCTTGGGAGGAGGGTGTTGTGGTGGCACCCACTCATTTACATATGTGGATAATATTACACATAAATAACAAGACTCGGTTAGTCTGAGTGTGTGTTAACCAGAAGCCACCGAAGGCCGAGCCGAGAGCAGATATGTTCTCCAGCCAAGACTCTCTTACTTGACAACCATTATGTAAATATACTGTAAATATACTTTTCCTAATACACTTCTTATTGATCTACCTTCGTTTGTTGAGTCTTCATTTGTATTGCCTTATACGTTATTTGGTTCAACCTGCAAACATAACAGATATAAAAACTACTTCAGGCGTCTGCAGTTGATTGTCTTAAATCCATAGTCTTATTAGTCTTCATGCTGTCCATGTAATATATAGTTTCTTTTATTTTCTATTTTGTTTTAATGTTTTTTTTGGGGGGAGGGTAGATATTTATCCGAAAGTCGTCTGTTGGTTGCTCAGCGTCAGATAACAAGCAAACCCGAACGATTGACGTCATGTTCCGGGCGAAACCGAGCGGAGGCTTAGATATGTCCGGTTCAAAATCTGCACAAGTACCTTACTATATAAAGGCATAAACTTGCTGCTTTTAACCTAAGTGTATCAGACTGACAAAATTATTTTTCAAACTGAAGTGTGACAAACCAAAAAAAAATCCTTTTTACAACTTAACTGTGACGTTTTTTCGAAGTTACTTGTGACAGTTTGACAAAATTCTTTCAAGTTAAACTGTGACAAACCAAAAAGAAATCCTTTTTCAAACTTGACAGAATGATAAAATTCATTTTTACACTGAGGTGTGACAGAACAGAGACATAAATGTGGCACACTGGCAAAATTCCTTTTTAAACTGAAGAGTGACAAACGAAAAAGAAACGCATTTTCAAACTTGTTACAGACTGACAAAATGCTTTTTTAGACGGAAGTGTAACGGAACATAGAAATATTTTTAAACGTAGACGTTATAGACTAACAAAATTCCTTTGAAAATGAAGTGTGACAGACCAAAAACAAAACAAAAAAATTTTTTCAAACTAGCAAAACTTTTTTCAAACTTAAACATAACAGATCAAAGTAATGATTTTTCAAACGTAATTATGATACGCTGACAAAATTCTTTTTTTTTTTTAAACTAAAGCTTGGCAGACTAAAAAAAAGGCTTTTTTAAAAATTGATTTAGTCAGATTGTCATAGTTATTTCTCAAACAAGTGTAACAAACCAAAGAAATGCTTTTTCATACCTAATTTCTTTTTTACACGATGGTCACCACTTATCAAGGGCCGGAAGCCACTCAGGGATAAGGGTTATTGCAAGTACAGTGCATCAGTGTGGAGATTTAATGAAGTGTTTACTTAAGGGGCGGTTCATCAGGAACTTGTTTACGTTGGACTTGAAGACATCCAGGTTGTAGTCAGGTGGGAAGCAGGCAGACCGAACAGAGTTCCAGAGGCGTGCAGTTCTAAGAAAGAAGCTTTGTTCATGGAATCTACGTTTTGATGTCAGTCCGGTAAAATTAAAAGCTGCAACGTGAAAAATCAAAGAAAATGCTTTTAAAACCTGAAGTTTGGCAGGATAAAAAAAAAAAAAAAAAAAGAAGCTTTTTCAATCTTAACATGACAAACGGATAAAAAGATTTTTCAAAAAAATATTGCAGATCGACCGACCGACCATGCCCAAAATCACTCATATAGATTTGAGGACGCATCTAAAAGGGAATAAAACCGAGACGGTAAAATGGCCAATCAAACAAAAGTGTTTAGGGCAAAAGACATCAAAGAGCAGCGAAAAAAAAATCACATCCTAACGCCATGTTGTTTGTTGGCGGTGGTCATGTGATGTAAGTGTTAATGACTAAAGAACGTGGCCAACGAGAAAGAGGGGGAGGGAGTGAGTGAGAGAAACGAGAGAGGAAGAGAGAGAAGCTAGCCGCCATGATATAGTTATGGGCCATTAATTTTTTTTTTCTTTTTCTTGTGTGTAACATGCTTGATTCATAAGCGAGAGAATAGAAAGCCAATTTTGTTCAGAAAAAGCGGACGCGAGATGGGCAACGGACCGGTAATGGCGGCGGTGATCTCAATGGCGGCCGGTGTCATGCCTATCACGATACAAGTCGAATGACAAATCAACCCGGTTTTAAGCTTTCGTAATTCAAAGCGAATGCAACATGGAGGCAACTTTCGACGGCAGCTGCCTTTTTTATTTTTTTATTTTCCTTTATTTGTAATCCTTCTCCATTTTCTATAAGCAAACACGGCAGAGGAAAGACACGAAAAGATAGACACGTACACAAACACACGTATACATTTTCTTCATTCGATACCCGTTTTAAGTGACTGTAAATAGATCGGCCATCACGCATATTCTCTTACTCGGGCCATTGCATGCTGTTTACGTCATGACACGTCATAGACAATAGGCAGTGTTAGGCAATTTGGGGATCTCGCCCAATAACGTTCCACGGCCCCTTTTTTGTTTCATTCAATACTGTCTTTAAATATAATATAGAAGAATATTCGTAGAATTTTTTTTTTTTTTTTTCAATTATGTATATTCAGAATAAGAACGAAAATCGAAAGTCGCTAAATTGAATTTCCATTAAAAAATCATTGTAATCTAATTAATTTTTTATCAATTTCCATTAAAAAATGTTATCTACTTAATTATCTGTTAATTTCCATAAAACAATGTTATCTACTGTTAATTTCCATTTAAAAAAACAACAATGTAATCTACGAAATTATCTGTTAATTTCCATTAAAAAAACAATGTTTTCTACTTAATTATCTTTACTTTCCATTAAAAAAAATGTATTCTGCTTAATTATCTGTTAATTTCTATTCACAAACACAATGTTATCTAGTAAATTACCTGTTAATTTCCATTAAAAACAATGTATTCTACTTAATTATCTATAATTTCCATTAAAAACACTGTTACCTGTCCATTCCCATTAAAAAAAAAAACAATGTTATCTACTTAATTTTCTGTTAATTTCTATTCATAAAAGTACTTCTCGAAATTAGTAACATGTTACTGAATTATTTAATAAAATTCACAATTTCACAAGCCATTAGTCAGCAATTATTATTTTGGAATTGTAACAAGATATACTGCAGTTACATTCATGCTGTCATATGGAATCGTCTGATTATTATTTAAGTAAAATATGCAATTTCTTCGAGAACAATTTTCATTGACAATTTTCTATTTTATTATTTTTCGTGTTTTTTTTTATATTTTACTAATTTCAATACGACAATTAAGTAGATAATATTGGTTTTAATTGAAATCCAATATTTCGATTTTTACTTTTCGCTCTGATTCCGAACAAGCGCCAATATGTTTATTTTCATTACTTTTTATTTCGGATAAATATTTTAACTTCACACAACTGGTCGGAATTGCAAATCGGAAAAATCGGAAATTTCAGTGGTATCAAAATCGATATAGGAAAATTTTTAGCCTAATTTCAAATTCCCAAAGGCATTTTTCTTTCAACTTTTTAAACAATTTTCTAGTGGTTGTATTAATAATAAAAAGAATAAATTGATTTTAAGATACAAGTAAAACATAATTTTATTGATCATAATAGCAAGTGTAGGTAAAAATGGTAACGGTAAAAATGGCAACGATAAAATATGGCAACAGTAAAGAATAGCAACTGTAAAATTGGCAACGGTAAAAAATAGCAACAGTACAAAATAGCAACAGTAAATGATGGCAACGGTAAAAGATGGTAACGGTAAAAACGACAACGGTAAAAACGACAACGGTAAAAACGGCAACATTAAAAGATGGCAACTATATAAGATGGCAACGATAAAATGGCAACGATAAAAAATGGAAACGGTAAAATATGGCAATGGTTAAAGATAGCAACAGTAAAAATAACAATGGTAAAAATGGCAACATTAAAAGATGACAACATTAAAAGTAAGGAACTGTAAAAGATTGCAACGGTAAAAGCAGCAACGGTAAAAGATGGCGACTATAAAAATGGCAACGGTAAAAAATAGCAGCGGTAAAAGATGGCAATGGTAAAATATGGCAAAGGTAGAGTATCAACGGCAAAAATGGTAACGATAAAAAATCGCAATGATAAAAATAGTAACGGTAAAAAAGGGCAACGATAAAAGTGGCAGCAATAAAAATTGCAACGGTAACAAGTTTCAATGGTAACAGATGGCAATGGTATGATAAAAGTGTCAACAGTAAAAGATAACGGTAACAGATAGCAACAGTAGAAAATTGCATCAGTAAAAATGCAACGGTAAAAATATCAAGGGTAACAGATGGCAACGGTAAAAATATCAACGGTAAAAGATGGTAATGTAAAATATGGCAATGGTCAAAATGGCAACGGTAAAAAATGGCAACGGTAAAATGGCAATGATAAAAATAACAATAGTTATAAATTGCAACAGTAAAAATGGCAACAATAAAATATAGCAACGGTAATAGATGGCAATGATAAAAGATGCCACTATAAAAATGTAATGGTAAAAGAAGCAACGATAAAAATGTAATGGTAAAAGTGGCAACGGTAAAAATGTAATGGTAAAAGAAGCAACGGTAAAAATGGCAATGCTACAAAATAGCCACCATAAAAATATTCACGGGGAAAAATGACGACTGTAAAAGATGGCAACGGTAAAATGGCATTGGTAAAAAGCACAACGGTAAAGATGGCAGCGGTAAAGATAGTAGAGGTAATAATGAGTTCATCAATATCTTGGATGCGATACATAAACGGTAATCATTAAAAAGTCTGTCAATTAAAAAAATAAAATTATATTAACATTTAAAAGAAGATGAGGACTTTTCGCTTTAAAACTGAATATTCACCTTTTAGACAAGCGATCAGTAATCAGAATCAGTAATTGTATCGGAATCGGGAATTTAGAACAAAATTAATAATTAGTTCGGAATTGGATATTTAGAACAGAATCAATCATTGTATCGGTATCGGGAATTTAGTACAGAATTGGTAATTGCATTGGAAGTAGGAATTTAGAACCGAATCGGTAATCGTATCGGAATCGGGAATTGGTTACGATATGTGCCTTTTTTTTTTTTTTTACTTTGAAGGAAAAAAGATTAGTAAAATTAACCTCTAATACTTCTTCATATCTTTAAAAATGAATCAATATTTCTTTTAAAGAAAAAGAAAACATATCGTTTTGGTTTTCTTCGATTTCAAACTTTAATATTCATTTCATAACGATATTTTAAACAATGCCATTCTAGTTTATATAAATCTGTTTATTTTTTTACAAAGATATTTAGCGGGGGAAAAACAGGATGCCAGCCCTTCTAAATTAAAATCGATTGCTTCTTGTCTTTGGCATAAGAATTCCAGGTTGCTTGAATAGCATGCCTAAATATCACATGAATAAAGAATCGGCAGGCATCATTTGTCGTGACTTAATTTGTCGTGCATAAATAGCAAAAATCCTCCCAAGCAACCGTCTACTGTTGTAAGGAAGCGGTGCGCTTTTCTTGTAACAGAGCGCGTATGGGTACCTGTGAGATAATCATCAGGAATCTATGATAGCGAAAATATTAGCAGAAGCAGCAGCCGTCTTAGCACATCTGTAAATTAAGCAAGCGCGCCTGCGCTGATGTCACGATGAGGAGGAGGAGGAGGAGGAGAAAGAAGAGAAAAAGGGTAGAGAAGGGACAGCACGTGATCGAGCAGAGGAAGCGATGAGACGTTTTTGGACTCGTATGCGTTGCGTGGTTTGACACGTGAGTGATGTTTTGAAACACAGTTAAGTACATTGTTGGAAATTACTGGAATAAATGCTTTTTGCATTCATCTAAAAAAAAAATGCCAATTCGTATATTTTATGTCCTTCTTTGTTTGTTTGTTTATTTGTTTGTTTGTTGGTTGGTTCTTGCAACGGTACCATACAACGTACGGGTCCGAATCGTTGAAATGTAACGACACTGTTCGAGTGTAGCTGTCACTTTACACCGTTAAATGTTGCAATCTGTAGTGAAGTAGTCCTGTCGTAATGGGTTCCAAAAGAAAAGAAAAAACTTTCCGATCTGCTGCGCTAGCAGTATCAGAATTTTTGTAGGAATTTTTGACACCCCTAACACGAAACTGCGAATACAATATAAAAATCTCGTAATTTCTCTGTTAAAAGTGGGTTATTTATTTTCTTTATGGATTATACTTCCAAAATAAACTATTACAGTTGTTTTAAAAGTAATAAAAATATTTTTATTTTTTTTTTAAAACAGTAATGAATTTTCTGAACTCAATATTTTTCAATTTTTAAACTCAATATTTTTAAATTTTTAAATTTTAAAAATCTATCAAAATTTTTCTATTGATTCTATTTTTACGATATTTTCAGGGTCAATGTGAAATTTTATGTTCTTTCCAATAAACCGAATATAATATTTTAGACAAACGTTTTTTTTAAATTCACGCCCCCCCATTTTCACGCCCCCCCATTTTCACGCCCCCCCCATTTTGAAATGTCTATTAAAAAGTAAATAATTAATTTATGTTTAATAGGTTTATATATCACAAATTGAAGAGAAAAGGTCAATAAATAATATATTCAAATTTAAAACAAAAAAAAAAATCAGTTTTTTAGAAATTTACCTGTAAAGTCCGAAGTTTAAAACCTTATTTTATAAGAACACATTTTTTCTTTTTGTCTTTTTTTTTTTATTTTTAATGAAACCTTGGTCCTTGCTCCTTTAATTGAAAAAAAAATTAGGGCTTGAATTACATTTTTCGAGGAGTTATAAGCTTAGAAAGATAGGGGGTCGAATAATTTACGCCTCTCATTTTGAAATGTCTATTAAAAAGTAAATAATTAATTTATGTTTAATAGGTTTATATATCACAAATTGAAGAGAAAAGGTCAATAAATAATATATTCAAATTTAAAACAAAAAAAAAAATCAGTTTTTTAGAAATTTACCTGTAAAGTCCGAAGTTTAAAACCTTTTTAAAAAAAAAAAAACACATTGTTTTGTTTTGTTTTTTTTTTAAATAAAACCTTGGTCCTTACTCCTTTAATTGAAAAAAAAAATTAGGGCTTGAATTACATTTTTCGAGGAGTTATAAGCTTGGAAAGATGGGGTGGAATTATTCACTATTTTCACGAAATTTCTGACACTGCTACTGCTGCGCTGATTTTTTTTTTTTTTTTCTTTTTAGGTCATTTCATTTTATCAGCAAATTTAATGTCGTTTTTTTTTATTATCTTATTTATTTTTTTATTTTTATTTATTTATTTATTTTTTTGTCCCGCTCACTTTTTGTTGTTGTTTGTTTTAGTGCTTGTTTTTTGCGTAACGTGGCTCCAATTAGATGCCTCGTTGTAGACATGCGCACGGACAAATTGGCTGAATGAAAAAGAAAAAAGTAATTTAATTATTTTGGAAGACGGGTGTTATTTTAAAACAGAAACATAGACAATAAAATAAGAGCCAATTCAAAACAGTTTCTCTTTTTTTTTTTTTTATAAAAACTATATTGTTTATTTCCGTTCTTTATTGTCAATTTGAACAAACAGAAAGAAAAGAACTTGATCGGGATGAACAATGTTTGCCTTACGCCTCCAAATCCTTTTCAACACAACCATTAATATACGTTTTTCATATTTTTATTTGCTTATTTATTTATTGATTTATTTATTTATTGTCAACAGCCGGTGACATCGGCGTCATATACACACACGAACGCACACACACACACACACACACACACACACACACACACACACACACACACACACACACACACACGTATATATGTTTTTTTTTTAAATTTTTTTTTTATTACCATTTTATCTGTTTGGTTACATATGTTTCGGGTGTTGGACCATGTTTACGATCCAATAGCCTCGTCAGACCTTACAGAAATAGTTGTTAGTATTTGGAAGAAGTGTTTTAAAAGAAATATGAAAAAGGGGGGGGGGTAGGAGATAATAAGGGGGAGGGAGACGAGTATCGACAATATCTCAGTTTTGAAGGTTAAAATACATTAGATTGTATTGTGTGTGGGGGTAGCAGATTCAGGTAGGCGTGGGTGGGGATATATGGATATAGGGAGGAGGAGATGGAGAGAGGGTGGTAAAGAAAAGAGAGAACAGAGAGGGGATAAGAGAGGAGGGGGGAGGAGTTTCAATTTTTAGGTTTTAGATTTTGATTGCTTTTTGTTTGTTCAGTCCGGTCTATGAAGTAGATGAGAGAGAGAGAGGGAGAGAGAGAAAGAGAGGGAGAGAGAGAGAGAGAGAAAGAAAGAGAAAGAGTTTGAAGGTGTCATGCGTTTGACAAGTACAAGGTTCCATTTAAAATTTATTTCGTAGCCGCTATAAGTCGACTTGTTTATTTTAGTTTTTAGGTAGTTTATATATATATATATATATATATATATATATATATATATATATATGTATATATATATGTATATATATATATATATATATAGAGAGAGAGAGAGAGAGAGATGTATATGTATACATATATATACATATGTATATATATATGCATACATTTACATATATATGCATATATATATATATATATATATATATATATATATATATATATATATATATATATATATATATATTTACACACACATTCATAACAGGACGGTTTCCTTATGGATATTGTCCTAAACACTGCTCAATTTTATCTCCATTACTACGATATAGTGAAAAAATTAAATTCCATAATGATACCAATATTTGTGTTTTTCTTATTTGTTGAATATTGTTATGAAATCGAGCTCCATTCTATGGCTCCCCACTCCCTCTGTAAAGCATTTACAGTAAGAACTCGTCTAACTATAACCACACCAAAGAAATTTCTTTTCTCATTCTGAAACAAAACTTTCATGAACTAAGTTGGTTGTCCTAGAAATTCCCATCTGTGAAAAAATACCGCTTTACTACTTCCCAACTGACTACAATTATTGTAATAATTTATGAGCATTGTTGCAACGGTGCAAAAAGAGGAACTCGTTGTACTTTCGACTCGCAGCGGTTCTTCGCCAAAGAAAGATTTCAGTGGAACGTTACGTTAAAAAATGGGACATTCGAAACAACATGGGACGAAAGAAAAGAAAACATTGTCTCCCAATAAGTGCTTAACTGAAGAAGCAAACTAAAAAATTGCCTTTTACAATTTATTATTTGTATTGAACTATGTATCACAATATTACTTTCTGAAAATAGTGTCCATTCTATTTTAAATATAGAACTGACAAAAATAAGATAATTAATAAGTACTAATAAGTACTCAAAAAGTAACGCTGTGCTACATAGTTCAATACAAATAATACATTGTAAAAGATAGTCTTAAATTTACGCCAACACTCATTGGCAGATAATGTTTTCTTTTCTCCTATTTTGTTTCGAAGGTTCCTATCTTACACCATTACAAGATTATCTATATATTATGACACTGCTGATCAAAAATTTAAGATCATTTAAAAATCTTTTTTTTTTTAAGATAGATTTTAAACTCTTCCGATTTAAGGTTTCCAATACTACAATGTAAAAAATTATGGAAACAAAAAGCTACATTCCAAAAATTTATTTTTAAAATTTACATTTTTATTAAATTAGGCTTTTTACACATGATCAAAATTATAAGACCAGAGAAAAGAATTTCTATTAAATTGTATAAAAAGTGTATGTAAAGTGTATGAAAACATTCAACAATCAAACTTAATAATGAGTTTTACCTCCACTGCTTTTGATGACTTCAAAAATTCTTTGGGGCATGCTAGAAATAAGGGTTTCCATTAAGGTGCGGGAAATCCTGCTCCAGTTTCTGAAGATGGCTTCATGAAGTTCATTTTTTGTTAAATATTGTTTGTCATTTCGATAAACCTCTCTTGTCATCCATCCCGAAACATTTTCAATTGGGTTCAAATGCAGTGAGCATTCAGGATTTCCCTAGAGATGGACTCCATTTTCTTATAGAAAGCTCAAAGTCCGTCTTGCAGTGTGGATTGGAGCATTATCCTACTGGAATAACTATTCATCCGCACACAAACAATGACCCTCCATCATCAAAGAAATTTTTTGTAGCATGCTAACATACTCAGCTTCTCTCTGACGACCCTGCACCACCTGGAGCTCCATCGTCCGTCCCTCTGTAAGAAAAGGCACCCATACCATTATGAACCCTCCACCACTATGACATGTGGAAAAAATTTCAAGGGGCATGTTTTTGTCATGCCAATATCGCTGGAACTCATCAAGACCATCTAAATTTAATTTTTTTCTCATCAGAAAAGAGGACTTTCTTCCACTTCTCAACGTCCCAGGTTTGGTATTCACGACCAAATCTTAAGGGGTCCATTTTGTGACGTGGAAGCAACCGAGGAATTTGCTTACGCATTTTATTTATCATGCCTTTTTGTTGTAAGTGTCGTCTGATGGTTATTGGAT
>NC_136504.1:40603407-40618407 GCF_053919585.1 Euprymna scolopes | reverse complement strand
GTAAGCTAAATTTGCTGCTTATATAAAAAAAAAACGACATAAATTGTAAAAAAAATATTCCTAGTCGAATAAAGTATTTTTGAAATGAATTAAATCGAATAAAATGTTATGTTCTTAACATGGACTAGGGGCAAAGAAAAAATGTCTATTCATGGTGAAATATTGATTTTCTAGGAGATAACGTATCGATAACAAACTTCGGAAATAATTCGATTCACTTTATTATATATATATATGTATATATATATATATATATATATATATATATATATATATGTGTGTGTGTGTGTGTGTGTGTGTGTGTGTGTGTGTGTGTGTGTGTGTGTGTGTGTGTGTGTGTGTGCATAATTATCCCTGAAAGACAGTTCCACTATATCACAGCTCTTCAATGTGTCTAGACTGGTCAGTGCTTCAGGTTGAGATTGTAACCCGTTCATTTTTCCGCTAAGCTCCATTGTGCCGTCGGTACAAGCCATAGAGAGAAGTTTTACATTTTGTATGATAGCTAACTTACCAAATGTTCAGTGTGGCAGAAAACTAGGTTTACACTAATTAAACTATAATTTATAGATGTTAAACTAAACCAACCTTATGTTACCGTCTAGTGGGTGTTATCAAGATAAGGACTCGTTTTTTTTTATAAAACTGTAAATAGGATGCAATTACCTGGACATACTTTGTGAGATAATAATGCCAAAATTGTCATCATATCTCGCAGACAGAGAACTACTATATTATGTATTTGAAGTAATCGTGAAATATATTCTTATAAAGGACTCAGCGCTAATCTTCAGTGATGCACGTCTGTCATTGCTGATTACAGGTTTTACATCATATCGCCTCAGACAGCTACTTCGAATTGACTCTGAAAACACCTTAGATCGTCTCTTTGAAAGCTACCAGCTAGGTGTACCGACATTGCAAGAAAAATCGTTTTCTAAAATTTTCGGTCTTTCTTTTTAATGACTCATCAGGACGAATCAGGCAACGAGCCTATAAAAACATGTAGTCCTGAAGATTACGAAAAACTTCAAAGTTACTTTTGACTTCATTCTCCAGATCATTTCCAGCTAAATTAATTTCCAGATCATTTTAACCAAATCTATTTTGAGGCAATTAATACTATATTTGTTATTTTCTTAAAACCACGAGTTCTCGTTGTTCCCACTATATTTTTGTAAGCGTTCTGCCGCCAAAACCCTTGCAACTAACTTCTATAGGGTCATAGAAAGAGATTACCTTAACCAAACTTTTATTGAGAAAAAAAATTATTCGTATTATTTGAATTCTTTGGACTACTGTTCTCATCTTGGGTGTTACTTTCACAAAGTTTCGTTCAATGTAACCTACGATCTTCTTCAGGTGCATCTTGTCGAACTTGTGAATCTTTCTATCGAACTCTGGGAATCTGCACAGAATTTTGAACGGAACCATTTATTTAATCCACTGAGATACCATGCTCTCGTTCCGTCAGCTAGGGCCCGTAACGCTGTGGATAGAGTATTTGGTAAAATTCAGTTGTAAAATTCACACACTTCTAGAGGTTTAAAGTTTAATTGTCAGTGCGGGAAACCCAAAATATAATTGCGAATTACCTAGGATTCTACCGAGTCATGGAATAGTAGTTGGAAGAATCCAAAATGTACGGTCCTGGATATGACCTTAAACTATATCCGGGAGCGAGGCCCCAGCTTGCGGGCTTTGGGGAGTGTGGAGCCACCCTTTAATTGCCATTGCTCCCAGGTCCACTCTGACCCGGACTGGTAGTACCTGTAGGGTTCCATCCGACTTAAAAAAACAAATATACTCTATTAAAAAATTGTTCTTCAAAATTATTGGATTCGGCATTAAATAACCTGAAATGGGTTGATATGCCGTAAAACAAAAACAACCAACCAACCAACCAAAATGTACGAAAAATCAATCCTCATCTCAAAAGTAATGAAGGCAAGAAAAAAAAAGGAGTTATCATCGAAAGGCCAACACGTAAGCCACAAAGGGACATAATTCTTTGAGAGGGGGTGACAACGTACAAGGTTTATGAGAAGCAAACCAAAATAGGAATTTTTTTTTTTTTTTACACAGTGATCACCACTTATCAAGGCCCGGAAGCCACTCAGGGATAAGGGTTATTGCAAGTACATTACGTTAGTGTGGAGATTTGATGAAGTGTTTACTTAAGGGGGCGGTTCATTAGGAATTTGTTTACGTTGGACTTGAACACATCCAAGTTGTAGTCCGGTGGGAAGCAGGCAGACGGAACAGAGTTCCACAGGCGTGCAGTTCTAAGAAAGAAGCTTTGTTCATGGAATCCGCGTTTTGATTTAGGCACAGATATAGAGTGGGGGAAATTTTTCACAGTGGATTCAGCTAGACGGTGTTTTTCGCGAAAGATTGGCGAGGGGGGGACCAGAGATTGGAGTTCAGACGAGCACCTGCCATGGAAATAACGATAAAACAAGGATATGAATTAAAAGATTGGCGCCTTTATAGAAATTGATGAAGGTTGGAATTCCTATCCAAAAATAAGAGAAAAAATAACATTTGAAAAATGTTGCGAAGATGAAAGAGAAAAACTGCTGAGCATCTTAGAAATTAAACAGTTTCTGCTTTTTATTTTACTCTTTTTCACCCGAAACATTGTCACTTGGATGAGACTAACAAGGAACACTAGTGAGTTGAGCAGCGAGAGGCCTATTCACATTACATTTAAACTTTTGCGGGTTAATACAGTCAAGGAAGCAGGAAACAGGGGTGGAATTCCAAAGTTTAGCAGTCCGGGTGGAGAAACTATTGCAGTAGAAGACTTTCCGGCATCTAAGTACCTCAACAGTCAAGGAATGTTATTTTACTGCTTGTCGAGAGAATATTACATCGAGGGGGGGCACAAGTCCTACGAGTTCATCAGTATACATCCCATCGAAGCCTATATGCTAACATGTGCCAATCAGTGTTGGTAATGCAATTGTACACGTGTCTTTTTTTCGGCATTGCCTCCTTCGACCCACTCTTGCCCTCTTCCTCTTCCTACAGCTTCTCTGTTACTCCGCCATTTCGATCTGTCTGGTTATCGATCCATTGATCTGTCATAATATATGTCTGTATCGATATTTATTGTTGTTGTTGTTGTTGTTGTTGTTGTTGTTGTTGTTGTTGCTGTTAATCGTTTTATCGTAAACCGGTTCGATGGAGAAAATACAATCATCAAACGTTATAAAAAATGCATTGATGGCTACCTAATCTCATATATACACACACAAACACATACGCACACGCATACATGCACACACGCAAATATGCACACACTTTTTTGTATATTGGTCATTCTTTTCTTAATACATGCGATAGAAGTGGCGTATCCTAGATTCACACTAAAACATATTTAGTACTTACCTAGTTTAAAGCCCAATCTCTGGCAACTTTGCGTCGGCATCTTCCGGCAGGTTGCATAAGGACCCGGGAGATATCTAAGTGAAAACTGTTAAACGATTATTCCCATCTTCCCCATGTAAAGAATGGCTTTCTATATAGAACGCCATTCTTAACATGGGGAGAGTGTATTTACTGTTGAGTTACCGTGTTAAATGTAATTTTAGGTCTAATTTTTTTTTATCGATTTAGTGAATTTCACGTTTTCATTGGAAACTTGTCTTCTGACAATTGATTGGATAATTGCTTCGGTATCTTCCGACTGTTTTTGTAACCTGCCGGAATATGTCAGCGCAAAGTTGGCAAGGATCGGATCGTAAAATGGTTAGGTATCATATATTGATAGACATTCACATACATACTTTTTTTTGTTGATAAGGTTGTGAACACAGGTGATTGACAATGCACACTCAGGTTGCTCTTCAGATGTTGATAAAGCTCCGTGGACGCCAATATTTGTGATGTGGTTTATTAAAAGTTGGTTTTGTGATATGATGCCGGTCCTGTGCTGTTCTAGGAGGTCCACCATCACAGGCTTTGCCTTCTCTTTTTGAGAAAAAATTAGTTTATTACTAATCACCTAAGATGCCCCTACCAGAGAATGTCGACAAGGATATCCAGGCATCATCTTCGAGGGCGGGGGGGACTGACTTTCACTTCCACTTTTCGATCATCGTATCACATCTCTCACCGTGGAAAGAAGTAAATATCTTCTATAGTATTAATTTTATTTATTGCGGACTATTATCCTCATCTTTTCTTAGTTATTTGACGACGTTTCGGCCAACTATTCTTCTGGCCTTCGTCAGGTGGTAACCGCGACGGATAGGAACTCTGAATCTCGCGGGTTCGCGATACTTTTTAAATAAATTCAATTATTTATACGAAAGTGCATTTTTACCTAAATGCGAGTATGGAATAATATTCACTTTGATCAATTTGGTACCCCCAAATGGGGAGCGGCATATGTATTGTTTTTAAAATAGTATAAAGAAGGTTTGAGTAAAAAAAAAAATAACAATATAAAGAATGGAGTTTAAATTCCCGGAAAATAAGTAAATATAAGCCGATTTCTCAAAAGTCTTCAATTATAAAAGAAAATTTATATAAGGATGAAAAAAGAAAACTTTAAGTGAAAAATTTTAAATAGCAAACGAGCATCCTCAGCTGCCTACCATGTAGCTGTTAGATAACATAGCGGAGATGCGGCGTCTAACGTGGGATTCATTAGGAACGAAATACATTAAATAAAATTATAGATGATGTTGGGGGAATTTTATCGAATTCTAAATAAAAGATGGACGTATTATATATAGTATAATGTAAAAAGGTGTATAGGGCCTTTACCATAGTCTTACATGTATGGAGTATATGTTTTAAGGTTAAAGTGGGGTTATAGCGTGGATAGGTGGTAATTCTATTTTAACGGTGTGTAAAGTGTCTATTATCTATGGAGGAGCGTTTTTGACCGATGCAATCGCCTTGGCATAAAGACTCCCTTCTATCCCCCAACTAATTGTTTGTATTCCCTTATTGAATAAATGAACCAATCTATATTTACAAATATATAGTTTTGTGACTTTATTTCCCATTCCTATTGTTCTCCTTATATATATATATATATATATATATATATATATATATATAAATACCCGTTCACATACACCTTTCACGATAAAGCTAGAAACCAGAATTAGATAGAATCGAGCAATTGCATCGACAACGGACAACGCCAGACCCAAAGTGGGTTTCGATGTACTGCATCTCATCAGTGACGTGCTCCGACATAGGCGCGAACCCAGGTCGTCGCACTCATGAAGTGTGCAATACTGACGACTTAACCATATGGGCCACGGCGCAATCTATTGGCTATGCCTCGATTTTTTAAATTCTTATATTTTTTATCCAGTTCTACATTCTACGATGCGACAAGAAACGCGTCATACAACTAAGATAGTTACTGCTGGTATGCAGGCGGTAGATATCACATCTACAAACATTAACTGAAATTAGCAGTAACTATACTGTAGAATGTAGAACTGGATAAAAATATAAGAATTTAAAAAATCGAGGCATAGCCAGTAGATTGCGCCGTGGCCCATATGGTTAGGTCGTCAGTATTGCACACTTCATGAGTGCGACGTATATATATATATATATATATATATACACTTGTGAGCAAAAAACAATATGGGCCAAACAAATTTTATACATTTTATTGCACTGAAAGCTATATTGAACAAAGAATAATTCAATAAGGAAACTTAAACGAGACTAATAACACAGAACAAGACGTTTAATTTAATAAATGCTTAGTATGGAATCGTATTCCCTTTTAATTTCTTTAAAAGATCAATCCTTTTAGACATGTTCTCAACCAAAGTGGAACATTGTGAAGAGGAGATGCTATTCCATTCACTTTGCACAGCTTCCCACAGTTTGTCATTGTTCGAAAAGGTTATTCCATCCAATACACGAAATATTATGGACCAAATATTCTCGATTGGATTTAAATCGGGCCTTTGAGTTGGCCAAAATATTACATCAATTGAATTATCAGAAAAAAACATGTTTTGTGACTTTAGCAGTGTGTGCAGGGACATTATCGTGTTGAAAAATAATGTTCTGAGATATTCCCAGCTTCTGAATACTTGGTAACAGTCCTGTTTCTAATATTCGAATGTATTCCTTTGCATTGATTGACTTCTCACATCTAATAAGTTCCCCAACTCCTGCTGTAGTAAAAGTTCCCCATACCATTATCTCTCCATTCCCGTATTTAACCGTCGTTTTTATGCAACTTGGAGAAAGTCTTTCTCCAGTTCTTCGATTTCCCCATTCGGAAGCATCGGGAACATCACTAACAAGACAAAATCTTGATTCATCTGACCATAAAACATTCCTGAACCAGTCTGTATTTTTCTTGCCATAATACGAGAAAAATCTCTTTCTATCATTGATATTCATCTTAGATAAAAATGGCTTCTTTGCACACCTTTTAGAAGAAAATCCCATTTCTTTCATTCGTCTAGATATTGTATATCTAGAAAGAGAATTTCCAGCCCCTGTTTTGAATTCTTTGCTATGGTCAACATACGTTTTCTTTCGATCCTTCAAAACAGTTAATTTAACTGTGGTCGTCCTTCGGAGTGAATGCTCTAGGGCGATCAGATCCAGATTTCCCTTTTACCAAGTATTCGACTTCGAACCTTTGACCAATTCACTTTACTACAGAAAGAGATGTTTTCATTTTTTCTTTTCTTAAAATATCAAAAATCTGCTTGTAAGTTATTTTGGACTGCCTTAATCCTGCGATTCGGTTTTTTATATACTCGCCAAGATGCGGTCTTACCATAATTAAAATTAATTTGTCCACTTGTTATTACATGCTATAATAATAATGATCTGCAAAATAGAAATTTTCAGTTAAAATTAATAAAAATTCATGGGAAAATATTGAAAAATCGATTTCTTCCTTCTTTCACTCTTGGCCCATTTTTATTTTTTTGCTCATGAGTGTATATATATATATATATATATATATATATATATATATATATATATATAAATATATATATATATAAATATATATATATAAATATATATATAAATATATATATATATATATATAGCACTGATTTAAAAAGTTTTAAAAAATGACAAATGCCATCAGTTAGAATCGAAACTAAAACATCTAGTGTTCCAGCCACGTTCCCTCTTATTTGAGCTATCGATAGATAGATAAGAAAGATTTAAAAATAAAACCACTTCAAGCTATGAATGAATTTGCGCATCCTCAAAAGTCATAGAAATATGTTGGCAAGTTGAAATGAACATTTTGCATTTCAACTTGCCGATATATTCCTGTACGCGCTATTCATCTATCCTAATAAAGATTTTACTCACTATAAACCATCCTCGGGGTATGATTATTATTTCCTGTTAATTTCAGTGTTATGTGACCCCTAGTTTAAGAGTTTGTCGATTTAATATTTACACAGAGACACATACACATACATCTGTTTTATTTATATATAAACTGTGTCCATCGCTTATTGCAGATTACAAAATAATCAATATTTCAGTAAATATAAGTTATAAAAAGCTGAAAATTACACCATCCAAGGACTGTATTAAGGTGAGATAAATCCTAAAATTTCATCCAAATTCATGTCATATTTAAAAAGTTATGTTATTTTTTTAATATTCAATGAATTTTCACCGTCCATCGCTTTATTGCAGGTCTCATAAAATGCCAAAAAAAAGGACGTTTAACAGCTACCGAGAAGCAGAGGATTATTGCAGGACTAGCAGAAGGACTCTCAATCATAAATTTAGCCACAGAACTAAAAAGGGATCCCCGAACTTTAGCTACATTCGTCAAGAACCCCAACATCAAGTCCAGGAAAGATAAGGGCACAAGGAGGAACCTTTCTGATCGGGATCTTCGAAAAATTCGTAGAGAGATTGTGCGCAACCCAAACAGCACCAGTGCAACAATTTTTGCGAGGGCTGGAGTCATACCAAGGTCCAGACAAGCCTGATGCAATGTACTGAATGAAATGGCAAGGAACATCAATCCTATTCCAAGGCCTCCATTGAGCCAAACCCACAAAGAAAAACGATTGGCTTGGGCACAAAAATATATGAAAATGGATTGCCAAAATGTTCTGTTTACAGATGAGGCTCGTGCTACCCTTGATGGACCGGACGGATGGGCCAAAGTTTGGAATCCAAATGGAACTCCAACGCCTTATAGATTTCGTCGCCAACAGGGAGGTGGAGGCATAATGTTTTGGGCGGGAATTATTGGGGATAAGCTATGTGGACCATTCCGAGTGCCTACACTGCCTTTCTAAATGAGAATTTGTTACCATGGCTAGATGATCTTCCCTTGTCACGTCGTTTTAAGATTATTTCTATGCATGGCAATGCCCCATCTCATGCTGCTAGGGCAACTACATCCTTCCTTGGATCTCAGGGCTTTGTTGGAGAAACCCTCATGTCCTGGCCACCGTGTTCTCCGGACCTTAACCCCATCGAACACCTATGGTCAATATTGAAACGAGGAGTTTATGAGGGAGGAGAGCAGTTTTCTTCGAAGGATGCCCTTTGGAACAAAATAGCCGACGTTGCCAGAACCATTACTCCATCTCAGATCAAACAATTGACCTCCTCGGTGGACAAAAGGTTGTTTAATGTAACTTCAAAACATGGGGGATATGTGGACAAATAATTCGTTTGTGCCTTTGTTTTTGTTAATTTTCCCCAGAAAATGTGTTCAATATAAATTTATGATGCTTTGGTATTGTTTTATTGAGCTAAAACATTATCTTAGAAGACTTGCAATAAAGCGATGGACGGTAAAAATTCCTTGAATATTAAAAAAATAACATAACTTTTTAAATATGACATGAATTTGGATGAAATTTTAGGATTTATCTCACCTTAATACAGTCCTTGGATGGTGTAATTTTCAGCTTTTTATAACTTATATTTACTGAAATATTGATTATTTTGTAATCTGCAATAAAGCGATGGACACAGTTATATATATATATATATATATATATATATATATATATATAGATAGATAGATAGATTAGGGACAAACTACTGATACGTTTTCAATTTCAATCAGATTTGAAGAATATTATCTGCTATCTTTCAGCTTCTATCTGGTGTAAATATATATATATTTTTTTTTTTTTAATATCGTTTGGGAAAAATTTAAGATAAAAAAGAAAATAGGACGTTTTTTGACCATCCAGTAAATTTCTCTATAGCAAACAGTAGCATAAATTTAAGGATAGCTAGTTTGAAATAGCAATGCATCTATTTTTCGACTTGTGGAAGTTAATGATAATTTCAAGATGTTGGTTTTCCATTTCTTTTCACTTTTATTAACTGGAAACCGGGCATGTCCCACTGACACGCAAGCGTTTACCGTGATTATGGCCCAGATTTAAAGGGAACATTCTAAGTAAAGAGTTGTGCATCAAGACGCATGTTCACATTACGTTTAAATTTCTTCATGTTGATACAGTCGGAGAAACAGGGATCAGGGAGATAATTCCGAACACAAACTGTCCAATCATCATAATCGTCATCATCATCATAATCATCATAATAATATCGTATGAATCCGAAGATTTTGTTGTTGGTATTGGTTTCCCTGATATTTTTCTAAAAAGATGT
This sequence comes from Euprymna scolopes, assembly GCF_053919585.1. Taxonomy (NCBI): domain Eukaryota; kingdom Metazoa; phylum Mollusca; class Cephalopoda; order Sepiida; family Sepiolidae; genus Euprymna; species Euprymna scolopes. The sequence goes on along the minus strand of NC_136504.1, from coordinate 40,608,780 downwards.
CGGGTACTTACGGGAGGGACCACTGGAAGGTTACCAACATCCTAAGTGAAAGTGATTTTTGTGGAACAAACTGGATTCGAACTTGGAACATCCAGGTCGTCAGTTCGTGTTGTTAACCACTAGATCACCGTCATCTGTAGCTGTCCGATGGAAGAAGCCATTAAAATAGAAAGCTTTTCGGCATTTGGCAACCTCAAATAGTGAAGGAGTGGATTTTTGCTACTAGTCATGTCGGTCTGGAGTATTTACATTGATAGTGTACAAATGCAGAAATTTCATCTGAGCATATTCCATGGAAGTACTTGTAAAACAAGCACAGTAACGCAACACTGTGGCGATGGGACAGGGCTGAAGCTTGATAAATAGGGTGTGACTCATTAGATTAGAGACTTTCTACACCCTGTCCAATATATATATATATATATATATATATATATATATATATATATATATATATATACAGAGAGAGAGAGCGAGATAAAAAGAGAGAGAGAGAGAGGGGAAAGTAGTGGTTGATACACCAACCCATAAGTGATAACAATACTTCATTCATGATGGTTTTATAAGATATTGGATAAAGCCAGCATGAGAAATTTTCTAGCCCGTTAGATAGAGCCCACCTGGTAAATGCACTAATAACAAGTACACGGATACCACAAGTGAACAAACAGAGGTTAGAGCTTGGCGTATTGTGGCGATGGGACAGGGGCTGAAGCTTGATAAATAGTGTGGGACCTATTAAGCTAGAGACTGTTTACTCCCAGTCTAATATATATATATATAGAGAGAGAGGGGGAGAGAAAGAGAGAGAGAGAGAGAAAAAGAGAGAGTAGTAGTAGTAGTAGTAGTAATAGTAGCTGTAGTAGTAGTAGTAGTAGTAGTAGTAGTAGTAGTATTTGGTACACCAACCAAGATGTGATCACAATACTCTAATTATGAGCAAATGGTAGTTTTATAGACATAAAGGATACAGCCAGCGTGAGAAATTTTTTATATAGATGGAGGCCATATGGGAAATCCACGAATAACAAATAATGCACCACGTGATTTTCTTATTTGTTGGAATTATACTGAATAATAATTAAATAGTCTAAAACGCTTCGTCGGTAAAACAATTATGTCAGTTACTTATACGGACATAAATCAATGAATTTAAAATGAAATTTTTACTGCATGAATAATCTTGTTTTGTTCTATTTTACAAAATTTGGATGTTAATTTTTAACTCACTGTTCTGGAAATTATATTTCATATACTGTTTTTTTTTTTAATAATTAGCATACAAAACCCCATTAAAAATTCATCCCCCGCCGAAAGCGAACAAATAAACATTTGGTTTAGAGATTAATTGAATCTCTGCCTGATAAACGCACGTCCGTGAGAACAATAAGAAAGAATCTGATTGGCTGACTATTAAACTCACTACCATAATACTGATTCCATAAAAGACGCTGATGTATCATCACGAGAATGGAACATGTAAAATTACGTGTAGCTTTATTACCATATAGATTTCCAAAACTTACGTACATAAGTTATAAAATATATATGGGAATTAAGCTACACAGAATATTCCGCGTTTCATCCATGCTAGGATTCATCAGGCTTATGCGAGGAGTTATAGTAGTCTACCGTTTTTATATACGCACATTCGATTGAGTCTTAGTTAGCCAATCAGCTTTCCAGTTTTCACCGCACTCTTCCTGATCAGCCAATGAGTATGCACTTACAGGACAAAAGTCCTATTAACCTCCGGTTCACCCCTTCCTTTGTGTGTGCTATTTTAGCGGGGAGCGTAGATATCTAGCGTTCTGAACTATTTTAAACTAGGTTAAATGTGTTTTTTTTTGTTTTATGTTTATATATATATATATATATATATATATATATATATATATATGATAATTTATACACATGTATGTTTATTTTATTTATTTTCTATTGTTATTGTTAATTTTAATTTTGCATCGCTATCCTAGAGTAAAGTTTATTCTGTGAACACAGTTGTTCGCTATTTCTCTTCTACAATTCAATAGATCTTGGGGTTCTTTAAAGTATAGGATAGCAAATTTTTCGTGGAGGCGTAATCTACATGGATCGTCTAGGTTTGCTTTTCTAACTATTTTCCATTCGACTACCGGCGAACGTCCGGTTTCTTTGAGTTCCCAGTATTTGTTTGCTAGAGTTGTTTTCATTTGGTGTTTTTTTTATTTTTTAATGTATTTTTGGTAATAATATCGGGTTTTGAAATATAAGGGAGTCATACCTACGTAATATTTTTTGTTATTCGGGTTTTCTTTCGCAAATATTGTGGCCTGATAAACTATGCTTTTGGTTAGACATCTATTTTGAAGCGGGCAAAGTGCGCGGGATCTGCAGTTGCATTTATCTTGTTTGTTATTAGTATTTTTATTTTTATTTCTAGTATGGTTGTTGTTGTCGGAGTTGGTTTATTATTATTATTATTATTTCTACTAGATACATATGTGACCTTTGTGTTAGTTTTATTTTTGTTATGGTGTCCACTTGTTTATTGTTTATTTCGTTGTTATTTTCATTGCTTTTATTTCATATTTTGTTATTATGTGCTTTAATTATCATCTCTAAATTTTCGCAGCAGCTGTATGATAACTTTAGGTTATTTTTATTGAAAATTTTGTGCAAGGGATTGGTTACGGCGAAGTGCTTTTCGGTGAGATCTAGAAATTTCTTGCCAAGTTTTGTTTTTAACATTTGATTGTATGGCGCCGTATACCAGATTATATTTCTTTTTCTTCTTTTTTTAATTTTATTATAGTTATTGGTGTTTTGTGGCTTATATTTGATATCAATATTTTTGTATCTACTATTTTTTAGGGCTGTTTCGTAGATATTGATTGACCTGTTAAATACATTTTCATCGCTTGAGTTATTGCTGAGTCTACTTACGATCGAGTTAGGAATCTGTTTTATAATTGACTAGCGGAGGTACCCGGCGTTGCCCGGGTGTTTGGAGGTGTGTATGGGGTTAAATAAAAAAGAAACCGGGGGGAAGTTGGTAGGATCGAACCCGAAGTCCTGAGGCGAAGTTTGAAAATAAAATCGGCCAGCCAGAATGAGTTACTGAAAGATGTTTGAATTTATTTAAGTAAGAACCAAATTGACAGGTGCGCGCACGGAAGTCGTAGAGCAATAGCTATTCAGCAAATAAGGTCAATGACAAGGTTTGTTTGTTATAAGCGAAGTAAAAAAAGAAAACAACGTTAAAATTTAAGCGGGGGGTAATCAAAACATCGAAAAAACACAAAAAAACTAACGCAAGGTAAACGAACGATGTTAAATGTAAAAATCGAAAAAACAAAAAAGAAATGGCTTAAATAAGCTTGTTTCGATATTAAAATTTAAAAAATCGGTTGGTACCCGGGCGTTTTTTGGGTGTGTGGTCAGGGGTGGATAAGCGAAGTAAAAAAAACCCAGAAAAACGAACGTTACGTGAAAATGGCTTAAATAAGACTGGTTCAATATTTAAATTTAAAAAAGACATCTCACACCACGATTCGAACCCAAAACGCTTAGATAATGAACCAACTGAGCTAACGCGACGTACATAAAATTTAATCAGTTTTTCAACTATTTAAAGTAAATCAGGTCATGACGTCATCTGACGCATGCCTAGAACCGGTCGTCATCACAAGAGGATCGTTTTTGTTGACCCCCTGTCGAAAATTGTCGATTTCGAGGTGAAAAAAATGAACGTTTTTGACCAATTTTTCGATATTTTTCGAGCGAAGGATTGTGAATTTTTGTTCTGTCTGTCGAAAGTTTTTAGCAGACACACCACATACACACATACACAAATACATACATTTTCGCTTTTATATATATAGATGATGGGTGATTGGACTTAGGGTTTACGTATATTTACGCCGAATGCGATGGCGAGCAAATTTCTTCCTTAAAAATGAACACACAAACAAAAAAGAATCTTATGGTTTTAAACCCCTAAAAATGCGAAAGCAGTAGACCTTTTGATAAACTTTGAAAATGACTTTTTAAACTTAATTAAAAAATTTAGAATTCAACAATCAACATAACAATTTCCAACGGAAACTGCACAAAATCGTTAGAAATATAAACATCTCTAATAAAATCTTTGTAAAAGCAGATAAAACTAGAAATGTTTATAAAATAGCTAAACAAGAATATAACAAACTAATAAAAAAAACTGCAAAAAAAACTACAAAAAAACTAGACACAAACGAATGCGACTACATAGATATAATAAATACTGAAAAGTTGGCAAATTGAAACCTAGACAGGCATACATTCTGCACAAAGACCACAAATGTAACTTCAATAATAACCCCAGCACTCGCTTGATAAACCCAAATAAACCAGAAATAGGTAGAATTGGCAAAGCAATACTTCCTAGAGTAAACAAACAAACCCAACAGGACCTATAATTAAACCAGTGGGCAAATACTGCCGAAGCCGCTGCTCAGCTACTTTGGACTTGACAGACTGAGCATACAACTCTCTCGCATTCTTTATTACTTTTTTTACAGAGGTTTCTGGCGGATCTGAAGGCGGCTTTAGTCTCAGTACATCTATTACGTTGGAAGCAATAGAAAAAGTGATTTCTGTGTGCAATGGCAGCAGCACATTCTGGAGAGAACCATAGCTGGCTGTTAGGTTTTTGCTGGAACTTTTTAAGGGTATGAAACGATCTATACCAGCAATTAACCATTTCGTCAGGTCTGATGCTAAAGAGGACACATCCCTTTTAAACATGGAACGCAGAGGTAGATCCGATATAAATGTGCGGAAGCTATCCCAGTCAGCCATGGAGTATCGATATACTGTACGATGGAGAGATACGTCTCAGGACCTATTACATTTCGTTTTTATCTTAATTGATACAACAGAGTGGTCGGAAGATCCTAGTGGAGACAGGAGGGAAGAGGATCATAGCTCAGGGCAAGTTGTGAGAAAAGGGTCTAGGAGATGTGCATGCTGTTGTTGGAGACACGGGTGGGTTCATGGAAATCTGAGTGAGGTCATAAGCAATGGAGAAATCGTGACAGAACCTCCCCTCGTCATTGGTCTTGTTTGAGTGGGTTAACCATTCCACATTGTGAATATTGAAGTCTTCATAGACGTGAATGTTTTCTGATGGATACGCAGATAGGACCTGGTCAATTTTCTCAGATATGCTTTTAAAGATAATAACTCCACTGTTGTGGGGGCGATAGAGTGCAAATATGAACGTGGTAGTGTGAGCAAGTGCAACCCAGAAGCACATATAGAGTAAATTAATATTCCTCTGGAGATGTCCCTGCCACATGGAAAGTTGTCTTTAATGTAGGCACATACTCCATGCCCATGGCAATCTTG
>NC_136504.1:40590907-40598407 GCF_053919585.1 Euprymna scolopes | reverse complement strand
CCTACAGCAACAGTACAGAGCATCATCAAAAAATTCCAGAGCCACCACACAACAAACAACTTGATTGGTAGAGGAAGAAAAAGGAAACTGTCTGCTAGAGCCACCAGGAATATTGTAAGAAGTGTTAATGCAAATCCAACCACCACTAATAAGGACATTTTAGAAAATCTGGAGTCTTCTGGCATAAAAATATCAAGGCAAACATTGCAAAGGACTCTGCATGAAAATGGTCTGAAAGGAAGAAGACCAAGAAGGACTCCATTGCACACCGGAAAACACCTTGCAGCACGTCTAAAGTTTGCTAGGACCCATGTGAATTCTCCAGAGTCCGTTTTCTCAAGTATTTTGTGGACTGACGAAACAAAAATTGAATTGTTTGGCCATATGGATGCTTCTTACGTTTGAAGGAAGAAAGGAGAAGCTTACAACCCAAAGAACACCATACCCACGGTGAAACATGGTGGTGGTAGCCTAATGTTTTGGGGCTCCTTTTCGGCTAGTGGTCCAGGTAGTTTGGTCAAGATAGATGGAACCATGAAGAAGGAGCAATATTTGGAGATACTCAAGAAAAACATTAGACAGGATGCGGAGAAGCTCCATTTAGGACCAAACTGGGTCCTTCAACAGGATAATGATCCAAAACATACTGCCAAAATAGTCAAGAAATGGTTTGAGGATAATCAAATTAATGTTTTGAAATGGCCTAGCCAGAGTCCCGACCTGAACCCTATCGAAAACCTCTGGCACATATTGAAAACTGAGGTTAAAAAGCGGAAACCTAGAAATTTGAGGGATTTGGAGAACTACTGCATTGAAGAATGGTCAAAAATCAGTGTTGATGCTTGTAAAAACCTTGTTGATAAATATCCCAAACGGTTACAGGCAGTTATTAAGAATAAAGGGCATGCTATTGACTATTAGTAAGAGAGGTATGAATAATTTTGAACTAGTGCCATTATTGTTTTTCTTTGTATAATGTTTCAAACTTGCATTATTTATTTATTTGTTGAGTTTAAATTAAATGCTTATGCTTGATTTATTGTTTGAAATCCCTTTAATATTGTCTACCTTCTGGTTTGAGCAATATTCTTATAGAAATCTCAAAGATCCGAGGGGTATGAATAATATCGGGCACAAGTGTATATATATATCCATATATATCCATATATATATATATATATCCATATATATATATATCCATATATCCACATATATATATATCCATATATATCCTATATATATATCCATATATATATATATATATCCATATATATATATATCCATATATCCATATATATATATATCCATATATATCCTATATATATATCCATATATATATATATATATCCATATATATATATATCCATATATCCACATATATATATATATCCATATATATCCTATATATATATCCATATATATATATATATCCATATATATATATATCCATATATATCCTATATATATATATATCCATATATATATATATATATATATCCATATATATCCTATATATATATCCATATACACATATATATATATATATATATATATATATCCATATATATCCATATATATCCTATATATATATATCCATATATATATATATATATATATATATATATATCCATATATATCCATATATATCCATATATATCCTATATATATATATCCATATATATATATATGTATATATATATATATACATACATATATATTCATATATATCCTATATATATATCTATATATATATATATATATATATCCATATATATCAATAGGTATATATACATATGTATACATATATATATATATATACATACATATCTACGTACATATACATATATGTATATATATGTGTACGTATGTATGTATATATATATATATGAATACGTATGCATATATATGTGTACGTATGTATATATACATACGTATATATATATGTACGTATGTATATATACATGCGTATATATACGCATACACACGTATACATAGTTATACACATGTATTCAAACGTATGCATATATATACATACGTACGCATATATATATATACATACGTATGCACACATATACATACGTATACATATATATATGCATACGTAAACACATACAACATATATACATATATATATATCAAAATAATGAGATTAATTGGATCAAAGATTATTGAATCTTGTTGTATGAAGTCTTAAAAATTCCATATCCTTTTTTTTAAAGCCTTGTTTTGTTTCTCTGTGTCGTTTAAAAAGACTCCATCTTTAATATGTACGTGCTAAATAGCAAAATTATAGCAAACCAGATTTTATATTTTGCAAAGGACTTTCTTCTGAGGAGATGAATCTATATAGAAAATCCATGGATTAAGGACATTAATTTGATCTGTATTCTTTATTCAAATAATAAATTTTTGTTTTGAAATATTATATTTTTCTGTGGGAAATTTAAATATAAAACTATCAATTATATATATATATATATATATATATATATATACATATATACACACATATATACACACATATATATATATTTACATATATATACATATATATTTACATTTACATATACATACATATATATACATATACATAATATATACATATATATACATACATATATATATGTACATATATATATATATGTATATACTTATATATATATACACATATATATATATATACATATATATATGTATATACATATATATATATATGTATATACACATATATATACATACATATATGTATATACATATATATATGTATATACATATATATATGTATATACATATATATATGTATATACATATATATATATGTATATACACATATATATACATATATATATGTATATACATATATATATGTATATACATATATATACATACATATATATATACATATATATATATGTATATACATATATATCTGTATATACATATATATATATATGTATATACATATATATCTGTATATACATATATATATATGTATATACATGTATATATACATATATATACATATATATACATATATATATACGTATATACATATATATATACATATATATATACATATATATATATATGTATATACATATATATATAGATATATGTATATACATATATATATACATATATGTATATACATATATATATATATACATATATGTATATACATATATATATACATATATATATGTATATACATATACATATATATATGTATATACATATACATATATATATGTATGATTGTTGAGCTGGATTAAATCCGACGATATGAAATAAAATGGAGGTGGAAGGACCTGGATACTCAACGTTTCGCCCGATCTATGCGGGCTTCTTCAAGAGGGATGGTCATTGACGAGAGAGTCGGAGGATTGGGGCTATATATAATGATGGGGGAGAGCAGCGTGTTTTCCTTATGTAAATTAGATGTCATATATACATGTATATACATTTTATGAGAGAAGAACTAATTAGAGTAAACTAGTGTAGTGGATTACGTCTAAAAGATAAAATATCGTAGAGATTAAAAATTGTGTTTGGAAATATAGCGGTGATAGATTAAATAAATAAAATGACACGAGATTACGAAAGAATTTTTCAAAGAAAACAACTTAGACACCGGTTAAACGCGAAAAAAAAAAAAAAAAAAAATATTCGTAATTTCACTTAATTTTATTTTTATTTTACTTATTTACTGTATTTTATCATTATCTATTTTTATACTCCATTTTATCACCTCCTATTCTTATTTTTAGATACCATCTTTTAAGTTACTGCGCTATTTTATCCCAATTCAATTATTTCTAATTTAAAAAAAAAAAAAAAAAAAAAAAAAAAAAATTCTTTCATAATCTCGTGTCATTTTACATATTATATACATATATATATACATATATATATACATATATATATACATATATATATACATATATACATATACATATATACATATACATCTATACATGTATACATATACATATATATATATATATATATATATATATATATATATATATATATATTCCTAGGTTGGATTCGTATAACAATAAAACACATGTCCGTAGCTAGTATACTTTTTATACATTATTTTACATATAGGATGTCCTGGCTGAATATTTTGGTTGTGTTTATTAGCATCTCTAGTTCTTTCTTGTTTTGTCCAAACAGTGTCAGGCCGTCCATATACATTAGGTGATTCATTCTTTCATCTGTATTTGTATCCAGTGTTACACTTTGTTAGTATGTTATTAAGGGGCATCATCGCTATGATTAATCGAAAGTAAATAATCTTTTTTATGTTATTTGAATTCTTCGAACTACTGTTCTCATCTTGACTGTTATTCTCACAACGTTTTGGCCGATAGAACCTTCGACTTTCTTCAAGGGTATCTTGTCGAACTCGAGACTTTTTCTGTCAAATTCAGGAAACCACACTGAATTTCGAACGGAAATCTTTTCTTTATATAAGGGGGGTAGCATGCTCTCATTCCATCATTATAGTCTATGGATTAAATACAGGGTTCCATTCGAAATGCTGAGAGGATTCCCGAGTTCGACAGAGAGATTGTCGATTACGATGAGATACACATGAATAAGGTCGGAGATGACGAACCTGCCAGAATAACATTCAAGATGAAAATAGCAGTCCGATTAATTCAAACAATACACACTAACAATCCTCATCGCGAAAATTAAAAAAAAACAAAAAAACAAGTGGAGCATGCATGGTCCCCCGCGACTGCATAGTGAACGAGGCATAAAAAATGACTAAGTTCAGTATTTGTTCCCCCGCCATATTTAGCTCTAAAAGCCCCAGGGAACGTCAACTATGGGTTAAATAGAATCTGACTTATATATATATATATATATATATATATATATATATATATATATATATATATATATATATATATATATATATATATACTCCATTAAAATCGCTCCTCAAAATAATTGAAAAAGGTTGATATGCCGTAAAACAAAAACAACCAACCAGTAATCTCCCCCGGCTGCAATGCACTTGTTGTACCATTTCAGCAACTCCTGGAAGGCCCCATGAAAACCTCTTTGTGTGAGGGTGTGAATGACTCTCATCACAGCCTCTTTTCAATTGTCTCATAATGACAGCCTTTAAGGTTTTATTTGGGTTTAGGGCATAAATAAAAGAGGGAGCCAGCTCTGAACTACAGGGAGGGTGATGAACTGTCTTGATGTCCATGACGACTTTTTTTTTCTGATCTTCTCCGAGTATCCTTGGGACAAACTTCGCGCAAATCTTCCGCATCTTCAGTTCCTCGCGACTAATTGTGTGTACATCAAGCTATGCACTCATTGTCTCTATAGTCACGTGACGGTCATGGGTTTTCCATGGAATTCTTCATTGTCTTATGAACTCTTGTGTTCCGATTTCCTTACTCCTCCCACACCTCTCATCATCCCTCACAGACTCCCTGCCTTCTTTGAATCTCTTATGCCACTCAAATACTAATGCTCGATTCATGCAAGAAGGTTCAAAGGTAGTCTGAAGTATTCTCTACATTTCTGTAGCATATTTTTTTTTTCAATTTTAAAACAGAATTTTATTGCATACCGTTCTTCTAAAGTGTACTCACGTCCAGATTGCATTTTTGAAATTCGTCAGCTGTGAGAATCAGACTTTAGTAGGGTGTATTCCAATTCCTGCTCTGGCTGTTGATTTGAACCTAAAATCATACAAATCGACTAGTAATCTCATAAGATGGATAGCGATAACATACTGAATTTTCAGTCTGCAATAATTTTAAATGCCTGTACAAAAAAAAGCCTGGACACTTATTGAAGGCACCTCGGACTTTTGGAAGAAATATTGAAGCAAAAAAAAACAAAAAAAAAAAAAAAAAAAAAAAAAAAACAAAGAACAATAAACCAACAGAAAGATGTTCGAATGGGTAAGGTAAAAAGAAAAAAAATATGTATGTGTGTAAGCGTTTTATTTCATTTATCACGGGGTGAGGGGGCATTTCAAAAGTAATGCCTCCTATTTTTCGCTATCCCATCCGAAGGGATCAGAGGGTATTGCAAATTGCATTATTATGATGGCTGAACTTATGCATTCTTTATCTGACAGTTTCATGTTTTTACTTTACGTGAGACTCTAAAAGATCAAGCCTTGTCATGGACACACTTCAGAAGCAGAGATGTATAATTGTATTCCTGGCAAAAGTGCATTGAGAGTGGTGGTGACGATACAGAGTGGTCCCACTCCCACCTTCGTACCTCTTCAACATTTTGAGTTAAAAACAAAAAAAATAAGAGGCTTTACTCGTAGGTATGGTATTTGTGTAAATTATTACTTTTTTATTTGTTTTGTATATAATGTCGCTTATGTCGTTCACAAAGGTATTGATTTGCTTTGGAATGTTGGCTAGGAAACCGAGAGAAAGCATCATTTATTTTGTTGACAAGATAAAGATATATATTTTTCATTATTTGATATGCGTTTTTTTGTTTTTTGTTGAAGTATTTCGTAATGAATTAAGAATGAAAATAGATAACAATAATCAATTTACTTTAAAAACGAAGCCATTATTCGTGCGAAATCTATCATCCAAGTAAATATATGAATATAATATGAAATATTAATAAATATAATAACAATAAATTAAAATGGCGTTTATATCATAGGATACAAATAGTGTTAATAGAAACAAATATAGAAAAACGAAAAACAAACGAACGTTGAGAATGAAACTTAGATACGAACCGCTCAAGAAATATATGAACAGACAGTAGGTTAATGTAGTTTGCTTGATCCGTTGTTTAATCTATATATCTATACAAGTGAGAATGTGTGTGTGTGTGCATATGTGTGGCGAAAATTCTCAACCTATATACTCAACGAATTTTTGATTTTGATTTATATACTTGAAATTTAGTATAACGTGGAAAATTTTTAATCGGTTTTCATCAAAAAAATAACGGGTTACTAAGGGGTAAAAATTGTAAACTCGGTACGTTTGAGGGGGGGGTCATTGGATTTTTATCTGTTTGCCAATTTTTCATGCGTGAATCGTTTACATGACAGATTCCTTATGTTAAAGATAAGTAGGTTTGAAAATACTCCTTAAAGATCGTGTCAAGTTGGACTAATAGTTACCGTACTTGACACACTTCCTGTAGGTTTTAGTTGTGAGCTTTTTTTTTTTAACAAGAAGTAAACTGTTTAGAAAAAAACATAACATTCGTATTGACATGTCTCAGTTACTGTATAAATCAAAATATAATATTTATGCGCATTTTACAACAGGGCAACGCCGGGCTACTTTCTAGTGTATATATAAAAGGAATTCAAGTTTAAGAGACACAATACAATGCAGAGATGTAACGGACAGACACGAACCGAAGCAAATTAAGATAGAACGGTGGAACCAGAAAGATACCGCGTTAATAAGGATAGATACACAAGATCTAACATATTTTAGGAAAGTTTTTTCTTTATTGGTCACAATA
>NC_136504.1:40585907-40588407 GCF_053919585.1 Euprymna scolopes | reverse complement strand
TATATATATAATATATATATGTATAATATATATATAATATAAATATAATATATATATATGTATAATATATATAATATATATAATATATATGTATAATATACATATATAATATATAATATATAATATATATGTATAATATATAATATATATAATATATATATAATATATATAATATATATAATATATAATATATATACAATATACATAATATATATAATATATATACAATATACATATATAATATATATATAATATATAATATATCTATAATATATATAATATATATATAATATATATATATAGTATATATATATATATATATATATATATATATATATATATATATATATATATATATATATATATATATATGCTCCAGGTTAAAAATATTCAAAAGATTAGAATCATTGAATTCCAACAAGGGTCGTTGATAGTGCTCAATAAAAGAGAACAAATTTTAGAGGGAGAAATATTTCCCCCATGTCTAACGTGTAGTATGGTTTAAAGATCTCATGATATGAAGTCGAAAACATAATTTTTACTGATGTTTTCCGTTAAGAAAAGGAGGGGGTAACAAGATTTTGTTGGTGGGGATGATATATAGAGATTAAAAAAGGGTGGGAGAAAACGTGTGAGAGGGGAATATTTTAGAAAGACGAGGTTCGTGTAGACAGTTAGAGAAATAAGAAAGAAAGAAAGAAAAAAGAAAAGGGAAGGAATACGTATGAATATAATTGAGAAGGGGTATCGGAAGGTCGGAAAATAATATTTTAGACAATTTGAATAAGGTAGATGGTGGAGGTGGTGGGTTTATGAATAGATAATTATACATACAACTATGACGACTGCGCGATTTTATACACACGACATTGATGGTTATATATAATAGTTGGATAGTGCGGAAACAATTAGAGTAACATTCATTTCCAAGATCAAAGTGTAGTAGCTGTTCTGATGTTGCACTTAAATTTGTTTGATCTCGGTGAGTAGAAAAGAGATCCTTCACGACTGAGACAAATTTTATTTTTGTTCCTTTCTCCACGTTAAAAAACGACCCTGATGTCTAACTCCGCCCTCGTAGGGAGGCAAAGCAAATAGGAACATCGATTTATTATTCAGTAAATACTAAAACTTTATTTACGATCGGGCAATTCTTGGAATTTTTCTGGGATTTTTTTTTATCGGGACTATTTATTTATTTATTCATTTATTTATTTATTTATTTGTGCATTTATTCATTTATTTATTTATTCATTCATTTATTGATTTATTTGTTCATTCATTCATTTATTTATTTATTCATTTATTTATTTATTTATTTATTTGCGCATTTATTCATTTATTTATTTATTCATTCATTTATTTATTTATTTGTTCATCCATTCATTCATTCATTTATTTATTCATTTATTTATTTATTTATTCATTCATTTATTTATTTATTTGTTCATTCATTCATTCATTCATTTATTTATTCATTCATTTATTCATTTATTCATTCATATATTTATTCATTTATTTATTTGTTTATTGGTTAAAAACAAAACAAACACCAATTTCTTGTGCCGTCCTCATAATTAAGCAATTTAATGTCAAAATTCACAGCAACGTTTTATTTAAGACTACTTAGTTGCCAGAGTGTTTGGGGGTGTGTGTTGAGCAAAAAAGAAAAAAAAATGTGGTAGAAGGCAGACAGGTTCGAGCCCATACCTCGAAGGAGGAAAAGAACCTGGGGGTGGAAAAAACCTGACGTCTTTGCCGTTGCGTTCATCGCCAAACCGAAAGTGACGAAGGTTTAAATTAAGGCTAGTAAATCGAAAAGAGGTGATGACTTTCGAAAATATCGGCGAAAAAAGCGACCCCTTCTTGTAGAAAAGATTTATATTATAGATGCCAACATACGCGCGTATGTGAGTATGTGTGTGTGTGTGAGAGAGAGAGAGAGAGAGAGAGAGAGAGAGAGAGCATGCCCGTATGTTTTTGCGTATGTGTGTATGGGTGTGGGTGGACGATTCAATAAGAATTATAACTCTTATCGTATTTGTCGTACCAAATTCTGAATCCAGTCGATCGTTGAAGTCGAGTAGAAATTGATTCCCCGCTTACCATCCCTTCTCGTCAAGAATGCAACCGGTTTAATCGACCCGGCTTCGCACCTGGCAATTGACTGAAAAACGGCCGGCGTATCTAAATAAACAAACGCGCGCGACTGTAAATACCAAAATGAGGCTATTTCCGATCTAACGTACCATTCACTTCCGGTCGTGCACCAAGTCAAAGGCATTTATTTTTGTTTTCATTCGAAATTTATCTTTTCTGCAAAACGATAAAAAGGGGGTAGAGAGGGATGCCGCGTATTTTCGTCTGTTTATTTAAATCGGAAGTTGCGATGCACAAAAGCCAAAAAATCGTTTACTTTATTTAGAATTATTTTTTAGCAAAGGTCAAATTAAACGAGGAAGAAGAAAAAAGAAAAAATAGAAAACAAACAAGAAGCAAA
>NC_136504.1:40535907-40578407 GCF_053919585.1 Euprymna scolopes | reverse complement strand
ATGCTGCTCATATATATATATACACTCTGCTTGTTCCAGCCGTTTTGACAATCAAACACAGAGACGGTTTCATAACAAAACTATATTTATTTATTCATTATTTTGCCTGCCAGTGATAATAGAACGTGTCGAGCAAGGGTGCTGGAAGGTGGTGATTAAGAGTGGCGAGCTAACGATGTGACAATAACACGCCTTTTTCCCCTCTCTCTCTCTCTCTCTCTCTCTCTCTCTCTCATCTGTTCCTTGTGTTCGTCAGACCTCCTGCTTTTATTGACAATTTCCTTCTTTGTTCCATCAGAGATTTATATGTGTGTACAAAGTCCGACCTGGAATCTCTTTGTTCCATCAGAGGTCAATATGTGTGTACAAAGTCCAACCTCGAATCTCATTGTTTCTGGTTTTTCTTTGTTCTCTGCTAACATGAAATTTGTGTGTGTGTGTGTGTGTGTGTGTGTGTGTGTGTGTGTGTGTGTGTGTGTGTGCACGATCTCCAAATTCCTTTATCCAACAATAGGGGGCATCTTAAGTGGAGAGTGTGCAGCATGAATTTTTGTTCACATTGCATTTAAATTTCTGCTTTTTGCTTCTAGTCGGGTTGATCGAGGATATTTATGTTGAGATTACAAGTGCTACGAGTTTGTAGGGAGTAATTGTGAAATAAGCACAGCGGAGATGAGACAGGAGCTGGAGGTTGATAGACAGCGTGGTATCTTATCTATTAGGTTAGAGATTGTTTTCTGCGCCATGTCTGAGAGAGAGAGATAAGTCGTTGGTCCAGCTCTAGCATCAATACTTCATGCATGTTGTTTTATAGAGATATACGTCAGATATTAAAAGTTACACCCCTAATCGTGAAGCTAAGTAATCTAGCATTTTATAGACCTATTCCTTTTTTAGCTATGGAATCACCACTTATCAAGGCCTGTATGCCATTCAAGGATAGGGTGTCAGGTGAGAGAATATCATGATGATTTGTGATGGCGGAAATTAAGTAGAAATTAATCATTTAAGAGGATAGCTCAACAGTAACTTGTTTATATTGCACTTGAAAACGATCATGTCATAGTCAACTGGAAAGTAACTCCATGGTATTGTGTTTCTACCGACAAACAGTTCTGGGAAAAAAGATTTTGCTCATTGAATTTTCGTTTAGTTTTAAACACAGATAAAAAGTAAGGAAAATTGCGAATAGTGGTTGTAGCTAGGCAAGTGTTTGTCGCGAATGTTTTACAGGGGTGTCATAGAATGAAGCTCGGTCGAGCACCTGCCATGAAAATAATGCTAGAGCAGAAAAAGACTAACAACGTTTGTGAGAAAGAAGTACCAGGGATAAGAAAATGCCATCGCTCCCTAGATTTCGAAGTCGGTTTTTGTATCCTGTCAAGACAGGTAAAAGAAAACACGCACACTCATTGTTCATATTAAGTAAAATTGATTAAAATCTTTATGTATATACACACATTTGTTAAGATTGAATTCCGAAGTGATGTTTTAAGTGCAAAAAGGCATTTTTTTCAGACGCAGTTGGTTTGTCTGCCGTATAACAGCGCCAATCGTAAACTGGGTCTCCATTTTTTCCCGGCAGCTACGACATCGCAGTAAAGATTCGAGTTTTCAAATCATTTTTCGATTGGATTCATCTGCGCGTGCGCACAGGTACAAACAGTAGCAGCGTTTGCACATACGCGCGTGCACGCACACACACACACACACACACACATGTACAAATACATTTGCACTCACATATACACACAAATTACGGCCAGCAAAATGGAGTTGCAATCGATACTGAATATCGAATTTGTTCAGTCAGTTACAAATATATCGATTTTGGATACACAATCAAACCATTACCAATGTAATCAATCGACAAGCACACACACACACACACACACACACACACACACACATATATATATATATATATATATATGTGTGTGTGTGTGTAACTTGCGAGTACATAAAATATATATTTTATTATACAGTATATACTCCTTATAAAATAGAGAAAAAATTGTTACGAATAATAATCCCAATGATGATGTGTTTCCGCTTTCAGCGCATGTATGCTGTCAAATTACATTTTAAAATATCTACAATCATGATTTTTTTGTATTTTTTATTATTTTTTAAAATTTAGGCGAATTTCCATATTTACTTTTTCCATTAACGTTTTACGTGTCTTTCATTGTGCATATAGCCGATGTTGCCATCACACAAATCATCATGGTCAGGCAACTATTAGAGACAGTCACACCTAAATGGATGGAATAAAAAAGGTTGCTTCGAAAAAAGAAAAAACCCCTACCATATTCAACCTTCTATGGACTTATGTGGACTTAGGCCTTGATAAACTGTGACCTCCCAGCAAAAAAAAAAAGAAAAAAAAAAAAACCCTGTCTTTCATCTTTTTAAACCTTTTAATGAATGCACTAATCGTAGTGAAAGGAATATTCAAGTCAATAGAGAATAGCATGTTACTCTTTCCATCTTTTTGGTGCTCAACAACCAGTTTTTGTGCGTGTGTGTGCGTATATGTGGGAGTGCGTGTGTGCGTGTGTGCGTGCGTGCATGCGCGTTAGTGGGTGTGTAACTGGGTGTGAAATAATCAATTTGAACCTTTTAGTGCAACTAGCAATTGCAGAATATTCTGGTTTTGATTTTTAGTATAGGAACTCATAACATTATTTGTCTTATAATGGAAAAAGCTAGCACCCTTCTAACCCTAACAATGGTTAGATAGTAGTAAGAGACGCCGACGTAAAGAAAGAGAGTTTGACAGACAGAAGGAAAAGAAGGAGAAAAGGACATCTACGCGTTATCGGTGAAATCCTTTTTCATACTCACCAACAGACCTCTCGACCCCCCCCCTCTCTCTCTCTCTCTCTCTCTAATTGAATAATAATTCTTTCATACAAACATACACTAGTGTTTTATGTTTGTGCAATCACCAGTGTAAGATGACAATTCCTGCTGATCGAGAGATTCGAACCCGGCCACAAAGATAACTTTTGACTCCATTTGCTAAGTCTCTACCTCCGGACCACCAAACAATCGACAAGAGAATGAAGGGAATTAACAACTAATAAACGCTCAATTCGAGCGCAGATATTAGACAATCCAAAGTGTTCGAACGTGGGAAGTCCTAAACGTTAGTTGACTGCCTCTTAGTTCCCAGACAGTGCCCATCCTTAAGTATTCGTAAAGGGGCTTGATAATTATAATTAATAATTAGTCTTTTATACCGACACTAGTGTTTCATTCTTATAAATACTATAAGTTATTATTCCAGGTTAATCTTTTCCAGAGGTAAAGCGATCAATGAGGTTTTAACGAGGTTAATTCAAGAGTGCTCAGTGCCGAAGCAGGGTAGGATATACATTTCCTTTGTCTTACATAAGCATTAATATGTTGCTACACATTCATGGGCTTGTTTCGGACTTCACTTTTGTATAAGTAATATCTGCTGAAGGCGTTTTTAATTACTTGTAACTGGCTGACAGGAACATGCTTATAGAATGTGTAGCGACATATTAATACTTATGTAAAACAAATAAAACTGAGAAATTTATATATATATATATATATATATATATATATATATATATATATATATAGTGGAGATGGTAGCGAACATTTCTGTAAAGTCTGAGGACGCTACAGACGGCAAAAAAACGGCCGTGTAGCCGAAACAATAATGTAACTTAACAGAAAGATACGGTAACAAAAAATAAAACGTATATATATATATATATATATATATATATATATACACGGCCGTTTTTTTTGCCGTCTGTAGCGTCCTCAGACTTTACAGAAATATATATATATATATATATATATATATATATATATATATATATATATATATATATATATGTATATATATATGTATATATATATATATATATATATATGTATATATATATGTATATATATATATATATATATGTATATATATATGTATATATATATATATATATATATGTATATATATATGTATATATATATGTATATATATATATATATATATATATGTATATATATATATGTATATATATATATATATGTATATATATATATGTATATATATATATATATATGTATATATATATATATATATATATGTATATATATATATATATATGTATATATATATATATATGTATATATATATATATATATATATGTATATATATATATATATATATGTATATATATATATATATATATATATATATATATATATATGTATATATATATATATATATATATATGTATGTATATATATATATATATATATATATATATGTATGTATATATATATATATATATATATATATATATATATACTAGCTGGACGCCTGCCGTTGCTCGGTCGTACAATACGCTTAAGCAAGATATTTTAATTTATGCAGATTGCATATGTATTATTATAGAATCAATCCTCTATTGATTATTATATATTACGATTAATAATTTGCCCAGTGGACTAATTCGCAAAAAAAAAAAAAAATATTAAAAAATAATAATGATAATGTCGTTCATTAAATTCCGTTTGTGTTTGTTTATAATCTCACGTCAGCTAATATTTGAGCTTGACGATGAATGCCATGGAAAAGTTACTTCTGATTAATGTTTAGTTTTTAAATATGCAAACAAGGAAATGATTTGCGGTGATTTTAAATGGTACCACTTCTTCTATCGTAAATGTAACACATTAATAAGAAAAAAATAAAATAAAATGGTGACGTACACCCAGGCTTGAACAGTGGATCAATCGATTTGTAGTCGAATGCTCTACCACTGAGCTATATCTCTACATAGCAATAAATCTATTTGTTTTTTTTTGTTTGTTTGTTTGTTTGTTTGTTTTTTAAGAAGAAATGATTTGCTGATATTTTATTGTTTCCCTTGGCCGGTGTAACGTAAAATATTTTCCTGCAAAAAATATTTTTAAACTATAAGAGAGAAACACTACTTTTAAGATCGGATCTTTTCAATTTTTGATACTTATCGAATGAATTTCTGTACAAAATATATCTAAGAACACTGCCAAACATATAAATTAGTTTCAGAACCTATGAGGAAGGAACACACGCATACACAAAGTGACTTTTGTTACTGATGTTAAAAACCATTTAAAAATAAAATGTTTAAATTCAACGGTATTTCACGCAGTTAATGGTAGCCGAATCGATGCGGTCTTTGCTAAGGATGGCTTGTGTCGCCGGGTTCGAATCTATCGACTGGTGTTAATCGTGCACTGAAGATTCCCGAAAGGATGAAACACTAGTGTCTGTATGTATTTAATTATTATAGTAAAAAATTATGTCAGCCCCTTTAAGAATCTCGTTTCTTATCGTTGAGCACTTTCAGTTGAATTAAGTCGGTCAATTTAGCTCTTATGCATAGATCATCGTATAACGATTAGATCACTGTGACTGACCATGCACTGAAGATTCCTGAAAGGATGAAACACTAGTGTTTTTAGCCATTTAATTATTATACTAAATAATTATATATATGTGTGTGTGTGTGTGTGTGTGTGTGTGCGTGTGTGTGTGTTTTGAAAATACCATTTCCCATTGACACGTGTTTCGTCATCTACGACTCATCAGAGTGGCTGAATCTAGCGAGATTCGAAATCGGGACTCCATGGAAAGAAGCCAAAAAAGCTACCAAGTGGTAGAGGTTTAGGCTTCTTACCATGGGATCCAGATTTCGAATCTCGTTTGGTTCGGCCACTCTGATGAGTTATAAACGACGAAACAAATGAATTATACACACAAACACACACACATATATATATATATATATATATATATATATATAATGTATGTCAGGTCATGCCATATGCTACTGGTACCATGTAACTCAGTACTACCTGCCTCATGGTCGGGATACCGGCGGCTAAACTGGTTCCCCCACCAGACTTTTTGGTGAGGAGGGCGGCTAGTCTCCCTGAAGGATTAAAAACAAGACCTTCCAAAAGGCGAATGAACCCTTTTTTGGGGTCAATGGTCAACTAGCACCGTGTGTGTTTGGGTGTATGTATGTGTGTGTTGGGGTGGAGAGGGCTCCCGTAAGTCGTGGTGAAGGCAACCTTTCTAGGAGAAGCAAATCTCTGATTTAAAAAAAAACATAAAGCGGGAGACCAGTACCCGCATTTAGCTGGTCTGCAGTTTAACTTGTTGCTGGCTATCTTGCTCTAACTTGTTGCTGGATCTCAACATTTTGAACCGAGAGAGAGAGACTTAGCTGTCGTACAAAACTAAAACTCTGTAACATCATCTGTGTATAGATACTCCCTCAGGCATATGTCTATTAAAATGGTCCTGTGGCGATGGAAGTCATTTTTGGGCTTGTGGACTTTAAGTGTCTGAGGGAGTGGCACTCGTCTGACAAGACGTTGCAATCATCATATATAATGTGTGTGTGTGTGTGTGTGTGTGTGTGTGTGTGTGCACATCGTTCATTTAGATGCTATTCTTGTTTTGTACTATTCGTACAATAAACCTTTATAAAGCATTTATATTTACTCTCTATCGCCCCCATAACAGCGGAGTTACTATCTTTAAAAGCATATCTAAGAAAATTGACCAAGTCTTATCTGCTTATCCTTCAGCTAACATTCACGTATGTGGTGACTTCAATGTTCACAACGTCGAATAGTTGACTCACTCTAACAAGACCGATGATGAGGGAAGGTTCTGTCATGATTTCTCCATTGCCTATGACCTCACTCAGATTGTTCAGGAACCCACCCGTGTGCCTGACAATGATGGCCAGTATGCGAGCCTACTAGACCTTTTTCTCACAACTTGCCCTGAACTATGTTCAGTTTCTGTTCTGTCGCCTCTTGGCTCTTCCGACCACTCTGTTGTATCAATTAAGATAAAAATGAAATGTAATAAGTCCCCAGACGTACCTCTCCATCGTACAGTATATCGATACACTAAGGCTGACTGGGATAGCTTCCGTACATTTATATCTGATCTACCTCTGCATTCCATGTTTAAAAAGGATGTGTCCTCTATAGTATTAGACCTGACGGAATGGTTAATTGTAGGTATTGACCGTTTCATACCCTCGAAAAAGTTTCAGCAAAAACCTAACAGCCAGCCATGGTTCTCTCCAGAATGTGCTGCTGCCATTGCGCACAGAAATCACTTTTTCCACTGTTTCCAACGTAATAGATGTATTTTTTTTTTTTTTTTTTTTTTTTTTTTACAAAGGCATCACCACATTATCAAGGCCCAGAGGCCACTCAAGGATAAGGGTTAAAGAGTGTACAGTAGAAATTGGTCAATATAGTAATCATTAGTAATGAAAATTTGGTAAATTTAATAACTTATATGGAACGGCTCATCAAGAACTTATTTACCTTAGACTTGAACACAACCATATTGTAGTAAGCCGGAAAGCAGGAAAACGGAAGACAATTCCACAGGCGTGCAGTTCTAAGAAAGAAGCTTTGTTCATGGAATCTATGTTTAGGTTTAGGCACAGATAAAGAGTGGGGGAAATTATTGATAGTGTTTACAGCTAGACGAGTGTTTCTTGTGAAAGTTTGGCGAGGGGGGACCATAGATTGAAGCTCAGTTGAACACTTTCCATGAAAATAACGATACATCAGAGACAAACTCGCAACATCTCTTCTGTGAGATAGAGGTTGTAAGGAGGAGAAAAGGACATCTCCTACGAGGCTACGAAGTCTATTTTGAACTCTATCAAGGCAGGACAAGTCCTTTCTAGCAGCTCCTGCCCAGATGTGGCAACAGTATTCCATCCTTGGACGTACCTGGCTCTTATATAGATAGAGAATAGCATCAGCAGTGAGATATCTACTGGATCGATAGAAAGATCCCACCATTTTTCCAGCGGCCTTGGCAACAGATTTGATATACGTGTTCCATTTAAGATCAGGAGTAATGGTCAAGCCCAGAAGCTTGTCAAAATTTGAGGCCTCCTGAAGACGAGAGCCATTCATTTCAATTGATGACAAATGTGGATTAAAATGTTGATGATGTAAAGAGAGAAGCTTGGTTTTAGATGCATTAAAAGTAACCAGCCACTCCTTTCCCCATTGTACTACATGCTCAAGATCAGAGGAGAGAGAATTGGAGAGTACTTGCTCGTTTACTGTCTTAGATGTGGTACCATAAATGGTAGTGTCGTCAGCATAAATGTCTACAAATGATGTAAGGATATGATTTGGAAGATCATTAATGTAGATCAGGAAAAGAGTTGGGCCCAGGATGGATCCCTGAGGGACACCGGCATTAATACTGAGAGCTTCTGATTTTTGCCCCTCAACTACTACTCTTATGAACCTATCAGAAAGAAATGATTTAATAATTGAGAAGACTTTTCCAGCTATACCATAGCTAGCGATCTTATGAAGTAAACCTTTATGCCATACCCTATCAAAGGCTTTAGATATGTCAAGAGCAATTGCCCTAGAAAGATTGCCACCGTCGAGAGATTTGCTAATCCTATGCGATATAACTGTAAGGACATCTGCTGTAGATCTAGCAGAACGGAAACCATATTGAGTGTCACTAAGAAGTATGAAAACTAAAGCCGCTTTCAGGACCGCCAGCAACCATTGTAAGAAAGTAATAAAGAATGCAAGAGAGTTGTATGCTCTATCTGTTAAGTCCAAAGTAGCTGAGCAGCGGCTTGGTTCCCACCAGTTTTGGCAAATAGCAAACAGAATCCTGAACAGAAGCGTGTGCTCCATCCCAACTATTATCAATGGACCTGAGGTAATCTCGTCAGCATCAGACAAAGCCAAACTCTTTGTCAAGAACTTCGCAGCTAATTCTACCCTTTGCGATCAAGGCTGCCAACCCCCACTATTTCCTCCTGTATCAGAAAACATGCTATGTGATATACGTATATCTGTACGTGATGTTGCCAAGCTAATCAAAAACCTTGATTCCAGTAAAGCAACTGGCCCTGACGGTATTCCAATTATTGTACTCAAAAAACTTCAACCTGAACTAGTGCCCATACTTACAAAACTGTTTAAACGTTGTCTTAAGGAGAATAGTTTCCCATCTCCCTGGAAAATTTCATCAGTATTCCCTGTATTTAAGAATTCAGGTGATCGCTCATCCCCCTCTCAGTACAGGCCAATAAGTCTCCTGTGCGTCATGAGTAAGTTGCTGGAATCTGTATTAAATACAGAAGTAATCAACCATCTCAACAAAAATAACCTTCTTAGTGACACTCAATATGGTTTCCGTTCTGCTAGATCTACAGCAGATGTGCTTACAGTTATATCTCATAGGATTAGCAAATCTCTCGATGGTGGCAACCTTTCTAGGGCAATTGCTCTTGACATATCTAAGGCCTTTGATAGGGTATGGCATAAAGGTTTACTTCATAAGATCTCTAGCTATGGTATTGCTGGAAATGTCTTCTCAGTTATTAAATCATTTCTTTCTGATAGGTTCATAAGAGTAGTAGTTGAGGGGCAAAAATCAGAAGCTCACAGTATTAATGCCGGTGTCCCTCAGGGGTCCATCCTGGGCCCAACTCTTTTCCTGATCTACATTAATGATCTTCCAAATCACATCCTTACATCATTTGTAGACATCTATGCTGACGACACTACCATTTATGGTAGCACATCTAAGACAGTAAACGACCAAGTTCTCTCCGATTCTCTCTCCTCTGATCTTGAGCACGTAGTACAATGGGGTAAAGAATGGCTGGTTACTTTTAATGCATCTAAAACCAAGCTTCTCTCTTTACATCATCAACATTCTGATCCACATCTGACATCAATTGAAATGAATGGCTCTCGTCTTCAGGAGGCCTCAAGTTTTGACAAACTTCTTGGCTTGACCATTACTCCTGATCTTAAATGGAACACGTACATCAAATCTGTTGCCAAGGCCGCTGGAAAAATGGTGGGATCTTTCTATCGATCCGGTAGATATCTCACTGCTGATGCTATTCTCTATCTATATAAGAGCCAGGTACGTCCAAGGATGGAATACTGTTGCCACATCTGGGCAGGAGCTGCTAGAAAGGACTTGGCCTGCCTTGATAGAGTTCAAAATAGACTTCGTAGCCTCTTAGGAGATGTCCTTTTCTCTTCCTTACAACCTTTATCTCACAGAAGAGATGTTGCGAGTTTGTCTCTGATGTATCGTTATTTTAATGGAAAGTGTTCGAATGAGCTTCAATCTATTGTCCCCCCTCGCCAAACTTTCACAAGAAACACACGTCTAGCTGTAAACACTATCAAAAATTCCCCCCACTCTTTATCTGTGCCTAAACCTAAACGTAGATTCCATGAACAAGGTTTTTTTCTTAGAACTGCACGCCTATGGAATTGTCTTCCGTTTTCCTGCTTTCCGGCTGACTACAATATGGTTGTCTTCAAGTCTAACGTAAATAAGTTCTTGATGAGCCGTTCCATATAAGTTATCAACTTTACCAAATTTACATTACTAATGATTACTATAATGTCCAATTTCTACTGTACACTCTTTAACCCTTATCCTTGAGTGGCCTTGATAATGTGGTGATGCCTATGTAAAAAAAAAAAAAAAAAAAAAACCTAATTGTGTTACCCTAGTCAGTGTCCATATTATTATTCCACCTTGGATTATTAATTCCCCATATAGCACAACGAGACTAATGATATTTTTACAAAATATTTGTTTATTATTTACTGTTGTTTTAAACCAAAGTAATTTTTTTTTTCTGCGTTAACTGTTCTAAGAATTGTTCTTGTATTATTTTTTCCAATTATCATTATCATGTAAATTAAAAATCCTATTTCGATATTTTCGTTTTTTATGTAATATTTTATTTTTATGTTTTGAAATCTTTTCAGATGAGGCTTCATAATTTGTGTATACAGTTTTTTGCGGACTGCTATCCTCATCTTCATAGTTGTTGTTTCAGATGAGAACATAAAATTGGATTTAAAAGACTATGAAATCCAACCTTAATCGCATTTTGGGGCCTGTGGCGCAGTGGATAGAGGTGTTAAGTCTCTAGGATTCCAGGTGGGCATTGTCTGAAGATAGCGGTTTCAATCTTACTTAAAGCAAGACATAGGATTAGTTGACCAAAACGTGAGATATGGTAGGACAACAACTATGGGAGGCAGTAATCACTTGGGATGCAGTTTCAAGACTCAGCATTTGGAAGCCATATTTTTCCCCAAAAAATGCGCGAAATAAGGATATTCATTCGATTAAGAAAAAGCAAGTTTGCCAAACTATTTCCTTTCTCAAACCTTATCCTACAACATTTTAAAATTATTTTCTCCTTTCTTTCTTCCTTCTGAATTATCATCAGTGTCCCACTTACCTTGTTGGATTTATTCTTAAAATAGTTTCCTTTTCATTTATTTCCATCGATTTATAAAACTTTCATACAAAAAGAAACTCAGTTAAATTTTTTTAATTTACGAGATTTTCCAGTGCGTGCTCACATACATGTCCATAATAAAATTATGTTTTCATGTTTTCCGCCCTGTCAACCTAAGGAAGAACGGACAGCAAACGTGCATTGAATGACTTCAACGGATATACCATTTTAATTTAAGATATTGCACTTGACAATTCACTGGGCGTTTGCAATAACCATTAAGAAGTTTCAAAATATTGTGCATCCACAAGTATTGAGAATATAAACATAATAAACATACAATTTGTCTTTTTTTGTTTTCTGTTTGTTTTCCATTCAAACAAACTGAACCACAGCAACGCGTGGCCGAGCACAGCTAATTTAAGAATATATATGAATATGGGAATCTCGTATCATTTGGATTATTCTGACTACTTTTCTCATCTTGGGTGTTATTATTATTACTAGGACTTTTATTTATTGCAGACTATTATCCTCATCTTTTCTTAGCTGTTTCATGACGTTTCGGCCAACTATTCCTCTGGCCTTCGTCAGGTGGTAACCGCGACGGATAGAAACTCTGAATCTCCAGACTGCATTAGTTACAATTAATGCAGTCAGAGGTTTTATTTGTGAAATAATATGTGAATTTGTCCATATCATCATCATTATTTTCTACTGCAGAAGTGTGAGTCTTATAGACAAAATTTTTACTTAAAAAAAAAAGAAGGAAAAAAGACAAAAGCAGTCCATCCGCTTTAATCGCTGACTGTTTGTATTTTTCGTCTAATTGCGACGTCTATTCATTTGTAAAGTTGCACAAACACTTCAACGAGTGACTGTCTCTTCTACAAATTGTGGTGCTGATGCACTTACTGATCCGCGCTATTTTTGTTGTTTTTTTTTTGTTTTTAAATCATATTTCTAAGTTTAATAAAAGTTTTATGATATGTTTTTTATTCAATTGTAAGGTTAAAGTGCAGAATAGGTACAAAACAACCACCCCTCCCCTTGTTGGGAATGGCTTTTTGGATGGTAGCGTTGTTGTTTCAGCACGGATCGGTGTGTGCACTAGTACCAAAATTGTTTGTATTGGATTGATTTTTATGTCAAACTCATTTAATCGTGCCCATCACCATCATCGTCGTCCTGATCATGGAGTATTTATGACTTTTGGAATGTTCCTTCATGTGTATTTTACATGTATATGTATGTGTACGTATGTATATGCATGTGTATCTATATGCATATATGTGTGCTTCTACGTGCGTATGTTTGCATGTGTGTGCACATGCATATGTTTGTTGGCGTACATCTGTATGTATGCATGTGTATATTTCCATGTGTGTGTAGGGTGGAGAGGGCTCCCGTGAGCCGTGGTGAAGACAACCCCTCTAGGAGAAGCAAATCTCTGATTAAAAAAACCATAAAGCGGGAGACCAGTACCCGCATTAAGCTGGTCTGCAGTTTGACTTGCTCTTGCTTGTTGCTGGATGTCAACATTTTGAACCGAGAGAGAGATTTAGCTGTCGTACAAAGCTAAAAATCTGTAACATCATCTTTGTATAGATACTCCCTCAGGCATTTGTCTATAAAAAAAATAGTCCTGTGGCGATGAAAAAGCTGTGACGCGTGTAGGCCTGAAATGCTGGAAGCATGTAATCATTGATCTGCCATCATTGTATGTATCTATGTATATATGTATGTATATGTATATGCATGTTTATATACGTACATGTGTGTATAGGTATGTATATCTATGTGTATATGTATGTATATGTGTATGTGTATATATGTTTGTGTGTATGTATATACATATATATATATGTTTCTATGTATGTATGTGTATATATGCATATATGTGTTTATGTGTATATATGCACATATGCGTGTATGTGTATGTATGCATGTGTGGGTGTATGCATATGTATGCATATATATATGTATGTGTATGTATGCATGTATATGTATGTGTATATGTGCATGTATGTGTATATGTGTATGAATGCATATATATGTATGTGCATGTATATGTATGTATATATATGTGCATATGTGTATGTATATGTATGTGTATGTGCATGTATATCTGTGGATGTATTTGTATATGTGTGTATATGTGGATGTATATATATGTATATGTGTATGTATGCATGTGTGTATGTATATGTATGTGTATTATGCATCGTGTATGTATATAGGTATATATGTGCGTATGTTTATAGATATGTATGTGTGTATGTGTATATATGTATGTATGCATGTATATATTTATATGTATGTATGCCAATGACCGTCTTGTGTATGTTTGCACGTGTGTATGTATGTATATGTATGTGTATGTGTGCGTATTTTGTATTGTGTATGTATGTATGTATGTATGTATGTTAGTGTGATATGTATGTGTATATATGTTTGTATGTGTATATATGTATGTATGTGTGCGTGTATAGGTATATATATATGTATATATACCAATGACCGTCTTAAGTGTCATGTCTGCTTGAGCGTGTGAATTCGCCGGCAGGACTAAATAAGTCATTTTCGGGCTCATGGACTTTCAGTGTCAGAGGGAGTGGCACTCCCCTGACAAGACGTTGTAATCATAATCATATATATGTATATTAATAAGTTTGACTCATGTCCAGGTAACCTAGATCTAAAATTTCAAGTGTTTGGACCAAAAATTAGCAGAGGAGTTTGGTAGAGTCTGCAAACGATAACTCTTTCAACTTTGACCTCTTGGCAGCAAAATGTCCGCCCAAAAACTGATTAAAAAGCTTGCTGCATGCCTGAATACTCTTTAGGTAAAATTTCAAATGTTTAGATAAAAAATTGTCTGAATGCTAGAGGCTGCAAAGATCAAATCTTTTGAACTTTGACCCCTTGGCAGCTCAAATTTTCGGCTTAAACCCAATTAAAACGCTTGCCCTATGTCTTGATATACTTTATGTAAAATTTCAAATGTTTAGACCAGACACTGGCTCAGTAATTTGGGAGAGACCACAGAGGTCAATTTTTTTATTAACGTTTGACCCAATTTCTGGCCCCTAAACATTCATTGTTTTGGACTCAAATCAAATTAAAAAGTTTGATCCATATCCAAGTAACCTACATCTAAAATTTCAAGTGGTTAGACCCAAAATTGACGGAGGAGTTTGGTAGAGTTTTCAAAAGTTAAATCGTTGAACTTTGACCCCTTGACAGCCAAATATCTGACCGAAAACCAATTAAAAAGATTTTCCCAAATCTCAATACTCACTATGTCAAATATCGAGTCTGTAGACTGAAAATTGACAGAGTTATTTGGTAGGGAAAAGTACACACACAGACCCCTCCCCCCCCACACACACGGACAATTTCACTTTTATAGATACTAGCAGTTCCACCTAGCTTTCCTCGAGCTTTTATGTACTGT
The DNA here is from genome assembly GCF_053919585.1 of Euprymna scolopes. Lineage (NCBI taxonomy): Eukaryota > Metazoa > Mollusca > Cephalopoda > Sepiida > Sepiolidae > Euprymna > Euprymna scolopes. The sequence continues at coordinate 40,563,610 of NC_136504.1, read as the reverse complement.
TCATAACGTGATGTGCATATGTACTTATTAAAAAGTGTGAATACGTACGGTAATGCCTTTCTATATAATAGGCTTCCTTAACTACCATAGAGAAAAGTTTGTAGAGACCGCAGACGTAAATTTTTTTTAACTTTGACCCCAATTTTGACCCATTAACATTTATTGTTTTGGGCTCAAATAAAATTAAAATGTTTGACCCATGTTCAAGTAACCTACATCTAAAATTTCAAGTGTTTAGACCCAAAATTAGCGGAGGAGTTTCGTAGAGTCTGCAAAGGTAAACATTTTAAACTTTGACTTCTTGGCAGCCAAATGTTCGCCTAAAAACTGATTAAAAAAGCTTGCTGAAAGTCTGAATATCCTTTATGTAAAATTTCAAATGTTTAGACCCACAATTGGCTTCATAGTTTGCTAGAGATCGCAAAGGTAAAATCTTTCGAACTTTGACTCCTTGGAAGCCAAATTTTCAGCAAATAAACGATTAAAAAGCTTGCCCTATGTCTGATTAGACTTTATGTAAAATTTTAAATGTTTTGACTAGAAATTGGCCGAGTAATTTGGTAGAGACCGTAGATGTCAATTTTTTAAACTTTGACCCTAATTTTTACCCCCTTACATTTATTATTTTGGGCTTAAATTAAATTAAAAAGTTAGATCCATGTCCAAGTGACCTATATCTAAAATTTCAAGTGTTTAGCCCCAAAATTGGCGGAGGGGTTTAGTAGGGTTCTTAAAGTTCAAATCATTGAACTTTGACCCCTTGACAGCCAAATTTCTGGCCGAAAATCGATTAAAAAGATTTTCCCAAATCTTAATATCTCTTATATCAAATCTCGAGTCTGTAGACCGAAAATGGACAGAGTTATTTGGTAGGGAAGTTTACACACACACAGACAGACACACACACACACACACACACACACACACACACACATTTTCACTTTTATATATATCCAAATAAATGCACATTGCTTTTTGTAATAAAATGAAGGAGTGTGAAAGCCGCTATCTTATTAGGTTGGTGCAAAAATAATATCGTTTTTTGATGTTTAACTATATATATATAAACATTTTTTTTTTTCACCAACCTAATAGATTCTGATTATTTCTTGTACCTTTATTTTTTTATATGTTTTTATAATAATTTCATGGCATATTTCTTAATGGTTCATTCATAAGTTTAACATACAATAATTATTCTACTTAATTTTGTTTTTACCCATAAATAAGTATGGTGTCCATTCTTCTGCCCGATATTTAATATGTAATATCTAGCATCTGGGAGGAGTTCCACGATTGCCTACTCGAATAGTGCAGGGCCAATGGGATCTGTCCGGCGCAAGATGCTTAACTTTTTCGCCCTTGAATACCGACATTTATACAGTGATTCCATTTTTTTTTGCCAAAATATCTGAGACCATAATTAACCAAGCTCTAGTCCATCACCTAACAGATGCTAAACTTCTGACTGACCATCAATATGGATTTAGGCAATCTCGACCCACAGCAGACATTCTAACTGTAATCTCAGAACGTATATACTATTCACTGGACAAAGCAGGGGAGGGTAGAGCAGTAGCTCTAGATATATCTAAGGCTTTTGACAGGGTATGGCATGAAGGTCTTCTCAAGAAAATCAGATCATATGGTATCACTGGAAGAATACATGACATAATTAAATCCTTCTTAGATAAGAGAAAAATCCAGGTTGTCCTTGACGGTTGTACATCTGAACAATATGATATGAATGCGGGAGTGCATCAGTGGTCTATCCTGGGACCTCTGTTATTCCTAATATTCATAAATTACCTCCCTGACAAAATTGTCTGTGAGATGGGTATATATGCTGACGACACCACGCTCTATAACTGACACGACAGGAAAACAAATGAACACATATCTAAAGAAATGGCAGAAACACAAGAGGATGACCTCCGGTCTGTAGTGGAATGGGGACAAAAGTGGATGGTCACATTCAATGCTTCCAAGACTAAACTTGTTTCCTTCAATAAATACAAGAAACCTTCTCTGCCACCAGTAGCAATGGCCACTGACTTTATCTGAAAGTACATCTTTTAAACTCCTCAGCCTAACGCTCACAGGAAGCATGAGTTGGAACAATTACATTGAGAGTATTGCCAAGACTGCTGTGAAAAAGGTAGAAAGCTACTAACACCCAAAAGTATCCTATAGTTCTATAAGGCCACCAGTCGCTCATGTATGGAGTATTGTTGTCATATTTGGGCTGGTGCATCTGCTACTAGTCTCTTGCTCCTAGACAAAGTTCAAAAGAGAGTCACCTATTTGATTGGTCCTGAACCGTCATCTAAACTTCAGCCTTTGTCCCATCGACGAAATGTTGCATCCCTCTGCCTGTTCTATGAGTACTTTTACAGCGAATGCTCTGACAAACTGCAAGCACTTGTGCCCCCTCGACGTAAATATCCCCAACAAACCTGACAAGCAGCTAAATCCCACCCCTCCACAGTAGAGATACCTGGTTGTAAGAGAGCCTTCTACTCCAGTAGTTTCTTCTCCAGAACAGATAGACTTTGGAATTCCCTTCCAGATCCCTGCTTCCCCAACTGTACTGATATGCAGAAGTTCAAGTGTAACATGAACCGACATCTTGCTGAACAACTCCCTACACAGTACCCCTGATGCTTATGTTCCTGATAGTAGCCCCCTACAATAAAGTGGCAATGTGTCTTGTTTGGGGTGAAAATTTAAAAAAAAAATTTTTTTTTTTTTTTAAATTTTGGCTTACAATCTCCATTTATTATCTCCCTCGGGAATCTTATTCAGCATTTTGCACAACAAAGACGTTTATGTATGCATTACCAGAAACTGTTTCATTGCTGATGTTGATTGAACCAGAATCCCTGTCCTTGGAATGGACTTCCAAGGGATGTAATAATGTCACTGACGAGGAAGTAATTCAAGGCAAAATTTAGACTAATGCTACTTCCTAATTTTCATACGATCGGTGAAAATCTAGTATTAGTTTGCGCGACCGTTAAGAATAAAATCAACTGGGCGTTGCCATTTTGTTTTTTCTTGTTATTCAATACCTGGATTCTACAATATGCGCATAAACTGAAAAATTCAGAAACATAAGATATTTAATTCTTACCTTACTTTCAAGATAGGGACATTGGTAACCAGGTGAAATATAGATTCTTCATATAGTGGGAGCCCTGTGAAAGACGCCCAATAATGGTTGATTCTAATACACTCTGGTCCCTTTCAGGCCTAATACAGGGAAAACAAACTGGTGTACCATAGGAATCGGTTCTTTCCAACTTTTTCTGATTTGTGAAAAGCAAAAAACAAAAACTACTACATTTATGAAAAGCAATGTTCATATCTTAAAGATAGAGTGTGTTGCAATTACTATGGGCACATTCGAGTTCCTCACCACAAGAATATGATTGGCTGATCAAGCAATAAATACCAACTGGTAGACGTCGAAAGGTACGCCAAAAGCCTCATAGATAAGGATATAAAAACTTCAATCACAAACAACCCATTCAATAAGGCGACTTTCAACAAACACATTCAGTAAGGCAACTTTCAACAAGCAACGCATTCAGTAAGGCGACTTTCAACAAACAACACATTCAGTAAGGCGACTTCCAACAAACAATCCATTCAGTAAGGCGACTTTCAACAAACAACGCATTCAGTAAGGCGACTTTCAACAAACAACCCATTCAGTAAGGCAACTTTCAACAAACAACCCATTCAGTAAGACGACTTTCAACAAACAACCCATTCAGTAAGGCAACTTTCAACAAACAGCCCATTCAGTAAGGCGACTTTCAACAAACAGCCCATTCAGTAAGGCGACTTTCAACAAACAGCCCATTCAGTAAGGCGACTTTCAACAAACAACCCATTCAGTAAGGCAACTTTCTAGATTATTACTCAAACACTTTAGTCAAGACCATTCAGCTACTTTAAACAAATATACCCTTTTCCAGAGCTTTATCAGAGTAACAATTAAATAGTTTCTATAATATTAGTCACAATTTAAAATCGCATTTCAAGTAAGAACACACTAATGTACTTATGTGTCATGCAGAAATAAGCATTCTCACTAAAATTTAGAGAAAAAAAATGATCGAGTAGAAAAATCGCCTAGAACTTTATATTAAAAATAAACATCGGTCTCATCATTTTTTCTCGATCTGTTATTGATAAGAACGGAAGTAGTGGAAATTGTTGCAAAGCAAGGGAGATAAGCCAGTTTTTGATTTCAGCAAGTAGTACGATAAAACTGCAATTACGATAAAATTGATTTTTACTTGTAATTAATCTTTTACTCGAACTTTTTTGAGGCGGGGTGGGGACGGCGAGGTTAGTTATGGAAGTGTATTCTGGGGAATGTGTTCCTAGTAAAACTACTTTATAAGCAGGATTTTAAATGTTTGTTTCATTTTACGCCGTTGAATTTTTTTTTTATTCTGCTAAATGTTAGATTAACAGTAAACAAAACAATAATTTCATGTAAATCATATAGAGACGGTAAACGCATTTACGCATACTGAAAATGATAGAAATTGAGACTACCCTTTTTCAGTAACGTCGTAATTCGCCCACGTCTTAACTTTTGTGTTCTCTCAGCTTTCAATAGCACGCCAGGTCTCAACGTAGCACATGGGTACAGTTCGAGTTCCAAAAAAACAAAACAAAAACAACTTTCCCTTACTTCAAATGGCTTGCTTATATATACTTACAGATCATCTAATTTGTATGCGATCGGCGAAACTTTAATATTAGTTCGCGCGACCGTTAAGAATAAAATCAACTGGGCGTCGCCATTTTGACTTTCCTGTTATTCAGCAGCTGAATTCTACAATATGCGCAGACACGTGAGTGTTTTTGAGGCAAAGTAATAATGCCTCTTATTTTTTTTTCTCTCGAATGGGATAGACAGAATTGCAAATTACATTGTTATGATGACTTAACTTATGCATCATGACCTGAAAATTTCATCTCTCTGTTGCAAATATTTGACAATGTGAGACTCTTAAGAAAGAAATCCCTGCCATGGACGTGCAAAAGCAGAAACGCGTTACCGAATTCCTGGCAAAAATGCACTGAGAATGGTGGTAACTATATAGATAATTAAATTCTGGAGCTAAAAATGATCGCTCGTTTTAATGGTACTACTCCCGTTTTCGTAGCTCTTAATCTTTTTGAATTAAAAAAAAACACATAGGAGGCTTTATTTTTGGAACGACCCTCGTATTAAGATAGAGATTGACTTATTTTGCATGCAAATTATTCAGTTATCGACTTTGGGTCGCCACCTTGGATGTTTATACAAGCACTGTCTCAACCAATAAGCTAAAATTGCCCCGGCTAATTAAATCACGTCCAGTAAATTACGAGCGTCCAATTCGATCACGGGATGGATATGATGTAAGAATCGCTGAGCCACTGAAGTGAATTAATTGGCCAATAAAAACCTCATCTCGATTGAAATAAATAATAATTTAGAAGTCTTAGTTGTTATTGTTTCATAATGAATTAAACTAATTAACTCATTAATTAATTTTGTTTAATAGAAATTCTTTGAGGAGAATTTTGGTTAATTTGAAGACTTAAGATGAAACAAATGTTCCATCCAATCCTTATGTTTCGTGATGGAGGTGTTGTTTAAACATAAGAATGGCAAACAAAAAGAAAATGTTATTTCAAACTTAAGCAAGACAGACAAAAGAAGATGCTATTTTAAACATAAAAACATGATAGACCAATGAAAATGTTATTTCAAACTTCGCATTTTTTTGGTCTGTCATTGTTATTTCAAACTTATGGATGACAAACCAAAGAAGATGCTATTTCAAGTATAAGTGACAATATAAGTCGAACACGCTTTTTAAAAGATCGGTATACAAGACTAACAAACATGCTATTTGAATCCTAATTGTGAGAGACCCCCAACGCTATTTCGAACTTGACATACCAAAGAAAATACTATTTGTGGTATAATTATGACAGACACCCAATGTTATTTGTAACTAAATCGTCACAGACTAAAGAAAATTCTATTTGAGAATGCTGATTGTAACTCAATTGTCACAGATCAAAGGAAATGTTATTTGAAAATTATTTGTTACAGACCAGAGAATATGTTTATTCTTCTATAATATTCGTGAAAGAACGAAAGAAAATGCTACTTTTAACTCAGTTATGACAGACCCCCCCCAAAAAAATGTATTGGTAGCTATCCTAACAGGCAAAAAAAAAAACCCAATCTATTTTAAAAGTAATTGTTATATAGCAAAAAAATGTTATTAAAATGCTATAATTTTGACAAATCAAAGAAAATTTTATTTGAAACTTAATCATGACAAACCAAAGAAAATAAAGAAAACACTATTTCAAACTTAGTCGTGACAGACATTGAAAATTTCTTTTTCTAACTATAATAGACCAACATCCTGCTTCGACAAAGCCCTACGACTAACCTTTATTCCTGACCTGAAATGGAAAACCTACATCAGATCCTTTACCAAAATCACTGGAAAATGGTGGGACCATTCTACCACTCCAAAAGCATCTCGCTTATGACGCAATCCTCTACCTGTACATTTTTTTTTACAAAGGAATCACCACTTATCAATGCCCAGAGGCCACTCGAGGATAAGGGTAAAAGAGTGTACAGTAGTCAAAAGGACAATATCATAGTAATCGTTAGAAGTGTAAATTTGGTAAATTGGGTTACTTAAGGGGAACGGCTCATCAAGAACTTGTTAACATTGGATTTGAAGACGGGTCAAATATGTCACAAGATGGAGTACTGTTGCCATATCTAAGGTAGAGTTCTCAGCAGTACCTTTTCTTGCTTTGACAATGTGCAAAACCGCCTTTGAAATCTAGTGGGTGACGACTTTTTCACCTCCCTACTTTCTCTTTCTCACAGAAAAGACATTGCGAGCCTGTTTCTGCTCTATTGATACTTTTACAATAGGTGCTCGACTGAGCTTCAATCTATGATCCCTCCCTGTAAAACGTTCGCAACAAATACATGCCTAGTTGCAACTACTGTCAACAACTTTCCACATTTTCTACCTGTGTCTAAAACTAAATAAAAATTCCATGAACAGAGTTTCCTTTCTAGAACTGCTCGCCTGTGGAATGCAATACTGTGAGTCTGCTTCCTTGCTGACTATAACATGGTCGCCTTCAAATCCAATATGAATAGGATGGAGTACTGCTGCCACATCTGGACAGGAGCTACTAAAAACAGCCTATTCTGCCTTGACAGATAACAAAATAGGCTTCGTGGCTTAGTGAGGAATGCCCTTTTCTCTTCCCTGCAACCTCTCTCCCACAGGAGAGACGTTACGAGCCTATCTTTGTTTATTCGTTACTTCCATGGCAAGTGCTCGTCTGAGTTCCAATCTCTGGTCCCCCCCCTCGCCAATCTTTCACGATAAACACCCGTCTAGCTGAAACCACTGTCAAAAATTTTCCCCACTCTTTATCTGTTTCCAAAACCAAAACATAGATTCCATGAACAAAGCTTCTTTATTAGAAGTGCACGCCTGTCGAACTCTCTTCTGTTTACCTGTTTCCCACCTGACTACAACCTGGATGTCTTCAAGTCTAACATAAACAAATTCCTGATTAACTGCCCCCTTAAGTAAGACACTTTATCAAATCTCCAATACTAACGATTATTACGATACTATCCCATTGATTGCTGTACACACAATAACCCTTATCCCCGAGTGGCTTCCGAGCCTTGATAGGTGGTGACTACCATGTAAAAAAAATAAAATAAAAAAATTAAAAAAATATTCCTGTTGAGCCGTCCTCTTAGATAATTTAGCCCTACCCTAATGACTGATCTTGTTGTCTTACCATCTATCTAACCTTTATCCGAGACTGGCCTGTGTATAATGATAGGTGTTGAGTAAAAAATAAAAAATAAAAAAATATTCCTGAAGAAATAAAGAAAATGCATTAGTAACTTAACCGTGACAGACCAAAGAAAACTTTATTTGAAAATTAATCAAGACAGATAAAATAAAATGCTATTTCAAGCTCAATTGTGACAAACCAAAATAATTCTATTTAAAATAGGCACACAAACACGAGCATAAAGATATTGATTACATCATTTCATTTATTGAAATTTAAAAGTTGGTTTAAAAAAATAAAAATAAACATTTTTTTAAAAACTTTTTTACTGTTATTATGAAGGATAAAGTGTTTGAAATTCGTATTGTGTAAAAAGAGAAAAAATAATTGTATATAGGTATATTTATTCATGCACATTAACACTTTTTTTTTACCTAACATGGTTCCTAGACAGAAATAAACATTATATCGGTTAAAAAAAATGCTTGGACACTTCGAGAAGAAAAAATGCTTGGACCATACATCCATATCTTCGACGTATATACAAAATATAAGACGAAAAATTGAAAAAAAAAAAAAAAAAAAAAGAAGGTATTACAAAACAGAAACTTTCTGTTGTCTTTAACAATGTATGTTTAAATAAAAAAAAATGCTGCCTAAATATATGTAATATATATATATATATATATATATATATATATATATATATATATATATATATATGCTTGAATATATATGTACATGTGAACCCTCCTGTCGATTTTGATGTATGAGATCCACATAGATTATTTCTTTAGAGTGGTGAAGGCTTTGTGCAGAACCAACCACACTTTTTGGTGCAACTGCTGATCTTTGTCGGTGCAATGGCTGTCATAAGACAGTAGACCTCAGGTTTTTACATCAGAATTTTCCTTCTCCTAGATGCATGCCTTAAAGAAGACTGGTATACATATTTCCCAGTGAATTAAATGTGCCCCTAGATAGTAACAATTTCTACATCTGAGCACAGTACATACAATGCATAACCTTCACAAACGGTAAACCATCTGATCCTTATTTTGGCTCATTAGTTATACACATCTGAACTCGGGATTCGAAACCTGGATCTCTTGCATGCGAGGCGAGTACTCTGTGACGTGAGCAACCACGCCACACATAAGAAAGTCGATTAGCCAATGCAAATCAAGCAAATCGCGGTGAAATCTAACCATGGAATGTATCTACTTACATCTCAAACGACTCAAACCAGGGGTTGTAGGCATCCAACCAATAAATTCCAAGCCGATATCTCACAAGTAGGATTTTTATATAAATAAGTATACCATTACTATTATATTAATGATTATATCATCTCACATTCTGCGACACAGTAATAGAAAGTACAAGTCATCTAGTATTCAAGTTGCAAGGTTCTTTTGGGGGATGGCTACTACACAGCGAGACATGATGGAGTATGTAAGTACCTTTACTGGACCATCTGTAAAAAATTAAACATCCAGTGTAACAGCAAGTCCTGGGAACATCAACCTTAAAAAACAATTTGAAATTACTTATATACCATACATTATGACCACGTAATTCCTACAGCCACCTACCTTGAAAATGCCACTGTGAGACCTGACGTAATTATATCGAATAAGTCAGAGAGAGTGGCGACCTTGGTTGAAGTGAGTGTCCCTAATGATGGAGGTCTGAATAGAGCTGAAAGGGAGAAACTGACCAAATATCAAGGTCTCGTGTGTGATATGAAAAGAAACTGAAATTTTAGGGAGATATCAATCATACCAATTATTTTGGGTGCTACAGAGCTTATGAATAAGAACCTGAAGTCCTACCTAACTAATATTCCTGATGAACCAAGTGCAAGAGAAATCTAGACAATTGCACTTAAGAGAACAACGAGGATAATAAAAAGAGCTCTCGGTTGGTTTCAATAAAAAGCAGGGGAATGTTGGTAGCTGGTTTGACTGCCCCATACCCAGCATTACAATCATCAAAGAAAAAAAATGTTAATACGTGTGTATGTATACATAGGTATATGCATATACTTATTCAAACAAACGAATTTAGGTAGTTTAGATAGGAAAGAATATATTGTACAAAAAAAGTGATTACAAAGAAAAGGTTGTCATCATTTTTCGATTGTTAGATAGTCTGTAGTATTGTGTTAAGTCACGATAATTCCCATTGAGAATATTAGATTCCGGTTTTTATAATGATTAGAAGAGTCCATTACAAGTGAATGGATAAGTCACCTATAACACCCTCTCCCAAGCCTTTACTCCGCAAGGGGTACTAGTATCTTTTCCTTTTCCGGATCGATAGTTAAAGAATCTGTGAACTTTCTTTTTCTTCCTGATCAGCAATATTCTGGAACTGCTTGGGTGCAAAAGTGTCATATAACTCCTTAATTGCTTCTTCTTATTATTAATGAGGTGCATAGCTGGGATCACCTTATTTGCTTAAGTTGTCTTTTACGCGTGAATTTAAGACTTTGAATGGTGTACATCATATTTCCGATTCTTTTATCTATTGTTCTTAGTTTCCAGAAAGCCATGTTGCTTTTGTAAGTTTTGTAGAAAACTTTTTCTCCTGGATCATAGCGTTTTTAGGCACAATTGAGGTCCTTCTCAATTTTGCCTGCTTTGGTAACAGTTTTTCAAATACGGGTATTGTTTGTCGCTGGAAGATAGTCTGCGCTGAGGATATTGCTGGTGGTGTATTATAGTTAGACGTGATCTTTATAGATCTGTGGAAACTTGCAGTTCGGTTTCTGTAGGTGTGCCACATGCTTTGTTCAGTGCTCGTTTCAAAGTGTTGATGAAGCCTTCCGTCTGACCATTTGATTGTGGGTAGTACTCAGGAGTTGTGACATGTTTTATTTGGAAAGTCTCACAGAATGTGTTAGTTTTGTTGAAGTAAATTCCGCCCCGTTGTCATTTACAAACAGTCAATAACTCTAAACTGAACAAATAATTAATGGGGGAAATTAATAACTACCCCTGAAGTAAGTTTCTTACATCTGAGCACTTTGGGACATTTTGTGTAGCTGTCCAACACAGTAAGGTAATACCAATCCTGCAGTGGTCCTGCAAAATCTATATGAATTCCAGACCAGGGTTGGTCTGTTTTGGACCATGGCCTCAAAGTGAGTGTGCATTTGTCGTCAAAGCACAACCCCTGTATGAGTCAACCGTGTTTTTTCAGCTAGTATACATGATTTATTTTATTTATTCCTGGGTGATCCAGATGAAAGTATCGCATTTTCCTTCTTTTATTTGAAAATCCAAATCCTGTATTCAAGAAAATACCTTGTGGACATGTTTTCCATATTGTTTTTGGTCTCACTTTTTATAATATTATTCATGTATGTGAACACGAAATCAAGGTTGCCCAACATAGTATCCATAATTTCTTGAATAATAGCAGACGCTACCTTGACTCCAAAAGCTAACTTTTCAAATTCTAATAATCCCTTATGGGTGTTAATACAAAACAACTTTGAGTTATTTTCCTCAACTGGAATTAGAATGTATATGTCACTTAAATTGCCTTTATGGGAGATATTTCCTCCGTTTAGCTAAGTGAAAATTTCTTCAGGACTAGAAAGTACTAATGGTAGTCTTGCAGTACTAAATTCGAACCAGTACAGAAGGCGGCACATACATGAATTTCTTTTTATTTCTTTTTGGTATAGACGGTAATGGCTACCCATTGACTGAACTCAACTTTCGATAGGATGCCAGTTTTTACAAGTCTTTCAAGCACCTCGTAAATTTTCTCCAGTGAGGCGAATGGTACATTTAAAAAAAAAAAAATTTTTTTCTTGGATACCGATTCCGTATTATCTTTGACTTTGAATCTGGCTGACAGATTTTTGTATTTTCCCAGACTGGCTGAGAAAACTCTAGGGAACCTTTTCTTTTTCTTTTTAATTCTGAGAAAAAGTATAGGCAAATCCCACAAATTGAATTGTTGCATTCAATCTGTCCTAAAAAGATTTCTTGTATTTCTTATCATCAACAGTTTTGATTTCTTTGTCGTGTCGTTAAATATAATATTAGTGATTAATTCACATTATTTGGATTCATCAGACTACTGTTGTCATCTTGAGTGTGATTTTTCACAACGTTTCGGTCGATGTAACCTCCGACCTTCTTAAGGTGTATCTTGTCGAACTCAGAAATATTTGTTGAAGCCGGGAATTTGGACAGAATTTCGAGCGGAACCCTTTATTTTCTTCACGGGAGTAGCATGCTCTTGTTCCATCAGCCACGACTGGATAGAGGTCCTAAGCAATTTGCAATTGTATTTTTCGGTCGTCCACACTGAGGATTGAACCTTCAAACTTCAAGAGAATATCACTTTTTACAACTGTTTTTTCCAAGTAATCTAACCACTGCACCACGGGTCCATGCTGATTTTTCCTTGCCATGGTAGTAAATGGAAGAATTCAGTAGTAGAGAATTCGTGTGTTGTTCTTTAACGGTGATATTTTTTAATGTCTGGGAGATTACGTTTGGCGCATGTGGTGTTACATCTAAATATTAATTTCAAGCAAATAAATGTTTGTATATTTTACAAAATATTGTGTTATAATTTGTTCATGAACGTTTATAATGCGTATTACATTTTATCATTCAAACAATGCTTATATAACGAGGAACACAACCTTAAACTTTCATATCACGTACGCCAAGCATAATATTTCGGACATTAAAAAATATCACCGTTAAAATACAACACACGAATGCTCTACAGCTGATAACGTATTACGCCAAAATATTAATTTTAATCAAATACAGGTTTATTGATTTTACAAAATATTCCATTTCAATTTGGCTTATAAACGGATATTATTCGTATTTCAATATATATATACTTATATCTCCCAGGTTAAAAATATCCAAAAGTAAAAACCCTTGAATTTAACGAGGTTGTTGACAGTGCTCAATAAAATGTGCAAGATATTATTTTATTCAATTTAAGTAAACAAATTTATCATTATTCGCGACAATAAATCTATTGTTTCAATCTAAAACAATCTCATCATGCAAGTGAAGCTTCAGGTCATAATCGAGACCAGTAATTTAATGAAAAATAAAATAGAATTTAGAAGGCGCTTTACAAAAAATAATTATTTCTAAAGTGGACTTTTAGACACATGTGCTAGGATCACTGAAAAAAGAGGGAGGTAATTTCATCACTAGCTAGAGATTCAATGAAAGATAGCCTTAGTTATTTTAATTTGCTCAGACGTCCATTTGACGATATATATATATATATATATATATATATATATATATATATATATATATATATATATGTGTGTGTGTGTGTGTGTGTGTGTGTGTGTGTGGAGGTACAAACATAAGTATATACACATATATACTCGCATATATTTAAGTATCTCTATTTACATATAAAAATTGCACTTTGTTAGTGTGTTATTTCTATACATATATACACACATTTCTATGCATATATCTATATACATTTCTCTCCCTCTCTCTCTCTCTCTATATATATATATATATATATAGATAGATAGATAGATATACATTTCTATAAATATATACACATTTCTATAAATATATATATATACACACACATTTCTATACATACATATATATATACGTTTCTATACATGTGTATATATATATATAAATATATACACACATTTCCATACATATATATATACATTTATATATATATATATATATATATATATATATATATATATATATATATGCATACATTTATATATATATATATGCATATATATATATGCCTATATATATATATGCATTCTATAAATATGCATGCATTTCTCTCTCTCTCTATATATATATGCATTTATATATATATATATATATATATATATATATGCATTTATATATATATATATATATATATATATATATATATATATATATATATATATATATATACTAGCAGAAGTACCCATCATTGACTGGGTTCAAAAACAGCCTACAGAAAATGGACTGTGATTGAGGAAAGTATGATAGGTTATGAAAAGGAGGGGATTGTAAAGAGATAGGTTTTGATACTCAAAAATTTTACCCTAAGCAAAATATGATGAAAGTGAAGATAATTTTCGCGAAAAAATATTTTTTTATATCAACTTTGTTTCCATTCGTAGCCAAGAGTGACCAACAAAATGATGTTTCCTTACAAAGAGAAATGTCATATATATAATAATATAAATATACAAGAAATAAATGTTACCATAGTCAATAAAAGTTACTTTTATGGTAGAAAAGTTCATTGTTTTGTATTTTTAAGTAGTTTGTAATTTTTTTTTTAATTCACGAACCGGTTTAAAAAAAAAATCAAAATGGCAACGACTTTGAAATGGAGAACCCCGTTTTCAATTTGAAGGAGGGGCCACTGAGCATTCTGTGTTAACAATTTAAGAGAGTTCCGTCAACGTAAGGAATATTAAAAAACATATTTTAATGTTTTCCGTTATTTTGTGTTTGAGGAATATTCGATTATGGCATGCGTAGTTTATATAAAAATTTATTTAAGTAGGTATTGCCTCAAATTTCGTTTTAATTTCGGTTCGCTGAAATTATTTCAAGTAAAGAGCATTAAAAACTATTTCAAAACAAAAAAAAACATGAACTGAACTTTTATTGACCATGGTAACATTTATTTCTTGTATATTTATTTTTTCGGGTACTCGTTTGTTGGCTTTTCTGCTAAACACTCTTACTAAATAATATCGACGAAATATCGAAAAACAAAGAAACAAAAACAGTTTTGAAAAATAATGAAGCTTTACTTACTTTAGTAAATAATCCGAAACAGCAAAATGGGATATACAAAAAGTAAACAAGTAATTACTTTAGTTTTTTAAAGGAAAAGAATCGATATGATATGAATAAGAAGAAAATGGCGCCATTTTCAAGCAGAACAGCTTGTTTCAGTTTTACAGCATTGAACGGTGTAGTATTGTGCCGTCGGATTCAGGGTTGTACTATTATAATGTAAAGACCACGCAGAAAGGGTTGTAATCAAATGAATTCCCTCTAGTACCCTGACAAAAAAAGCGTAAGCAGATATATAAATAAAAATAAAAAGATTATGTAAATGACATTAAAAAGACACGTGATCACGTGAGCAGGAATTTTTCCTTCTTTTTACACGATAACAAGTAACGTTCTTATTTTTTATTATTTATCTATTTTCGAAACAGTTCCACGTGCAAGTGGAGAAGGGAAAAAACAGAGTTATGCAAAATTTGTGTCGAGAATTATCTAAAGTTCCGGCTTTTTTTTTTTTTTTTTTTTTTGGCTTTCACTTTAATAAGAACGTGAATTTCTGAGGTTAATTTATTCGACACAATATGATTCAACTCCAAAAAATAAATAAAAGCCAACGTGAATTAAAATTAAAGTTAAGGTGTTATTGTGGACCCTCACCTCTTTAAAAAAAAAACTCATTAAACTTTGTGACATATTTATATTCTATGGAGGTCAGGACCGAACGAACATCTAATAATTTTATTATACCATATTTCTTCAAACTGAAACATAATTATCAAGGTATACTTACGCAAATAGATACGAAAAGTCTTTGTTAAAGTATGTGCCATATTTCCATGGAGTACATGCGCGAACGCAGATCCCACAATTTTATTATACCATCCCTATTTAAGTTATATTAAGTACTTATCAAAGTATTCTTATGTACATCTATATAAAAAAAAACCCTTGTAAACGTTTTTTTTTTTTTCATTTTTTATTTCAATACTTTGAGGGGTCAGGCGCGAACGCAGACACCACAATTTTTATGAATCCCCGTTCTGCCAGATAAAACATACCCATTTCTGATCCTCGGTACATAATCTATCATTATATGTAATCAGTTTTTTAAAATAGTCAACCATATAGGAGCTTATTCGTGACCAGACACACACACACACACGTTCAACTTTATATTATAAGATATATATGCATTTCTATATATATGTATATGCATTTATATATATATATATATATATATATATATATATATATATATATATATATACATATATTCATTTCTATATATATATATGTATATGGATATATATATATATATTCATTTCTATATATATGTATATGGATTTATATATATACTCCCTACTCTCATGACCTTGCACCCCCTGACTTTCACCTTTTCCCAGCCATGAAGTTGTTTTTGAAAGGAAAGCGTTTCCCAGATGATGCAGCCTTGATTTCTGAAGTCACGTCGTGGTTGGAGGACCAACATGGGGTGTTCTACAAAAACGGTCTCTAGAGCTGCATCAAACGATGGGAGAAATGCATAACTCTGGGTGGTTCTTATGTAGAGAAAGACTAATAACTGTGCCAAGTTTCGTTGCTGTACTGCTATGGGAAGTGGGTCAGGAGCATTACTTATTGCACGCCCCTCCTATATATATACTCACACACACACACACATATATATATATATATATATATATATATATATATATATATATATATATGCATTTCTCTCTCTCTCTCTCTCTCTCTCTATATATATATATATGCATTTCTATATCTTTCTGTATATTTAAATTTCTATAATTATATATATTGCTTTAGATAATTATATATATTCAAATAAATAAAGCATATATATATATATATATATATATAATTTGTGCATCATATATCAACGTGTATATATACAAATATATGCATATATATATATATATATATATATTGTGCATCATATATCAACGTGTATATATACAAATATATGCATATATATACATATTGTGCATCATATATCAACGTGTATATATACAAATATATATGCATATACATATATATATATATATATATATATATATATATGTATATATACGGTGTATATAACTGTACAGGAATGTATATGTATATAGATACATATATATACGTAATGTTTATTTATTTAGTAACATACACTTTTTTATATTTAGTTTATATTTTAATATTTTTATTTTAGTATTCTATATTTCCTTATATATATATTTTAGCATATACTTTTTTCATTGTCAATCTAAATTTTCTTAAGCCAGTTTTTTTTTTACTTAGATTATCTATTTTGTCTAATAAGAGTCATGAGTATGTTTCAGTCAGCTAGATACTAGTAAGTAGAGACCTATTCAGGCGATACAGCTTATATGATAGCAAAGATTATATATATATATATATATATATATATATATATATATATATATATATATATATATATTTTACAAACGTTATTGGTTACAATGTCATTTCTTTTTCGGTTTGATGAGGTGTGTCTCTCTGAATTGAGATTTCACTGAAACATGTATGCACATATGTAACCAACAATGTTTTTATAATAGACATGCTATATATCTGCTTTGTCCTCTATTAAACACTCTTTAATAAACACACGGGTTTCAGTGGATCGACACTTAGAAAACCCAACTATATAACCATACATATATATATATATATATATATATATATATATATATATATATATATATACTAGCATAGGTGCCTGGCGTTGCCCGGGTGTTTGGAGGTGTGTGTTGAGCAAAAAAAAAGTGGTAGTAGGAAGGTGGGCTCGAACCTGTACCGCGAAGGAGGAAAAACGTAACGTCTTTGCTGTTACGACCACCGTCAAACCGGAAGTGATGTAGATTTAAATTAAGGCTAGACAATCGAAAAGAGGGGATGACTTTCGAAAATATCGGTGAAAAAAGCGACCCCTCCCTGTAGAAAAGGGACCAGTTGAGGATGAAGAAATTAATGTTTTTAGCCAATATTTCGGTATTTATCGTCTGAAGAGGCGAGCTTCAATACGATAATGGTCATGTGAAAATCCGTCGCCTCTGTCGAAAGTTCTAGGCAGACATGCAAACATACATGCATACATACATTTATATATTAGTAGCTCAAATTTTCGACCCAAACCGATTAAAAAGCTTACCCTATCTCTGAATACCCTTTATGTCAAATTTCAAATGTTTACACCAGAAATTGTCTGAGTAATTTGATAGACAGCCGAGAGGTCAAACTTTTTAAAACTTTGACCCCTATTATGACCCCTTAACATTTATTGTTTTAGGCTCAAATCCAGTTATTAAGTTAGATCCATGTCCAAGGAACCTATATCTAAAATTTCAAGTGTTTCCACCCCAAATTGGCGGAGGAGTTTGGTAGAATTCTCAAAGGTCAAACCGTTGAACTTTGACACCTTAACAGCCAAATTTCTGTCCGAAAATGGATTAGAAAGATTTTCCCAAATCTCACCACCCAGTATATCAAATTTCGAGTCTGTAAACTGAACATTGATAGAGTTATTGTGTAGGGAAATGTACACAGACAGACAGACAGACACTTTCACCATCGGATATAGTTTTAGGTCATATCGAGGACCGTAAATAACTAAATAAACAAAAATTGACTTTGTCATATTTTGCCGCCTTCCCTTTTACCAAAACTTAAAAATAAAATTATTTCAGAAGATAAAATACAATTTAAGAATAACTGCATTCCAAATTTGTGAGATATTTTAATCCACAATCAAGCTGTGTTATATTGTCCATTAGAATCTTATTTCTGTCGTTGTAAATGTTATTAATGCAAATCGGAATCGTAACGCAACTTAAACCAAAATGCACAGGGTGTGTAATTATGTCCTTTGATCCAACAGGTGCACGTTCAAAAAGCAATTCTTTGGTTTAGATTTAGAAACACAAATGAACCATATTAATTGATTTTTGACTTTTAAATAGAAGGCATGGTTCTTATCTAGAATTCAATTTAATTAAACATATAAAACTACAAAAAATCTTTATGGTACATGTTCACGCATCAATCACGATACGGAAATATAATATTCCAAAAACCACATAATTTGATCGAGTAGTCCTATTTTTATATAAAAAAATATTTTTAAACGATTTAAAGCGATTAATGCGAAATTGTTAGCATTGCAAGACTTATTTCGTAAGTTTGAATTACCATGAACTTATCTTCAGTTTTTTTTATTTTTTTTTCAAGATGGCGATGCCAGACAGCCCCTTTTCTTTAACAATAAAATTTGATTTTCTTAGTTAAAAGTAAAACTACTTGATCAAATTACGAGATTTTTATTTTAAAAATATGGCAGCTTCTTTCCGTGATGAATACGTACATGATAAAATTTTTTCGGTATTTTCTATATATATATATATATATATATATATATATATATATATATATATATATATATATATATATCTTTTAATTAGGTTGAATTCTAAAAAAACCCACAAAACTTGCATTACTTTATATTCGGCAGTTAAAGGCTCCATAATAAGTAGGAATCAGACAAAGACACATACAGTGAAATATGCATTATTTTTCATTTTTTTTAACCTAAACTTAAAAGGTCCCACTTTAGCTGAGATTGGGGGATGCCAAACACACATAATCTCTCTCTCTCTCTCTCTCTCTCTCTATATATATATATATATATATATATATATATATATATATATACACACACACACACACATATATATATATATATATATATATACATATATGTACACACATACATACATATACAAACATACACACGCAGAAACACATATACATACAGGAAACAACAGGAGTGGAAAATGAAGTCACAAAAACTATATATTTGTAAAGAGAGAAGGTTTCATTTATTAATAAATGAACCTTTCTATATTCACCAATATATAATATTGTAACTTCATTTTCCACTCTTATTGTTTCCTGTATGTATATGTGTTACTGCGTGTGTATGTATATGAATGTATGTATGTGTATGTACATATATATATGTGTGTGTGTGTAAGCTCAAGGAAATTTGTTACGCTTTATATTATGCCAATCAGTTTCTTCTTATGGAATTGAAGTTATTCTATTTTCTTAACACTCTAAGCTATATACATATAATATATATATATATGTATATATATATATATATATATATATATATATATATATATATACACATTATATATATATACACATTATATATACATACACACATATATATACACATTATATATATACACGCACATATATATATATACATAAACATATATATATATATATATATACACACATTATATATATATATACACACATATATATATACACATTATATATATACACGCACATATATATATACATAAACATATATATATACATATATATACACATTATACATATATATATAAACATATATATAGGGGCACATACACATATATAAATATATGCATATACTTATACGTAAACTTTATATATATATACATATATACATAAACAGATATATACAGAGATATATATAAGTATATATAAGTATATAAAATAATATACATATATATATATACGCATACACACATATATACATATATATGCATACAAACATCATTACATTTAAATATACATATATACATATATACTCATATATACACATACACACATAATATACATACATACATGCATACGCATACATGTACATAAACATATATATACATACATACATATATATATATACATACATATAAACTTGTATACAAACATATATACATATGCATACATACATATTTCCCCATATATATATACGTATGAATGTATATATACAAATATATATATATATTTATATATACATAGGTACACATGCTAATATATATATATATACATACATATGCTAATATATATATACCTACATACAAATATATATACTTATGCATACACATATATATATACATACGTACAAATATATAGACATACATAAAAATAGTAATACATATATATATATAAATACACATATATATACATACATACACATATATACATATACATACACATATATATACATATATACAAACATAAATATATATATATATATACATGCATAAATATACATATATACACACATAAATATCCATATATTCACACATAAATATACATATATATATGCATATACATACACACATATATACATATATATAATATATCTGAACATACACACACATATATATACATACATACACATATATATACATACATACACATATATATATACATACATATAAAATAATATATACTTGCATAGATACATACATACACACATAAAATTAAAATATACATATATACACATATAGATAACCATTTACATATATATATATATATATATATATATATATACACGTACAATATATATATATACTTAGATATACATACATACAATATATATATATATTTATATGTATATACATACAATATATATATATATATCAATATATACAATATATACATCCATATATACAATATATATATATTCATATATAAAATATATATATACATATGGTGATTGTCAGAAGACCATCTTTCCCTTGCTTTATTGTTGATTATTCAATCATTTTCATGTACTTTTGAAATATTTTTATATATATATATATATATATATATATATATATATACACTTATACGCACATACATATCTACATGTGGAGATGTGATCAAGAGGCATCAATTTCTATTTAACTATGAGAACGAAGGTGGCTCTTCAGACCAGCCCTGCTCTTACATAGTCTGTTGCAAAGGTCCCACTTAAGCGGAGATTGAGGTCTGCCAACTTGTGCTGCTCTACTGTGGACGTTCATATGACGCTTCAGGCCTCAACTCGATTTACAGACCACAGAGCAAATAGAACATCTATGCCCCGCAGTTTTTCCCCATCAAGGAAAGATTGATCTCCATGTGATCGCTTGTGGCTAGGTAGGCCAGCTCCGGATAAAGTCATCTTACCGCATAAATCACAGGTGTGGTTCTGCAATCCTCCGACAGACCTAATATATCTGACAGATTTTTCTTCCGGATATCATGCTTCATTTTTGCATGCTCATCTTTTTTCTTCTCAAAGCTATCACAGCCATGAAAGACCAAGGAGCGCCCTTTTTACGATCATTGGAAGCACTTTCCCAACTGAACACGTCAATTCCAAGAGCTTTAAGATCATCTTTGATGTTATCCCTAAAGCGTTTCCTAGGTTTATGTTGTGGACGCTTTCTGTTGTGAAGGAACATAACTGGCTATACACCGGTTACAAACTGTATATATATATTGGACTGTTTGGCAGACAGCGGCAGACAAGCAGTCGCAGTAAGACGGATAGTCTTACGTGTTGATTATCAGACTTTCTTCCCCATACTTGTTACTATGTACTTCTATTTACCTTAGGCGAGCAGCCTTACGTTTCTGTATTATAAATAAACCCCATTACACATACCACTCGGTGTAACTCACGTTTTCTTTATTTCCTAAGTATTTAGGAATATAACAATGGCGACGAAAGGATGTTCTTTCTCTTAACAGAGATAAATTACCGTACCAAGGACTGTGTACAATGCAAGGATTTTTTGTTTTACGAAAAAAACAAACTACACAAGGATTTTTGACCACGTGCGTCAATGAATTTAAAAATTTTTCCTACCTAAAGTAGCGAAAAGTACGGATTTTTCTTTGTAAAGAACTCACAAGAAATTATAGAAACATGTTCAAGGTAAAGTGGAATTTATATTTATTTTGACAAGTAAAAAAAAAAAAAAAAAAAAAAAAAAATGGTCGCAAGTTGAATTCGAAACTACACTAAAGGATTACGAGTTTCGAAAGAAAAAATATAAATACAACGACTATTGTACCATTTTATGCCACGTGGGAACGGCAGCCATATATATTTTTTTTTTTGGAAAATTAATTGTTTGTTATTGCCTTTATATAAATAATTGGAACTATTTGTCGTGGGAAGTAAGAAATATTTTGTGTATGAACTTACGTTGTTGAAAAAAAAAAAAAAAAAAAAAAAAAAAAGAATTATTTTACAAAGCCTGTTGAATTACTATGGATGAACTTTGTTGAAACGTGTTGTGTCTGCATATTGCTACTAATTTACGATATACGTAAATTTACGATTTTTCTTTGGAATTATTGTGTAGAATTCGAAAAGACATTTTTGTACTAGAAGCTAACATGGAACAATTAGCAGAGTTAACTAAGGCTCTAGCCCTTAGCATCCAGGAACAGACAAAAATGACTCAACAATTTTTAGCGCAACAACAACAACAACAAATTCAACAACAACAGCTACAGCAACAGCTGCAACAA
The DNA here is from genome assembly GCF_053919585.1 of Euprymna scolopes. Classification (NCBI taxonomy): domain Eukaryota; kingdom Metazoa; phylum Mollusca; class Cephalopoda; order Sepiida; family Sepiolidae; genus Euprymna; species Euprymna scolopes. The sequence goes on along the minus strand of NC_136504.1, from coordinate 40,540,568 downwards.
CAACAAGAAAGAACACAAAAAACTTTAGAGGCACAACAAGAACAAACAAACATACTACAACGACAAATGTCGACACAGCAAAAGAATTTAGAAAAGCTAATTCTAACGTCGACCGGGAAGAAGACTAATTTTTCTGCCGAGGGTATTTCAAATTCACTAACGGAATTTCGTTACTCCCCGGATACTGGTGTTACTTTCCCTGCATACTACAGAAGATACGAAACAATTTTTACGAAAAGATGTTTAGACTGGACCGATGAGGAAAAAGTTACCCTGCTACTACAAAAACTGGGTACTGATGAAAACACCAAGTATGCAAATCTAATTCTACCAAAAAAACCGGAGGAGGTTTCGTTCGAGGAAACAATTAGTACCTTGTCGAAAATATTTGATAAAAGGGATAGCCTATTTCACTCTAGATACAAATGTTTGAACATTCAGAAGGCAGAAGCTGAAGACTATCTAGAATATGCTTGCACTGTGAACTGTTTATGCGAATCATTTAAATTGAATGAAATTTCCGCAGACCAATTTAAATGTTTAATCTTTGTACAAGGTCTCACAGCACCAAGGGACAAAGATATACGTTCACGGATCCTAACAATTATGGAGGCGGATCCTAACATAACATTGCAAAAAGTCACTGAAGAGTGTCAACGTCTGATTAACATAAAGAAAGACAACACTCGCATTGAAGAGAAAAATATTTTTAAGGTGCAGCAAGTAAAAAGGCAAGGGACCACAAGAAAGTCCAGGTTCCAAGAACACAGGATCCTTAAAGGATACAAAGACCCAAAGCTAAAGTGTAAATGTTGTGGTAGTTTAAGACACAACAATAAGACCTGCTGGTTTAGGAACAAAATATGTTATGAATGTGGTCTCAGAGGTCACAAGGGAACATACTGTGCCCAGAAGAAAAGACAAGGGACCGATAATGTAAATACGCTTCGCATGAATAAAGAAAAAAGCTGCGAAAGACGGAAATATGTTGATGTTCGGATAAATGGACATCTGGTTACATTGCTTCTGGATAGCGGTGCAGATATTAGTATTATAAATGAAGATATATGGAAAAGGATAGGTCGACCTGAATTAACGAAAACCAGAAAGACGGCGAGAAGTGTGTGCGGCAAAAGATTAGAGTTCAAGGGAGAATTAAAATGCAAAGTGACATTCGCTAACCAGACTCATAAATCCAAAGTGTACGTCGTACCAGGAAAGAATACATGCCTGTTTGGGGTAGATTGGATTGTCCTGTTTAATTTATGGGAGAAACCCATAAATTCGTTTTGTAACGTTTTAACTGCAGAAAAAGCAAACCAAAGGGAAGACTTCCTGAAGGATTTGAAAACTGAATTTCCCAATGTTTTTGCCGAAGGACTAGGACTCTGTATTAAGACAGAGGCAAAATTTGAATTAAAGAAAAATGCCACTCCAGTATTCAAACCTAAAAGGAATGTGCCTTTTTCAGCGATGGACGCAATCGAAAAAGAGTTGGATAGACTTCAACAACTGGAAGTCATTGAAAAAGTTAACCACACAGATTGGGCAAGTCCAACCGTGTATGTAAAGAAAAAAAATAACAGAATAAGGGTCTGTGGAGATTTTTCAACGGGTTTAAATGACTGTCTATTGGACCATAATTATCCCCTTCCGTCCGCAGAAGATCTGTTCTCTAAGCTTAACGGAGGAAAAATTTTTTCTAAGATAGACCTCTCAGATGCTTACTTGCAAATTAAGATCAGCGATGAATGCTCCAAATACTTAGGCATAAATACTCATAAGGGCATTTTTAAGCTAAAGAGGCTTCCTTTTGGATTAAAGGTTGCTCCTGCTATTTTCCAGCAAATTATGGACACGATGCTGGCAGGGTTGGAATTTTCAATGGCCTACCTTGACGATATTATAATTAAAAGTGAAAATTTGCAAGATCATAAGAAGCATGTAAAAGAAGTATTCAAAAGAATACAGGAATTTGGTTTTAAATTGAGCCCAGAAAAATGCGATTTTTTTATGAAAAAAATTAAATATCTAGGTCAAATAATCGACAAAGAGGGTCGAAGACCGGATCCACAAAGGACTGAAGCAATTGAAAAGATGCCTGCTCCAGATTCAGTGACAAAATTAAAATCGTTTTTGGGATTAGTTCAATACTATGCAATTTACATCCCTAACATACATAATTTAAGAGCTCCTCTTAACGAGTTACTGAAAAAGGGTGTTAAATGGAACTGGAATAAGGAATGTGAATCTGTTTTCCAAAATATCAAAAGATGTCTACTGTCAGACTTAGCATTGGCACATTTCAATCCAGAAAAGGAACTAATACTAGCAACGGACGCCAGTGATTACGGTGTTGGCGCTGTATTACTTCACAAGTATGAGGATGGTAGGACAAAAGCTATCGCCCATGCTTCAAGAACGTTGGTTGCAGCGGAGAAAAATTACAGCCAAATTGAAAAAGAGGCGCTGTCGATAATATTTGGAATTACAAAGTACAATCGATTTCTCCATGGACGATCTTTTATTTTGCAAACCGACCATAAACCCCTACTTACCATATTTGGATCAAAGAAAGGCATTCCCACACATACTGCGAATTGATTACAGCGATGGGCTGTAACCCTCTTAAACTATCAGTTTAAGATGGAACATGTATCCTCAAAAAAGTTAGGACACGCAGATGCATTATCACGGTTGATCCCTAAAAGAAGCGAAAGTTTCGAAGAAACGGTAATTGCTGCGCTTAAAGACGAAAGTGAATGTACAAGTTCAATGTGTAATATGATACGTGAACTTCCGGTAACTTTCGAAAAAATAAAAAAAGAGGCAGTAAATGACATTTTCATTAAGAAAATGAAAAATCAATTGGGATGGATAAAAAAAAATAAAAAGGTAGATCAAACAACGCCTTTTTCCATCTGTGAAGATGTGCTCATGTATGGTGAGAGGATCGTAATTCCACTAACGTTACAGAGGAAAATTCTGAAGGAATTTCATACAGGTCATCCGGGCATTTCGAGAATGAAATCCCTTATGAGAGGATATGTGTACTGGCCTGGTATGGACAAGGAAGTTGAAAAATGTGTCAAGACATGCAGAGGATGTCAATTAGCAGCTCGAGATCCTCCAGTAAAAACGACGCCATGGCCAAAGACGGACCTACCCTGGTCACGTCTGCATATTGATTATGCGGGACCTATAAATGGTTATTTTTACTTGATTATTGTAGATTCTTTTTCAAAATGGCCAGAAATATTTAAGTTTAGACATCCAACAGCAAAAAACACTGTGAGTGCGCTTAATGAAATTTTTAGCCGTTTTGGAGTGCCAAAAACCTTAGTGAGCGATAATGGAACAGCATTTACTGCTCATGAATTCAAAGAATTCTGTGACTCACTAAATATTCTACATATGACAACACCTGTGTACCATCCACGATCGAATGGGTTGGCCGAAAAATTTGTAGATACGTTTAAAAGGGCACTTAAGAAAAATCTTACTACGGACACAGACGATCAATGTATTCAAACATTTTTAGCAATTTACAGGGTGACACCAAATCCTAATAATAATGTCAATTCTTCCCCGGCTGAGCTAATGTTTGCAAGAAAGATAAGATCTGTCTTCGATAGGCTGCTACCAGAGAAAAAGAAAGTTTTCAAAAAAGAAAACCTTAATACCAAGTGCTTCTCCCCAGGTGAAAATGTATATTTCAAAAATTTTCAAAATGGACGAAATCAGTGGGTTGAAGGTATTATCAAAAAAAGGATTGGGAGCATGGTCTATACCATCCAAGGATTAAGTTTTGTCTGCAAAAGACACAGAAATCAAATACGTCCCAGACTGTCTCCAAATGTGGAAGAGACACCAATGGAAACATTGTGCGATATTTTTGATATACCAAAACCAGCGTGTGTACCGCAAACAATGAATATTTCGCCTGAACCGACCATATGGGCTGGACAGAAACCTTTACCCCGGGTAACGCTGACCAGAAGGAAAAGCGCAAGAAAGAGAAAAGTTACCAGGAGATTAAGCCCTGACCCTAAAAGGAAGAGGTATTTAAGCTAAAATCAGGAAGATTTCAGCTTCAGGGGGAGGTGTTGTGAAGGAACATAACTGGCTATACACCGGTTACAAACTGTATATATATATTGGACTGTTTGGCAGACAGCGGCAGACAGCGGCAGACAAGCAGTCGCAGTAAGACGGATAGTCTTACGTGTTGATTATCAGACTTTCTTCCCCATACTTGTTACTATGTACTTCTATTTACCTTAGGCGAGCAGCCTTACGTTTCTGTATTATAAATAAACCCCATTACACATACCACTCGGTGTAACTCACGTTTGTCTTTATTTCCTAAGTATTTAGGAATATAACACTTTCCTTGTGTACTTTCACCATAGAACAGGTGCTTTGGCAATCTCTCGTCATCCATCCTTGTCAGATGTTCAGCCCACCTCATCTGGTTGCATATAATCAACTTCTCGATACAAGGTACGTCAGCTCGCATGAGAACATCCATATCAGGTATAAAAGTGCTCAATCTGATACCCAGAATGTGTCTCAGGAATTTCTAGTACACTCTCTCTATGACTTTTATGTGTCTACCATAAGTTGTGCAGGCCTCATAAGCGTAAAGCAGGGATGGTAAA
>NC_136504.1:40523407-40528407 GCF_053919585.1 Euprymna scolopes | reverse complement strand
GAGCGGCTGCTCCATCAACAGTTGTATAATATCGGGATGTTTGTAGTGCCATGTCGCGCATGAAAAGGGACCCTGCACTCCTCCCCGATGGGCTTTCCTGAGGCCACAGTCCTAGTTGAAGAAAGGTCAGCTAATGGTCTGCTTGTGTTGCATGTCTCATACTCTGCATAACCTCTTGTTCAGCTCCCCCTTACCTAACTGAAACTCTTTAAAAACATGATGACACTACAATAAAAAAAAATAAGCTTAAACCAGGCCTAGGGACAAATAAATCTAACTTGCCTCCTCCCTTGAGGCTTGCATTCACTAGCATCCGTGGGCTTAGAACTAATTTTGCTGATGTTGAAGCATTTCTCCTAACAAATACCTCGGATATCTTAGCAGTAAGTGAGACTAACCTACACTCCTCAAACCCCTCTAACTACTTTAACATGCCTGGCTATCTCCCACTCTGCCGTAAGTACTCTGACAGACATATGCACGAACTTGGAGTTCGTAACACCCTCCCACTGACTATAGAAACAAACCTAGAAACGGACGATCAAGCCTTTATGTGCTTTAGACTAAACATACAAAATAACATTAGCTACTTTTATTTTCTCTACCGCTCTCTCCCTCGACCCAGGACTGCACCATAATAAACAAAGTCTCTGACAGCATAGACACGGCACTCTCCCTCGACACTAGCGCACAAGTACATGTATTTGGTGACTTTAATGATAACCACAAAAACTGGCTTGGATTCTCTACTGACAGAGATGCAGCGGGCAGCACAACTCATAGCTTCTCTATATCTCATCCCCTATCAAAAATTGTTCCGTTTCCAACCCGTTTCCCTGACCAGCAAGAACAACACGCATCACTTCTAGATCTGTTTCTGACTACAGTTCCCGAGGAGTGTATAACAAATGCTGACAGTCCACTCAGGATACCTGATCATGCAGTGATAATGGTCGAAATCGCCCTAAACTCTAGACCCAAAACTGAAGAGACAGTGCTCAAAACAATGAGATATTACAAAAAGGCTTACTGGGAAGCCATCAGAGATCTTATCAGAGATGCCCCATGGGGAAATATTTTTTCTCTTCCTGCTGAACAGTGCGCAAATGAGACCACTAAATGGTTCAAAACAGCAATTGAAGCACATGTTCCCATGCGGAAATTTTATAGCAAGCCCCACTCTCCTCAATGGTTTACTTCTACTTGCGCAACTGCCATTGCCCAAAGGCAGCATGCATAACGCAGATTTAACTGACATTAGTCCAGTTCAAACAGACATAAGTATATAGAAGCTAGAAGTAATGTTAAGAAAGAAATAGCGACAGCTAAGAGAGAATTTACTGAAACCACTAAAAAACCCATCGAAGCACAAAAATTAGGAACTCGTGACTTCTGGAAAATCTACAGTAGTGTAGTAAATAATGGGCAATCAACAATTCCTCCACTAACCAACAATCATGAGGTTGTTTGCTCAGCAACCGACAAGGCTTGCCAGCCAGTTTGCCTCAAACTCCTCACTGGACCCTTTCAACCACCCCACGCCTCACTTTCCTTTGTGGACAGACGCCACGCTAGACAATCTAAAAATCACCCCTGCTCAGGTACATGCTATCATAAAAAACCTTGAGGCTTCAAAAGCATGCGGACCTTATCTCATTCCAGCTGTGCTATTAAAAAAGTGCTCAGCCGAAGTAGCTCCAGTTCTCTCCAAACTCACTACAACAAATTCCTTAATGAATCATGCTTTCCGGGCTGTTAGAAAACTGCTTCTGTGGTACCAGTATTCAAGAATTCTGGCAGAAGAACTGACCCATCAAATTATCGCCCCATTAGCCTCCTCCCACTTTTCGCCAAAATATTTGAGATCATAATTAACCATGCTCTAGTCTGTCACCTTACAGATACTAAACTTCTGACTGACAAACAGTATGGATTTAGACAAGCCCATTCCACAGCAGACATCCTCATTGTAATCTCTAAACATATATACCATTCACTGGACAAAGTGGGGGAGAGCAGAGCTGTAGCTCTAGATATATCTGAGGCTTTTGACAGGGTATGGCATGAGGACCTCCTCAGGAAAATTAAATCATACGGTATCACTGGTAGAATACTTAACATAATTAAATCCTTCTTAGATAAGAGAAAAATCCAGGTTGTCCTCGACGGTCGTACATCTAAACAGTGTGATATAAATTTGGGAGTGCCTCAGGGGTCTATCCTTGGACCTCTATTGTTCATAATATTTATTAATGACCTCTCTGACAAAACTGCCTCTGAGATGTGTATATATGCTGATGACACCACACTCTATAACAGGCATGACAGGAAAACAAATGAACACATAACTAAAGAAATGGAAAAAACACTAGAGGATTACCTCCAATCTGTAGTGGAATGGGGACAAAAATGGATGGTCACATTCAATACTGCCAAGACTAAACTGGTTTCCTTCAATAATTACAAGAAACCTTCTCTGCCTCCAATAGCAATGGCCAGTGATTCCCTGTCTGAGAGTACATCTTTCAAACTCCTTGGCCTAACGTTCACAGGAAACATGAGTTGGAACAATTATATTGAAAACATTGCCAGGGCCGCTGTGAAAAAGGTAGGCTCTTTCTACCGTGCTAGAAAACTACTGACACCTGAAAGTATCCTGTACCTCTATAAGGCCACCATTCGCCCATGTATGGAGTATTGCTGTCACATTTGGGCTGGTGCATCTGCTACTAGTCTCTTGCTCCTAGACAAGGTTCAAAAGAGAGTCGCCAATCTGATAGGCTCTGGGCTGGCATCTAAGCTTCAACCTCTGTCCCATCGACGAAACGTTGCATCCATCTGCCTGTTCTACAAGTATTTTAATGGTGACTGCTCTGACGAACTGCAGACACTTGTGCCCTCATAACGTAGACACCGTCAACAAACCCGATAGGCAGCTAAATCCCACCCCCACACAGTAGAGATCCCTAGATGTAGAAGATCTTTCTACTCCAGTAGATTCTTCCCCAGAACAACTAGACTCCGGAATTCCATTCCAGGTCCCTCCTTCCCCAAATGTACTGACATGCAGAAGTGTAAGGTGAACCGACATCTTGCTGCCCAAATCCCAACATATTGCCCCAGTAGCTGCTGCCCCTGAGAGTAGCCCAAAACACCACAGTGGCATGTGCCTTCTTTGGGGTGAAACTGGGATAAAAATAATAATAATATATATATATATATATATATATATATATATATATATATATATATATATATACCTGCATACATATATATATATACCTACATACATATATATATACATACACACCTACATACATATATATACATATATATATGTATATACCTACATACATATAAATATATATATATAAATAGCTACATACAAACATATATATATAAACACCTACATACATATAAATAAATACCTACATACATATATACATATATACAAACATACCTACATACGTACATACATACATATATATAAGCATACCTACATACATACATATATATATAAATACCTACATACATATATATATACATACCTACATACATATATATATATACATACCTACATACATATATATATACATACCTATATATATATATACATATACAAATACCTACATACATACATATATATATAAAAATACCTACAAACATATATATATATACATACCTACATACATAATATCTACATATATATCTACATATATCTATATATATATATCTACATATATATATATATATATACCTACATATATATATACCTACATATATATATATATATACCTACATATATATATACCTACCTATATATATATACCTATATATATACCTACATATATATATACCTACATATATATATACCTACATATATATATATACCTATATATATACCTACATATATATATACCTATATATATACCTACATATATATATACCTACATATATATATACCTACATATATATATATATATATATATATATACCTACATATATATATATACCTACATATATACATATACCTACATATATATACCTACATATATATATACCTACATATATATATATATATATACCTACATATATATATACCTACATATATATACCTACATATATATATATATACCTATATATATATACCTACATATATATATATACGTATATATATATACCTATATATATATGTATATATATATACCTATATATATATATACGTATATATATATACCTATATATATATACCTATCTATATATATATATATATATACCTACATATATATACCTACATATATATATATATATATACTTACATATATATATATATACACCTACATATATATATACCTACATATATATATATACTTACATATATATATATATATCTACATATATATATACCTACATATATATATACCTACATATATATATACTTACATATATATATATACCTACATATATATATATATACCTACATATATATATACTTACATATATATATATACCTACATATATATATACTTACATATATATATATACCTACATATATATATATACTTACATATATATATATATATACCTACATATATATATATATACCTACATATATATATACCTATATACCTACATATATATATATATATATATATATATATATATATATATATATACCTACGTATATATATATATATATATACATACCTACATATATATATACCTACATATATATACATACCTATATATATATAATATATATATATACTTACATATATATATATACCTACATATATATTAATATATATATACCTACATATATATTAATATATATATATATATACCTTCATATATATATATACCTACATATATATATACCTACATATATATATATATACTTACATATATATATATATATACTTACATATATATATACCTACATATATATATACCTACATATATATACCTATTTATATATATATACCTACATATATATACCT
>NC_136504.1:40516167-40518667 GCF_053919585.1 Euprymna scolopes | reverse complement strand
TATGTATGTATGTTTATGGATATGTGTGTGCGTATGTGTGTGTATGCGTGTATGTATATATATGTATGTATAGCAATGACCGTCTTCAGTGTCATGTCTGCTTGAGTGTGTCAATTCGCTGGTACCACTAAAAAAAAAGTTATGTTAGGGCTCATGGACTTTAAGTGTCTGAGGGAGTGGCACTCGTCTGACAAGACGTTGCAATCATCAAACAATTATACTTATATGTATATATATATATATACCTATATTTATAAATACATATATACATATATATATACCTACATATATATACTTACATATATGCATATATATACATACTTGTATATATACAGCTTGATATAACTAATATACATAATAACATACATATATATACATAGAATTATATATATATACACATATATACGTATATATACGTATATATACACTTATATATATATATATATATACACTTATATACATATATACACACAGATACATATATACACACATAGATACATAAACATATACATACACAAATATACATCTATTTACACACACATACGCACACGTATGTATACATAATTACTCCTATTGATAATCAGACGCACCGTTAAAAAGCGCTTGAGAATAAAATGACTTAACAACAACTTTAGAACGCCATTTTATACAACATGCCAGCTGATATAAAAAAGACATCCAGAAAAACTTGAAAAAAAGAATAACTCTGTCGTGTTCAATCAGACGTGCTTGAATAATGACTTGCTGCCAAAATATACAAATATATATACTTACGCATATAAACACACATGCACAAGTGCTTTTTTACGCGTGAGAAAATATCTGCATATTTAACATGCGGTTTTATGGTGATCGAGAATAAGTGACAACTCTATTGTCAAATAGAGATTTATAAAGAATCAGAATCGGTAAAATATGGGAATCGTCCCATCACTTAGTGTTTTCTTTTCCATACTGATGAAGAGGGTCTCTGAATTGAGATCTCACTGAAATATGTATGCACATATGTAACCATTAATGCTTGTATAATATATATATATATATATATATATATATATATATATATATATATATATATATATATATATATATATACAAGGTGACCCAAAAAACGGGCCCCAACTCTAATTAATAAAGTGTACACGGTGCCCGTTTTTTTTGTATATATATATATATATATATATATAACTGCCTAGACAGATTTTTAATTAATAATTTGTAAGCACACAGACACACACACACACGTGTGTGTGTGTGTCTGTGTGTGTACAAATTATACGTGTACGTGTGTGTGTGTATTGTATTTCTACACGTCAACACAGGAAATATAGAAAAGATATAAACATTTATATATTTTTCGAATTGATTTTTTTATTAATATATATTCATATATATATATATATATATATATATATATTCATATATATATATATATATATATATATATATATAATGCGTCAGGGCGTTTTTTAATTAATAATCTACACACACACAAACACATATACACATTATATATGTTTCACTCAACACTACAATAGTGACAAATGAATTAAAAAAATATACATATACACTCTTGAACAAGCCAATAAGATGTTATACAACACAGGCACGTATACACACACTAGACGAATTCTGTGACCCGTTGGGCCACAAACACTATTTATTCCACCTTGATTTCATTTGAAAGTTCATAAGCTGTGCCATATGCACGATATGGAAATCTTAAGATATCCATTAATTCCATAATGTAATCTTAAGATATACATAACCCCAGTAATTATAGGAGGAACTGGACTTAAGAAAAAGAATTTTAGAACAACATTTCGAATATACTCTGTGAACCAAGTGCTAGAGAAATACAAACAACTGCACCCAAAAAGACGGTCAAAATCTTCAAAAGATCTCTCGGTTGGATTGACTGAATGCTCCGGCATCCGGTAGGAACGCTCTATTCACAAGAAAAACAAAATAAGAAAATTGAAACAATAGTTAAGACACTCTTCTATAATAATAATAATAATGATAATAATAATAATAATAATAATAATAATAATGATGATAATAATAATGATAATAATAATGATGATGATGATGAATAAGGAATAATAATAATAATAATAATAATAATGATAATAATAATGATGATGATGAATAAGGAATAATAATAATAATAATAATAATAATAATAATAATAATAATATCATCAAAGTATTATTCTTAATTATTCTTCTCATATAAAAATGAAGAGGCTTATTTTCCTACGTGATTGAAGAGTGCAAAATTTATATGATCATATTAAAAAAGTGGTAAATCTTTAAGAACACGTCCAAACGACATTAATAAGAGAGGTGTAAGGGGAAAGAAAAATACGTAGGCATACGAGAGAGAGAGAGAGAGAGAGAGAGAGAGAGAGAGAGAGAGAGATTCACGTAATTATGAATTTTACCTATTTTAAATAATTGAAACATTTTTCGGGTTTGTTTTACATTAGACAACCGTA
>NC_136504.1:40323667-40513667 GCF_053919585.1 Euprymna scolopes | reverse complement strand
AAAGCAGGGAAGACACAATTATATTTAAAAAAAGAAAAAAAGAAAAAAGAAAAGAAAACTTGTTTCTCATACCTGGAAAAAAACCTATGCATTTATTTATTTACAGTGTAAAATGTAATATTACATATTTTATATGAAAATGTGAAAAAAAGTTAAAACAAAAAACTACGTGTTTTTTTTTTACAAATTATTTGCTATTTAACAAATAATTGTAAAAAAAAAAAAAAAAAAAAAACACGCCGTTTTTTTTTTTTTACATTTCGAACGACTTTCAAGCGAACTTTTTCGATGGTTATCCTAATTAAAAATACTTAACAGTTAATCTAATTAATTGGTAACTAACCTAATTATTTACACATTAATAAATATACGGGCCGTGGCACTGGCACTTCCATCTTTGCACTTAACAAGCACTTGCTATATTTTTGTTCTGAAATAAATTCAATCTCTCTAATGTAAAGAGAATCAACTAATGTTAGTGAAGAAAGATTAAAAAAATTAAACTTTTTAAGTTGGATATCTAGTATACATTTTTTTTTGTGGATTAATTTCTCCGTAATAGTTTCTCCATATTTGAATAAAAAAACTGTATAAAGTTAAGTCAAGCAACAGAGTTTGTATAAATTATACAGAAGATTAAAAAAAAAAGCCTGCAAAGAGGGAATTGTGTTTGGCGTTGGAGAAAAAAAACAAACTAAAGTAGGTATTTTCGCCCAAGTCGCTTCAAGGAAAAATGCAAGTCTCCTTTACATAGACGAGCTTAAACTCTCTTGTCCTCATTAACATAATGTTTGATGAAGCGCCGCCCTTTAAACAGATACCCGCTTTTGATTGGTTAAGACAGTGCTTGACATGTCAATCAAGAGCACTTTTGCCGAAATTGGCGATTCTGATTGGTTGTAAATATGTTGAGCTGTCAATTATACTGTGCGCTAGCCACGCCCACGGCTACAATGGGTCCCGTACAGATGAAAAAGATGAAAACACGAGGACGTTGTATTGTCATGTATTCTGCCGCTAACACAAAGAAGTCACATCTGGATATTAACGTTACTAAATTTACATTTGGATTTTAAAATTGGATTGTTGATTCTGAAAGGTTTTCTCTTCGTTTTTAATGTCGGATTGTTTAAATCCAAGAAGGATTATTTATTTATTTAATTAGCAAGCAAGGAGTGCGAACGCGGCGTAGTGATACCAGTTAGTAGGTGATGCGGCTGGACTACCACAAAGGAGAGAGAAAATGGGAAAATGTCTGATGGCGGCGTGAGTTGAACGAAACTTCGGAGTAACTAACCAAAACAACTTCTTTTGGAAGTTTTTGTTCAAGCTTTCCCCAGCTTTTTTTAATTTCCGCGCAGAGTAATGCTAAATACTGATATTCCTGTCGGCTGTCGATTTTGGGATAGTCAAAACGAAAGGTAAGCAACGTGCCGTGAACGAGAGGCAAAACAAAAAAAAAAAAAGTAAAAAAAAAAAAGAATTTCCCAATAATACGAGGGTCGCCATTTTGTTAAAAAGGGTTTCCCATTTTTGTAGTTCGACGGAAAAACATGGTTTTTAACACCGTTTTTTCACCCTTAAAAATGTCGATTTTTTTCTAAATAAAGACGGTCTCTGATTCCTCTGACGTTTATCTTCGTTTTCATCCTGTTTTTGTCCATCGTCGACCACTTGTTTCTTTTTAGTCGATGCGTTTTTATTTTCTGTCTCATCATGGCTCTCTTTCTTCTCGGTCACAAATCCTTGGCTTTTCTAATATTTAAATAAACACAAAAAAATAACCAATTCACATTTATTCAACTTGTTTATTTTATTTTTTTAAATTAAATTCTAATACAATCGATTTAGATTTTATCATAAAAAGAAATTGAAACTTGGAATGTCAGAAAAAAATAGAAAATAAAAAAAAAAAAAAAAAAAGCAACAAATCTCAAAATTGTTTTCATTTTAACGGTCAGATTTTTTCGTTCTCATTTTTATTTTTTTTTTTCTAATTATAAAAAATGAATATTTAGAATCGAGAATTTATTATTCATATATGTATAATTATTTCCAACTCTATTTAATCTCTCGATTGGAACATCTTGTTGAATAGAAAAAAAAAAAAGCTTTATTTTTCTACCTCCCAAAAATGCGTGTGTGTCCTTTTTTTTTTTTTCTTTTTGACTTTGAAGTTTTTTTTTTTTTTTTTTTTTTTTTTTTTTACTACAAAAAATAAAAAATCTGACATTTTAACAATTTTTTTCTATTCTCCTGAAAAACAAAGATTTTGTCTGAGTTTTAAGGACATATTTAAAAAAAAAAAATAAATAAATAAAAATCGACCTCAATTTTTTTTCAAAATATTGAAATTAAAAAAAAAAAAAAAATTTGATATTTTTTTTTCAAACCATTTTTTTTCAAATACTGAGATTAAGAAAAAATCAAAACAATTAATTTCTTTCAAAAGAAAGGGTTTGAAAATATTTCTTTGTTTGACTTAGAAATCTCATTGTTTATTCGGAAAGTTAAAAAAGCCAAATTTACATAAATTTATTTTTATCGAAAATTAAATACACCGTTTTAATTCGTCAATAAGGAAGAATCACTTGTAAAATCTATTTTGAAATTATTTTTAAAATTTAATTTTAGCATTTTCAAGATTTAAGCACAACTAATTTTTAGGAAAAAATATTAGTTACCAGTTTATTTTATTAATTCTAGCACCACATCTTTAATAATAAAAAATGAATTAAAGTTTTAACAAATTGTTATACCAGTTATAACGCAAGTCCAAATATACAAAACAAGGTTGGAAGATCGTGTTGCGCCATTCCTTCATGCTTCTATTTTTAAATTTAAAATTACAAATAAACAACTTTTATTTTTGCTTACAAACTTTTACCATTTTTAAAAATTTATATATATATATATATAACTTAATCATAAAAAATTAAAATATACATTTTTTTTTCTTTCGTGCAATAATTAAAAAAAAAAATACAATCAATAACAACCAACTGTTGCCAAAAAAAAAAAAATGACAATCCCCCCCTCCCGCAAAAAAAATAAATAAATAAATAAACATAGTCCATTTATATAATAGAAGCTTGTTTGAGAAAACACGATTAAACCTTAAGTTGTCATTTGATTCTTAACTTTAATGCTAAGTATAGATTGTTCTATTCGCCAATTTAAATGGTTTCAAAATCACTTTCCAATATCGAAATAAATATCCTATGCAGCACAGCATTATTTCTCTATTTAAAGATTGAAAGTAAAAAAATCGTTTTCTTACTATAATTTTAAAGTCAAGTATTACTGTTTTTCTCCAAATAAAAACAATGGTGCTTGTGATTAAAGATAGTCGATTAAAAATAGATCGATTTATTTTTTTTTTTTTAAATGCCCTTTTAAGCAAAAAGTATATTCCAAAAATTACGAAAATTCATCGAGTAGTAGTAGGGTAAAATTGTATTTCTTAGATATTATAAAGTAGACAGTGAAGAGTTCACACACAGGGGACATAACTCGGAATGCTTGTTTCAGATTACACTGTAATAGCTTCCAAGATATGTAACTTGTTGTGATAGACTTTTTGGAACTCAAAGAGAATGACTCCCTAAGAACGACTTTCGGAATAAACATCCACAACCTCCCCATGTTGAAAACAGCTTTTGGCTTGTTGCAATTTTATCAGTGGCTTATTGATTGGACTAATATATGGGGAGAGGGGAAGGTTCGTTCGTGTCCATGGACTTTTTTTTTTTTTTTTTTTTAACTACACAATAGTTCCTATTTACAATGCCTTTCCACGGGACAGTTAGACACCAGGGTCGTTTTTTAATGTGGAGAAAAGGAACAAAAATAAAAATTGTCTCAGTCGTGAAGGATTTCTCCTCCGCTGACAGAACAAGAAATTGAAGTGTGGCATAACACAATTTTTATTGATATATTACTGCTTTCGCCATGACAAGTACGTAATATTGTTTTGGCTCAAAACGACATATTAACAACAACAAAAAAATAAAATTGATCTGTCGACGATCTTAAAGATATTGCGTGTTTCTCACCGATGTGTCTATTTTGGTGAATACATAGATTTTAATATATACTATTAATCGAATACGTGTTGAAATAAAAAAAAAAAAAATGGTACTCTTGGGGCGTTAAGTTCCATAACGGCAAGCATATTTATTTAATAGTCACTCCCTTAGACGCATGCGTGGAAAATTTAAATTGGTTCATTATTATTGTGATAACATTTCCGGTGCTAATGAATGCACTTACTGATCCGCGCTATTTTTTAAATCGTATTTCCAAGTTTAATTAAAGTTTTTTTTTTTTTATTTTATTTTTTTTTAAATTCAATTGTAAGGTTAAAGTACAGAATAGGTACGAAACACCCTCCCTACCATCTTAAGAATGGATTTTTAAATAACGTTGTTTCATTACGGATCAATAAGTGCACTGCATGAGTACGAAATTTTTCATTCAACACACCAAAATAACACGTATTAATGCCTACTGCTTTACGGATATTTATAAACAATGATTTCTTAATAAAAACGCATCAAGTGGCAAGTGCGCTTGAAAGCAAAATCATAACGTAATATATGGAAAATAAACAAATATTTTACTTATTTATATTACGTTGTGATTTGGCTTTCAAGCGCACTTGATGCATATTTGATTTTATTTAAATTAAATCAACGTTTCTATATGGAACTCGCACCCTTGACAATGATTTCTTATTCTCTTTATTGAATGTTACTGCTTTTTAAATAAAGTTCATATTTACTTGCCTTCCCACGGGGGCAAAGTTAGACACATGGTCGGTTTTTAATGTGGAGAAAATCCAACTCCCAAAATGGTACTCTGGATAGGAACAAAATTAAAAATTGCCTCAGTCATGAAAGATTTCTCTATTGACCGAGGATAGAAAAGGTGAAGTGTAACAACTGCAGCAGTGCAGCAAAAACTGCAGCATTAGAACAAATACTACACTGATCTTTGTTGTTTATCCGTGCATGTAACTTAAAAATGTGGTGCTTATGCACTTTTGTTACCGTGGCGAAATAATATTATTTAGAAAACAATTCTGAACATGGGGAGGGTGTTTTGTAATTCTGTACTTTCACCTAAGAATTTAATAAGATATCGTATTAACTTGAAATATAGCACGGTATCAGAAGTGCACAAGTACCAACATTTATATTAAATTAAGTGAAAATAGATAAGTTAAAAAATACCCTCCCCTCAATGTTAAGAATGGTTTTCTAAATAACCTTATTTCAGCACGGTAACAAAGTGAAGTACCAAACATGTTTATGAAAGTGAGAAATTATCAAAGTAAATAAACAAACTGAAAATGTCTTCCGCGCATACGTTAGCCTTTTTAAAGGAGTGGCTATTAAATAAATATGCTTGCCGCCATGAAACTCAAGGCCCCAGGAGTACAAAAAAAAAATCAATTTTTTAAGAATCCATTTTATGTTAAAAAAAAAAAAAAATTGTACTTATGCGTAATACGAGTCGTGCTGTTTTTCAGATGATATTTTAAAGTCAATGTTTGTTTACGGTATGTTCTGCTTATTAAATTGTTAGGTGAAAGCACAAATTATAAAACAGCCTCTCCATAAGAATGGTTTCTAAATAACCTTATTTCCGGTCTGTATTCTCATTCTTGTGCAGAATACTAATATGGTCAATATGACTTTTGAATTTATTTTTTATAATCCCGGGCAGTGCCAGGTAAATGCTGCTAGTGGTGCTGCTATATAGGAATAGGTATCCAGAGATTTGAAGTTTGTGTGCATGTTTAAATTTAATGTAAATCTGTGCCCCCCCTCTTTTCCGGGTTTGAATTTCAAATTATCTCCCCTTGTTACTCCTTCGTACACGATCCAACTTCTATTTTATTAATAACAATTATGACCACTTCTCGCGTGACTTTACTGTTAGTCGATTAATTATTGAAATTTTTTTAAAACTATTTTTATATGCTTCTGCATTTTGCAGACTTATTTCTTTTTCCTTTCGATGGGATTTTCATTTTTTAAGTCCCCCTGTACAATTACCGTAATTTAATTACAAAATTAAATCTAACGGAGTGCAGTTTTGTCTAAACAAGTCAGTCGTTTTAATAGTTGAAAAAAAAAAAAAATGCATAGTGACCCTTCGAAATTTGGAAGTTGTTTTTAAAATTCTTCCAACCACATTTATTTATTTTTTTCTTAAAAGCCATCCATTACGATTTCGACGTATTTAACATCCTCTCCCTCAATACAAAACTTCATAAATTAAACTAAATCATTATCGAGAGCAAAAGGTGTTTAAGGAATTTTGCAGCATAGACAGCAGAACGAAACGGTGGAACAAAAAAAATATTACCAAAGGCAAGATAATTTACTCTTCTACTTACCTGGGAATATATATATATATATATATATATATATATATATATATATATATATATGTCAAAGTGCTCTGCTCCGCCGTTACGTCAACTGAAGACGCTTTACAAGTCTTTAATAAAATAACGATTTTTATAGGTTTTCAGGTATGCTGAAATCGAATATCGTCAGGAAAATTTAGCGCATACAAAGTTTTCGAGATATAAATACCTGTATTTTGCAAAGTAAATGACTATTGGTCATGTTTGAACGGGCGACATATGAAAGCAGTAACCGCCCCCTTTTTTTTTTAAGTTTCATCTTAAAAAATTTTCCATCGGATACTATTGAACCCTAACCCGGGGTACCACTTTCATGTGTGCGCATTTGTTTGTTAAATTCCGACATTGTGTCGATGTAGTTGTATTCACACAGGGCACGTTTATTAATTAGATAATTGTGCAGTGTGCACTCGTTGTCCAACCTGTTTATTCCGAAAGCCATTTTTAACATGGTGTTTTTATTCCAAAAGGTATTTTATTTTCAACCTCCCCATGTTAAGAATAGCTTCCGGAATAAACAGGTTGGAAACTAGTATACATTGACCGAATTTTTTTTAATTTGAATTCTTGAAAGTAATTTTTGGTTTGTATTACTGTACGCATAGATTCGAAAAAGTTGACAAAAATATATATATATATATATATAACACGTAAATGTTATCAAAGGCAAGATAATTTGCTTTTCTACCTAACTGGATATGTTTTTATTGATTTATAACATGTTTATTCAGCTCGAAAAACAGTGTTTACCAATGTATTGGAAAATTTTAAATGGCGCCCGAATCTCTCTTTGACACGGTAAGTTTGGGAAAAGGAATTAAAAATAAAAAATACACAATACTGTTAAAAACACACCGGGTTTGTATTACTGTACACATAGATTCGAAAAAGTTGTCAAAAAACAAATATATAACAAATAAATGTTATCAAAGGCAAGATAAGTTACTTTTCTACCAAACTGGATATATTTTTTGTGTTTTTATTCAATGTAACATGTTTATTCAGCTCGAAAAACATAGTGTTTACCGATGTATTGGAAAATTCAAGATGGCGTCTCACACACTCTTTAACACGGTAAGTTTGGGAAATAAAAAACTATAAAAAATACTATTAAAAACCCGCCGAATATATGTCAACCTATGTCAGGGTAACATATATTGAGTTTTTAACAGTATTTTATCTGTTTTTTTTATTTATAACACCTTTTCCCAAACTTACCGTGTTAAAGATAGAATCAGACGCCATCTTGAATGTTCCAATAATCAGTAAACACTCTATGGTTTTCGAGCTGAATAAACATGTTACATTGAATAAAAACACGAAAAATATATCCAGTTTGATAGAAAAGTAACTTATCTTGCCTTTGATAACATTTGTTATATATTTGTTTTTTGACAACTTTTTCGAATCTGTGTACAGTAATACAAACCCACCCACCAAATATGTCAGCCTGTGTCACGTCACACTGTCACGGTAACATATTGAGTGAGTTTTTAACAGTATTTTGTCTAGCTTTTTTTTTATTTATAACTCCTTTTCCCAAACTTACCGTGTCAAAGAGATACAGGCGCTATTTTAAATTTTCCAATACATCGGTAAACACTGTTTTTCGAGCTGAATAAACATATTACAATCAATAAAAACACTAAAAACATCCAGTTAGGTAGAAAAAGTAACTTATCTTGCCTTCGATAACATTTATTTGTTTTTTGACAACTCTTTCAAATCTGTGTACAGTAATACAAACCCGTAATTTTTTTGTTTTGTTTTTTTGTGGAGTGAGCTAGAATAAACATTTGCATTTCGTAGAATTAACTTCAGTTCGTCTGCACATGCTCACTGAACCATTTCATTTGCATAACAAAGATGGCGGCCAATTCAAACTACTAGAAATTACATTGCACAATACAGGTATTTATATCTCTAAAATTATTTGTCTGAGCTAAATTTCCCTGCGATATTATTTTTCAGCATACCCGAAAACCCAAGTTTCTCTATTGAAAAATTCTAAGGCGTTTTCAGTTGGCGTAACGCCAACGGAGTACTTTGAACTGTTTAGTTTAACTTGTTTTGGCGCACGTATTGTACCCCCGCCCCTCTGTAATTTTGTTTTTCGTCTTTCGCGAAATCAGCCCCCCCCCCCTCTTTTTTTTTTTTTTTTTACGCCGTTTGGCCTTCAAAAAAAGGGTGAGGGGG
This sequence comes from Euprymna scolopes, assembly GCF_053919585.1. Lineage (NCBI taxonomy): Eukaryota > Metazoa > Mollusca > Cephalopoda > Sepiida > Sepiolidae > Euprymna > Euprymna scolopes. The sequence goes on along the minus strand of NC_136504.1, from coordinate 40,505,032 downwards.
GCTAAATTCGGAATTTGACTGGAAAAAAGTCTATGCTTTCAAAATGGTGATCGATTTATGGAACATGCTTTAAATATTTAGTAAAATTTGACATTAAGGCCCGTCTCACGTTCGTATATAACGAAATATTTTTTTGTAGATTTCTGTGTGCTAAAAACGAATCTGAAAACCGTTTCCGTCGCAAAAAAAAAAAAAATAGTTCTTCATGATATGAAGAAATTACTTTTTCGAAAGTGGGTGTTCACTTTTCCATTTAAATTTAACTTAAAATGAGTACCCACTTTCTGGCCACCTGAGAGAGAGAGGAGGCATTTTAGTGTTTATTGGCTAAAAGGTTTCGATTTTTTTTTTTTTTTTTCATCTTTCAATAAAGACCCGAGGAAATTAAAAAATAAAGAAAAATCGGTATTTTACTTTAAGGCTCATTCTCACATTTGTATAGAAAAGTTTTTTTTTTGTAGTTTTCGGTGTGCTTTAAAAGGATAACCGTTTCCGTAGCAAATTTACCGTTTGCATGGTATTAACCCCTGAACTCTGGAACTATTTTCCATTTCATAGCCCAGCCTTCGTTTACGCTAGCGCGAGCATAAAAAGGGCTGTTAAATGTACACTCGCGTACCAAACTGCCTTGTCACAGTGTAGTATTGGCGAAAATTTAAAATTAGTCGAAAAACAAGTAGTTTTCCAAATATGAAGTCATATAATTCTCTTATCACGGGTGGCCCTTTTGTACGCGCAAGCGCGCGCACATTGCCTACGCTCGTGCCCGCGCTTGCGCGTACAAAATGGCCACCCGTGATAACATAGAATTACATATTAATATTTGGAAAACTACTTGTTTTTCGTCTAATTTTAATTTTTTGCCAATACCACACTGTGAGAAGGCAGTTTGGTACGCGAGTGTACATTTAACAGCCTTCGTTTATGCTCGCGCGTAGCGTAAACGAAGGATAAGCTGTGAAATGGAAAATAGTTCCAGAGTTCAGGGGTTAATACCATGCAAAATAAATCAAAAAATAACTTTTTAGCCAATAAACACACAAAAAATGCTCCGTGCCGTCGTGCGTGCGCCCATATTTTAAATCGGATAATAAGCAAAATTCTGGTAACCAGTATTTTCTTAAATTTTCGATTTTTGATGTCATGTCAGCCATGTAAAAAAATTTTTTTTTATTATATCTAACTCAAGAGTCATGCACTCTGCAGTCTGCACTAAAGTAAATAAATCCTTTACATTACTCTAATCGAATAATTTAACTTGCTAACACAGTAACACACACATATATATTTTAACACTTTTTCGTTTTGTCTATAGTAAAAATGCCCCATTTCCTTTTGTTTATTCACGGGTTTAATGTTCATGTGCTGAAAAATGTCTCATTCTTATGAGATCTGATAACAACTCTGAGTCTGATGCTCAATTTCTTTTACTCAAGTTCACCTAACCAAGGCATATCACCAATTGGATGACTATTTGGGACCATGCATAGGAAAGATTAACAAGATGTTAGTTTGTTACATTTTAAACTACTGCATCGGGGTGCAGTCAGGGAAGCAGGAAGAGAATTCCAAAACCTAGCTGTTCAAGGAAAGAAACTATTAGAGTAAAAAAAACAAAACAAAAACTTTGGCATTTAGAGACCTCAACAATGGAGGGGTGTGATTTTGTTGCTAAGGGGATTTATCGGGGATATGTACCTCGAGGGGACACTAGTGCAATCGTAGCACATTCTATTAAAATATTTGTAAAACAAGTCCAGGGATGCAACATTGCGGCGATAGGTCAGGGGTTGGAGCTTAGCGATATTTTAGGTGCTCATATGCGCTTGTTATTGTGCTATTTTTTTGTTACTTTCGAGTTTTACTATATTAAATTGTTAGGTAAAAGTCAAGAATAATTACAAACCCTCTCCTCCTCTCCATTTTAAGAATGGCTTTCTAATTAACGCTTTTCAGCACGGTAACATAAGTACATAAGTACCATAGTTTGTTCCAAATGGCGTCACACATTTGATATTTAAGCTGAAATTTAAAATGGTAACTTAATTGAATAGTTTCTTGCATTAGATTAATGGGGGTATCGTTTACCAGCCCGGAAGTGTGTAATAATTTTAATTAAAAAAGAGCTGACAATGTTTACATTGTGAAACTTCCGAAATGATTTTAAAACCTTTAAACTATTAAAAAATAGTCACTTAATTTCTGGTTCGAATTAAAAAGGTCAACATCAAAAATAATTTTTCGTTTTTAAAAATTTTTTTTTTTTTTTATATATACTCATATATGGACCTGCGCCTCCTGTCATAAAAATTGCTACATTAAAAAAAATAACTAGTTTCGTTGATTCGCCCCCCCCATATCGAAATAAAATGATATAATTTTAACTAAAAATACATGGTTGAAAACCAACGATTTTACAATTGTTATTTGTAAACATAATAATCGGATACTTCTGCAGTTCACGGACCGTGCTGAAATAACGTTATTTAGTATTCTTAACATGGTATGATCTTTAACTATTCTGTACTTTCATCTAACAATCAAACAAGATTTGAAGGTACTTATGTTACCATACGGAAATGTTATTTAGAGAATCATTCTTAATATAGGGAGGATGTTTCGTAACTATTCTGTACTTCCAACAACAAAGGGTGCTTGCTTCTGCGTTAATCACCCCGTGATTTCCACGAACTCGGATGTGCCCGGGAGATGACGGGAAGAACCGAAAACTGCCAGGAGCCTTATTACAAAAAAAAAAAACAAACAAAAAAAAAAAAAAACGCAAATTGTTACCCCCCCCCTCCCCATGTTAAGGATGGCGACGATCATTGAAAAATGTCTTAATATCCAGAAAAGTACTTGTTTCCGGTTCTAATCGTTCTAATTTACGCAAATTATCGATTAAACGCGAATGATAAAAGCTACTTGATGATACAGAACTTCTGGGACACGTTAGCATGTGATTGCTTCTATGCGGGCTGTGACCTGATCGTCTTCAAATTCGATGCCTACAAATACTTGTCATAAACCGTCTTCATAAGTAATCAAATTGTGTTCATTTAAATTTTTCGTTTTCGATATTCTCAGAATATTCGCCATTCAGCTGCCAATCGATCCATCTAACCCATATCCTCAGGTGGCTTTTAGCCTTTGTAACTGGTCACCCAATAGTAAAAACAAGTGATAGTTATCAAAACGTGGATATCAAAATTTGCAGTAAATTGTTTATATTTCGAACCTAGAAATACAATTAAACAAGTTTTTTTATTTATTTTATCAAAACTCAAATCTGTTTTCATTAAACCTGTTCCAATTGTAGAATTAGGACCGTTGAAGAGGGAGGTTAGAAAGTTTTGAAGAATTAAATATTTTGTGTCCCTCAGCTTTAATCTATATATCTATAAAAGTGAAACTGTCTGTCCGTGTGTCTGTGTACATTTCCCTACCAAAGGTGTATCAGAATTTTTGTAGGAATTTTTGACACCCCTAACACGAAACTGCGAATAAAATATAAAAACTCGTAATTTCTCTTTTAAAAGTGAATTGTTTATTTTCTTTATGGATTATACTTCCAAAATAAACTATTAAAGTTGTATAAAAAGTAATAGAAATGTTGTTTTTTTTTTTGTTTTTTTTTAAACAGTAATGGAATTAATTCAATTTTACGAGTTCAGTTATTTTCAATTTTTAAACTTTACAAATCTATCAATTTTTCTATTGATTCTATTTTTACGATATTTTCAGGGTCAGTATGAAATTTTATGCTCTTTCAACTAAACCGAATAAAATATTTTAGACAAACGTTTTTTTTTTTTTTAAATTCACCCCCCCCTCTATTTTGAAATGTCTATTAAAAAGTAAATAATTTATGTGCCAAAGTTTTATATATCACAAATTTAAGGTAAAAGATCAATAAATAATATATTCTTTTTTAAAACAAAAAAAAAACAGTTTTTTTTAATTTACCTGTAAAGTCCGAAGTTTAAAACTTAAAAAATAAAAAACAAAAACTTTTTTTTTTTTTTTTTTTTTTTTTTAATGAAACCTTGGTCCTTGCTCCTTTAATTGAAAAAAGAAATTAGGGGTTGAATTACATTTTTCGAGTAGTTATAAGCTTGGAAAGACGGGGTCGAATTATTCAATATTTTTCAAAGTTTCTGACACACCTACCAAATAACTATGAATTTTCAGTTTAGAGACTCTAGATTTGACATAAGGAGTATTGAGATTTGGGAAAATCTTTTTAATCAGTTTTCGGTCAGAAATTTAGCTGCCAAGGGGTCAAAGTTCAACAATTTGACCTTTGAAAACTCTACCAAACCCCTCTGCCAATTTTGAATCAAAACACTTGAAATTTTAAATGTAGGTTACTTGGACATGGATCAAACATTTTAATTTGATTTGAGCCTCAAAAAATGTTAAGGGTTAAAATTGGGGTCAGTTATAAAAATATATTGACCTCTACAGTCTCTACCAAATTACTCTGCCAATAACTGGTCTAAACATTTGAAATTTTACATAAATAGTATTCAGAGATAAGGCAAGCTTCTAATCGGTTTGGGTGGAAAATTTGAGCTGCCAAATGGTTAAAGTTATAAAGATTTGACCATTGCAGTATCTAGCAAACTACTTAGCCAATTTTGGGTGTAAACATTTGAAATGTATACATAACAGGTATTCAGACATGCATCAAGCATTTTAATCAGTTTTGGGGCGAAAATTTGGCTGATAAAAGGTCAAAGTTGAAATAGTCGACCTTTGCAGACTACCAAATTCCTCCGCTAATTTTGGGTGTAAAGACTTGAAATTTTAGATGTAAGTAAATTGGACATAAGTAAAACTTTGTATTTTGATTTGAGACTAAAATAATGTTAAGGAGTCAAAATTGGGGTCAAAGTTAAAAAAAAATTGACCTCTGCGCCCTGCGGTCTCTACGAAATTACTCAGATAAATTTTGGTTTAAACATTTGAAATCTTACATGAAGTGTATTCACAAGTAGGGCAAGTTATGAACAATACATAGGGCTCGAGCAAGGCCGGGCTGAACTGCTACTCTCTAATATTTCTATCTTTTACATGTATATTTCTGTCTCTAATTTGAAAGGGAGCTTATGAGTATGGACTCCTAAATGGTTGGGTCGATTTGTATAAAATGTTATACAAAGGTACTTCATATTCCTGTGCAATTAAAGGGGCTGGTAAACAGCAAAAAATAAATAAAATAAACAAAACGTTCCTCTAGAATTCGTCACTTCGTTAGTGTTCTTAGATAGGTTTTCATCGGAATGTCTTCGATAATTATCGATAATCGAAATAATCCAATGAAAGAATCAATAGGCGATTTTGACCAGTTAATGCCTTATAACAGCCCAACATCACAAGTGTATTCGAGAAATTTTATTACCGCACAAGCAGAAAGGTCAGCCATATAAAATCAACAGTAGGTTCTTTGATATGGTAGGGGCACATTCGAAATGAATGTTTCTGTTTAGAGCACAATTGAACCATAATACTTTTGCAACTTTAATTCCAACCATTATACAAAATTGTATAAAATAACTATGTTCTCTATAATGCAACGTGGACTAAGTCGCTGCAGGGAACCACGTGAAGCTACGGCATATATATATATATATATATATATATATATATATAGCCAGTAGAGTTTAGTTTCCTAGAAGTACATCCAATGAAACAACATGTGTCTACCAAAATAGTGCTCAATGAGTGAACAGAGCAGGTATATTAATTTTATTTATACAAACATTAATGGCTACATATGTGCATACATGTTTCTGTTATCACCCACGTTGGGGGATTACGTCTTCAGGCCAAGAATTACCGTCGAAAGTCTATATATATATGAAGACATTTTATTCTTACATTACTTGCCCCGTTTTCTAGGCGGTGGTAGATGAGTTGGCGTCCCTGATAAAACATCTTTCAACAGATATTTTAACTGAAGAAATTTATCACATTCTTAGACTAATTATTAGTTGTATTATTACTGGGTTTGTTTTACTGTACACATAGATTCGAAAAAGTTATCACAAAACAAATATAGAACAAATAAATGTTATCAAAGGCAAGATAAGTTACTTTTATACCCAACTGGATATGTTTTTAGTGTTTATATTTAATGTAACATGTTTATTCAGCTCGAAAAACAGTGTTTACCGATGTATTGGAAAATTCAAAATGGCAGCCGACTCTCCCTCGGAGATGTTAAGTTTGGGAAAAGGAGTTATAAATAAAAAAAAGTCAAAATACTGTTAAAAATGAACTCATTTTCCCAAACTTACCGCCTCAAAGAGAGTCGGCTGCCATTTTAAATTTTCCAATACATCGGTAAACACTGTTTTTCGAGCTGAATAAACATGTTACATTAAATGTAAACACTAAAAACATATCCAGTTATGTAGAAAAGTAACTTATCTTGCCTTTGATAACATTTATTTGTTATATATTTGTTTTGTGACAACTTTTTTGAATTTGTGTACAGTAAAACAAACACTTATTATTAGTATAAGTAATTTGACGTAAAAATTTTTACTTTTCTGTAAAAAAAAAAAATACTTTTAAGAATGTTTCACAAAGTTAAGTTACAAGAAATATTATTCATTAAATAAAGGTAAAAATTTTTCGTTGTTCGACTTATTTTCATATGAAATATTAATAATAAATAATATATTACATTATGTATTATAAATACGTAATATCTGTTGAAAGATGTTTTGTTGGAGATGACAAATCATCTATCACCATCTAGAAAACAGGAGAGATAATGCAACAATGGAGTCTTGAGGAATACGCCAGAATGCCAAGTTTCCTCCCAGTGCACCGCGTTGGGTTCCCAACTAGAGCGGCAATCAATTGATTTGATTGAATTCAAATTTCGATTTCGATGACAATAAAATTGTGTGAAACATTCGTTGATCATCATTCAATCCCGGGCAATGTCGTTCTTGCTGCTAGTGTTTATATAGTTGTATCTAATTTGTATTTTGAAACCCTGCTGTTACGGGTTGGTTGGTTGGTTTGTTTTACGGCATATCACTCCTTTTCGGGTTATTTAATGCCGATTCCAGTTACTTTGGAAATGGTATTCATATTGCATTCAGTTATTTTGTAGAAAGTTTTTATTTTTCAAGCTCTTTGTATCTTCAATCGTTAGTTTGTAGTGTTTGGTTTGGTTGTTTTATAGTGGATTTTATTGTTTTTGTTTCCTGTCCTGCAGAACATGAGTTTTGCGATGGGAGAGGAAGGAAAAAGGGTCACAGTATTAATTTTTGGTACATTTTAAGTTAGGAAACCAGTTAGGAAGTGGGGTGGGGGGGTAGAAATGGGAAGAAGGTGGAAAAATGTGAGGTTGTTTTGGTTTTGCAGAATATGAGCGTAAAGGACCGTAATGTGAATCGTATTTAGTTTTATGTAGAGATGGGTGGAGTGGAAGCCTTCCGTGAAAATTCAGATACGTACAATTTTTACCAGATTTTAAAGTGTTTTTAGGCGGAATGATATAGGTACATTCTCTGCTTTAAAAATTTTTTTTTTTTTTTCAGATTTGCATTGAATTACATTCAGTGTCATTAGACACTAACTAAACAAGATTCGCTAAATTTCAATGTTTTAAGATCCCTTTAAACATTTTGGACATTTTCTAGAATTAAAATCATAGATTTTGATCAAAATTGGAATAATTCTAGAAATCAGATGAAGTAACATTTATTTTTAATGTTCGTAAAAGATCTAAAAGTGGTGTGAAACTGATCTGTTTCTAGAATTAATTGTACTTGTCCTAGGACGAGTATTCTAGTTAATTTGTTCTTGCAGTTACCTGACTTTTGAAATTACACAAATAATTACTCTTGAAATCAAAAGTGCACGACAAAAACTGCATTCTATTTAACAAAAGAAATAATTATGAAATTAAATTTCACAGAATGCATTCTGTATTTATTTTTAAACAAATCTGCCATTTTAAGCTTTTGTGAATTGCTGAAAAAAATTATCCTTCAGAGTTTGAATGGAATTTGAAAGTATTTATTTTGTCGAATAGAAAGGCATTTCAACTGCCTTTAACGTTTTTAAACAATTATTTTGCATCCAACCATATTATAAATTACCTATAAAAAAAAAAAATTACTTAGTAATTTCGTTCAATTACTGTTCATAACTTCGAAAATCTTATTTAAAAGATAATTTTATAAATCGACAGTATACTTATAAAAAATTGAAACCTTTGGGCCAAGATCAAAGTGTAGTATCTTGTCAGACACTGCACTTCAATTTCTTCTCTCTCAGTAGAGGATAAATCTTTCACGAGTGAGACAATTTTTATTTTTTGTCTCTTTTCTTTCAGTTAAAAAAAAACGACCCTGGTGTCTGCCTGTCCCGTGGGGTGGCATTGTAAATAGGAACTCCAGTGCAGCGTGTTTTGTTTTGTATAGATATGTTTAAATAGCCATCATTTTGTGTCATATAGATTCAGTGTAAACAGAACATAAGCATCATCAATAGCGGACTCAAATTATTAGTAATTATAATGAAAACGAATTTTCCAAATGAATTTTAATTGAAGATACTCCATTCTTTTATTGCATGGTTTATGCCCAATCATTGTCGATGCCAAAATGTAGAGGGACCGCAGGAACTTTTTCAAACGTCCTGCTAAAGTAAACTGCTAACTTGATTTTAATCGAATCTTCCGTATATAAATTAAAGAATCGATTTTATTTAAATGTTTACTCTAAATTTTAGAGACAAGATGAGTTTTTGTGTAGCTCTTGTTTAGCTTTAATATTTTCTCATGATGGATTTGATGCACAATAAGTCATTGGAATAAAAGTTTATTTTAAACAAAAAAGGGGTTAAAAATCAAATTCCGGACATTGACATTCTTCGTCAGCTAATCTGATACATATATGAATGCCTTGGAAATGTCACTTCTGATCAGTGTTTACGAGTCTTAAAAATAAGCAAACGAACTTTTGTGTTTTTTTTTTTTTTTTTTTTTTTTCAGAATAACACAATATTAGAAAATTGGTAGACATTAATTTGAAGTGACTTTTCCAGGAATTCATACATATATATGAACAAATTTACATGGTTTGGCCATGCTAATGTTTTGGACAAATGATTCGTGAAAAGCAACTATTTATTAAATCGCCTGACGAGGACTTCTGCTTTTAACCGACCATTTGTCAAATGTCGCGATCATATGAATTTGTTTATATCAATCTTTCTCTGTTATTGAGCACTCTTAATCTCGTTAAATTCATTTGTTATCACTCTTTTGAATACCTGCAACCTTGTGCGTGTGTATATATTATATATATATATAGAATCTGACAAAGGACCATAAAGGACGGAACTTTATTTTAATAATAAAAAAAGTAATTGATTTAATAAAAGCGACATAACTTTAATCTTATATTAAAGACAATATCTTTCGTTTGTGAATTATTAATGCACTGCATTAATTTAAAATTAAACAAAAATATTGACAAAACCCTTTCAATGTTACCAATAGTACAGATGTACTCTTCTGTTGGTATTTTTAATTTGCGATTTTTGAGCGATTATCGAGGTTTGACTTGGTCTCTAATGAGATTTTTAACTCTACAGGCTTTACACTACCTTTATAAGTTAAATAACTAAACTCCTCTAGATAGGTAGAAGAGTAACTTAGTTTGCGTTAGTACAATTTACTTGTGTATTTATTTCGCTCCTTTTTGCTTTGTTAGCTATTCTGGAAAATCACTATAAAAGTTAAAACAAAAAATTAAGTACATATTTTCACATTTAATTCACGTTTTGTAAACTCCCCGTTTATTGAGCATATCCAAATATTAAAAGCATTAAACTATTTCACGTGCATGTGGATGTTTTCGTCGAATCGCCGTAATTTGATAATTACGTAATTATTGATCGAATATTTATAAGAATCAAAACTAATAGCGAAAACGAATTTTTTAAAAAGGTCACATGGAAAAAAAAATACATTAATAAAATTCACCAGACTCCCTGGCAACGCCAGAAATGTGCATCTAGGTAATATGAGGATGGTAGTGTTTGTTTAGAGCATTGTATACCTTGTCTAAAAACTCGTATTTACAGCTCGTACAATGTGTGATATTTTGTAAATATAAGAGCATACAATTTATGCACAGAGAAAGGAACAAAAATGACAAAGAGCGTTGTATGTATCTATCCCTTTTTATTATATATATATATAATCACGTTGACACACTGATTCCCGCTAGATCACCGACGTTAAGCAACGTTGAACCTGGTCAGTACTAAATGGGTGACCATTTGGGACCTGTAGGTGCTGTATGTGCTCTCTGCTTATCTCGGCATTGTTTCCAGTCGTCTTGGACGTCTCCTTGCCACTGAACTCAAGCAGTGCTGATTCAGGAGAGGTGTGGTTAGGATTGCGCAACCTTTGCCTCAGAATTACATGCGCAGCTGTCCCTACAGGGAATACCCTTTGTCTTTCTAAACTGGAGGGAGGCATCGAGAAATATATATATATATATATATATATATATATATATATATATAATCTCATTCTAATATTTCTGTTTATGTGTAACAATAAATGTGAGTTTTCAATAGTTGGATGCTCTATTCGTCTGAAATGCATTATGGACATTTTTACACACTTTAAAACTGATCGGGAAAGTGAATTTGGAAATCTATTGATTAGTTACATTTTAATGATCAAAGAATCCGTCCACGATCATAATTTATCTATTTACGGCAAATGCCTGTATTTTACTTCCCGCTTTTTCTACACATTGTGCAACCCGTAACAAAAAGTTGTGAAACATGCGTAAGGCAGTAAGCGGGGGGGGGGGTATTCGCTAACAGAATAAAAAGGATTCTGTGCTGATTTTCCTTTGGTTATTAGGATTCAACTAAACGGTATATATGCTCTGAAGCAGGAAATATAACTATGGAACTTGTTTATTGAAACCATTTCGACGCTGTTAGAAGAATCTCTTTTTATATTAAGTCTGAAATATATATGTACTAGCGATAATAATAAAAAAGACTTTCATTCTGGACAGTAATTTAGCGTAGGTTTTACAGGAAAACAACTTTTTTGGCAATTTGGTGAATAACAAAATATATTAACTATTTCGTAATTTATATATTAATACGATAGCGTGTGTGTTATTTTGTGTCACGCTTACATCCAGGTCGTTTATGTACTTCCATTTCTTGTAATAAATAATTTTACCAAGAAGTCTTAAGTTTTAATTTCGGTTTCGATTAAAGCTGATGGCACTCAAGTCATTTAATTTTTTTATAAATAATTTTACTAAGAATTCTTCATAATTTTTGGGTTAGCAGAGGGTAAAGACACGGCCGACAGCCGTGATCTAGGAGTAAAATTGGTCAATTTTTTTACGACGTGCTCCAGCGTATTATAAGTACCCCAACCTCATGTTAAGAACGGCTTTCGGAATACCCCAACCTCGAAAGCCGTTCTTAACATGGGGAGGTTTCGGGGTGTTTATTCAGAAAGCCGTTCTTAACATGAGGTTGGGGTGTTTATAATACGCTGGGGCACGTCGTAAAAATTTACCGTAAAATTTGTCTATACCCTTTATTACCCCCCCCCCCTCCCATATAGTATTCTTTTCTTTAAGGCAAGTATATCCGTGAAAAACTTGTTGCCAAAAAGAATTTTACTTTTTTTTTTTTTTTTTTACCTGATGATCAATAATGATCGAAACTGTCTGTACATCGTAACAAGATATGACTATATTTACATAAAGGAAAAAAAATATAAATTTGTTCTTTGGTTTAGCACTATCAACGCTCCTTGTTGGAATTTAATGATTCCAATCTTTTGAATATTTGCAACCTGGAAGATATATATGAGAGAGAATAATGAAATTAGAAATTCATCTTAAAGAATATTTGTTAGAAACATTTTATAAAATTTAAGCAATTTAAGCAAATGAAGCATGTGGATAACTCTTGGGAATTTTCCGATAAGTGTTTGTAATTGTGTCTGTGGTAATCGGAAATATTTATGAATAATTGAATTAAATAAACCTGAGGTGTTTTAAGGTAAATATAGTTCTGATGAAGGAAAAAAAGTTCTACATTCACTTAAAGATACACGCGTGTCTGTAAAAGTTCACGGAGTGATAGTGACTTCAACTCCGGAGATTTAGATCGTCTGACTATTGTGCACGCCTGTGAAACCATGGTAAGGCTATAAAAACGAAAGTATTATCGCTTATGTCTGGATTCGTGTTTCAAAACCATAAATATGTCAAATCGTGATGATTTTAAGGTAATGTCTTGAGCTCTATAAAAGTCCAAATATTTTAGACTGATCTGAAGGTTTCCACGCATGACACCCGCCTTATTTGTTTTGAATTTACTATTAATGCAATATTTTCCTGTTTCTAAAAGTAGTTAAAATATTTGATATTTCGAGATGAGACGAATTGAACAATGTATTATGTTTTAAAAAATGTGACTGACAGGCGAAATCCCTTGGTTATAAGATATTAAGCTCTGGCAGAGATGGCATCAAGCATTGTATACAAATCATAAAAAGCAAATTCTCGCAAGTGTGTGTGTGTGTGTGTGTGAGTGATTATTTAAAAAAATGTGACCGGTTAACTTGTTTAAATCTGGAGAAGCGAGTCTGTAAAGCCAATTAATAAAGAATGAAGACAAACTTCAGAATTAACCTTTTTCTACTAAGTATATATTGCTTTTAAAATGGCAGTTAAATATTATTGCTGTCTATAGTGATTATTCCTTAATTATTCCGGTGTTTTTTTTTTTTTTTTTTTTTTTTTTTATTTATTGGCTACAACTGTTAATAAAGTGACGAAAACGAGCATAATAAACGATTTCTAGAATAAGACCAAGGAGCAGGCAAGGGGGGGGGCTTACACAACATACATTAAGGATGAGTGATATGTGGAAAACAGTTAATGATGGGTTACTTGTAAATTACGACCGATTACAATTAAGTTTTAACTCTGTCGTAAAAAAAAATGCTGAATATTTTAACATGTATTTTATATATTATGTTTCTGAGATTAAGATTGGTTATTCGTATTCTTCGGACCACTGTTCTCATCTTGAGTGTCATTTTTCACAACGATGTGGCGCACTGGCGCAGTTTGGTTAAAGTACTTGAAAAATCAATTATAAAAGTGATATTCGCCTGAAGATGTAAGGTTCAATTCTTAGTGTGGAAGATCGAAAAATACAATTGCGAATTACTAACGGAACGAGAGCATGCTATCCCCATGTAATAAAGAGTTCCGTTCGAAATTCTGTCAGAAACCTTCCCAAGTTCAAGATACATCTGAAGAAGGTCAGAGGTTACATCGACTGAAACATTGTACAAATGGCACTCAAGATGAGGACAGTAGTCCGAAGAATCCAAATAATATATAGGAAAAAAGCTTTAGAGGAAACAAGTTTTATTAACTCTGTCTTAATCTAATAATAAATAGATAAGCGGTCCAAGTTTGCAAGGTGTTTTCGTTTGACATGAGTGTACATGCGTGAAACTGGATATGTTTGCATGTTTGTTTATATATAAAATCTCTAACGTTCATTTTTTTTTATTTGTATTGAATAAAAAGTAAATACGATCCATTTGTTTATAACTTTTTTAATTTTGTTTTCAGTCTAATTTTTATTCTAAAAATAAAATGATTAAATATCCATCTTTTACGGTTAAAGGAAAAAGAAAGGTGCTAGTGCACTTACTGATCCGCGCTATTTTTTTTTTTTTTTTTTAATCGTATTTCCATTTTATGTTTAGAATGGCTTTTTAAATGTTATTTCAGCACGGATCAATAAGTGCACTAGTACTAAAAAAATATCCCTATATGAAAATCTTATTTCCCATGATTGTTTTCTGGAATAAAATAATCGGTATTATATTTCTCTTGGTTTGATCGTTCCATTTTTTTTTTTTTTTTCCTCTGAATCTGACTGAAATTTTGTATAGACCTTTGTTGTATTTATGATTAGTATTAATCAATTTGGCATAAAGAATTAATTCTGAACTAACGGGCTATAATCTTTTCCCGATAAAACGAGCTAAATGATCTAGAAAAATTTATCTTTGACATATTTCCCTAATCATTATGTAATACATATCAAAATATTGTATTTAAAGAAATGTTCATTCAAGAGTAAAAAAAAAAAAAGACCTAAATACATCGCGTGTCAATATAAGAAAATTGAAGTGCATTCTAAGAAAAGTTAGTATATTGGAAGGTGATCATTTTATTAAATTAATACGTTTTTAAGGATTTAAAACATTTTTAAACTGAACTATGAACAGATTCCCCCTCCAAACACATCGCGACAAAAAAAAAAGTCAATGAATGAATACCTCCTCATTCTTATTTATTTGGCAGAATTTTATATCGTGTATAATTTATGCTCTAATTATATGTAAAAATTAATTTCCCTTTCGCCTTATTAAAAATATGAATAAACAGTGTAGTATATGTTCTTGTACTATGCTTCAACTTTTTTCTTCTGTTAACGAAGAAATTTTTATTTTTGTTCCAATTCAGTGCCCCCCTTTTTAGATGCTAGATTTATCTTCACATTAAAGACTGACCTTGTGTCTAATTTTGCCTCTGTGGGCAGGCCAGTAAATAGGAACCGATGCAATTTGACAATCGTGAATTGCGATTGAATAATAAGAAATGCATCTTTTTTATGAATACATGATTTTCGTTTTTTAGATAGTTTTGTCAGAAGTGTTCTTTCAAGTAAGAAAAAATAAAACTAAGACCAATTATTGATCTTTTCAATCCAGAGTGAGATCAAATCGGTTGCTTTATTTTCGAACTAAATTTGATCTCTCGATCATATGAGCAGAGGCCTACTCAGATGAGATTATAAATTCAGGGTTCAACTGCTAATTTACACCTTTCTTTTTCCGCTTTGTTTATTGCTAAGGGGAGAGTGATTTTCTAATGATATTACTTGAAATTAGTGATGGGACGATTCCAATATTTTTCCTCGATTCTGATTCTTTATAAATCTCTTTGACTATATAGTTGTATTTTTTTTTTCTGATTACCGTAAAAATACATGTTAAATGTGAAAATATTTTCCTAAAATGTAAATATTTGTGAGGGATGATCTATCGATTTTACCTTTACTGATGGTTTAAAATCAAATATTTATTTTATTACCACCAGCAATGGAATATTTTGCTTTAAACAAAATCAAATAAGACAAAAGAATTGTTTCAGCATCGGAAAAATCTGTGCAAATTTTTCCGATACCCTCAAATATTCCGATTTTTCCGATTAATTGTCACAACACTTCTTGAAATACCCTCATCTTGCGTTACTAACTCTAAGACCTGAGACTAAGAAATAGTTTGCCTGGGATTAACTGAATCCTATGTTCTTTTGCGTCCATCCAATAACATAACCACTTTTTTTTTTTTAATTCAAATTCTGTAATAAATTCAAGGGTGAGATTCAATAATGTATCCAGCAATGTTGGAGAGAATGTAAGTACAATTTCATTGAAAGAATTTTGGGGAAATGTATAATTTTTAACCCCTCGGAACACATCCGGTATCCCCCTCACGTACACCGTTTTGCCTCCTGCTCTAACCTGTGAATATTTATGGGAATGCAGCATATTTCCTCTTTAGAATCCTTACTAACTACCGGAAGTAGATGGTTACAGCCACTTCTGCGTCACCTGATAAAAAAAAAACTTCAGAATTTGTGTCCATTTCTTTTCTGTATTGACTTTAAATATAAGAAATATCCGTAACAAGTTTTTTTACTTGTTGTTAATTTATCGCATACAATTTTTTTTTTTTTTTTTTTTTTCGGTACTAATGCAGAAAGTGCACTGATCCGCGCTATTTTTTTAAAATCGTATTTCCACGTTTAAAGTTTTTTTTTTTTTTATTCAATTGTGAGGTTAAAGTACAGAATAGGTACAAAACACTCTCCCCTCCCGATATTAAAAATGGCTTTTTAAATAACGTTATTTCAGCACGGACACTCTGCATGAGCACCCTTTTTTCAAATGTTTAGATATTTTTTTTTTTTTTATAATATATTTACAAATTGTTAGAAATTAATCAAATATATTTTTAAATATATGTACATAAACAGTTAATTGGAAAAAAAAAATGTTGCACTTTTGTTACCGAGCTATTAAAGTTTTTTTTATTATTAAATTGTTAGTTGGAAACACAATAGTTACAAAACACCCTCCCCATGATAAAAATGGCTTTTAAAATAACGTTATTTCATAGGGTAACAAAAGTGCTAAGTACCAAAATATTACCTGCAATACATTCATAAAAGTAAATATACATTAAAAGCAGTTTACGGATATTTTTATACTTAAAGTCAATACTGAAAACAAACAATAAGTCAGAACTTTTTTTTTCCATTGTGTGACGCGAAATGGTTTCCGGTACCTTAGCGTTGATTACAATCAGTGAATATGGCGTATTTTTCTTCTAGAATTTTCAATTTACAAAATAAAAATGTATTTCCATTTTATGGACCCTTTTTGATAAAATTAAAATATACTCCAAGTGGATAGTGTAATGCTAGGTTTGTCAGAATTTTTAAAAATTTTTGACACCCCTAACACAAAACGGCGAATAAAATATAAAAAAACTTGTAATTTCTCTTTTTAAAGTGGGTTTGGGTTGTTTATTTTCTTTATTGAATATACTTCCAAAATAAACTATTAAAGTTGTTTAAAAAAAAAAAATAGGAATATTTTTTAAAAGACAGTGTTTACAAAATGCCTGCGCGCATTCATGCAGCCATTTTTTTCTATGTAATCAAATCAATTGAATTTTACGAGTTATATATTTTCAATTTAAAACTATCAATTTTTCTATTGATTCAATTTTTAGGATATTTTCAGGTTCAATGTGAAATTTTATGCTCTTTCCAATAAACCGAATATAATATTCTAGACAAGCATTTTTTTTTTTTTTAATTCGTACAATTGCGACAATTTTTTTCTATTTCAATCATTCGATTTTTTTTTTTTTTTTTTTTTTTTAATTAAAAAAAAAAATTCACTAAATATATTAAATAAAAACTCGTATTTCTTTGGAAAAAAAAAAAAAAAAAAATCGAAAATTGCTGGAGTGGTTTGCATTTAATCATCGAAAACTGATGAGTGAAATGTGATCATTTTTTTATGTACGGTAACCCATATCGACCAACTTTATTGACTGTAATATCTAATTACAAAGGGGAGATAAATTAAATGTTTTCATATAGTTACACTATCGAGATTACTTTTGAAATGTATTTGGTCTAATGTGTTTTTAACGTTTTGGAAATAATTATGTCCCTTTGAGGCATCCATATTTGACAACTTGAAAAATTGAAACACCACTTTGACTAATGGCGGATAATGAGTTGCAAAAATGCGGTTTTCTGAGACCCTTGCTTTAAAAAAATCCTTTTATGTAAAAAGTACATGGAATATAAAATATAAATATGGACAAATTCTTATAAAGGAAGAATGGAAGCACCCAATGCTTAGTTTTTTTTTTTATAGGTAAGTGATTTTTTTGACATTTATATGTATATTAGATTTGGATTAAGTTAAAATTCATTGAATTTCGTAAAATCTTTTAAAGAAAACCGCTGAAAAAAAAATATTGTATATTTTTCGATTAAACCTTTTATTTTAAAATTTGGTTTTTGCTCATTTTATTGAAGAAAAAAAAATTGGATTGAAATTAGTTTCATTTTGTTATAAGCTTCGAAACAGTCTAATTAATCAAATGTTTATTCACTACTTTGTAATGGCGACTTCTGACTCTGCTAGTATAATGCTGCTTTAGAATCTATGATTATTGTAATAAACCAGAAATTGAATTAGATTTTTTTTTTTTTTTTTTTTTTTTTGTGAAAGTTTAGCAGAGGAGGGCGGCTTAGATTGGAGTGCAGACGAGCACTTGATGAAAATGACGATAGAGCAGACATGCTCATGTTTCTTCAGTGAAGCATGACTAAAAGGGACGGCTTGTAAAATTACACTGTTATCACATTATCTTAGATAATGGTCAATGATTGATTCATTAGTGTCATTTGCTTGTTTTCACTTAATGGTAATGACATATAGTTTATTTCTAAATCATGTTAATAAACATTAAATAATAAATTTTTAATGTTTCATAAAGAAACTGGTCTGAAATGCTACCAAAGGGAAACTAAGTTACTCTTCTGTAATTAAATGCCATAAAAATTGGTACAAACCTGTTTTTGTGTAGCCTGTAAGGTCCTGTGTAGTAAAATAAAATGAGAGGTGACTGAAGAACAAAGGAAATAAAATGGCCGCCTTTTCTCTTTGTTTGATATTGTCAACTAATATGCACATGAGATGCTTCAGGTTTTAAATAAAGTTTGATTTTTCAGAGACCGAGGGGATTTAAAATTTGAACGTTGGAGTACCAAGTCTTGTCAGTAGTGAATCGTGTTTTGGAATTGAGTTTTTGGTAGCAGTGTGTCAAATTTAACTCCTGAAATTGTTGCGTGGAACAATTAACACTTGATTGTTTTAATGCTTAAATGATAAAAATAGAAAAAACAAAAGGAAAAAATTCATTTTTTAATGCTTAAATGATAAAACTATTGAAAATTATAAAAAAAAAACTTCTGAAAGTGCTTTAGTTTTATAATTTTTAAAGTGGATACACGTTCGTAACAAATTTAAATTTTAACCACGTGTTGATATATAAAGAAACCGTGTAATTTTACAAGCTGTCACTTTTAGTCATGCTAGGGTTGGAGGCTATCTTTACAGCCTAAACTGCACATCTCTATATTTTAGTTTTATCATTCTGTTCTAACTAGGGATAGGTCATCCTACGGGATGACAGATCCTCATCCGCTATCTCATGCATTCCAACGGAGATAACCGTCCCTTTAAATGCAATCGTTTGTGAGTCTCTTGCACTTGTTCACCGGGTATATTTGCTATGTAGTCTTTTAAATTATTTTACACTTGTCAGATTTCTCCTATAATTACTGGAATGGAGATCTTCATAGAATTCCAGTTTCTCTTGTCGTACATAAGACCTTGTTATTTCGTTATTTTTCCCTCTCGGCTCTGTTATACTTTTTTTTTTTTTTTCTTATCAGTTTGTTCAAACTGGGAATGGAGCATCCTACCGGATGTCAGATATTCACCTGCTGACTCGAATATTCCAACCAATATATCTTTAAGATTTTGACCGTCCCTTTAAATACAATTGTTTGAATATCTTGTACTTGGTTCATCAGGTATATTTGCCATGTAGTTAGTTTTGAGAAAGTAAATAAATAGATAAATATACAAATTATTTATCTTAGTGTCCAAACTGAAATCAAATTGGCTGTTTAGTTTCGAATCCATTTGGTCTTTCAACATTCGAGTTACATATTTGTAGATCTCAACAACGCACTGCTAAGTAAGCTTAGGATTTATCTGTTGACCTTATCCCCCCCCCCCCCCAGCCGATTTGTCCGTAAAAATATTTGGAGGGGATACAAAGTATATAAGTTTAAATGCATTCATTGCGTTTACACTATAAAAAAGAGGGGGGGGGGTAAGTGTCGTGCCTAACGAAAACACTTCGGTACACTTTTAGTCGTAAAATTTGATTTTGTTGATAAAAATGCAAAAAAAAAAAAAAAATGAAATTACGTAATTTTTAGAACATGACATCTTCGTTACATCATACCTTTCTGTATTTTTTTTTTTTAAATTTTTAATTGCCGTCATGAGTGCTAATTTGAATAAGTGGCTTTTTAAACTAGTTCCAGTTATCACAATACCGCATTCACACATAGAGCAATCCTATTTTACGTTATCCCTGGGTTCGAAGTTCTTTATTTTATAAAAGTGTACAATTTCAATTTTCTCAGTTGGATGGGGATCTGCTAAAAAATAAAAAACATTAAATTTTTAGAGTAGAACAACAACAACAACAAAAAAAATAACATGACATATTTGTCATTTGGACTTTTTTAAACCTTCAATTGGATAAGAGCAAAATGTGTTCTTTGTTCTGGTAATCTTTTCTGTTGAATCAATGAATGATAAATCCTTCTAGACTGAGTCAACTTAAATTTTTGTCCCAATCCACAATGCCTCTGAGAGCTAGATTTCTCTTGCATTAAAACTTTATGGAGGCAGTTTAAAGGCATCAAAATTACATTTCAAGTTTTACAAGTCGATCTATTGTTGATTAAAAATGGCTGGCGTGTTTAAAGTAGGAAGGATTACGATCGTAAAAGTAATTGGAAGCTCTTAAACTGTCGGTTAGAAAGTGTTTGCTTTTCGGATTTTTTTTTTCTTTTGTGGGTGTATTAATTTTGATTTTTCTGCACTTGGATCACAAAAAACTTTTCCCCTTTGGTCAATGTCCAGTTTCTTTCCAACTCTCCCCAAAACTTTAAAATTATGACTTTTGTAGGTTTTCAGTGGCGCTGAAACAGAATATAACATTTAAATTTGGGGCAGGTAAGTAGTTTTCATATGAAGAAATTGCTTTTTCAAAAGATGGGGGATCACTTCCCTATATACATTAACGTAAAATGAGCACTCACTTTCTGGCCACCTAGTAACTTTTTCATATCGTAAACAAATTTAACTGTGATATTCGTTTTCAGCACCCCCCGAAAACCAGCGCTGTTATTTTACTAAGAGATTCGTTCATTTTTCATCTCCAAATTTAGGACGCTAATAATGCTGTCAGCAAGTTTACACAAACGGTTTACAAAAACATTTGTTTTTTTCGATTTTTTTTTCATTATAGAACTTGTTAAAAACTATACAAGTGCTTCTGCAGTCTAATATTTCACAAAAATTCTGTTTACATTAAGGGGGAGGGGGTGTGCCCCCCCCCCCATGTAAGCAATTTTTGTGAAATATTCAACGGTTTTTCTGCTCGGTTAATGTCGGCACGATACTTACGGAAAAACGGTTAATTAAACTACAGAAGCACCCGTTAAAAACTACACAAGTTCTATAATTGAATACCCCCCTCTAAAAAAAAAAAAAAAAGAAAAAAAGGGGGTGCGAAAAACAAAGTATGTTTATGTAAACTGCTCGTGTAAGCTTACTGACAGCATTATTAGCGTCCTAAATCATGAGATGAAAAAAAATTAACGAATCTCTTAGTACAAAGCGCCGGTTTTCGGAGGTGCTGCAAACGATTATCAGTTAATGTTTTTTTTTTTTTTTTTTTTTTTTTTTTTTTTTTTTTTTTATGAAGAAATTACTAGGTGGCCTGAAAGTGAGTGCTCACTTTGTTAAAGTTATAGAGGAAAGTGATCCATACTTTTCGAAAAAATAATTTCTTCATATCATAAAACCTACTTATCTGCCCCAAATTTAAATGTTATATTCGTTTTTCAGCGCCACCAAAAGCCTTTAGAAGTCATTTTAAAGATTTTGGAGGAGTTGGAAAGAAACTTGACATTAATCCTTTTTTTTTTTTTATTATTTAAATTAAAAAAATATATATTAAATCTTCGAAGTCCATAGTCTACCTAGTAATTTTAATAAGTACATCAATATTTTTAAACTTTATATTTTTCTTCCCATAAAAATAGCTGCCAACGATTAAAACATTGAATGGGTTACATTTAACCGACTTAAAAAAAAAGTCGGTTACAATTTAAGACTAATTTTATTTAAAATGAGTTAGTTTCATTTCGGCATTATTCTTTTTACTGAAGCCATGTTAGAAAAATTAAAACCACTAAATCAAATTTCTTCATGCGTGCGAAACGCCAAAATGAAAAATATAGTCGCCATCTTTATAAACGGGTAAAATGGCGGTAAAGTTATTTTTTCATTCTTCAGATTAACTAGAAAATAATGAAGTCTTTCTGGATTTTAGAAATGTTGACTATATTTTTAAGGCCAACATTTCGATGTTTCACATGTACAATGTTTTTTTTTTTAATTTTATTTCTTTTATTGAATCATGAGTATATTAAAATGGGCTGACGTTGGGAATCTGAGCCTTACCTTATAAATTCCACAATTTTCACTTTTTTAAAACTTTTTTTTCTTAATATCATCCAATAGACTTATGTATCAGATGATTTAAAAAAAAAAAAAAAAAAAAAAAAAAAATTTTTTTAAATCATTTTTTATGACTTTTCACGTTTCTATTATAACGTTGTAGTAAATTAAACACTAACTTAAGGTCCACCCGCACTCTAACCGGACGTAACTCAGCGTAGTTAACCCCTACCTTCCCAAATTTTACATTAATACAATGTTTAATTGGAAAATATATTTTTAATCGGCTTTCTTGGAAGAATTTCGACGAATTTAAAAGTAAATATATTTAGAACATTAAAAAAAAAATAGAGATAAATTCCAATATTTCCAAGAAAACCAATTAAAAAAAACAACCTTGTATTAATGTAAAATTTGGGAGGATGTGTGTGTGTGTGGGTGGGTGGGGTTAACTACGCTGAGTTACGTTTGGTTATTTTAGAGTGCGGGTGGACCTTAAGTTCGTGTTTAATTTACTACAACGTTATAATAGGAAACTGAACAAGCCGTGAAAAGTAATAAGAAATGATTTAAAAAGTATTTTTTAATTATCTGATACATAAGTCTCTATTGGATGATATTACAAGAAAAAAAGTGAAAACTGGAATTTATAAGGTAAGGCTCAGATTCCCAACGTCCGCCATTAAAATTAATTCAAAATAATATCAAAACCATACTAAAATCCATTTCGCTATAAATTATTTACATGACTAATATAGGAATAAATGCACAAATTGCATTTTACATCTAGTCGTGTGTCTCCCTGGCACCGCAATAACGTTATGGTGTAGGTTTATAGTACCTATTTACAATGTCTCCCCACAGGACAGAATTAGACACCAGGGTCGTTTTTTAACGTGGAGAAAAGGTACAAAAATAAAAAATTGTCTCAGTCGTGAAGGACTGCTCCTTCACCGAAAGAGAACCAGAAATGGAAGTGCAGCACTGCAGCAGCAATGCAGCATCTGGAGAACAGATGGTATTTATTTGCTCCCCCACCGAGCAAATTAGGCACAAGGTCGATTTTTAATGTGAGGAGTGAAGGAGGGGAAATGGGGACCAACTCCCCGGGGAGTAGGGGAGCTGGATAGTGACAATTGGTATGAAGGGTTGCCCCTACATTGACCAAGGTCTTATATGTGGGATTTCTCCCACATATGGTCTTTGCTTGCAGTATCTGCCAGAACAGATACTACACTTTGATCTTGTTTATATATTTTATTGCTTTTTTAAAAATTTTGAAAATACAATTAAGTACAAAACAAAAGATTTTTGAACAACAAAATTAGGCACAAGGCCCTACAAGAAATTGGGGAGGGGAAGGGTTCAGGGTCTTTGTGACTAAAGTGATTAAAAAGTAATAAATGTAGACTTTGGAGTCTTACTCTTGACTGGCAACATTTACCAAAATACCTCATTCACTCTATGGATCTTAAACTAACTAATAAATCCCCAGCGTTTAAGAATCTTGGGCCAAGTATTTATTCTCGCTCCTCCAAAAGGTGCACATTCTGAAAGGGTGACACAATACATTTGCCGTGATCGGTTCCGTCAGTATTCCAAGTGAGGTCGGTTCAGGCGACTGGCAATAAATCCCCCCCACCTCCGAAGGTGGAGGTAATACCCGAGACCATGTCCTGCTAGGTCGAAAGGAAACCTACTCCACTCTGTTCAGTGTTCAAAAAAAAAAAAGAAAAATTCAGCAAAATAATTCTACATTTCACCCGGCTTCTGTTAAAATAAACCTTTACATCCCTGACCTTTCTTAAACGCGCACTTAAAAAAAAAATCATTCAAGATTGTAAGCCAATTTTGGTTTGTGAAGCGTTTTTTTTTTCTTAAAAGAAAAACAAAAGTAAACATCCTTGTGTTTTTCTTTTTCTTTTTTTCAATATGGAGTTATCACGTGACCAGGCCAAAGCAGTTTTAGCTTCAGGTTTCCAAAGTTGTCTTCGAATTAAAAATATATTTTAAAATATTTCCAAGTTTCGTAATTTTCCAAATATTAATACCTTTTTAAATTTTTAATTTTAAAGAATTAAAGAAAGGTTTTAAAATTTGAGATTAAAAAAAAAAAAAAAAAAAAATTCCTCTTCTATCACCCTCCCCCATGTGTTGCCATTGTTTACATTTATTTTACGTATCTGTCTGAGCACTCATTGAGGGCATTTTTATATTTTTATTATTTATTTTTTTTTTTTTTAGATTTAAAAAATCCTGTTTTTCTTTTTAATATTTCGTTGCCTTTTTTCCAACCTAATTAATATCAACGACATTAAAAAAGTGCTTTGTTTCCTTTGTTCGTGATTATGATGATGATAATGAATTAGCCTTAGTTTCGTATTTTCTCTTATTCACGTTGTCTGGTAAGAATTTTTCGCAAATTTTATTCTTGTCTATTTAAAAAAAAAAATGCTTTTCTACTTGAAGTTCACTTTACCCCCTCTTTTTATTCACGCACCTACTTTTCTTAACGATCACGTTTTCCGGCTTTCCGTCTAAAATTTCTCCCTTTTCTTATAAAAGTGGATAAACTTTACTAGTAGACATCTGTTATTCGACGAATATTCGTATACAATAATATAGTGCAAATCATAAAACGCCGTCTTTTTGTTTGGCTTATAAAAGCACAACTGAACAATAATACTTGATGTTAAACTTTAATCCTAACCAAACAAAAAAAAAAAAAAAAAAACCTTCTACCCAACAATCAAGTCTACCAAAATTATCCTGGTAGTGTTGAACGCTACGAAGTAAAGTTTTGACTCCTGCCTATTTTTTTTTTTTTTTTTTTCAAATCTCACTATATCATGTTAGAAAAGAGATGACTTTCTCGTATCTACGTGACTTAAACGTAGTTAATCAATCATTTACTGAAATGCTATTAAAAACACCAACCAATAATTTGTTAAATAAAACAAAGTATAGTTACAAAAGAGATTAAAAAAATAAAATAAAAATCTTGAGTAGCGCCAGATAGTAAAAAAGTCTCACAATGGCTTTTATTTATTTTGCTACTTTTGCGGATCGTGTTTTTATTTATTTATTTTTTTTTTTAAGGAATTTTGAGTTAAATTTAATTTTTAGAATATTTATTTATTTTATTTTTTTGTTAAGTGAAAGTCACAGAATAGTTATAAAACCTTTTTCAGCACGATCTGTATTTTTTAAATTTCTTTGACCATGAGAAAAAAGGCTTTATTTTCCTCCCAAATACACACACACACACACACACACACACACACACACAAATCTTTGTATCCTATGTCATTCAGCTCTTGGTATGGTCTGTTTATTTTTATTTTAATACGCGACATAATGGATCCATTACTGTACCCCCCCCCCCCGCGTTGTATTTTTGCTCAAATCCCAAGGCACTGCTTTATCCTCTTTATCGTCTTTTTACTCTGCTAAAAAATAAACAGTACTTTTTGTTCTTTACTCGGACTTTTTTCCCCCTCGTTCTAAAATGCCTACGTGGTACTGCTGCTGCTTTGATGACTGAATAGTGGGGGATCGTCGTCTATTTTACTTCTTCCTCCTTTGGGTCACTGGGTCTTCCATTGGCATATCAATCTGTTTCAGGCCATTGCTACCTTTCTCTCTCTTACTGTAGCTCGTTGCTGTTTGTAGGTTTGCGTTTTGATGTCTGCACCTCCTTTCGTAGTTTCAAGCTCTCTCTCTCTCACCATCATAGAAAAAAAAAAAAAAAAAAAAAAAAATGGGGTGGGGAGAACTGCCGGTAGCTCAACAACCAACTATGGCGGCGCCCAGTCGAGTTGGGTCTTATTTTCGTACCTCCATTTTCTTAAAGTGAAAAAAATCTTTAGGGAAAGGATAATTCCCATTGGTCTGCCCGTCGGCTTTTTTTTTTTTTTTTTTTTAATGGCCAAGGTGTATGTGTGGTGGTGGTGGTGGTGGTGGGGAGCATGGTGCAATTAAAGTCGATGATGTTGATTATTAAACAGTAGCTTGTGAACTGACCCCCCCCCCTCGAATAAATAAATAAAGGTGCTAGTGCTACAGATGATATACCAGAAAGTTTGGCACTTATGGAGATTAAACAAAAATGAAAAACATTTATCGTGTACCTACTCTTTACAAAACGCAGATGTCATATTCCAAAAATTACGTAAATCGATCAAGATTTTTTTTTTCTTTAACAAAAAAATCAAAATGTACCATTTTTAACGATTTTACTACTGAACTGTATTGAATCTAAGGTTTACTTTGCACCTTTAACACTTGAGTTATCTCTCTTTATTTATTTCATCAGATTCAGTAGTGGCCGACAAAAACACTACGACTCGCTTAGTCGTAAAATTTGATTTGCTTGAATAATAATAATAATTATAATAATAAAAATTCAATTAAATCAGGAGTTTTGGAATATCTCATTTTCGTTCTGTGACTAGTACGTACATGATAGACTTTTCTATGTTTTTTTTAATTTTTAAATGTCGTCGGAAGTGTTAGTCTAGGTGTATCAGAATTTTTGTAGGAATTTTTGACACCCCTAATACGAAACTGCGAATAAAATATATATATAAAAAAAAAAACTCGTAATTTCTCCTTTAAAAGTGGGTTTATTTTCTTTATGGATTATACTTCCAAAATAAACTATTAAAGTTGTATAAAAAGTAATAGAAATATTTTATTTAAAAAAAAAAAAAACAGTAATGAAATTGAATTTTACGAGTTCAGTATTGTAAAAATCTATCAATTTTTCTATTGATTTATTTTTACAATATTTTCAGAGTCTGTGAAATTTTATGCTCTTTCCAATAAACCGAATAAAATATTTTAGACAAACGTTTTTTTTTTTTAATTCTCGCCCCCCCCCCCCATTTTGAAATGTCTATTAAAAAGTAAATTTATGTGCCAAAGTTTTATGTATCACAAATTGAAGATAAAAGATCAATAAATAATATATTCTAATTTAAAACAACAAAAAAGAAGTTTCTTGGAAATTCCGAAGTTTAAAACTTTTTTTTTTTTTAAATGAAACCTTAGTCTTTGCCCCTTTAATTGAAAAAAAAAATAGGGTTTGAATTACATTTTTCGAGTAGTTATATTAGCTTGGAAAGACTGGGGGTCGAATTATTCAATATTTTTCACAAAATTTCTGACACACCAAGTGTTAGTCTGAATTTGCAGCGAAAGTTACTAATACTATTGCTAAAAGCACAAATAATCATTTCGCATGCGGTGATTAATGACTGATGAAAGCTGGATTTCAGTTTAGTAAACAAACTATGACTCTTGCCCACATCCACCCGTCTTTTGAAAAAAATACTCCCCTTATCCTTTGATTATAATCTGAAAAAATATATTCAGCTTTTTAATTTATAATTAAAATAAATTTGTGTATTTTACTTTGATTTATTTAAAAATAATTCTTAGCCTTTTGGTTAGGAACAAAGTTTAGAATCTGTTCTCATAGTACACTTCACCTTTTCTGTTCTCGATCGATGGGGAAATCCTAGACTGAGGCAATTGTAATTTTTATTCCTATCCAGAGTGCTCCATTTTGGGAGCTGAATTTTCCTCGCATTAAAAACCGACCTTGTCTAACTCTTCCTCTCGAGGGGAGGCAAGTAAATATTTTGTTTTTTAATAAATATTTTATATGTAACTTTTGAGATGAGGATTTATCATACAGGCGTTGAGCATTTAAATTTTTTTTCTTTTACATTAATCTATAAAGCAGAATAGGGATGAAAAAGTATACAAGTAAATGTTATCAAAATAAGTTATGCTTCTACTTACCTGAATATATTTTTGCCTTTTAATTCCTTTTAAAGTGCTTATTTACTTTAAAACAAAAGTAGTGCCCGAATCTGGATTAAAATAAAAAAACAAAAAAAACGGCAGTTTTGTTACAGTCATTTGGACCCACAATAATCACTTGAACGTTAAACTACGAGTAGAACATTACATTTCCGCATTGGTGGGTTTTTACCAATATTTTTAATAGTTATGACCAGGTAGAAATGTTAATAATTGAGAACAATGCACCCCATGAAATAAAGATTCCCGAGTTCGAATATAGATTTCATCAGTGGAAATGTTAAAGTCACTCATTCAAAACAACCTTTTCTTTAGTAATCATACTTAACCGAGAAAACAAAAATACAACAAATAACTTTTACCAAACGCAAGAAAATTTTTATTTTCTGCCGATCTGTATAGTTATAAAATTCTGGAACATTTTGTAAGTTTATTTTATTTTTCAGAATTTGTATTTGAACCTCGCATGCAGTAAAAAAATAAATGGCTGAAACATGCAGTCATAAGCTTAATATCCTGCAGCTTATTTTGAAACTAAGAACACCTTTTAAAACAGTTTCAGTAAATTAAAAACTATGCAGATGGGTCAAAAATTAAATGTTAATGTGTTTGATAAGTTATTTGCATGTTTTTGTTTATTTTCGATTTCTTGATTAACTATACCGAATGAATGCCGGTTCCTCTTCATTTTATTCCCTCCCTCCCCCCCCAAAAAAACAAACCCTGTTTTTATTGGTTACCAGAACAAGAAATATCTGCTATCTACTAGACTAAATCTCTGCAATACATCTGCACTTGCTAGAGACATTAATCAGGACTCTATGGACAAAGTTATCTTTAGTTGACCTTTGACAACTATTTTTGTTTACTAGCCAAACCTACATAATTTTTGGAATATGACCTCTTTGTTCTGTGACAAATATGTACATCATAAAGATTTTTCTGTATTTTTATTTATTTTTTTAAATAAGTGTAATTCTAAACGTGCACAAAATTTTATGTTGAGAATTCTTAAACGACCTTCGTGAAAGAGTTTTATGAAACCTTTGTTTAAATAATTTGACTTTGCTCGTTTTATTAAGAAAAAAAAATAAAGATCGAAAAGATGTTTCATTCAGTAATGAGTAGGGCTATGACAACAGCATATTTTCATTGGTTTGACTCGCGAGTATATATCCGACACAGACAATTAATCAACCGAGAACCACATCACTCTACATAAAAACATATAAATGGATATATACCTGAGAATTGAAGCAAGGAAAAGAATATGCTGTTGTCACAAACCTAGTAATTAGCTTTGGAAGATTGTCAGAAAGAAAAACAATAGTCTAAAGATAAGCGTTTTATTATTTCTAGTCCACTTGGAAATTTCTAAATGCGACTGTTTCACTCACAACGTAAAGCCCTGTCATAAATAAGAAAACAAAATATTGAAGTTTGAAATAAAGATTCCTTAGCTATATAAATTAGAACTACTTGGTGTCCTGGAAAAATATGGTTAAAGTTTGAATTACATTTTCTTTTTGAAAACCTGTCATATTAGCTTTTTAAACATGATTCTTCCAAATGCTTTCCTTTCTAATTCAATGTGCAAAATTTTGCAACTGCTTAAAATATAAAATAAAGAAAATGTAATCAGCTGATCTTTTTGATCTAATTTTTATTTTAATTTATTTTTTTATTTATTTTTTAAAATTTATTTTAATTTATTTTTTTTAAGCATTTTCCACTCAGAAAGTATATATTTATTGGTTTATGGTATCCCAAATGAATGAATATTAAGATTTTTTATTTTATTTTAAAATCAGGTTTAAAAAAAAAAAAAAAATAGAATTGGAAAATGAAAAAATATTTTTCATTACAATACCAAGTAGATTGCATAGTTAAAATCTGTTTACAAAAAAACCCAAACTTTTTCATAAGTTAAATTTTGTATGAATCCGAAGATTCTATTGTTGACATTGGTTCCTCCAATGTTTTTCTAGTCAGAATTATTTCTATTTATATAAAGACATTGAGTACTTACAAAGGGACCATAAGGTTGTCAACATCATAAGTGAAAGTGAATTTTCTAGAATTAACTGGACTCAAACTTGGAACACTCAGGTTATAAGTCTGTATCGTTAACCACTGAACCACCGTTAAAAAATATGTAGAATAGACAATAAAAATAAAACTATACAATCTGCTTAATATTTGAATGTTAAATGTCTAACTTCAATTTGAACAAAAATGCATGTTCTGTGCAATGTTCAAACTCCCAACCTTTGCATTTCTCAGATGAAGGTAGTGTCTGTAAGTACAGTGTGTTAAGCACTTGAACAAAAAAAGTACAAAAATGGTGACTATATTAAATACATTAAACAGAATCCATGTTCTTTTTTTTTTTTTTTTTTATTATACATGGGAATCACTACTTATCAAGGCCCAGAAATTACTTAAGGATAAGGGTTAGAGTGTGCAGTAAAAAAGAAGCTTATGCAAGTAATGTATGGTCTTGCTGGGGAATACCAATAGTGCTATTGCTTTGATGTAAGGGAATTTTTTTTTTTTTTTTTTTTCAATCGTGTTTGCACACTGGTTCTTCTGAGATCACCAAAGTTAAGTCACATTGAGCCTGATCGGAGCTTTAATGGATGAACATTTTGGAAGTTCTGAATGCTATATGCAGAACAAAGTCCATGTCTGTTATAAACCTGCAAATACATGAATAGTCATGAGCCATTTGTTGCTATCGAACATAGTTCAGACTTGTTTCTTTAAAAATTAGATCTGAGTTAGTTATAAATTCCTTTATGACTAATAAAATATTGATCAGGATTAAATATTAAAATAGTGGAAATGCAATTTAAGAAACCCACCAATATTTGCTATAACTGATAAAACCTATTTAAATATGTACTTTTTTTTTTTTTTTTTTTTTTTTTTTTTTTTTTTTTTTTTTTTTTTTTTTTTTTTAAGCATATTATTGTAAAAGATGAATGGACTCCTCTATAAATAAGATGCATATAACAGGAAGACCTGTGTTCTCCTGACCCTCAGTTCATAACACATCTGTTTATTACTTTTTACATTTATGATACTCGATTGTAATGGTGACCCTAATATTGTATTCAGTATTGATGGGGTGGCGGTGAAATTATAGTAACGTGTATTAAAATATTTGGTAAATTAGAAATTTTTCACTCCCACAAGACGTACTTGTTTTTTTTTCCACAAAAGGATTCCTGTGTATTCCATTTCTATTATTTTTCTAAAATAAGTAAAACTTTTCTTTTCTATGAATATCTGGCAGAATAGCAGAACTCACAATATGATTGTACCCTCATTGATCAAAATGAAATATGTATCCAAGTGCTCTGAATAGTGTAGCTTCAGAATATGATTGAGTGGTTATCATTAAAATCCTAAGTGTAGTTTATGAACAGACACAGGAACTGCAGCTTTGAATATTAATAATTATATAATATAAATGTTTCGTCCTTTGAAGATTTATCAGTATTGCTTTCTAGCTTGAACCCTCAGATTGTCAGTTACTATGAACTGAAAGTCCAACATCTTAGCTATTTCAGATGGATTACTAGTTGCTTTAATCTAGAAGTTTACTGTATTTAATTATGCCAATCAGTTTTTGTTAAAGATGCAATTCCTTAGCAATAAAAAAAAAAAAAAATGAACTGGCAAAACCGGATCCTGATTTCGCAATTCTGGTCGTTGGCCAAATTTTGATGAATGAATCTCACTTTTGAAAATTTTTTTTTTTTTTTTTTTTTCTGAGCATAAGAATTTTGAATGAGAAAAGTTGTGGACGTTTATAAGTTTTAGTGAAACTTTTACAGTGGGGAGGCTGCAGCAGTGCAGCCCTGAAATAGTGAAGAGTTGAATAAAAATTGTAAAACAAATTTGCTTTATTCAACACTAGCAAGCTGCCCGGTCATAAAATACGCTTAAGTATATGTTAATTTATGCAAGTTTCATATTTATTATTATTATTATTATAGAGCCAATTCTCCATTGCTTATTATATTGTACCCAGTATATAGTATTGATTTCAAAAGGGGGGAAAAAAAATTCAGTGTCATCAGTTAGAATCTAAACCAAAACCTGTAGCTCTTCAGCTTTATTTGTTATTGTCTGATTTAAGTCCACATGCATATATTTTCTTAAAAAAGAAAATGACGTTGTTAAAGATATAGATGTATATTTATGCATGCGTAGAAATAACACATTTAGTCGAATTACACTGGCTGAGTTCCAATTTTGTTAATTTTGATCCCCTTAGCTATTTTTACTGTCTAAAAACCAAATTGAATTTGTTCCACAGGTTTGAATAAATCAAGATTTAAGTCTGTAGACCAAAAATTGACAATTCGTAGACCGTTCCTTACACATAGTTACTTATATGCATTAATTCTTCCATAAATTAATTTAATATATCCTAGGGAGAAAAGATGACCCTTTGGGTCAGCGATTGAACTATTGTTAGACTGTTTGAATTATGCAAATTTGAGCTTGTAAAGCTAGTTAAATGAAAATAATAAAGCCAAAATTCAAGTTTTGTTTTTTGTTTTTTTCTTTTCTGCTTCTCCCCTTCTCTCTCTGGGTTTTATATTACTATTTGTGATATTTCCTTTTGTTCATGTAAAATAATTAATTCCTGCAAGTTTTAAAGCTGGTTTTATGAGGTTTGACTGTTAATAAACTGAAAAGTGGAAATTCAAACAGCATTAGTGAGAGGATGAAAGTGATAGACAGAAATTAAGAGATGGATCATTTACAGTTAATTAGAACAGTCAAGATTAAACTTTTTCTAACCATTTAATCCCAGAACTAAGTAATATTTTAGTGTGAGTATTTTGCATACTAAATATATAGGAACAAAATCTTTTAAGGAAATGTTGATTTATTCAGCTTTAGTGTAATAGATTGCTAAAATTGTCTCATAGTGAAGAAAACATTTGTTAAAACGTATAATTTCTAGCAAATATATATATTTTCATAAACACACACACACACATATATATATATATATATATATATATATATATATATATATATATATATATAATTTTTTAATTACTGATTTTCAATTTTTTAAAGTTCTCTTTGCTCTTTTATTTCTCTCCTCAATGCCTTTTGGATTTCTATTTATCTCCCTCATGATTACATAACATTTTTTTCTCTGATCACTATTTTATAATCAGTAAATTAACGGGAGTTATCTTTTTTGGTCTACCAATTTAACTTTCTTTGGAACAAACTTTTTATATAATCTCATTTTTAATCTGCATATCGTTGCTAGGTGTAAAGATAGATAAGGTAGACTATATTTAGTTTTTATGCAAGGGAAGACAGGAAGCCCTTTGTGAAAATAGATATTTGGAATTTTAAAGTATGAGACATCAATTAATATTCTCAAAATTTCAGTTCTTTTATTTGGATAGGGGACATAACCTAGGGTCGTTTCTTTTTAAAAATTAATTTATTCCGATTTGATTGAAATTTGATTCTTAGAAAGATTTTCTAAAAGTTTTATACTCAAAATCATAAAATGGATTTTGATTAACAGAATAAGGATTTAAATCGATGCCTCCGTTCAGTCTCAAGAGAAAATGGACACCCCTCTAAAGGTATTTGCACATGTAATTCTGAAGTATGGGTTGCACAATCACCAGCCACACTCGTCCTGAATTGGCACTGCCTGGGTCCAGTGGCAAGGAGAGACCCAAGACTGACTGGAGGAAACAATGCCTAAATAAGTGGAGAGCACATACAGCACCTGGAATAACCAAATGGTCACCCATTTTTAGGACTGGCCAGGCTCAACGTTGCTT
Organism: Euprymna scolopes; assembly: GCF_053919585.1. Classification (NCBI taxonomy): domain Eukaryota; kingdom Metazoa; phylum Mollusca; class Cephalopoda; order Sepiida; family Sepiolidae; genus Euprymna; species Euprymna scolopes. The sequence goes on along the minus strand of NC_136504.1, from coordinate 40,471,322 downwards.
AATTTCAGGGAGTTGACGGGAACTGGTGTGTCAACGGGATTATGCTTTATATAAGGATTCAAATAAGATTTAATGAACTGTACTGAAGCGGCACTAGCCCTGGGTGGGTTGAACTGGTTTCCTCCAAGGGAGGAAGTTTCAAGGCGATATCAGATTTAAGTGGTCGTCAGAAGTTGACATTAAATTGTTTAAAAACTGTTCTGTTTTAAATAATTTTATTAACTAGTTGAATACTGTGCCTGGAATGGGTGTTTAGGTCAACATAAGATTTAAAAGTAGGGAAAAAAGTCAATATTGCATGTTTTTAAATTTTTTTATTTTATTGCATGTATTTTTGTATTTTTACCAATTTTTTTTTTTTTTTTTTTTTTTTTTTTTTTTGTCTTTGATTTCTTCACTTCATAGTAAAGGGAATTTGATTTTAATAAATATCTTTTTATTATTAAAAGAAAAAAAGCAACAAAAAAAAATTAACCCTGCTGAATTTAGTCTTGAATGTAAAACTTGTGTGCCCCTCCCCCCTTTTGGAATTGTCATGATTTTACTTTTCTTTCCCAGACTTGGTATTTGGAACGTCTCCCACATTTCTATCAGCCATGATTTAGAGGCATGGTAATAGAAGCACTCCTCTTCCTCCTCCTCCCATCAACATACACACAAAACCTCCCACTGTTGTGAATAAAAAGAAATCTATAACAATAATAGGTAAGGGGCTTTTTTTTTTTTTTTTTCCCTAATTATAATTATTTAGATACTTTAGGTCAACTCATGAATAAAATTTTTAATAATTAACCCCCCCTTCCCTCTAGCTCCAATCAAATAATCTGCATGAACTTACTAACCATTACTGATACTTTTTTTTTTTTTTCTGACGTCCGGTTAAATGCTTATCTTTTTGAAGATAACATCATTTTTCATGAAGGGTCTTGTATTCAGTTTGCCATTTCAATGTCATTTTATTTAATAGAGGATTGTTTTTTAATTTTTGTGATTTGGATTATTCTACATTTGCAATGTTTCAATCAATGTAACTTCTGACCTTCTTCAGGTGCATTTTTCAAACTGGGGAGCCTTTTTATTAGAATTAGCAAAACTGAACTTTATATTTAATGAGGGTAGTGTTCTCATTCCATCAACCATATTTTCTTACTCAATCCTAGCTTGTACTTGATGGGTTGAGCTAGCTCCTTCCATAAAATATGCAATTACCTGGATGAATACAAACCATACACGACTGTCTGTCACAGCCGAGATAGTGATAGACAACCAGTTCTCCAGATCAGTGTCAAACCCTGTAAACCTGGAGATAGGTTCTACGTCTGCATTAATGGTGCACAACTGGCCTCCCAGGCATCTTCCCCAACCTATTATGAATATGCAACTTGTAGTCATGACTGATAAAATGGGAATGATCTAACCCTGTGGATTAGATGAAATGTTCTGTTAAAAATTCTTTCCCGGTTCACAAGTTCGAAAAGATGCACTTGAAGACAGAAATTACTACAGCCGAAATGTTGTATGTAAAACTGAGATGAGATTAGTTGTCAGAATCCTTCAAATAATGGCTTACTCAGTTGTGTACACAGTAGCACACGCATCTATTTTTCTTATTTCTTTCTTGGATTTGCTGTCTTTCATAAATCAAAACTACTAAATTTCTTAGCCCCCTCCCAGAAAACTTTTGACTGGCATCATCTTGTATCTTTACTGCAATAAATATTTATCAACAAGGGATATTGATAATTCTCTAACTTTTTTCTTTTTTTTTTATGATGCCTACCAGTTTTATTCGTTCCAATATTTTTAATTCGTATATTTCTATTTCTTTAGAAACTTTATTGTGCGGCTGCATTGGACTACTTGATCATGAATATTCAAACTTCGAAGTAGTACTTTGAGATCATTTTTATTTTTTTTTATTAATGATTTCTTATGCAAATATCATTACTTTGCTTTTCTGCAAAAACATTTTACATCTGATAGTTGAAGAATATGGTTTTCTGTCTTCTTTCCATATAAATTGCCCTACCGAAACTTGAAAATCTAGTCTGCCTTACTAGTTCACCCATAGTTGGAAACCAACATTGTTTTTGAGTTTTTGACACTACTGTTCCCACCTTGAGTGCTATTTTCACGTTTCAATTGATGCAACCAGTGACCTTCTTCAGGTGTACTTTGGTAAACTCTGGAATAGTTTTACAAAATACACCTGAAGAATGTCTGAAGTTACATCTTCTGAAATGTAAAAAAAATAAGATAAAAAACTCTTTAAAAATTTTAAACTGCAACCAAATATGTAATCATTTACATATTTGGTAGCAGTTTAAACTTTTTTTTAAAATTCTTTCATTAGCTTGTTCAATCTTTTATAGTAATTAGATAATTGATAAAATTTATACTTTTTTAGCAGGATTGATAAAAATTGTATGGTTAATAATTCTGAATATATCTAGGTTCCTCCTCACAAGAACATGATTAGCTGGTTAAGCCATAAATATTGACTGGAGTAGCTTGACAGGACATTGAAAGATATGCTGAAAGCCTTACGTTTAAGTATATACCATTTCTGACCATAAACACCTGTTCAATAAGATGATTTGCTAGATCATTACTTGAATACTGTAACCAAGACCATTCGGCTTTTTCAAATATATCCCTTTTGCTAGAAATATCAGTTACTTCCTAGTCAAAAGCCTATAAAACACTTAATTTTATCTGTAAATAAAGGAAAATATGCTTTTGAAACGCAAATATTTGTCATACTGTTAGCTCGTATGCCAATCTGTGTGTGTGTGTGTGTCTCTCTCTCTCTCTCTCTCTCTCTGTATACTGATATAGCGCCCTCTTTCTCACCTATTCCATAATTCAACACCTGTAAATTAGTCTTCGTACAGCTCTTCTCTTTCCATTTGACTATCTGCTGCTACTGGACACTGTCACATTGCTGTTGCCATGGAAACGAAAGTGTACCATATGAATGAACAAAACCTGAACATTAATATATTGATCATTGCTGAGGCTATCCTAAACCACTGCCCTCCAAATCTTAATAAAAAAATCTTAAAATAATGCCCGATTTGGTTAGCAATGTTTCATAAGGAGTTATTCAATAAAATCTTGACAAATTAAAATCCTCCAGATGACAGTGCATTCCCTGGGTACCTGTATAATTGTACATTGTTGTTTCTGGTGTTTGTCTAGCAAATCCAGTTACTCACTTTCCCATTACTGGAATTAGTTTTATTTAGAGAAATGTTCATCAATTTAATGTATATTTTTGTTTTCTAAATTTCATACATAATTTTGAAAATGTTATTTGTTAATGCTATATAAATAAAACAGATGTGTCGTTCTGTCTGTAAAATGTTTAACTGCTAAACTCTTAAACTACTGGTCACATAACACTGAAATCTACTGGAAATAGCAATCATACACAAAGGATGGTTTATAGCAGGTAAAATCTTTGTATGGATAAATAATACACAAATGTCAGCAAGTTGAAATGCAAAATCTTCATTTCAACTTGCCGACACATTAGTTTGCAGATTTGTAAACTATAGCTAAAAGTGGTTTAATTTTAAAACTTTGTCTGCCGGATTAGCTCAAATGGTAGTGAATGTGACTGGAGTTTTAAATTTTTTTGTTTTGATTTCTAACTGACGGCACCAAGTCTTTTTTACTTTAGAAATTGTTAGTATTTATTAAGGTACAATATAATATATTCAATAGAGAATTGGCTCTGTAATACAAATTTTACAACCAACAAGGTCACCCACACCCAGTCTATAAATAAACCGATAAAAACATCCTAGAGGAATGTATGTAAAACAGGAGACTGTTGGTTTGCTCATATTTCTTACTAATGGAGATTTGATATCTGTCTGAAACTAAAAACTATACTACATTTTAATGATCAGTTTAATGGAAGGAGCAGTAGTGTAGTACCTGTTTTGTTGTCATGAGACCATCCATTTAGACATTTCTTCCTTTTGAGGTTAGCCAGTGTAGTATGTTTATTTGGCAAGATATCCCTTCCTCCTAGGTATTATCTCCCCATTCGTTTTTCATATATTAACAAAAGTATCTAACCAGAAGAGAGCATATTTTTCTATTTGAAAGAATGGTTGAGGGTGCTACATTTAACATGTAGAACAGTTGAGGCAGCAGTGTCAGTTGGCAGTAAACATGGGAGGAAATGATAAGAATTGATTTGAGAAAATAATAAAATCCTAACCAAAGATAGGTTAGTTTGGAAGTCAACTTCTAAAAGCTGTCCAACACCTGTCAGCATGTATAACAGTCATTAAAGCAAATAATTAATCTCAAAGAATTTTAATTGTGGTGCCACCTTACAATCTTAAAAATCGTTTCTGCCAAAATGGTCATGAGTTTACAGGGTTTGCACAGTCTTGAAAAATCCTTGAATTTTAACTTTTGTCTTGAAAAGGCCTTATTGCTATTATTACCTTGAAAAATCTTTGAAAATAAGGAAAACGTCTTGAAAATTATATTCTTTATGTCCAGTAAAAATTTGTTGAAATATTAAAAAATAAAATTGAAATAAATCTCCCTCTATTTTTGCTTTCATTTTTAATTTATTTTATTTTTGTTGGGGGGGGGGGGGTAGTGCGGCCGCGACAAATAAATAAATACACTTTCTTTCTGCCGACTAGACTCTCCAATGCCCCCTCCCCCCCCAAAAAAAATTTGTAACCTAAAATGGAGCAGGAAGGGTCAAATAAAATGGACAAGACGGTAGCAATCTTGGAAAATTAAAAGCTGTAAAAAGTTGGTATTTGAGATTAAATCAAAAGCATTTAAAACTACAACCCCCCCCCCCCCCCCCCAAAAAAAAAAAAAAATGATGCAAGTAGATTGCAAACTATTATTGGCTATGGTATCATTTATTTGTTGTATTTTTGAATCCTTATTGTAAGACACCCCAAATTTTGTTTTGAAAACCTGAATTTTGTCTGTAGAAGGCCTTGAAAAACTTTGAAAAGAGACTTTGAAAAATTGTACGAACCCTGTAATAAGTTTTGTTTTGTTAATTTCTAGAAAGTCTTTATCATCATCATTGCTATATGAAAGTTCATTTGCTGGTGGGGTACAATGAAGGAGATAACCAATTTGGTTGTAGTAGATATCTTGAAGGCAATTGTGTCAAGTCATTAGAGATGAAAGTGAGAAGGTCATGTGATGGTGTAATGTAAACATCAAGTTAATAGAAGGACTGAGAAGAGAATTGCTTGGAGAGATGTAGTTGCTGACCTTCAATTAAGAGAAGGGCTCTACATGATAACTTCAAAAAGAACGTTGAGTTGCATAATTAGCAGTAAACAATACTTTCAAAATAGCTGGTTTGATTCACTCTCTTTATTTCTCTGAATATACAAAGTAGCTTTTCCTCAAATCAATTTGATAGCTATTGCTCATATCAACTCCTTACAAGTAACACGGTTTCGGTTTCTCTCTTGTTAGAATATTGTAAGATTCACAAGTGGAATTCTTTCATGTCTTCCTTCAACAGCATCGCTTTCAAAACTCTGCTTTGATAGTGGGTTGATGCAACAACTGGCTGCCTTTATCATGCCGTAGCCGCTATGTATGCCACAGGCCATCCTATTTTGTTTGTGTCAGTTGCATCATCTGTCCATTATAAGCATAGGATGCCTTATAAGATTTTGGTAAATTGTTTAGTTTTTTGTTTTCCTACTCAAGAGTTTAATCAAATGTCATGGGGTCATGGCACTACATTATTTTGTACCAACAAAATAAGTGGTGTACAATCTTTCTCATATGGCTGTTAATGAAAGTGAATAACATGAATTTATGTTCTTTTCTATTACTTGTTCTTATACTGTTATTACTGTTTTACTCTTAAAGTTAATAAACTGAATCCCATACATGCTATATATTACTTCTCTGTTGCTGGTAGATTTAGATAGAGGGTGACAAGACTTTCAAACTAACCTGTACTCCTGATCATCTTTCACATCCAGTTGGTTACTCCTATTTCTCTTGCTAATCTCTTTTAATGGTTTAGTTCTAATTTTTTCTTTTTTCTAATATTTTAAACGATTGAAATTCATTTACTTATGTAAAAAATTAAGCCATTCTTCATTGTAAAAGTTAGTATTTCAAATGCTTGAATGTCTCCTATCTTATTCTGCCTGAATGAATCAGAGGGCATTGTGAATTTTATGATTTACGGCATGAATTTTCATCTCTGTTGTAGATATTGACTGTAAGACTCTATCATGCAGAAAAAATTGAACCCATCTTTAAAAGCTATTTTCACTATTAATTTTCTACTTTATCGGTTTTCATAATTTTTGAGTATATTTTGTTACTGCAACATGACAATTAGATACAATTTGTTTTACTTAAAATTCAATATTTCAAATTTTGCTATTATAAAGAAACTCCTTTCATTTTTGTCTTACTTGCACCACATCAGTATTTTTTTTTTTGATCTACGCACTCTTCAACTTTTCCACATAGCATTACTTGTTATTATTACAAGAACTATGACTATTTAATTTCTCAATTTCTGCCTTTCAAAGTTCAACCTTTGTCAACATATACCGTTCACTGGGCAAAACAGGGGAGGGTAGTAATTAAATCCTTAAGAGAAAAATCCAGGTTATCCTCTGTTGCAATATGACCGATCTTGGCAAAATATCCTGGTTTCTGGGGATAGAATTTACTCAAAGCAAAGGACTTGTTACGATGACTCAATCAAGATACATCGACAAAATACTATTAAAATTTGGAATGGGAGAGTGCAAGAAACACTCTACACCGGTCGAAAATGATATTAATAAAAATATACACACAGAATCTGAAATAATAAATGACACAATATCGCGAAATTATAGGTAGTCTTATATATTTGACTGCAACCAGGCCCGACATATGCTATACAGTAACAAAACTGTCACAAAAATTATCACGACTGACAATGAAGGATTTAAACTGAGCTAAACAAGTCCTACATTATTTAAAAGGAACTAAAGAACAGAAGTTAGTATTTAGAAAATCAAGAAATCCCCTAAAATTAGGTTTTTCGGATGCAGACTGGGCAAACGACGAAGATCGCAAGAGTGTATCTGGATATTGTTTCAGACTCAGAAAATGGGCCTATTATTTCATGGAAATCTAAAAAGCAACAGATTGTATCTCTCTCTACGTGTGAAGCAGAATTTATTGCGATCACACATACGACCCAGGAAGCACTCTACCTTAAAAATATCCTGAATACTATTTTGGAGCCAGAATTGATTACAAGCCCCGTAGTAATTAATTGTGATAATCAAGCTAGTATAGTCTTAGCACAGAACATGATAATCAACCAAAGATCTAAGCATATAGATATAAAATACCATTTCATAAAAAACAAGATAATAAAGGAATCCATTATTTTGAATTACATATCATCAGAACAAAATATCGCTGATGTATTTACGGAACCGGCGACAAGGATAAAGCTGCAGCATTTTTTCTCAAAACTTGTTGGTGAATTCGACTGAATAATTTTTTTTTTTCTTTCACTACCCTGTATGTATATAGATTTCTATATATTAAAAATACAGACCAGTGAAGTTCCACTCATGAGAAGGCTTTTACTTTTTTGCATGAATATCAGCGGAAACATCTAGGGGTAATGCTCAGAGTATATAGATTTCTATATATATATATATAATAAAAAAAAAAAAAAAAAAAAAAAAGTCCTGGACAAGACGTTAAACTGTATCCATTTTATTTGTATTAACACTTTAACCTACTAATGCGTAACTAATACTTTTGCTTAAAAAAAAAAAAAAGTCTTTGTAATTTTCCTTTTTGACGTTTGAACACAATTAAAAATGGCGTCTTTTTAAATGCTAAAATTCTAAGATCCAAATGATTCCTAATTTTTGTTATGTCTAAGTGAATATACAAATATATATTTATTTTTGAGCAGAACAAACACAAGGGACTTCCCCATTATAAAAAATAGGGAGGATGTTGCAATATTTTGACATTAATGGGGTATGATCCCACACAGTCGGAAGATTCTATTTATAAACGATGCTGCTAAGAACTGACGAATCAAATTAATTCACGTTCTGCTACCAACCAATCAGAAACCAGAATTGCTTCATAAATATTAAACCTTTTCTGGAGCAATTTCACATGTTCTTTCCCGGGTTTCGACACAGTAACTGTCTACTACAAACAAGTCACCTCCCAGGACTTGTGTGTAACAGCGAACCATCTGAAACTGTTCTGAAACTAAAAATGGCTTACATTCCTAGATCCTCAAATATTAACACGTTCCACTTGAAATCCAATCCAGATTCCAGAGTTCAACAGAAACATTCTCAACTTTGACCATGTTGACCTGATGGTCAATGGTTACAGTGATCGAAACATTAAAAATGACACTCAAGATGAAAACAGTGGTCCAAAGAATCCAAATAATATGAATGGTTAATATTACCAAGAAAACTGTATGAAATGAGTTTTTCAAAAGACTGATACAAATATTTTGATTTGTTAAAGCAAAACCTAAACTTATACTTCAATTTTGAATAACTAATTTTACATGGAGTTGGCTTTTAATCTTTGTTTGCATATTTTTATAACTTAAAAATAACCAACTATTATGTTTTTCAATTTTAGATGACTTATTTACTTTTATTTTTTGATGCTTATTCAAACATTTTTTTTTCATATTAGCATTTGTCTTGGCCAGATTTTTTTTTTTTAACTGTAGCGAAGTATGCTACTATATATTGCTAATAACATGGTGCAATAATAATAAACAGGAATTGGCAAGTTAAAAACAGATTTTTTTTTTCTTTGTCAGTTTGATTTTGAAAGTCTGACAATGTTAGATATCCAAATTTTGTATGTCAAAGTCCTCAAATACAATAAATATAATGCTTACCGCTAAATAGAATGTAAATGAGAACATGATTGGAATTCCTTATTGAAAGGAAGGTTTTTAGTTCTCTCCCATTGCAAGAACTCCAACACCAGGATCCGAAAGTGGGATTTGGCAGTCAGCAACCCCGTCAGCCTTCTCTGATAAGGGCCCCTCAGGCGATTAGCAATAAACTAATCCCCTTCTCAAAGAGAGAAGGCAAGGCCTGGGAGGGTGGACCTTCTAGAACTGTACAGAACTAAACTCCCACTGCAAAATAAAGAGGAATCGGATCATTACAGGAATGGTTTAATCTTTGTTAATTTTGGGGTTTGAGGATAAAAATTCCTAAAAGAGTAACTTGATTGACAGCCATGTTTTTTGGCCTATCGTTCTTAGGTTGTTTTCTCATCACATCTGTGCAAAAAAGTTATTTTTTTTTACATCCTTCTCATTGGTCTCGATCCTCTTTCTGCAATTTGTTTCTTCAATAAACATAATCAAAAACAGCATTGTTGCCGGCTTACCAAAATTGTTGGTAATTTTGTTACATGCCGTTTAGCTTTTTTAGAGGATTGATATGATGCTGATGGTCGTGGTGGTCTCGTAAGCTGAAGAGAATAAGAGATAACTACTTACAAGCTTTTCATTGGCTATGCTCGGGACAGGACTGCCCATTATTAGTTGGCAATAATTAGTACGTCATTTTTATCCCACACATTGTTCTTTAAAATCTTTAGTATTTTATGACTGTTTTTAAGAGTTTTCATTTTAACACATGCTTTCTGCTTTGCTTCTATAAACCAATTCTTTCCTTCCAGCATGCTAATTAATATCTACATTTGTGTTCCCATGCTTGTCATTTTTGAGTCCTGACATCTTGCATCTTATTTGCTTCAAGGCCACCATAATAATTTATTTCTACCCAGTTTTTTGTTTTTTATGCGTGCATGATTTTAAAAAATTGCACTCTGTAGAGTGCATGTTGCTTCTCACAAAAATGCTCAACAATAAAATAAAAAATTTGTATAAATTAAATCGAATAAACATCTATATAATAATAATTTTGTTACTGTTAGTATGTTTGTTGCCACCTGTTACTACTTATTTGGAATAATTGACTCTCTTAGATGCAAAGGAAGTAATTTAATATTTATTTGATGTGATTAAAGCTTTTCTTATAGTTTAATATTACAAACTCCAGGATGAGCAGATGGACGAACCGCTTTTTTTTTTTTTTTTTTTTTTTTTTTTACAATGGATAATAAGCATTATAAAGAACGACTTGTCTTAATCTCACTGCATCTATGTTAAGTCAAAGATAATATTAAGTTGATGGTAAACAAAAAAAAAAAAACAGATGAATGTTAATATTCTGTAAATTTTTACCAGTTCACCTAAAAAAAAAAACTAAAAAAAAACTACTAAAGTTATTGAATTTCTGTAATTAGTTTTGAACTCTGATCACAAATCATCTAACCTATAAAACCGATTGTTTTGATCAGCAGACAGCTGATAAATCACTTATAAATCAACAATGGCTATCATAAGATTCCTCAGAAAAACATGACATTTTGTTTACCAACACTAAAAATTCTTCAAAAAATTTTTTTCTTTTTTTTCTTTCTTCAGATTAATTATATGGATTATTTTAACTAATATTCTCATCTGTTATTCACAACCTTTCAGCTAATGTAATCTCTGACTTTCTTTAGGTACATCTTATTGAACTCTGGGAAACCTATACATAATTTCAAATTGAACTCTACAAAATTACATGCAACTTCCCAAGTTCCAAAAGATTAACTGGGATAAGATTGGTGGGTACATCAGTTGAAATAACAATCAATTGAGAATTGTAGTCTGAATAATACAGGATTTATCTTCCCAACTTTTTTTTTTCTAAGCTATTTTAGTTTTTAAAATAAACTTTTAAAACTTTTTCCTATCTGTGGCTTATAATACTAGACATTGTCTTAATAAAACCATTAAAAAAAAATACTTTAAAAAATATTTCCGGATTGTTACAAAATTTTAACATGTTCTGTTGCTTGATGTGCCACCTTTCCAGCAGTTTCCAAGAAAATTGGTAAAGTAATTTTTTGTGGAATCTGTATATTAATACGATAGCGTGTTATTTTCTGTGTCACCCTTGCATCCGGGTTGTTTAAGTGTTATGTACTTTCATTTCTTGTAATAAATAATTTTACCAAGAATTCTTCGTAATTTTGGTTTCGGTTTTGATTATAGCTGATGCCACTTAAATCTTTTTAAAATAATTTTACCAAGAATTCCTCAAGTTTTGGCTTCGATTTGGCACTCCAATAATCTACTTTTTAAAAATATTTTTTTCAAGAATTCTTCAGAAGTCCTGGTTTAGATTTTATCTGATGGTACCTTTAGTAATATTTTTTTTAAATAATTCTATCAAGAATTCATAAGTTTTGGTTTCAATTATAGCTGAAGGAAGTTTGGGATTTCAATTCAAGCTGATGAATCCAAGTCATATAGATATATTTGATTTTTGAAATCGCAACTTTATAATATATAAAAATCGATAGAACATTAACTCTATAATAATATATATGAAATCTGCAAGAATTAAAATATCATTTAAGTGTACTTTATGACCTGGCTATGCCGGGCGTCCCTGCTAGCTTTAACAAAATAGCTGCAATAATATCAGAGCGTCTCCATTTACGCTGAATGTCTGCAAAATGCCAACATCAATATATTACATATGAATCGGTCGTTCCACTGGTCCCACTAGTTTGATCAATAATTTGATTAATAAACACGTGAAAACAATATCTTTTTAGTTCTTAGAGTTAAGACAAAAAAGACTATCCTTACCACAACACAATATCTGGTGTTTGTACAAACATTGAAAAGTAAAGATTTATGACTTTACTATCAAACTTTTCTGGGGCTGTTAAGTGGGTGGAATTTATACTATTTTTATGATGTCTGAGCCAAGATTAAACACAAACAAATGATCCAATGGTGGTATTAATTTTGTATCAGTTTTGGACAGATACCGATAAACAAGGTTAGCAACTTATTTTAAATAAAATAAGCATAGGTATTTGTTTCATTTTTCTAGATATTTATACTTGATGAAAGATAAAACGGGCCTGAGAAGACGGTCAACATGTCTGAGTTATGACCAAGAATATCCCCCCCCCCCTTAATGTCTTTTTTCTTAAACAAAATTATAAAGTGAGATCATTAAATAACTTTTATACAAAAAATCCTGTATGATAAATCTGTTACATCTCGTGAAAGGATTAGCACCATAGAGATGTTACATTTTAAATGTAGTCAGTTACTTAAAATGAAACCTTGTGTTTTGAATGCATCTATGTGAAAATTGAGTGTGTCTCAAGTTACTTTTTTTTTTTTTTTTTTTTGTGGACTGTTATTTTCATAATTATTTCACACCGTTTCAACCAACTCCTTCTTTGGCCTTCAGGTGTTTAACTAGGCACCGCCAAAACGGGGGGGGGGGCAGGTCAGTACTTTTTGATGGACCGTCTTTTTAAAAATCTACCAAAAATCAGGTAATTATCCGATCAATATGAAATTTTCAGCGATTATTAGAAGAATGAACTTTATAACAGTGTACTTATTTTTCATAAACGATATTTATATTTTTTTTTTTTGCTTACAAAACCCCCCATTGTTTTGAAGTGGGAACAAATATGCTTAAAATAATCATCTGAAACTGAACAAAACATTGTGTTGTTGTAAGGGACAGAATTATAGATTAAAAAAAAAAAAAAAAAAAAAAATTGTTTGCATACCTTATTTTGACGTCTGAATATCAGAACTTCGATTGTGTTTAATTATCCCGCTTTTGAGTTTTGAAGTGTGAAATTCGGTGAATATGTTAAGTAAAATAATTAATTTAAGCAAAACAAAAAACAAAATTTTTTAATATTTATACGAAAAAAGCCATTTTAAAATTTTTGATAAATAAATTAACAATTTTTTTTTTAAAGAGCCGAATAATGCATGACCATTATTAAACAAGGCATGCTTTGAATAATCGATACAAAAAAAAAAAATTCGATAAATATTGTGCCCTTTGTGTTAAAAATAGCATCATTTTTTTCGATCTCGTTTGAAAACGTTTGCCGCCTTTCGACTACGGTGGACCAAACGCGCTGAAATAATTTTTTTTTATTCTGCTTTAAATTGCCCCCCCCCCCCCCATTTTGGGGAGCCTGGCCCCCACACACATACACATTAAAAACCAAACTCATACAAATGGTCACCCATCTGGTACTGGCCAGCCTCAGCTTAATAATACATTGAAATTTTTGTCACTGAAAAATAAGTTATTTTGGCCTGTTTGGTCTTCCATAGTTTTCTCCTTATCAAACGCAAACAGTCGATCTAGACTCTACATCGACGCGAAATATCTGGTTACCTATATGAATAAGTGGAATTATTTGAAATTCAGGTACTTATATTATAATATTTTTGCATATTCTCTTAGAAAATCATCCTAAATCTTAGACAATAAATAAATAATTTCAAAAACCTTTTTTTTTTTTTTTAAATATATAAGTACGTTTTTTGTGCAAGACAAAAAATGTCAATTATTAACTTTTTGGGAAAATTTAACACTTAAAATTGAATTAAAAATAGTAGAAAAAGTTTTACATTATTCTGTTTTCTATATGATAAAATTCAGGGTTTTATCTTTCTGGAAAAAAAAGTTACTCAGAAATAATGGATTTTAATAAATGTAATTTAGTTTTAAAAAACAACAGCAACTTGATTTTGCGGCCATTTTTGGCGGTGCCTATGTTTAACCATGACAGGATAGGAATGCTAAGTCTTGTAACTGTATCCCTAGTAATTACTGCCTTCCATAGTTGTCTCGCTATGTTTTGGCCAGCTAATCCTCTGGCCTGCTTTTGTTAGGATTGAAACCGCTATCTTCAGACTGCCCATCTGGAACTATAGAGATTCAGTGTCTCTATCCACTGTTTTTTTTTTTTTTTTTTTTTTTTTTTGTGGGAGATGATGCAACATCGGAAATTTGCTTATTTTGAAAAGTTGTTTTATTTATTTATTTTTTTTTTATCTGCAAAAAAAAAATTTGCACCCAACTAACCCATGATTAAATTATGGCCATTTAATGGGGTCTTCTTAGAAAGTCTAGTTAGTATTTAGATGAGTGACCATTTGAGAATATAAAGTTGCTGTAAACAAAACTTCCCAGCCAGGTGTATAAATAGGCATTAGACTTCGGTTGTATCTGTCACCTTTTATTGGTCTTTATGGCTTAGAAATGGGCTGGAAATTTTATTTTGTCCCCCCAAAATATCAGAACTAAACAGTTTATATACATTGAAATGAAAGCAAATATACCTTATATTATGTTATAAAACCAATTTCTGTTTCAGAACTTTTAAAATAAGAATTAATAATTGTAATTTAGTTTAACAAGACTACTGTTTTTATCTTGTGTGTTATTCTTACAATATTTTGTTTGGTATAATCGCAATCTTTTTTATGTGCATTTTGTCTGACTTGGTAATCGGATATTACTGTGTTCTACAAAATGCACCTGAAGACTGTTGGAGTCAACATTATCATCAACGTAAGAATTACATCCCAAATGAGCTCAGTAATCCAAATAAAAATTTTTTTATTGCATTTCGCAATTTTTTAAATCTATCCCCACCCCCAAAACCTAGAAATGTAACCTTGTTCACTCATCCATGCCAGTAGAAACTAATTTTTAAAAGTTAAATTCGTTGAACAAGATGAAATGAAATATTTAATGACAAAACAAACCATATTAAGTTGACTTGCAATTGAATGTCAAATACATCTGTGTTTTAACACAGCTGTCAGATGAGACCATGTGCATGTGTTTCTTGCCTGTATATAACTTTGCTAAATGCATGTTTTTTGTTTTTTTTTACTATATTAATCAAATATTTATTGAAATTAGCAGTAAGCACAATAAGGCAAAACTTAAAAAAAAAGAATACTAGTAAATACAACTAGTTTAATAATGAAAACTTGAAATAAGAACAGGTCAGGTTAGATGCATTTATTTAGTGCATTGCATTTAGTGAAAATGTGAGATCTCTGCTTTTTGGTGAAATTTCGCCTGTTTTTGTTTTAGTCATTTTTAATTTATTTTTTTTATATAAATCCAGAAAAGGTTGCTTTTTCACTGAAATCGCTAGAACTCATTAATGTTAGTTCTTCGTGTTCTAATTGAAATCCACTTTTTCTAAGACCGAAAAATTTTCCATCTTATGACAGTTCTTCCCGAAAATATTAATTTTACTGTAAAGGTAATGATTTTAAGCCATTTATGAATGAAGAAGTAGGGGGAAGGTTTGATGACTTAAGTTTCATCAAGGAATGATTTCCTGCCTCCTTCCTTGCGTGTGCACAGGTCATTTTTCTATTAATTTTGATTTAGTTGACAAAAAAAGGAAATGTTTTTTTTTTTTTTTTTTTTTTTTGTTACCGTCTATCCAAACACAAAAGGGGTGCGGGCCCCTCTGGTTGGAAATGCATTTTGATTTCGGCATTTTTGTGCCATTAACTACTCCCTTCCTTTGACACATAAAAAAATAACATAAATTGCTTGGATTGTCTATAACTTTAGCCATAAAGTAAATTTCACTCTCATAAAAATCATGTTTGAAAATTTAAAAAATTAAAAAAAAAACAATGAAAAAAATGATGCACATCAACAGTGCATGTTGGAGTTTGTACATTAAAGTAATAATAAACATTAAAATGTTTATAAATGTAGCACAGCATAGTGCTGCCTGCTTAGGATTGATAATCAAGATAATCACCACCCCCTCCATATTTTATTGATTGTGAAATGTACAAAAAGGTCATAACTGGCTAAATATTCTATCCTTTCCCCATTCTTTTTCCCAAAATTAACATCGGATTAAATAATTTATAAAATATATATTTTCATATTTACATTGTTCAATAAATTCTGCCTTCTCAATTCTTAAATAAGTTGTAGTTTATGTAGAAAAACTAAAATAGTAAGTCCAGTTTTTTTTTTTTTAAACTTTTAAAAAATATTTTAAATATGGTTATTGCCTCCTCTCACTTCTGCATTGTTATGTTAAAATGTATTTTGGGGAATTTTTTAGTATGAAAATACATGGATAGCTATGCAAATAAACTGAGATCTGTGATCGAAACCTTGCTTTTTGTGTAACCATATGAAAATCCCCTATAGGAATTAAACGTGGAAAACTGTAGCTTAAATGCCATATATTTTAATAGCTTTATATATATATCTACATATGAGATAGTTCATGAAATTATTTCTGAAGAATTTATAAACCATGAAATTGCGGTTGTTTTAAGCCACATTTTTAATTCTGTTTTTTTATTTTTATTTTTTTTTAAAGATCTATGTATTAAATAGCATGAAAAATCAATTCAAAGTGTAGACATCCAATGCAATCAAATCTTTACACAAAGGGCTGAAAATCCTTTTGGATAGAGCCTCATAAATAATACACACACACACTATCCATGACTCATTGGGTCACAATGAGTATCTCTTTTTATTCCGCTTTGAAATATTTATTTGCACAAAATATAAAATATATAATGAACAAATTAGGCACAAGGCCATTCAAAAATATGGAGGTAATGGGTGTCGTTCGTCATCCTTGGTCTCAAATACTTCTATCCTACTCTTAATTAGAAATCTGTCACCACAATACCACATTCACCCCAGAGTCCGTCCTATTTAAGACAAACCTAAAGTTCGAAAAAGTTCTTTTTGAATTCTTTACAGTAACATTTTATTTCACTTTGATTTCATTTGTAGAATCAAAAACTGATAACCGTTAAATTTTTTTTTTTTTTTTTTTTAAACGGCCTTTAACAACACAAAAAGTATATTGTTCTATTAAACCTTTTATTGTTTAAATAATTTGACTTTGCTCGTTTTGTTAAAAAATATAAAGGTTGAAAAGACATTTTCCATTTAGTAATGAGCTTTGGAAAGTTTGTCTGTGAAAAAACAATCGCCAAAAGATAAGCGTTTTATTATTTTTAGTTGTCACTTGGAAAAAAAAATACTTACAAATGAGACTTTCACTCACAACGTAAAAGATAAGAATAATAGTCTATCCATCTAATTCACATATTTACACTGTGTACAAACATTCTTAAAATTAGATGGCAAAATAAAGCAACGTTGAAAACGCTGTCAGAATGTTCATCGAAGCTTTAAAAAATATTAGAATAGTTGAATCAATCTGGAATGAGAGGAAGTGAGAGAAATGCACGTGTTACTTGTTCAATTTATTACAAATTAGGACACCTGGCATTCCCCGGTAGTAAAATATGCATAAATATTATATTTTAATTAATGCAAATTGCTTTATTATAAACAGAAATACCTTGGGTATTAAATGTAACATTAAATTTCTTTTAAAAAATGAAGTTAAAGAAACTGAGACATGTGCATGCAAGTATTTTTTTTTCTTAATAGTTCACTTTTTGTAAGTAAAAAACAAAAAAGTTTGAAACCAAAACATAAAGACAGTGACTCAGATATAACCATTAGACCAGCTTGATACAATCTTTAATAAGTTTTCAAACCCAGTTATTAACATTAGGAATCTCTCAACTGAACCATTCGCACATGCAGTCATGAAACGGCTGACAAATAAAAATCCGATGACTTCCTGTACAAATTTTTCACTTTTAACCCCTTAGCATCCCTTTTTTTCCGGATGAAAACAGGTTAAAGTTCCACATGTCTGAATACACTATATACCAATGTCAAAAACTGAAGAATATTTTAGCATGTATTTTGTGTTAGTTAAAAAGCTTTTAGAAAACGTTCTCATTCAGCTTTAGTGTGTGTGTGCGCGCACGCGCGTATATTAGAAATGGAATTAAAACTCTGTAAATTAAAATTTACAACGCATTTATTATTCGACAAGGAATACAAATAAGACTTAAATTTTTTTCTTATTCTATAGTTTTAATGAATGGCTTACATCCTCGGAGGAAATTATTTAGCGAAATGTATTTATGGGTTGGCTGTAAATTTTTCTGGTTAGCACAGGAATTACAAATCACGAAAGCAATCATAAAATGCAGAAAAGCAAAGGTTAAAAGGATAATCAATATTCAATTTGTAAACTAAAAAAAATTTGGAATTTATTAAAACTGTAGGCTTAGTGTTATAATGTTGCTTTTGAGGGGTGGGGTTTTTAACAGTGCAAACTTCAACAATCCTTTCTTTCACAAAATCTACTCAGATTTGTTTGCGTGTGTGTCATGCTTGCTATACTACTACTGTTTGTAAGCCCACTTGGGTAGCAGCACCCCCCCCTTTCCTTCTCTTTCTGTCCGACGAGTGCAGCTGTTCCTCTATGGTTGTTATTGTTGGTAACAGGTGGAGTAGAGTGCAACACTGCGCAAGACAGAATGCCAGCTTTTCTCGACCAAAACATGTTTCATTTCCTTTTTGTTTTTTGTTTCTCTAATTCCAGTAACGATAGCAAAACGAGGTGGTTCATCCGTAAAAGTTGCCATTAAAAAAAGTTGATAATTTTCTTTACCAAAGATGTAGTTTCTAGTGCCCGCGCTCCCCACACATGTACACAAAATAGTCACTGATGTAATGATACTATAGTAATGCAATTGAAAAAAATATAGTAAAAACAAAATAACCGTAATACTTGACTTGGATCTATAGACTTTAATTTGACAATTTTCAAGGATTCAAAATCATTTTCACATTTAGCCTTTTTTTTTTTTTTTTTTTTTTTTTTTAAATCTATAAGAATGTGCAGGAGAGAATGGACTGTATCTGATTACTGGTTGAAAGTAATTTTGAAGTCTTTAAACTGCCAATTCAAATTTATGACCTATTTTTTTTCCTTATACTCACGTTCACTTCTAACAAAGCATATCACCACTTGAACGTAAGGACTACTATTTGGGACCATGCCTAGGAAAGATTATCAAGATGTTGGTTTATGTTACATTTAAACTTCTGCATATCGGTACAGTCAGGGAAGCAGGTAGCAGGAAGGGAATTCCAAAGTTTAGCTGTTTGAAGGAAGAAACTAATAGTAGAAAGCTTTCTAACATTTAAGAACCTCAACAGTGAAAGGGAGTGATTTTGTTGCTAAGCGGGTTTATTGGGAATATGTCTGCTAAGGGGGCACAAATGCAACAAGTTCATCAGCACATTCCATTAATTAAAATATTTGTAAAACCTGCACAGATGCAACATTACAGCGATGGGATGGGTTGGAGCTTAGTTGACAAAGTGGGACCTAATTAGATTGAAGACTTTTGGATTCTATCCAAGAGGGAAAGACTAGTGGCACCAACCCAGATGTTGCAACGATACTCTATGCATGGGTGAATGGTGGCTTTGTAAAGGTACAGGATACTCTAAGATGTAAGTAATCTTCTAGTATGATAGAGGGAAGCCACCTTCCTTACAGCAGCCTTCGCAATGTCCTCAATGTATTTGTTCCAGTTCATATTGCCCATGAATATTAAGTCTAAGTTTGAAAGAATTCTGATGTAGGGTGTTATTTGTCATGAATATCGGGGGTTGGAAAGGCGTCTTGCAATTGTTAAAGGAGAGCAGCTTAGTCTTACTAGCATTAAATGTTACCATCCAGTTACAGCTCTATTCCACTACCGTTTGGAGGTCATTTTCTAACGATTCTGCCATTGTCTTTGATTTGTGTCTATTTGTTTTACCTTTGACACTCATCTTGGGCACAATATTATCAGGGAGGTCGTTAATGAATATCAGGAATAATAGTGGTCCCAGGATCGACCCCCCCTTCCCCTTGAAGCACTCCCGCATTAATGTTATGCTGTTTGAACGTATGTCCAATGATAATCTAGATGTTCCTATTGTCTAAGAAGGATCTAATTATGTTTAGGATACGTTCAATACCATACAATTTAATTTCCATTAGCAACCCTTCATGCCAGACTTTGTCAAAGGCCATGGGTATATTAAGTATTGAAGTATTAAATTCTATAGGCAGTCAAGCATTATGGTTCATTTGTGTTTCTAAACAATTTTTTTTTTTTTAATTGCACCATCATTATTTTGCATCAAAGCAATTTTTCAGTTTTCTTTGCTTTAGAAACTTTGACATTACAAAAGAAAATCCCAATGTTGCATATGATAAAATTGCTTGAAATTGTAAAGCCGGTTTAGATCATGATTGATTATTCAATTTCATTTTCTTTTTTTTATATCATTTGTATTTTTATTTATAATGACATGGAACTATTTGTATTTCTATTTGAAGTAATGTATTTTATTTGTTACCTATATTTCCAACATTTCAAGTGCTGTATCATTTAACTATCTTACAGGTGCCTGCCAAATGTGCATGTGTTTACACATTTGGCAGGCACCTGAAAAACTTGTGCAAATCAGTATCGGAAATGTGAGTGTAACAGATAAGGACAAGAGTCTGAAAATTGTTTTTATTTTTATTTTTATTTCCAAGTAATATTTGATTTAAATTTTTTTGTTTGTTTTTTTTTTTATTTAATCAATTTCATTTTTAATTTTAAATTATTTTTAAAATTTACTTATAATCCTGACAATATTAAAAATAATTCACCAAATAGACCCTCAAAATTCCTTTATAAGTAATCTAGTTAATTCTTAAAATGTTCTAGGTCTATTTTTTAATGTGATTGGTCAATTTGTTTCAAAATATTAATTTTAAAAAAAAATGTATATCAAGTTTAGTTTTTTGGAATATTTCTTGACTATAAATTATTGTAAAGAAACAGTTTGTTTCATATTTAAAAATCCCATCGAATTTTGAATTTCTCAATTAAGTCTCCTTTCGTGAGCTAAATATTAAACCTAGTGATTCCAATCTGATTATGATTTTTTTTCCTTTTCATATAAACAATAAAAAAAGGAATTGTTTTCACTAATGCATATTTATTTTTACATCTCCTCTTAAAGTCCCATTTATTGTCTTTTAAATTTTTCTATAAACAAATCAAATTCTAAACCGATATTTAAAAAAAAAATTCTCCTAAACTGTACGTGTTATTTTAGACCCATTTCTCCTTAATTAGAAAACAATTCTCCTCTGCTTGATCAAGAAGTTTTTTCTGAGTAAACTGATTGACGATGTTTTTCGTGTTACCAGGACTACTACTTCTACATCTACTCCTACGTGGTGAGTCCCGAGGAAGCGATGGAAGGCCAAGGGGGAGCTCATTCCAGGTATTAATTCTCTGCAATTCTTGCTGTGATGCCAACCTCCTAACCTTTACCAATTTTTGTTTTTCATTTTGTTATGTTGATTTTACCTTATTTCCAAAATTTTTTATTTAGAGCCTTTTCATTCTATTTCTTATACTGAATGATTTTTCTAATACCATCAGATATTTTGGTGCAAGTTTAGAATTCAACTTAAAAAAAACAGATATAGAAAAATCTTTGTACGTACCCATTATGGAATGAAGATGTCATTTTCCAAAAATCGTGTACTGATTAATTAAATTTTTTTTTTTTTTTTTTTACCCAGAAAATCAGATTTCAGGAGTAACTTAATAAAAAAGAAAAGGAACAAATAACTCCACAATAATTCAAACTTGCGGGATCAATATTTTAATGCTAATGATGTCACATTAATCACTTAAAATTGTTTAAAAATGATTTATATTTATAAAAATAAGTACTTTATCAATCTGTGATTTTTGGAATGACATTTTTGTTTTATGAGAGGTACATACATCAAAGATTTTTCTGTATTTTTGTTTATTTGGGTCTTATCTAGAATTCAACCTATTTTTGCTTTAAAATCATTGTTATTTAATATTTATTACTAACGTCTAGTGTGGTATAAACAATTTTAAATAATTTTTTTTCATTTTAGCTTGCATGCATAGTTGTATGCCAGAATACTAATTTTTTAAAAAGTTTGGAATATTTACAATTTTTGTTTTAAATCCAAACTTAAACATTAAAAAATGAGGGTCATCACGTCCTGGTGACCGCCTGTTATACATTATGGCATTCGTTGGATGGCTTTTAGAAATTAACTTCCAAACTAACCTATTTCTGGCCATATTATTTATTCCTTTTTCTCTAGAGTCCGTCCTTATCACTTGCTCCCATGTTTTTGTTGGCCCTTCCTGCCAACTGACCCTGCTACCTCAACTGTTCTACATCTACTAATTGAGGAACTCTCATTCATTAAATATGTTGTTCTGAACACATCTTCTGAAACTGTTCAGATTTAATCTTCCTGTGAGGTCATCAAACCTCTGCTTCTTATAGACTCACATTACACATCCACTGTATCATTTTTTCATATCATTTCTCTCCGGGCCACATTTGTTCTAAACAGTTCCTGGCCAGGTTGGATTTGTGTACATCGTTACGTACATGCACATACTTGACACAATGGATAAAAACATCTGAATTAAACGATCTGTAAAAAGCTGAATATCGAGCGCAGCAGCAAGTCCTGGGAACATATTCCAGAAAAAACGGTTGGAAGTGATACACCATCCACTATGGTTATGCAATGCGTACAGCTATGTACCTTGAAAATTGAGCTAGTGGCATCGGACAAGGAGAACAAGGCAACTTTAGAAGTCAGTGTCCCTAATGATGCTGAGTTAAACAGAACTGGGAGGGAAAAGATAACAAATTACCAAGATTTTATGTATGACATGAAAAACTGAAATCTTAGGAAGATCTCTTTCAGTAATTATAGGAGCAACTGGACTCGTGAAAAAGAATTTCAAAACCTGTTGGCAAATGTACCTGGTGAACCAAGTGAAAGTGAAATTCAAACAATTGCACCTAAAGGGATGGTTAGAATCTTAAAAAGATGGTTGGAATATATGATATAGTGGGTGAATGTCTGATATCCAGAAAGATACCTTATCCCCAGCTTGAACAAACTGATAAGGAAATTGAAAATAAAAAGAATAGCTTCTTTCCTTGCTTCTTGCTTTGCTGGTTAATAGAAATTCCTTCAACATACTCTATCCACTTCTAACTCTTGCAATCAAACTAGCACTAGCTTCTTGCTGTCTTCCAATTGTATCTGCAAATGCGTATTCGGAGCTACTAAATTCTTCATGAATGACATTTACTGACTAGGCTTTACAAGGCAGTGGTTTGTCCCCACTTTGAATATGGGTCCCTAGTAGTGGCCAGAGTTGGCAAGATCTTTGATTCTCTTGTCTTGTGTGTCTGGGATTTATATAATCTGCTTGGATGACGTCTGCTGTTTACTCACCGGAATGTAACCGTTGCGTCTGTTACCTACAAATTATTTCATGGTTCTTGCCCCACCGCAATGCTTAAATACCACCCTGCACTGTGGCTGAACAAACCAAACCTGCGACAATATACATTCCTCTGCATAATCACACTGATGTTTGCTCAGATGTACTGGCGCTCTACTGGCAGCATTATGTGCTGTTTCAGAATTGTGTGAATGAACATGTATCACGTTTTTGGAGTTCTGTATTGTCTAGCGTGATGTTCCTAAGTTTTTATGCATTCCCTAATTTAGCTTAATATCCTCTCTCTTGCTAACAGTTTTATGACCATGGTTTAATAAGGGGGGAGGGGAAATTCTCTCCTCAACTATGCTTTCTTCACATCTGACTTCTCATTCACAAAACCTGATTATCTGCTCTCAACCTACCTTTAATTCCATTGAACTTCCTGTGTACTTAATAAAAGCATAATGAGATTTTTTTTTACTGTTTCAGACGTGGTTTTTTTTCTTTTTCTAATTGAAATTATTAGATTAATTTCTTTCAATTTTTTTTTTTTTTTATGACAAAAGTTAAATTTTCTTGCGTGTGATAGCTACCATTTTTGCCATCTCATAAGACTCGTTTATGTAGTTGGTTTCTCTGCAAGGTTCTTTCTTGATCAACCTTGAAGTTTCATTCTCAAATTGACATCTGATAGTGTTAGGATGCTGTTTAGATTCAAATTCAGATGCAAATCTCTCAAGATGCAAGGAACTTCCTGCAGAAAGTAGGGGGTACTGTTTATGTACATCATTTGAAGACATTTATGCTGACGACACTACCATTTATGGTAGCACATCTAAGACAGTAAACGACCAAGTTCTCTCTGATTCTCTCTCCTCTGATCTTGGGCATGTAGTACAATGGGGAAATGAGTGGCTGGTTACTTTTAATGCATCTAAAACCAAGCTTCTCTTTACATCAACATTCTGATCCACATCTGGCATCAATTGAAATGAATAGCTCTCGTCTTCAGGAGGCCTCAAGTTTTGACAAGCTTCTGGGCTTGACCATTACTCCTGATCTTAAATTGAACACGTACATCAAATCTGTTGCCAAGGCCGCTGGAAAAATGGGATCTTTCTATCAATCCGGTAGATATCTCACTGCTGATGCAATTCTCTATCTATATAAGAGCCAGGTACATACAAGGATGGAATACTGTTGCCACATCTGGGCAGGAGCTGCTGCCTTGATAGAGTTCAAAATAGACTTCGTAGCCTCGTAGGAGATGTCCTTTTCTCTTCCCTGCAACCTCTATCTCACAGAAGAGATGTTGCGAGTTTGTCTCTGATGTATCGTTATTTTCATGGAAAGCGTTCGACTGAGCTTCAGTCTATGGTCCCCCCCCTTGCCAAACTTTCACAAGAAACACTCGTCTAGCTGAAATTCCCCCACTCTTTATCTGTGCCTAAATCTAAATGTAGATTCCATGAACAAAGCATCTTTCTTAGAACTGCACGCCTGTGGAATTGTCTTCCGTTTTCCTGCTTTCCAGCTGACTACAATATAGTTGTGTTCAAGTCTAATGTAAATACGTTCTTGATGAGCCGTTCCATATAAGTTATCAAATTTACCGAATTTTCATTACTGATTACTATATTGCCCAATTTCTACTGTACACTCTTTAACCCTTATCCTTGAGTGGCCTCTTGGCCTTGATAATGTGGTGATGCCTTTGTAAAAAAAAAAAATACTAAAGGTGAATAGTTGGCATTTGTGGGAGAGTTTATTTACACATAGAGGGATAGTGACAGTAAAGTCCAGTTTTATACAATAGATTGTTTCTAAACACAACTATATTTGAGTCCGATTTGAAAAGATTCATCATGTAAATTCTATCAATTAAGTATTATATTGAAAAACATTTGATTTTAATAATGAAAAATATATTTTGTCGAATTACTTCCATATATGTATCTAAAATATCCAGAAAATAGTCAACCTTTTTATATAGTAAAATTAGCAGGCTGCCCGAGATTGCCTGATCATAAACTACGCTATAATATTATATTTTAACTAGGGGTGAGTGGGGAGGCCTTTGGAAATTCCATAGGGGACGCCTTTATATTGATGTTGGCATTCAGACACTGATATTATTGTAGCTTTTTTGTTAAAACTGCAAAAGTATTTATCTAAGCTAGCACAAATGTGCAGCAAAGCCTGGTCGTGAAGTATGCTTAAATATGATATTTTAATCCTTGCAGACTTTGTATATATTATAATGTTCTATCGATTTTTATATATTATAAAGTTGCAATTTCAAAAATAAAACGTATCCATATGACTTTGGTGCATTAGCTTGAATTGAAACCGAAACAAAAACTTATGATATATATTCAATTATGATATATATTCAATTCAAGCTAATGCACCAAAGTCATATGGATATGTTTTTTTATTTTTGAAATTGCAACTTTATAATATATAAAAATCGATAGAACATTATAATATATACAAAATCTGCAAGAATTAATATATATTTAAGCATACTTCACGACCAGGCTTTGCTGCACATTCGTGCTAGCTTAGATAAATACTTTTGCAGTTTTAACAAAAAAAAAGCTACAATAATATCAGTGTCTGAATGCCAACAGGAACTTGAGTTCCTTCAACCATAACCAAAACTTATGAAGAATTCTTCATAACATTATTTACAAGAAATTGAAGTACATAACAATTAAGCAACTCGAATGTAAGCGTGACACAGAAAATAACACACGCTATGATATAAATATATAGATTAATGCAGATTTTGTATCTATTATAGAGCCAATTCTCAATCGATTATTATATTGTATGGATTTCAAGCAAATGGCCAAAATCATACGTGTACAAAAAATGTTGTTTAACCTACTACTTTTAATTAGCTTATGCACAGAAAAAAAAAATGGGTATAGTCGACTTACACCAGGCCATGGTTAATTCCCCCCACCCTCCAATTTTGACCCCTTAGCAGGATTTCATTAGCTAAAACCGAATTCCTCCGAATATTTGGTCTACAGAGTTAAAATTTGATGCATAGGGTAAAATCACGTTGACACACCGGTTCCCGTCAGATCAAAGTTAAGCAATGTTGAGCCTGGTCATTACTAAAATGGGTGACCAATTTGGGAAGTCCAGATGCTGTATGTAGGACGTCGACACCTCCCTGCAAAAAGTTGCAAAAACCTAACGTTGTCATCTCTCCTAAAAGGGATATACATGCGACTGGGGACCGCTTGTGAATTTCATGCTCCCATGAAGTAGTGTACTACGTGTCCAAATACCCTATGTGTGCGTGCGTGTGCAATCAGCACCAAAACTATTCAGGGTTTAACTGGCTTCCTCCGAAGGAGGAAGTTTCATGAGAGTATGAAATTCACAAGTGGTCCCCAGTCGCATGTATGTCACCAATATTAAAAGCATCTAAAATCTTTGTTACTTGTACGTAATGTTGAATTCCTATGTGAAGATAAATATCTTCAATTAAGAAAATGCTTTATATTTGGATGTACAGGATTCATTATTTTTGGAATCCATCTGGTGAGCATAAGAGACTATAGTGTAGGCTATATTTAGTTTAGTTTTTAGAATATGCAGGGCAAGGGGCTTTAAAAAAATCGAATAATTCCGATTTTTGTTAAATTTAAAAATAGAGTAGGCATGAATAAATATTTAACTTTTTAGTTTCTTCAGAGGGTTTTTAAAGGACATATGGCTAGTATCTCATTGGAAAATTCAAATATTTCAGATTTATATTGAATTGGATTCATGGTCATTAGACACTAATTAAGAAAAGATCCTTGAATTTCTATTTAAGAACCTTTATTCTTGAATTTAAGAACATTTTTCATGTATTGGATTTTAATTAAAATTAGAGTGAAGATTTTAGTATCGTAATAGTATGACTATCGTAAATTAATTAATCTTTGTAAGGAGAATACACAAAAAGTGAGAATTAATTTCAGCGGTCCTAGTATGAGTATTATTCTAGTTTGTATATGTTGGAGATGAAGGAAGTTAGTTTCTTGATGCCATGATTTAATTTCTTTATGATGTAAAAAAATTTTTGAGTTTAATATGCATTTTGCCACCTCTCGGCTCCTTTAGTATCAGACATATCTTACAACCTGAGTTTTAGAATGAAGAGTCTGTAGTTTTGATATGATTCAGTTGTAAGAATGTTAGGAGTCAGGTGTGTTGATTAATCTAATTTTTTTAAAATTTAATTTCCAAATAATCAATTGGTAGACATTAAGGAATCGTTCAAATATTTTGTAATTCTAGGGGTCGGAATAGAACCTTTTATGTTGACTTTGCACTCCCGCTTATAACCATTATTGGAGTATGTGATTTACCAAATGAAGATTTTAGTTTTTTATTAGTTTGTTTTTTTATTTTTGTTTTGTTTTAAATTACAAAATGCCCCCCCCCCCCAACTCCTAAATAGACTAATAGTAGTTTAAAGATCAGTTGAAGCCAAAGGTTGTAAGCCTATATATTTAAAACAATTAAGACTTAAATATCTAAAATTAAAATAAATTTTTAATGAGGGTAAAAATTTGTCATGAGGTAAATCTTGATTTAAAAAAAAAAAAATCTCTTAGTTAACAAAGCAATGTCTTTAAAGTAAGTCTTGAAAAATTATCAAAATCCAAAAATACAGTTGCTGCTTCAATGGAAGATCAAGAATTGTATGAAAGTTTTGTGGTCATTCAAAGCGATTTACTCTCCACATTAAAAAACGACCCTGGTGTCTAACTGTCCCGTGGGGAGGCATAGTAAATAGGTACTATTATGTTTATTCTACACAAACCTCTGGAGATTGGATGATTGTTCTTCTTTTTTTCCATCCCTCCTCACTCCCTTTTTAATTTCATAATCAAATTATTTTGTGAAATAGGAATTTTTTAAAGCTTTGTTTTAGTATTTTATGCTAATTGACTAATAATAAAGAACAAACGTATAATTCATGTGGAGGGAAGGAATGTGCACAGCCATGCTTTAAGTTGCATTCTTTAACTAATTTATTTTTAAACTTACGGGAGAAAACTGTATAATTGCACATGAAACTGCCTCTTGATCTATTTTGGTGAGGAAGTGAAAATCCCTCCCACACACACACACTTTTATTTTATTTTAATTTATTTATTTTTCTTTACCAGAAAAAAATCTCTGCCAATACCAGAAAGAAAAAAAAAAAAAAGAAAAAAAAAGAAAAAGGATCAATGTCAGATGAATTGTTATTGAACATCTGGCAATATAAGTTGTTAGCTTTCCTGAGGTGTTCATCTTCAAAATCTTATGAAAAGGAATGAGATCAAGGTGTTCCAGAGATAAAAAGGTATCTCCCAGATATCCATGAGAGATTCTGGTGGCAGAGGGAGGGGTGAGTCAATAAGTTCTCATTTGAGAGACAAGAACAACTTTGAAAATGGATATGACTAAAGAAATATTTTCTTGATCACTTAAAAAAATCATCTACAATGGATTTTGTTCAGACATAAAGCAATTATTTTCCTTAGGCTGAATCTTTTTATTTTTCTTTACTAGTGAGGGGCCCCCATCCTTGCCTGGTCGTGAAATATACTTAAATATATTTTAATTCCTGTTGATTTTGTATTATTACAGAGCCAATTCTATATATATATATATATATACACTGATTTATATAGTTTAAATAAAGAAAAAAATGAGTTGGGTGCTATCAGCTAGAATTTAAAAAGAAAAAAAGTTTACTGCTCCAGCCACATTCCCTACCGTTTGAGCTATCGACAAATAAGATTTAAAATTAAACCACTCAAGCTATGAATGAATTTGCGCATACACAAAAGTAATGAAAAAATGTCAGCAAGTTGAAACGAACATTTTGCATTTCAACTTGCCGACATATTTCTGTACGCATTATTCATCCATCTAAAAGATTTTACTCGTTATGAACCATTCTTAGTGTATGATTACTATTTCCTGTTAATTTCAGTGTTATGTGACCAGCAGTTTAAGAGTTTATTTAAATATTTTTATGCACACATACATGCATCTACTGTTTTATTTATATAGATTTATTTGAAATTATTCCTTGTGTGAAAATTATTGGTCTTACCAAGATGTTAATTAGCAGTGACATTTACTCTAGGTGAGTTGAATCAGCTTCTTCCAAAAGTAGTTTCTGAGGAATATCAAATTTACAAGTGGTTCACATTTGCATGTATATCCTAATCAAGGTAAATGATGACATTAGGTTTTTGCAGTTTATACAGGAGGTATCACTGTTTTCTTACATACAGCATCCATTTGGCATTCATCAGGCTAACCATTGCTTAACTTCGATGATCTAGCAGGAACCAGTCTATAAATGTGACTTTGTTGTATATGGATAAATGTTGGTTGGTGGATGGCCGTCTTGAACTATTTTACTATTAATGCATTGATTTTAAATTGCGCTTGAAATTTTACATCAAATCTTAAATGTTTCCTTCAGGTTTTGTTAAGGCAGGCATCTAGGAAAAACAAAACTCCTAAAACATTTGTTTCCGATGATATAGACTTATTTTGGGTCAGGGTGGCAGTTATTTAAAGATAAGGATTTTTTTTGTGTAAAGCCCTTCTTAAAAAAACAAAAAAAACTCCTGTGCAGGCATTATTTGAAAACTAGATTTTACAGTATTTTCATGGGTAAATAGTGAAGCAAATGCAATGTTAAAACAAAAATTTGCAGTCATCATCTGTGTACACACAGGTGTACGTACAAGGGTGTGTCGAACGAAAACTGGACGTGAAAACAAATAAGGTGATGAATGCCAATGTGTGCAATAATCTCAATTACATTTTATACAGTTGTTCTAGTGCATGAATGCCTATATTTGTTAGAGATAAATTGTTGTTGGGGGAAACTGAGCATGGGGGGGGGGCATAGGCAGTGATGGTCAAATGCCTCCAGTTTGTATAAGTCACTTGCTCACATAGGCTAGGTCTCGCAGCCATAAAGGAGAATAATACAAACGATGGTCTGGTAGATCCTGAATATGGTGTTCAGTCTTATTTCTTTTCGAGACTAGAGCTGTGGTCAGAAGGTAGTGTGAGCATTGCCGATACAGTTGGGGATGTCTTCCTCCACTTTGCCAATTACGGTGATGGTGAACCCAAGATATTGGAACTGATCAACCTCTTCAAGGGTTTCTGTATTGAGGACAAGCAGCTGTTTTTCATTTGGAAAGACATCTGCCATCAGTAACTTTGTCTTAGTGGAGTTTATCAAAAGTTTGTGCTCACTGTACGATCTACTCCCTCCAAAAATCTCCTTGCCAGACACCCTTGTTGATTCAGTGATACCTGCCAACACTCAGGTAACTTCATTCATGAGCGACTGCCATCAGGCTGGAAGAAACATCACTGTGGCCAACTCAAAACCTGGCTCGGGACTGAAGCAGGATGCTGAACTAATTCTGGGACCTCACCTTTACAGGGTCCATCGCTGGAACCATGAATGGATCGCTGTGCTTGGTCAGCTAGTGTTCAGGACATGGTAAACTTTTTGGAAAAGAACTGGCCCAGGGTGAATGCCACAACTATGACTATATACATGTATGTTGCTTGTTGCACTTTGTTGAATCTTAGTTCTTTATTCGTTTTATACATTCTAGATATATCAGGGTGGAGGGGAAACATTTGGGGAGATCTGTTGAATATATTAAAAAATGCTAATCTGGACTTTGTACAACAGTTGAATGGATAACATGGAACCAAGCATTGTCATATTGTAAAGAAATGCCTTTATGATTTCTCATTTAGACTTGATCGAAGATTGTGCCCTTGTCTTTTTTTCTTTAAAAAGTCAACAAAACCTGTTTAGCGAAAATATATTGCACCATTCCTTCCTGTATAGAGGTAGATACGTATGTATATGCATTTTATGTGCTTGTTGACAAAAGCTAATACACCTGAATTTCAATCCTTTGTAAGACATTCAAAAACTTGAATTTAGATTTTTTTTTAGCACTTTTAATTTTCTCCATTTCATAGCCTTCAATTTATAAAATAAAAAATAAATATTTAATATTGCATTTCTGAAGAGATCTATTATAGAAAGAATCTTTGTAAAATGTTTCTTGGGTTTAGGAGTATGAAGGAACCCTACATTCAATCCCTCCTCCTTCCAATGTTAATTCAAGCCAGACTGCAAAATACTATCAAGTTGTCATGAATCAAGTAAGCCATTTTAATCTTTTTCTAATAGTTGAAAAAAAAAAAAAAAGACTGTGACCCTTTCAAAATCTGATAGGAATTTTAGAAAGATTTTGACTGAGTTATTTATATCCAATAAGTTTAGAGATTAAAACATTATTATAACGATTAGTTTTATAACTATTTGATTCAGTTAAGTTTAACAATTAAATGATATGATTATAAAATTTAATTTTTAAAATCGAATAATTTGGTTTAAAAAAAATTAAAAAATAAGGAATTGTGGGATTTAAATTTCAGAATTTTATAAGATATTGGACTTTTTTTTTTTTTTTTTTTTTTTATATGTATTTCTTCATTAAATTATTTCCTAAAATGTTCCAGAAATAAGAGGTTGGTAATGGCATTAAAAACAATTGAAAATAAAGCGTTCCAGTAATGTTGGGTAGGTACAACTAGTGTATGTGTGTGTATATATATATATATATATATATATATATATATATATATATATATATATATTTTTAAAAAAAATTTCTCTTGGTTAATTTTATTTCACCAAGTTCTTGGAACGCCTTTCTGGGTCAACAATTGAATTCTATAATGTACATAGATATGACAGTGTTCAATCAAGATTCTCCTATCTTTCAAATGTGTAGTTAGTAAAACTGGAGAACACTTACCTCTCATTGATCACTTAGTTATGTTTTCGTTTGTCTTTTTGATCTTTTCTAGATTTCGTCCAATTCCAGAATCAGAATTCATCTGGTCTGGTGGAGTATTAGCAAAATATTTTTACTCGAGTTAAGATTACTAACAGATGATGTATATCTATGTCGAATGGTTATTTCTGCTTCGAATATTTGCGTATTTATTCCTAGGTTGATGCATACTCATGCTAGGTTGTTCCGACAAACCTTTCTTCTTCAGAAAGACTTGGGGATAATATCTAGTAAATGATTCAAACTCTATCAAAAAAAAAAAATATATATATATATATATATGCATGTTGTGTATAAAATGCAACCATTTATATGCTTTGTTTCGCAGCTTGTTTAAGAAGTTTGAGCATTGACCCTTTGAATTTCCCACCTATAGAAACTTGGTTTAGATAATTCCATTAATTAAATAAGATGAATTATTCACATAAAAACGAAACCACTCTCATCCTGAAGGCGTTAATATATTCTGTTCAGCTTTATAATCAGGTCAAGTATATTCACTAGTCACAGTACAACAGAAACACCTTTTGTTCCAAAACTCTTTTCCTCTGTGTTTTTTTTTTTTTTTTAAATTTATTTTTCCCTCTCTTTCTTTGTCACAGTGATTTTCAACTGTCCTACTTTTTGTGACAGGTGTCGACTTTTTAGTCTTATTCACCAAGATTAACGAGACAAGGACAGCAATACCAATGTCGTTTTCTGCTACTCATTTCATTTAATGACTCTCTTTCCTTTTTGTTAAGCCTAAATTTTCATCAGAAAAGAGAAACTGAAATGCAGATTGTATAGTCTATATTGATATGCATTAACACCTGAAACTTTTTCTGTTGAATCCTTATTTACTTGTCTCCCCACAAGGGCAGTTAGACATTTGGTTTTTAGTCTGTGGAAAATCAAGCTTCCTAAAAAGTAGACAGTGTCCAGAAGGATGTCTTCTTCACTGACAAGACAAAAGATTTAATATCAGAACAGATACTACACTATGGCATACTTTATCCCCCCCCCCTTTAGATCCTGTTTAAGTACACTTAGTGAAGTGCTCTTCTTTAAATTCTATTTTTTTTTTCTTTATGAAGCCATGGTCATAAAACAATTTACAATAGATAGAAGCTAATTAGGGAATGCATAAAACTTAGGAACATCACGAGAGTCAATACAGAATTCTGAAAATGTAGCTGATACATATTCCTTCACACAATCCTGAGGCAGCATGTTCAGGACTGCAGAACAATGAAAGGATACATCTCTGAGTAAACACCAGTGTGATTATGCAGAGGATCTAATTTGAATGTATATCATCGCAGGTTTAGTCTGTTCAGCCACAGCACATGGCAGTATTTATGTATTGCGGTGGGGCAAGAACCATGAAATAATTTGTAGGCAACAGAAGCAACTGTTACATTCCAGCAAGTAGACAGCAGGTCTAATCCAAACAATCATATACTCTAGAGTGTGAATTGTTTCCATTTGTATGTTGCAAAAGAAATATAAAAAAAACCTTGCTACTTTTTAAAATAAGCAAATATCTATGATTTACTGTTGATGTATTCCTGTCCTGCCATATTTTAAAAACAATTTTAATAGAAGTGTGAATAATCAGATATAGCTATTATACTAAATGCGAGTTAATCAATTGTTTCCATAAAACTTTTTCCTACATACATAAAATACATAGCTTACTACTGGGATTGAGTTATGTTTGAAAAATTGTTTTAATTGTTCTAATTAGCCATAGTTTCTAACTGAAAAAGTTGCTCATCTCTTTAATATTTTTGAACATTGAAGCAATGGAAGTGACTCTTTTTATATCTAATTTACATAGTTTCTTAGTACATATTGTAAGCACTTATGAATTGGATTGCAAAATGATCGGTCACTTTATTTTTGTACTAGCTGTACCCGGCGACGCGTTAATGGGGCTCAGTTTGTTTAAATAGAAATATTAAATAAAAAATTATTTATTGAGTATGTGCGTGATTTCACGAAACATTGCAGTCTGTAATGTTTATATGTATTTTTTTTTTTTTGCAATTAAACAAGTTTTTTCTCTTTTGAGCACACACACATACGAACTAAAATAAGAACCATTAGCAATGCATGTTTTTTTTTTTTTTTTTTTTTTTTTTTTTTTCCATGTTCAGAATACTTGTGGATACACAATATTTTGAGACAATGTTTATAGCAAACTCCAAATGAATTGTGGAATGCAACACACGCACACGACAGTAATGACCTAAGTATGAAACAAACTTGACGCTGTGTGATGTAATATGCCTCTTAGTGATGCCATATTGTAATTTTAATAACAGTTCGTGTATGAAACGTAGAATTGGATTATCAAATACGAGAATTATCAGAGCGCAGACAATCAGAGCGCAGACAATCAGAATGGACTGAGTTTGGTGATTCAGCCATGAATCGGAAACTGAAGATTATGTTAGGTCTATTTTATATTTTTCTTTTTTTTAAACAGTTACAGGCAGTGAAAGCACAATCTGTGGAAAGTGTAGAATTTATTCTGGTGACAACTGGGAGTAGTTGTAGAACTAAATATTTAGGGAGAAAAATAGGAACTTCTTTCTCTAAAGATGTTGTGAATGTAATGGTGTTCCTCATAAGATGCAATGTAGTATTTTAATATCATGACTGAATTTGTATAAAATGGTGTTCAAAAGCTACATGAACTAGTGGCTATTAGCCTAGATGTATTGAATTTGTATGTGGCATCTGTAGTTGTGAACCTACAGTACTTTGGTCCAGAAGGGAATTTCTGCAGTCATTTTGTTATATATGAAGATTATCCATATTAGAATGATGCAGAAGTAGACTTATTTTTAGTTAGGAAAAAATAATTTCTGACAAGATATATCAGCTCATGAATTTTATAATAGAATACTGGTAATAATTTTGACCCAACGGTCACTAGTAAGTCTAGTATAAAGTTTTTTTTTTTTTTTTTTTAAGCAAACCTTGAAGAAAAACATTTGCCTTTTCTTTCATATTGAGGCCTTCCTTTTTTTTTTTTTTTTAAAATTTAGTTTGTGATATTGTTTTTGACAGCAGTGATTTTGTAATTATTAAACTGGGTTTAAACATGCTGTCATTTTTTCATAAACGCTATGCAATTATAACGGTAATTTTGTGAATTAAGTGTTAATATATCACTTTGAATACGTTTATGCAATTAAAATTGTTAATTTAAAATAATTTGGAACAATTTTTTTAGTTTATCAAATCATAAACAGGGTTAGTGTCAATTTATAAAAAACACTTACAAAACTCGTCAAATTAATGTTAAATGGTTTCTCTTATGCAAAACTATCTAATTCAATAACGTAAACAATGAAAATTACTTTTAATTTGTATTTTTATATACACTAAATTCTAGCCCAAAGTAAATCTGTTAAATATACACTACAAAAAATTTCCACAGCAAATATTACAACTACATATATATTATTATATCTATATTAGCGATGGGACAATTTCAATATCTTCCTTGATTTGGATACAATTACCAATTTCGATTCTTTATGAATTTCGAAATATACAGTTGTTCGTGTGTGCTTGTGGTGGTGGTGAGGGGGGGGCATTGGATTACCGCAGTTACCTATGTAATATATGCATGTATTTTCACAAATGTAAAAATACACTTATGGGTATGACCTATCGATTTATTTTTTACTGGTAGTTTAAAATTAAATATTTATCATTTCATCATGGAAAATTAACTTTTAAATAAATAAAAATAATTTAAAGAATAGTTTTGGGGTTCGAAAAATAGGCACAAATTTCTCTGATACTGATACTCCCAAAAACTTTTTTTTTTATTCAGATTACCTCAACACTTATATACTAGCGGGCCGCTCAGCGTTGCCCGGTCATAAAATATACATAAATATATTTTAATTAATGCAGAATTTATATTTATTATAAATAATATATAAAGGTATAAAAATAACATTTAATTCCTTAAAAAAATAAAATAAAAATATGAAAAACTGAGACCTGTTTATGGAAGTATTTTTTTCGAAACAGTTCACTTCTTGTATGTAAAAAAAAAAAAAAAAAAAAAAAAAAAAATGCTCAAGCTAAAACCAAACCCAATGACAATGAGTCTAGTACAATACCCATAAAGCCAGCTTGACACAATCTTTAAAACGTGTTTTAAAACCTACTTATGTTAAGAATAAGTAATCTGTCACATGAATGATTCACGCATGTGCAATTTTTAAACAGTTGACAGATAAAAATCCGATGACCTCTATATACCAATTATTTATTTTTGACCCCCTTAGCAGCACTTTTTACTGGAATAAAACCGATTAGTTTTCCACATGTCTGAATATCCTATGCACCAAATTTCAAGTCTGTAAATCAAAAATTCGTTGAGAATATAGGCTGAGAAGGGTTCCTCGCACATACTCGCTTTTATAGATATATAGATTATATGAAATTCCATAAACAAAGATTCATTTGGAGATTACATTTGCCAAAATGAGAATAGAAGTTGAAATATTCAAATATATATATATATATATATATATATAGTATTTTAATTTAAAAGTATTGATTTTTTTTTTTTTTCCTTTTGTTTTTTGACTAGACACGTGTTGAGATGGAAACACCTTGCAGAGTGCATAAATGTTTGACCCTGTCTATTGTCAACATAGCATTTATCTGTTGCATAAACACGTGTGCGTGCACATTATTTGTCTTTATTAACACGTGCAGAGTTTTAGTTTTGACTTTACTCTTTTAATTGTGTGAACAAAATAATGCGTTCGCCTGTGTCTATAACGGTTCATTTGTTTTCCAATTTTATCTTATTGGAGCCATTTGTCTGAGATTTTTCTTTTGTCATCTTTGGCTTGATATTCGTTTTTCTAATACTCCTTTCACCGATGCTTCAATCTCTGATGGCACTTCATAGCCTAAGGACATTTGAAGTCCTGTTGTGCAGCAAACGTGGTAGTAGTCTTTCTTTCCTTTTCTTCTAATCGGCTTTTTAATAGCACCACTAGTAAAAGAACTGTACAACATTAGAGTTTAACAATTATAATTTTTTATTTTTGCTCTATACATGCATATTAACATAATACCGAACAATATCTCATGAGGGAGGGAAGCAGCTATAAAAAAAAAATAAAAGGAAAAAACAAAACGACGCTCTTTCATGATTCAGGAAAAAGAAAACAAAAAAACCCCCAGCTGATTTGCTCCTTCACCGCATCTCTCTGGCGATTTTCCTATCTGTGACACAACTTTCTGTACACGTAGTTCTAAATTCACTTTTTCTACTTCATTTTAATCTCATGTGGAAATTTCCAATTCTACGTTATTTTTATGCATTTGCATCTAAATGTGTTTTTGGTCAAAACTTCTAGATTAAATAAAAAAAAAAAAATAATAAAAAAAAAAAATTGAACTACTAGCGGGGGTACGTGGCGTTGCCCGGTTGTTTGGGGTGCGTGGGGGGGGGAGTAAAGTAAAGAATAAGCGAAGAAATAACCCTGTTTAAATATAAAAATAAAAACGATGTTAAACTTCTGTAAAAAAAAAAAAAAATCGGCAAAAAAAAAAAACAGCGAACAAACGTAAAGCTTTAAAAAAGAAATCAGAAAGACAGGAATCATAAATCAGGGGAAAAGATGGACGTGTTCTGAAAAACGAAAACAAAAAACACAGCGCAAAGCGGGGGGAAAAAAAAAATGGCATAAATAACCCTTCGATTCGCTTAAATCCAATGGTGCGTTTCACCCAATAGAAAACAGAACGAAAAGGAACGCTAAAATGCCATTCGATTTTTTTTTTTAAGCAACTACGAACCCAAACCAGTGTTTCTTCGTACTGTCCCTTGTAAACAGATCCGAAATGGTGTAAGTGGTAGTGGGGTTAAGAGGAATTTATGAGAAAGAAAAGATTTTACAACTTCCATTGATTTTAACTGATTTTGGCCGTGAACTCTCACCAGAAAAAATATAGGAATCCACGATTATCAAGAAAGTGGAGAGGTAATAGGCCTATAACGCACCTCAGATATTGTGCTGCAGTTTGTGCATATTACATGTGCATGAAATGTCTTGATTTTCAATCCTATTAAGGTCAAAATCAGAGGGGGAAAAATTAGTGCATTTTGTATATATAGGGATGAAAAAAAGAACTATGTACCTGTAATGAAAATATATTCCAAAAATCACGTAAATTGATACAGTAGTTTTACTTTTATAAAGGAAATCATTAAGCGACTAATGGGAAATTGTAGGCTTTTTTTTTTTTTTTTTTTTTTTTTTTTTTTTAAATTCAACATATAGCAGATAAAGCAGACGGTTACTCATAAGATTTTATTTTCTTATTTAAAAATAAAGCTACTTGTTGAATTTTTATTTATATATAATATATATATATATATATTCGTTTCATTATGGGCATGCACCTCATTGATTTTTCTTTATTTTTGTTAATATAGGGGTGGGGATTGTTGATCAGAACCAAATACTGCTACAAAACTTAACTCTGGATAACATTTGAGGTTTTATTGATATTGAAATCTATTAAAAATTTGATTGCCAATTGTTGAATCAAAGAATTTTTTTAACTTATTCTGCTTGACAGAATTTTTCATGTCACTCTAATTTAAAATTCAAATAGAAATTTCCCAAATGTTATCACATTCAGCTACTAGCTGACCCAGGAAAGATTAACTCAAGAAATTCCATAGCTAACTTTGAACGAGTCAGTGCGATCTCATTCATGTGACTCCATTTGTGTGTAATGATCTATGATAACTTGAACAGGAATAAAATTAACTTCACTGGTTATTTTTTTAATTTAAAGAAAATGTTTAGGCTTAAAGGGAAAAACTGGCTGAACTAATTTTATCAGACATTATCAAGTTATAAGATTATTTTAAGTTTGAAAAATTACCACATATTTTGAGTTTAATTTGGAAAGCTTTTCATTGTAATCTATGTATCTATGAAAGTGAAATTGTCTGTGTGTACATTTCTCTACCAAACTACTGTCAATTTTCAGTCTACACACTCAAGATTTGACATAAGGGGTATTGAGATTTGGGAAAATCTTTTTAATCAGATACAATATGCAAAGCGAATCCTGATTATACAGTCGAAGATTAACTGTGTGGGTCTGATAGTGCTGTTAGGTCGCTTTGATTGTGGCTGCCTGTGTCTTCAACTGTCTACCTGCATGTTTGTGCCAACCAGATGCGTAAGAACCCCATGGATGTGTTCTACTGGGTGTTGAGCAGTATGCCCAAACCATTTTAATGTTAAAAGAATGGATGACATGGGTCAGAGATTTAGTCCTCAACATCTTAAGTTGATACTCAATCCATGTAGTAGTAGTGAAGGCGATTGATATCAAACACTGCAAGTCTATGCAGTATGTAATATTTTAATTATTTAAAACAAAATTATCTTATGGTTTATAACGCGTGTTTTTAAATTGAATGTTTATAGTCAAATATTTGATTTAAAAGATTTTGCCACTTGTTCGTTCAAAATATTTTTAAAGAATTACTTATATAATTTTTAGCATTATATTTCTCAGTTTTAATATCACTTTTAGTCAGTTATTAATTTCATGATTAAATTAATTTTTCCTTTATTTTCTAATTAATAACCAATGAGCCACACTTTTCCATAAACTGTATACTGTATTTTTCCCCAATTCTTTATTGCATAAATTAAGTTGACAAAGACTTTCATTAGAATTTGGTGGTCCTTAAAAGGGCCGTTTTTGGTAACGCTCTGGGGGGAGGGGTGCAACTTGTTGGAATGTCATAGCCATCATCTACGGAAATCCATGTCTTCATAATTATAGTTAATTTTCAAAAAGGGAAATAACTTTTTGTAAACCATAACAGGCTACTATATCTTGAAAAAATTGTAATATGCAGATACAATTAATACTTATTTTCACACCCAGGTTTTTTTTGTTTTTTTTTATTAAAAAAAAAAAAAAAAATTTTTTTTAATATCGATTCTTTAAAGTATTCTTTATGTACTGGTACATGGAAAGTTTACACATCCTAAAAAAAATATTAAATTTATTTTTAAAGATTTAAAAAGTATGCCTATTTTAGCGTTTTCGTAAAAAATTATGCCATTTGAAAGATAATTATTTATAACATATTAAATGAATCTCGCACTTCAAAAAGCAAAAGATAAAATAATTAAACATATTCAAATTTCGGATTTCAATCTTTGGTATTGAAGGCACCCTATGAAAATTTTTTTTTTTCTACACTCGTTCACTCTCCTACCACAAAATTAGTAGATCGCTTGGACTTTAAGGGGTCGATCAAAGGACAAATAAGGAAGGTGGGGGGGGATGAAGTTACAAAAAATATTTCTACAACAAATATGAAAAAGTTACAC
The DNA here is from genome assembly GCF_053919585.1 of Euprymna scolopes. Lineage (NCBI taxonomy): Eukaryota > Metazoa > Mollusca > Cephalopoda > Sepiida > Sepiolidae > Euprymna > Euprymna scolopes. Next base: position 40,430,793 of record NC_136504.1, on the reverse strand, counting down.
CCATATAAAGTACATTCTTTACTTATTAATCAGTGAAAATTTTATATTGACGAGATAATTACCTGATTTTTGGTAGAGTTTTAAAGACTGTTACGAAAATCAAAAGCACTCCATAAATTTGGCAGTCACTAGATATTTAGTAGTTTGGGACTTTTTGCTGGACATACAAACACAATCATATAATAGACTAGCATGGATACTTGGCGTTGCCTGATGTTATATTGTTAACATAAAAGTGGCCGTGTTTGTGTGTGATTGTCTAGTTGTTCTGTCTATTTGTTGTATATTGATATTTAATTGTTCGTATGCAGTTGTGTGTGGTACATGTATTTTGGACATACCTTCATGTGTCATTGATTTTCCACCTGGAATTCATCTTGTTCTTGGAGACTGGAACTTGTTTTGGACAAGGATTCATTCACTCCCAAGATGATGAATTGGTTTTATAGTTTTTATTCACCTTCCAAATCGATCGCAGAAGAATGGAAAGTGAATTCTTTGCTTGTGTGGTCAAGGTCTTATTTTCACACACGTCAGCTCCCCCCCTTCTCCCCAATGAAGGGGAGGGGAGGGGACAACCCATTAAGCCGTCTACTCTTGTCTACGTCCCAAATCCAACTCGCTGATTCCAGCTAACCTGATCACGTGACTCACATGCAAATCCATTCAGTTGACCCTCACTTCCGGTAAACCGTGTCTACAATATAATTTACACACCTCTCTCTATTTCTCGATCCATTTCCTAACACCCAAGTTGATATGAAGTTTGGTTTGGACACATCTGCTTTACTAACGATATTGAGCAGTTTAATTGATACCCCCACAACAATCTTAAAAAATAAAAGAATGGATAAAAACATGAAAATGTAATCACCCACAAAGAAAAAAGTACATGACCAACCTCTCCACCATATATTTCAGCTGAATTGATATGAAGAGAAGCTATTCTCTGGATATTGAGCACTTTTTGTCACCCGTGCGCTGGTAAAAAAAACAAAAACATTTGCAGTTCTAGCGACATAGACCCCTAGAATCCAATCCCTCCTTACCATGATAGGGATGCTGGCAACGTCTCCCTGTCAAGGCTATGCCATTAGAGCTTAAGTTTTAGGTAGGGCCATCCATGGCGGATCTCTCTGACAAGGCATGGCTAACGAAGCTCTGGTTATCAAAAAATCGGATATGCCTGGGCTGGACAACAGGGAAGTATTCCTGCTGGCCTACAAAATAGTCCACTGGCCGTGTGCAACAAGATCACCTCTGCTGGTCCAACTCCTATCCCAGCCTAATTGAGACGGTGTAAAAGATGAATATCCAGCGCCTCAAAACCTATACATACATTGGGGAGCGTTTATGAATTTCAAATTCCCTTGAAACTTCACCTATGAACCTTGTCTTTTGTCACTGGTCACTTTTATCTATATTGAAATTTTTAAAGAGTTTCTCTCTGTCAAGCTTATTTGAAAACATTTTCATCATTAAATGTTTGGATTGTATGCATTCATCTTATTTTAGATCCAATGTAAAAAGCATCTCCATAAATAGACTGTTAGTCTACCATGCATAAGTTTGAAACAGTATTTTCTCTGTTAAACGCACATGGATTTAAGACATTTCTCAAGGTTTATGTTTGATTCATCTTCTGGTGACAGGTTTCATTCATTTTTGCTACTGATTTCAATTGTGAGAAAACTCTTTCAACCATGGAAGAAAGCAGGATAGATGATTAGATCTTGTGGAACAGAAATGTCAGGTATTTCTAAGCTGTAACCTGATGTAATGGTTCTTCATTTGCAGAAATTTACTTTCGTCTTTGGTATTATCTTGGGTATTACAGATAACACTTGTAGTGATTACCTAATTTGGAAGCTTTGCCATTACACCCAGCTCCATTCTTACATCAAGTGGCATTTCCAGTTCAGGTCCGATCTATGCAAACTACAAAACGAATTAATGTACATATTGCAATCCTAATATGAGGGTTAACTGGAATAATTGAGAAATACAGTTCTTGTCCATAATTCTCCATCTATTAAAAACGAAAATAAAGAAAAATCTTTATGTATGTATGGTGAAACAAATATTCCAAAAATCATGTAAATTGATCATGTAGTTTTATTTTTTAATAAAAGAATAAAAATTTTATGACTAACAGAAGAGCATGTAATTGTCTACCTTTTGGAAACAATTTTTAAAAAATAAAAGGGGAGATAAATAACTTGTAAACTTTTTGTTGTAATGCCTATGTCTTCCCATTAATCACTTACAAATTCATTTTATAAAAATGAAACTACTTGATTACGCAATTTTTTCAATATTTTTGTTTTATCACGGATACTTACGTTGTAAAGATTTTTTTTTAAATAAAGGAATTCTGCACAAGAAACAAAAACTCAAAATAAGTTTTAAGGATAAAAAGGTTTAATGAATAAAATACACATTTGCAACAAGAGTGATGTAACAATAAGCTGAATTAGCAAGTCTAGTGAGCTTTCATTTTATTGTTTTCCTGTTTATAGAAAACTACGCACACACACACACACACACACACACACACACACACATTCAAGGTGGGTTGAACCAACTTCCTCCAAACAAGGAAAGGAATATTAAATTCACAGGCAGTCCCAATCGTCTGTAATGCTTGATGCATTTTTATTCAGGAAGCGAGTATCTTGATCTGGTAGCATCAGATGCACTCTGGGCCAAAGTCGAGCTAAGGTCAGTGGTAACTAAGGAACAACTCCACAGCCCCCAAATGGAGCTCACCACTAGGTGTCTTTTAAAGTCATATTCACACAATTCCATTCTTCTTATTTGTATACTATGACATTTAACAAACCATTATGTAAGATATATGTGCAATTGTGACCTAAAATGACTTAACAAATGATTGAGGTGCCATAAAACCAACACCAAGTCTTTCTTAGAACTGCACGCCTGTGAACTCTCTTCCTTTTGTCTGCTTTCTAGCTGACTACAATAGGGTCAACTTAAAGTCTAACATGAACAAGTTCTTGATTAGATGTCCCCTTAAGTAATCCAAGTTATCAAATTTCTAACAATAATTATGATATTGTCCCATTGATTACCATACACTCATTAACCCTTATCCTCAAGTGGCCTTCGAGCCTTGATAAGTGGTGACTCCTTTGTGTGTGTGTGTGTGTGTGTGTGTGTCCCCGCAAGTGATCTGAGGGAGGAAATGAATTTTGATCAAATGTCTATTTATTATTTTTTTACTACTGGAAAGAAAAACCGTCTTTAAAATTGATTTGAAATTACTGAATACCAACTGTAGACTCTATCATTACTTCCATTAATATTCTTGGAAATCTCTTTTGTATTGACTAAATAGTAGGATAGACTCTACTTTCAAGTTTTAATAAAGCAACCATTGAAAAGAAAACTTGACTAACATCGCCTGTATTATTTCTGGGAACCTGCCATTTTTATTATCCTCTTTAAAAAAACGTGTCCTTAAAAGCAGCTGAGAGATCTGGTTGTCAAGCTTCAACTGCAAAACGGCCACTAAGAATATGGATTCGAATTTGTTTGACGTCTTTCCTATCACCTGTCCATTATTAGCTTGTTCGAAACAAAATAGTGAAATATGATGTCCCAATGTTTTTTGATTGCTTTTCGAAAATAAATGTACAAGCAAAGAAATCAGAAACTTTTGGAAATATGGAAAATGTCTCTGCCTTTTTAAATATTAATCATGTATGCAGAATATGACATTGGCTATACCAAGTTAAAATCGAATCTGATCTATTTTATGCATTCTTGCTGCTGGGTAAGATTGGAACGCATGATTCCCTCTATCTATAAAATAGCAACATGTATACGATTAATTGTATACCATGAATTGTTTATAATAAGTAGGGCTATGACAACAGCAAATTATCATTGTTTTGACCATCAAGTATATATCCGGCAGTTAATGGAGAACCATATCATTCTATATATAAAAGCATATAAGACATGAACGGATACACACTCGAGAGTCAAAACAATGAAAAGAATATGCTGTTGTCATAGCCCTAATAATACGGTAATGTTTTTGTATTTAATAACCAGAAAACATCTTCAGCGTTTCTGCATAAAGAAGTTGATATAAACTTGGTACACCCAGGTTGTCAGTGAATGTTAACTACTGAGCCACTATCACACACACACACACACACACACACACACACACACACACACACACACACACACACACACACACACACACACATATATATATAATATTTTAAGAGGTGCGTTATCGCTCTGTTTTAATATAAATTGTGTTAAACTGCTCCTAGTGGTATACAGTTTTGCTTTGTTAAAGACTAGCAAAACATGCTCTTTAAACAATAGATTGTGACAAATTCTTGTTGGCATAAGCTAAACACCCCAAAAGAAACGATGATCTTATGACTAAAATAGTCAAAGGAGGAGGTAATGGCTGGAGGATGGTCTCCTGATGAAAAAACATATACTACACTACCCCAGCAAAGGTCTCATCACAGGGGAACATTACTACGATATCTAAATTTGAATCGAGTATTAAGAGAAGGCAATGGTACATTAATAGAACTAATAATATAGGTTCGGCTTCAGATATCTACCTTCGATTAATAATAGAACAATAATACATTAATAAAAGTAATAATATAGTTTTGGCTTCAGATAGATACCAAATCGCCATTCTTCATAATACCGTCTAGTTTTCATTCTCTCTAGATTAAGCGCTTAACATTTTTCAACCAATGGACCCTTTAAAAAATGATTTCAACTGACTTAAATTCTAAATTATTCTAAAGCGAGAATATACATTAAATTTTTTTGTTATTTTGTATTCCTCTTTGTTATACTTAAGGTTAGATCAAATATCTTCATGAACCACTGTGCTAGATCTCGCTATTTCTATATCTCCCACCCCCTCTCTCTCTCTCTTTCTCATCTATATATCTGAGAGAACCCTGGTTGTAAATATGTACACCATTCCCAAGGAGGAATCAATGCAATACACTGGGAAATGCACAGGTGTGGGGATCCCCCTCATTGAACTCTCTCAATCCTCTTTCTATTAGCAGCAGCAGCATCTGTCTCTTGCTTCCACCCACCTGACCACAATAATATTAAGTACTTTATCCAGCTTGGCTCACATATGGTATGTGTGTGTGTGTGTCCATCTTGCAGCTGCTACTGCCATCATTAGCTGGCAGCCTGCTGGGCTGCGGTGATATTAGACAATCTATCCGTGCCTCTTCCTTCGAAAAAAGAAACCATGAAAAGTGCTTAAAGGGTTTTCCTTGGCTATTGCCATAGTCACAATCATCATCATAACTATGGAGCTGAACATTTTTTTTCCTTTTCCTCGTTATATATTCTCTTAGAATTTTACTTGGTTTATATTATGTATTTCTTTTCTTTTTCTTGATATCTTTTTTTATTCTAATCCTCAATATCTATTTTCATTTAATAGCTCACCCGTCAACTGGCTTTTTAGTTACATATCTAATCACTGTATAAAGAAAATTGTGTGACCATTTTTTGTGGGTGTATTTTTTTCACCTCTTTGTGACTTCACATTTTTTTATTTTTTGGTTTTTGTCCAGAATACAATCCCCCACCATATTAAAAAAAAAAAAAAAAAAAAAAAAAAAAAAAATCTGTATGATATACTAACATGTGACAAAATAAAAATCATGTCAATTCATCAAGTAATTTTATTTTTATAAAGAACATTTTTAACTGATTAATGGGAATTCGTAGGTATTACAATAGAAATCTTGCAAGCTGAGATTGAGTTCTTTGTGTTTTGTTTTTGTTTAGATTGTTTTCTATTGCTCATGAAATTTTATTTAAACATAAAACTACTTGACCAATTTCCGTGATTTTTGGAATGTTCGTTTCGTATGTGTACATACATTATACAGATTTTTTGTGTTTTACTTTATTTTTTTTAAATATAGGAGGAATTTTGGATAAGAACCTTATAATATTGTAATCCAAATTGAAATAACATGAAATAAAAATCTTTAAAAAAAAAAAAAAAATTAAATCCACCAAAAGGCATTTGACTTTCTTTGAAAACAAGACAGCCATTTTTGTTCTTTTTTTGTTTATTTTATTTTTTTTAATAATTTGGGGTGTGGGGGGGGGATAACTTGGTCATCTGACATTTGAAAGGAATTTGGAAACATTTAAACGGTCGAATATAAATCTTCTTAGCGTGTATTAAAAATGTATGCATAGCAGAAAATTACCTTTTTTATTAAAAAAAAATGTAAAAATTCTGAAAGCTGTTTACATCCAATAATTTTATAGATTAAAACATTATCTTTTTAAAAATTATTTTACAATAGTTTGGTTCAATTAATAAAATGGTCGAATAATGCCGTAATAATTAATTTAAATTTAAAAAAAATCAAGACTAATAAGAAGGGAAGTAAAGATAATCCAAATACAACACGGGGTAGGTACAACTGTTAAATGCAATTTCTTGCTAATGTTTTTGTCGTGAAGGTTTTGTGCTATTTTTAGATACGTTCACGTCTCTGTACAAGGCTTTGTTGATTAGCATCGTTTAAGTTTAAACCACATTTTCATCGCGAAATGTGCAGACTTGAATGCGCGTGTATCGCTTATTTCAATGATTATTTTACTCGGCCTTGAGTGAAAATCAAAGTATAGTATCTGTTTTGTCTTTAGTCAGTGGAGAATTCATTCTGGGCTGAGGCAATTTTTATTTTTTTTCTAAGGCAGAGTGCCCCTTCTTGGAAGCTAGATTTTCTCCATATAAAAGACTGTCTAAATCTCCTCTCGTATGGAGGCAAGTAATTTTTTTTTTTGGGGGGGGGGGGGTATTTAGTTCTCTCCCTTTAAAATAACCCTGACACCAATATCAGAAAGTGGGATTAAGTTGACGCCCCAAGGAGGGGCACTCTGACCTGCAAGAAGTGCTTTGGCAGCCCCGTCAACCTTCCCTCAGTAAGGGGCCACAGGCAACCAGCAATAAACTCGCCCCATTTCAAAGAGAAAAGGCAAAACCCAGTGGGGTGGACCTCCTAGAACTGCACAAAACCAGCATTAAACTGAAATCTGCAGGGACCAGTCATTGTCTTTGATCTCTGATTTGGGGAGGGGATGACGGAGGGTGGTGGGGGTGCTCCGATCATCTGAGCTAGGGAATCTGTTTTAAGTTTAAAATTTTACTGCTTTATTTCTTGCCGACTTGAACTTTTTTTTTCCCCGATTTTATATTAGAGTTGGGTGATTAGAATTTCTACAATTGCTTAATCGTTTTAGTGATTTTCATCAGTTACATGCTTCTGTATTCCATATTGATTTTTTTTTTGATTCTGCTCATTCATAATTTTCTATCCTTTTGATACCAATTAATTAAACGTTGGATGAAACCACTTTTACTTTTATAAAAAAGAAAAGGGTAATTTCCAGTATTTTATTTGCCAAACATTAAAAAGGAGTAATTTTGCTCCCCGCCTTCTTTCTTTTTCACTTATTAAATTCCCATCATCTTCTATTATATTAAAGATGAGTTTATAATCAACGGTTGTTTTGATAAGTTTTTTTTTTTTCTTCTATAAAATCGCACAAAATAAATGCTAAAATATTCATCAGTTTGGGATAGTTAAGTTAAAGCAAACAAAACAACTTCAAAATTGTTTCAATTAATCAGAATTTGTAATTAACTCCCCCTCTCTTAATTATTGCTTATCACTCTCATTCTCCTTCACTGAATGTTCATTTATTTTATGTGGTATCTATCACTCTCACTTCGTCACTCTTTTTCTGTTTATTAACAAAGTAATAAAGAAAATTTTCAAAAATAAAGATTATAATTATCCATTATACTAAACAAAAAGGAATATCATCACAAATAGTAATCTTTTTTTATTTTTTTTTACTCCCGTTCAACCCTAACAAAGCATATCGCCACTTTGACGAAAGGGCTACTATTTGGGACCATGCTTAGGAAAGATTAACAAAATGTTGGTTTATATTACATTTAAACTTCTGCATATCGGTACAGTCAGGGTAGCAGAGAGAGAATTCCAAAGTTTGGCTGTTCGAGGGAAGAAACTATTAGAGTAGAAAGCTTTCTGGCATTTAGGGACCTCAACAATGACAGTGGGTGGGTGAAATTTTGTTGCTAAGTCGGTTTGTCGGAGATATGTTGAGGGGGCACAAATGCAACTAGTTTATCAGAGCACATTCAATTTAAAATATTAATACTAGTTGACCTGAAAAGAGGGAATATAGCTAGCAGTAATATTCATTTTGTCATTTTATTTTTTAATATTTATCTTTGCAAACTTTTTTTTTTTAATTTTATTCAAACAAGCTAACCTATAATCGATGTGTGATCCAACAAGTCACGTTTTTTCTATTCAATTAATAAGTGAAATTGTGCCGTTTTTTTTTTTAGTAAAGTTTAATTAACTTTAACTTTTTCAATAAACATCTTCTATAACTGAATTATTTTCCAAATTCTAGGTAATTCTGTTTACCTCTAGCCAATAAAATCTCCTTTCAGTCTTTTATAATAGTTAACAAGTTAGTCTGATCAATTGTATTATTTGCATTATTTCAACTACTGTTCTCATCTTTGGAGTGTCATTTTCACAATGTTTTGCTCTAACTCCCAACCTGAAAATGTTTCTAAGAATTTAATGTAATTTTAAGATAAAAAAAAAAGAAATTAAAATCGATATTTTTTCGCCTTTATTTTCCAATTTAGAGTCTGTTGTCTGAGCAACTAGGATAAGTGTAGTAGAAAATATATGCATAATCATGTTGAAACAATAAAGTTAAGCGCTATTATGTCTGGTCAGTACTAGATGGTGTGTAGCATAGACATGTGACTGAGGACTGCTTGTGAATTTAAGATACTGCATCAGTAGGATATAGGTATTGGGGGGTGCGTATGTGATTGGTGATATAAGTTTTCCAATGAAATTGGGAACCATAACCTTGAGTACTTTCTGGCCTGATGATTGGTCAGGAACTTTTTTTTTTTTTTTTTCTTTTAAATTACATTTTCACCCCAAACAAGGCACAGTGCCACTTTGCTGTAAGGGGGCTACTATCAGGGACATAAGTTGTAGGGATACTATGTCGGGAATTGAGCACACTTGAACTTCTGCATGTCAGTAGAGTTGGGGAAGCAGGAACCCAGAAGGGAATTCCAGAGTGTAGCAGTTCTGGTGAAGAAACTATTAGAGTATAAGGCTTTCTTACATCTTGAGATCCCTACTGTGTAGGGGTGGGACTTTGTTGCTTGTTGGGTTTGACAAAGGTATTTACGTTGAGGTGGTAGAAGGGTTTATAGTTTGTTGGAGCATCCACCATTAAAATACTTGTAAAACAGGCTGAGGGATGCAACATTTCGTCGGTGGGACAGAGGTGGAAGCCTAGATGGCAGTTCAGGACCTATCAGGTTGACGACTCTTTTGAACCCTGTCTAGAAACAAGACTAGTAGCAGATGCATCAGCCCAAATATGACAACAATACTCCATACATGGGTGAATGGTGGCCTTGTAGAGGTACAGGATACTTTCAGGTGTAAGTAACTTTCTAGCATCGTAGAGAGAGCCCACCTTCTTCGCTGCAGACTTGGCAATGCTCTTGTTCCCCGTGAACGTTAAGCCGGGGAGTTTGAAAGTATTTTCAGTTAAGCTATCTTTAGCTATAGCTTTTGGTTTTCTTGTAATTATTATTAAAGGAAACTATTCAGTTCGAGCATCGTGGAAATGCCTGTTTACCCTGCAACAAAGCTGAGGCAGGAACGACTGAGCACACCTTATTCTACTGTTCCGGGGGGGGGGGTCAATAGCTGACAGTTTGTATTGTGTGTGAGAGAGAGAGAGAGAGATGAACCATGTGTTTCTCATGATCCTGGATTTAGCTAAAATGGTGGTGTGGATAATGTACAGTTGTATACCTTGAACCCATTACCTATGATGTGATTTTATTGTTCAACCATTAGCTTAGAATTAAAATGATTCAGTTTCCTAGAATTGAACAAAAGGTGTCTAAGTTGTTATTTTGTGCATATGAAAAATGTCTGTTATGAATATTCCCTACGTAAGTATGACGCACATGGTTCTGGATCAGTTTGAACCCAACTTTGTTATGAGAGCCTCTTGGTTGAATGAGAAACTTTTTTCTTTTTAATTTTCTGCAATAGAGATCCAAGATGATCACTCGAAATTAAAAAAAAAAATTTTTAATAAATATTTGAAGGACTTCACTCTATTTTATTTCCTCCTACTTCAGTCCTACTGTTTAGAGATCGACCTGCTTGTGTATTTATTTTGTTAAAGTATGAGGTATACTTTCGAAAGGCTTGGAAGCGTTTTACTAATCTGCCCTTTTTTTTTTTTACTGTTCTACTTCCCATCATATTTCATGAAATTGTAAATTTCAAATATTTTTATTAATAATTTGAAACTATTTAGGCATATTTTTAATGTAATCCATTGAGTAAATGTGGTATAATGGTGATTGCTGAGCTGAAAGGATAAAAAAAAACTGAAAGAAACAATGCACGTACAAATGGGTGAAAATGCATTTAGTTAAGAGTAGGATAGAGGATGACCACAGACTCCTTTCTCCATACTTAACAGACGTGCCCAATTTGTAAATTGGATATATAATCCGAGGTAAGTAACCAATGACGTTTAACAATGTTAATACAAGAGCTCGATACTGAAGTAGACCAGCGTATACTTGTTTGTTTTTACATAAACGGTCATATGTTGCTGTGTCGTCTGAAGAGGTCACTAGTTACTGGTGACGAGTTGACCGAAACAGGCTCATGACTGTAACATATTACTGCTTACGTAATTATTATTTTTGAATACATGATTCCAAGTGTATCTTTTCTGTCTTCGTTCCGAGTAAGCAAAATTCTTTCCTACTTTGGTAATTTTTACTTTTGCCCCAACCAGGTTCCCTCTCTAGGGAGCTAGATATTTTTCCCACATTCAAAACTGACCTTCTGTCTAACTTAGACCTCATGAGGTCTAAGTTAGACACACAAGTAGGGATTCTTAAAAACAAAACTGATACATTCTCAAAATAAATGTCTTTTTTTTTCTTCTCCAAATTCAACGTAATATCGTAACTGATCCTCATGAGTCAAATGCAAAAATGAATTATGGCAAATATTTCAACCTATTTTTTTGGAAGTGCTTCTATATATCTAAGAAATCACAGTACTTTATAAAAGATGTGTCACAAGGCCAAAGTGGGTGTAGGTGGGGGTCGAAGGTAGTCCACTTTGTCTATTTCCTACACCAGTATGCACCACAATACCTCATTCACTCTATGGACCTAAACTATTTAAGATATCCCCAGATGTTATGATGTGCAAGATTTTTTTCTTTTCAGAAATAAAATAAAACCTGAAAAGTTTATTGTAATATAAAAAGTTCATGCTAAAAGACAGTTCGTGGTATTTACAAATGTGTGATAAGAGTGGGAACCACTAAGCCTTAAATACACCTAAAAATAAAGACAAATAACGATCAACAATGAATAAACCAAATAAAATACTAATTATGTTTGTTAGTGAAAAGTATGCGTTAACCATTAGAAAATATCCCAATTTTATTGACGTCGGTACTTTGAAAAACTTTTTTGTGTGATGCAAATTTTTTTTTTTTTTTTTTTTTGTGCACAACAATACAATCTATCATTACTGTTTCAAAGATCTTTTTTCTTCATCCCTTCTAAACTTACCAGATCAATAATCGGTACTTATGCATTTATTGAACGTCGCTGAAATATTTAGAAAGCCATTCTTAACATGAGAGGTGGCTGTTTTGTAACTATTCTGTACTTTCCCCTAACAATTTAATAATAATAATAATAAAAAAAAAAATATATATCCTAAAACTTCTAATTTAACTTAAATACTATTTAAAACTATCGCATGAGTTTTAAATAGTATTTAAGTTAAATTAGAAGTTTTAGGATATATATATTTTTTTATTATTAAAGCACCCAATAATCTATTGCTTTATGGTTTTTGTATGTTTTCGAATTAATAGAACCGAGATTTAAGATCTTATCAGTTGTGCGGATTTCAGAAAGTTTTTCTTTGTTTAATTTTAGATCCTACTTTTGGAGTTTAACGTGCCGACTTTTGCTAAGCAAACCTAAACCTCTTTCTTTAGCTCTCTCGGCAAGTCGGCACCAATTTCGCTATCAGCCTATATTCCTTTTTTACTCACCAAATTTACTGATTTTTTAGTCTCCCTTAATGGAAAATTACTTTAATCCTGTTCAGAAGCAGGTTATTAGATAAACTTCAATTTTAATTAAAAAAATTTTTTTTAAGAATAGATTTAAAAAAACAAAACAAAAAAAAACTTCAAAACAGTCTTTATTTGTTTTAAGAAAGTCTTTCCTTTTGTTGATGTTTTATGATTTCTCTTCTGCCATTTCTTTGTTTGCTTGTTCATTCATCAAATCAGCAGCAGCAGCTTCTTTCTGTAGTAGTAGTAGTAGTAGTAGTCAATTTGATGATTGCTTGTTTTGGCCTAGTTGGATGAATCATCAACCAACCAACAGTGAGGATAATAGAATCATCATAGGGCCTTCCTAGCCTCTCCTCTTTCTCTCTCCTCTCTTCTTCTCTGAATGACTGCCTTTCTTGCTGACATGATGCCTATCTTGAATATTGTTGACAACCATCCCTCCCTTGTCTATCCCTCTCCTCTCCCCACTACTTGGTTCCTTCCTTCTGGCTTGCTCTCAAGTAGGCACCAATTCTTCCAGCTGCCAATATTCCTTTTGCTCACCAAATTCAGTTCTAAATCTGCATCAACAGTATTGTTAGCACCTTTGTGTGTGCGTGCGTGCGTGCGAGCGAACGCGCTTGCGCGCTCACACACACACACACACACACACACACACACACACACACACACACACACACACAGCTCTTAACGTTTCTACTTATTACCATTACTTAATGCCTTTACTACTAAACGACGAATGCCGATGAGAATGTAAATAGTTATTCCTCTTGTCAATATTTACAACTGAAAATTTCAAGTTGCTTCTTTGACTGCACTTCAACTTCATATTCTTAGATCTGTTGTTTTTTTTTTTTTTTTTTTTCCTCTTTCAATATTTTTTGTCTTTTGATCGAAATAAAACGGATTCCATTCTTAGCATTCACATCTCCCAACTGTTGTGCAATTAATAACTTCGTCTAAACTTTAAAATTGCGGCAACCATTTTTTTGTCCTTTTCATTTATATTATTTAATTTAACTTCAAAAAAGTTATTAAAAACACTGTATTCGTTCAGTGCTTTTGTTTTCTTTATCGGGGCGAACATGGGCAACTTTTTAATAGATTTTAGAAACGTAATGGAAATCATTTCATTTTCAACTATTTTATACATTTTTGATTCTTATCCTATTTTATTATAGATTGCATTTTGCTATTTACATAATAAATCAAACACAGTGATTTGATTAATACAAGGTATAAATCTGCATCAAAAAAACATTTGAAACATTTTTTATTACTTTATTTCTCGATGTAAAATAAGTTTTTAGTTGAATACAAAAGAATTTAAAAAAAAAAACTTTCAGGAAACAAAAACTTTAATATGAAACTTCAAAGAATTCTTTTACAAATTTAGTCTCAAAATAAACTTTTTAAAAATAACTTGTATTGCAGACCGATTTCTCATTTTTTTTACATTTTGCTTTTGCTGTTTTTTTTTCCTACAAAATTTTCATCACTTATTAAATTCATACGTTCATCTTTCTATCTCCTTATAAATTCTACAAGCATTGTCTATCTTCCCATGGCCACTTTAACAATGTCACAAGGGGACAATTCTAGTTTATTAGTATTCTTTTTTTTTATTTTTTTTTATAATAAACTAGTCAGATTTTCTTTTTTAAATCACCCATCATTCCTTATTTTAAAGAATGTAAACTTTTGTTTATGTCTTATGAGGAAAATATTTGCAAATCCAAATCATCTTATAATAAATGAATAACTTATTGTCTGTTTATTTATTAATGTTAAATTCTTGAATTAAATTGTAATTATTTTAACTAGCAGGACCTGTGGAAATTCCACAGGGGGCTTATTCATATGTAATGTACTGATGTTGGCATTCTGTAGATGTTCAGTGTAAATGGAGATGCTCTGATATTATTGTAGCTATTTTGTTAAAACTGCAAAAGTATTTATTCAAGCTAGCAGGGACGCCCGGCGTAGCAAGGTCGTAAAATACACTTAAATATATTTTAATTCGTGCAGATTTTGTATATATTATTAGAGTTAATGTTCTATCAATTTTTGTATTATAAAGTTACGATTTCAAAAATATATCTACATGACTTGGGTTCATCAGCTTGAATTGAAACCAAGTATATGGAGAATTTTTGATAGTTTTTTTTTATAAAAAAAAATAAATAAATTACTAAGATGCCATCAGCTAAAACCGAAACCAAGACTTATGAAGAATTCTTGATAAAATTATTAAAACAAAAAAAAAAAAAAAAAAATTATTGGAGTGTCATTAGCTATAATCGAAACCGAATCCAAAATTATGAAGAATTCTTTGTAAAATTTATTACAAGAAATGGAAGTAGATAACAATTAAACAACCTGGATGTAAACATGACACAGAAAATAATACACGCTATCATATTGATATATAGATTTTAATTTTTTTGATATTCTTGAAAATTATCTGCTTTGGACATGATACCATGTGAAAATTCTCACCTTGAAAAATACAACAGATGCCTTTATTTAAGCATAAGTTTTAAATTTGGTTGTTAATGGAGCAGTGAGTTGTTTTATTCAGTTGGTGTTACTGTGTGTTTGCTTGTATGTGCATTTCGTAATTCCAAGTAATTAAGCTTACTTAAAAATAAAACAAAAAAAAAAGCAGTTAGGGTTACTGTACTCCAGTCAGCTGTTGCTAATGCTTGTGTTCATACAACTATATATTCAATGCAATATAAAATTAATGTTACATGCCAAGAAATAGTAGTGCTTTTGTTTTTTTTTATTTGAAAAATCTTTTTAATAGATTTTAGAAACTTTTATATATAATATATATTGAAAAATTTTTATGAAATACTTGGGTTTTATTTACCCTCGGCCTTGGAGTATTCTCTTTGCTAAACTAAAGTTTAATAAGAATAATTTGGAATAAGGGAAATGCCCGCTAACACAAATTTGAAAAAAAAAAATCATTATTATAAATGGTAAGAATCCGAGACCTTTTATAATTAACATTACTATAATATGGCTCTAGATTTACATTTTTTTTTCCTTAACATTTGAAACTCTTTGCATGAAACTTTTATGAAAAACTCATCTACCTGAAACCACTATCAATAATTTCCCCCACTCTTTATCTGTGCTACAACAGAAATGTAGATTCCATGAAAAGAGCTTTTCTTAGAACTGCACGCCTGTGGAACTCTATTTCCCTGCTTTCCAGCTATCTACAATATGGTCGTCTTATTGTCAAATGTGAACAAGTTCTTGAGAAACCGTCCCCTTAAGTAATCAAATTTATCAAATTTCCACTACTAACGATTACTACGGAAACTCATTAATCCTTATCCCCGAGTAGCCTCTGGGTCTTCATAAATGGTGACTTCTTTGAAAAAAAAGTTTCACTTGGATAGTTTTCATTTAACAAAAAAAAAAGTGTTACTGTTTGCATTTGTTAAAGCAAGTATTGAATTGATTTGATAACCTGTAGTGAACCCTGTTATGCTTTGTTTCCCTATTAAATTAATGTAGATTAGCAACAACTTTGAATATTGACACAAACACTTTCATAGTAGTAGTTAACGGGACCTGTGGAAATTTCATAGGGGACTCATTCATATGTAATATATTGATGTTGGCATTCTGTAGATGTTCAATGTAAATGAAGACGCGCTGATATTATTGTAGCTTTTTTGTTAAAACTGCAAAAGTATTTAAGCTAGCATGAACGCTTGCCAAAGCCCAGTCGTAAAGTACGCTTAAATATGATATTTTAATTGTTGCAGATTTCGTACAATAGTTCTATCAATTTTTTTTTTTTATATTATAAAGTTGCGATTTCAAAAATAAAATATATATATATATATATATATATATATATATATATATCCATATGACTTGGGTGCATTAGCTTGAATCGGGGGAAAAAAAAAAAAAAAAAAAATCAAAACTTACACACACTAGCCTGGGTGCCCGGCATTGCCTGGGATTTTGGAGGTGTATGTTGAGCAAAAAGAAAAGAAAAAAAGTAGTTGATAGGCAGGCTCAAACCCATACCATGAAGGAGGGAAGGAATATGGGGGGGGGGTAGAAAAAAAGTGATATCTTTGCTGTTGCCAAACCGGAAGTGAACTAATGTTTTAAATTAAGGTTAGTCAATCGAAAAGTGCCCATTTGAGGGTGAAGGAATTAATGTTTTTAGCCAATTTGATATTTGTCGTCCGAAAGGTGGAGCTTCAAAACGATATCAATCTGGTGAGAATCCGTCACCTCTGTTGAAATTTTAGGCAGACATACATACATTTTAAACAGACAGGTGAGATATATATAACTTGAGTTCCTTCAGGATAACCGAAACCAAAACTTACGAAGAATTCTTGGTAAAATTATTTATGACAAGAAATGGAAGTACATAACAAATGAACGACCCGGATGTAAGCATGACACAGAAAAGAACACATGCTATCATATTAATATATAGATCATTCATGGAACAGGATTAAATAATTTTCAAATAATACCATTTTCTTAAAAATATACTTTAGAACCACCATTCTTAACACCACTGATATAGGTAATGTGATTTCATCCTCCTGAAAAACATTTGGTACTGGCAAATGTTATTCTCTATAATAAAGACCCTTCTATATTTCTGTGTCATGTACAAGGTTTGCTAGGAAGGGACACGTAAAGAAAATATAACAGTGAAGTATATTCAAGCAAGTCTTTCCTAATAATTTGTATTATCAGAATCATTATTTTTACAGTGAAATTATTTTTATTTTTTTTATTGCATTTGCATCTCACACAAGGCACAGTGCCACTTTGATGTAGGGGGCTACTATCTGGGGCATAATTTTCAGGGCTACTCTGTTGAGCAGCAAGATGTCTGTTTACATTATACGTGAACTTCTGCATGTCAGTACAGTCCGGGAAGCAGGAACCCTGAAGGGAATTTTAGTGTTTAGCAGTCCTAGGTAAGAAACTATTAGAGTAGAAGGCTTTCTTATATCTAGGGATTTTTACTGTGTAGGGGCGGGATTTCGTTTGTTGGGTGTGTACATTAGGGGGGGGGGCACAAGGACTTGTAGTTTGTCGAAGCACCTACCATTAAAATACTTGTAAAACAGGCAGAGGGATGCAACATCGTTAAGATTGGTTGAAGTGTAGCTTGGGACCTATTAGGTTGGTGACTTTTTTGGATTGGATTCTTTTGGAGACTAGCAGCAGATGCACAGGCCCAAATGTGGCAACAATACTCTATAAATGGGCCTTGTAGAAGTAAAGAATCAATCATTCTAACATAAACAAAAGATCGTCTGGTCATCATTTTAAAATGAAATTCAATAAAATTTTGAAACTGTTGAAAAAAATAATTTTACAGAATTTATTTTATTCTGGGTTTTTTATTTTAAATGATGTAAGGCCATTTTAAAAATATATTCTGAAAGTTATGTTGCAGCGTTTACAAAGGTTAGAAAATGTTTTTAAATGTATATCCTCTTACTCTGTGCTTTTTATATTTGAATATGTAAATATATACATGATATAGACATAAACCAATAGATGTTTTACACACATTTTGGGATGGCATATTGACAAGTGAAATATTTTTTTATGGCATGGGTCAACTATGTATATAATTTTTGCTTTTAATTTCTTTATTTTTTACTTTATTTTTGAATTATATTTATTTTTGTTTTAGAACTGGACAATTTACTCTTGGTGACAGAATGAATATTGGTACAGATAAAGAACTCAGTGATTTACTGGACTTCAGTGCGGTAAGTTTCTCTCGTAATTTATTGATTCCATTTTTTTTCTGGTACTCTTTGGATTGGCTTCTTTGCTTCTTAGTTAATGATTTAGGGGGTAATAACTCTTTCTATTTTTCTTTCCTTTTTGTTTGAGCATTTGAGGTACACGTCTTTGTTAAAAAAAACATAGAGGAATCTTACTGAAAGTAGGAGATAATTGCCCTATTAATAAAATTACAAGATAACTTTATGTATCTATTTTTAATTTACATTTAATTACATTGTTTTTATTAAAATCATTAATTTAATATTAACATAGAATAAAATACTAGTTCAAAATAATTACTTATAAAACCATGAATACTTTTTTTTTTTTTTTTTTTTTTTTTTTTTTTTTTTTTCATATATTTCAATTATTTTAATAGTTAAAAAAAAAAAATTACCTTTTATCTTTTTGGAAGTAACTAAACTGTCAAATAGAAAGTTATTTAAACTGGCTTTAAAATTCTTAGCAAATACTCATTAAGAGTGAAAGCTTTTGAAGCTATTCAAATTGATTAACTTCATAAATAGATTAAACTTAGATTAATTATAGTTTTATAAGCATTTTGTTCAATCAGTAATTTAATAACCAAACAATGTAACAATTAAATAACTTTCAAAATAGCTAAGCAATAGTTTTTAATATCTTAGCTGCCATCAGTACATCTCTTCAATCCTAGCATATTTCACACACACACACACAGCCAGTTTTTTCTTTGTGTCTTTGATTAGTTTTTCTTTTTATTACTACAAGGTACATGAATAACTCATGAAAAGCAAGTATTGGTCTGCATTCTATAAAAATTGTATTTCTCATCAATTCTCATTCTAATCAATATTTTATTTTTGATTAGTCATAAATAAAGGAAGACTGAGAAGCTTTTACCCTTTCATTCTTCTATCACCCACACTGGGAACAAATTTAATGAGACATTTTTTTTTTAGAATTTACATGTAGTAAATCATAATTCAAGCATTTTCATTGGCTATTAATCTCCCTCCTCCTCCTACCTTTTTGATAAATGGCTGACCAAATTTGATTGTAAGACAGGGAGAATGAAGAAAAGGCCTGTCCATATAAACAACAGTAGCTGCTTGTTCTGTTTTTTGTTTTTGAGTGTTACTATTTCTTAATTGCCTTGGTGGCTCAATTGCTTAGCGTGCCATATATACAAATGTCCTGAGTTTAAACCTTATTCAGGGTATAAATGTTTTTACTCTGATTTTGTCCCACAATGAACTTCAACATTTCATACTGCAATATTAAGCAGGTTGGTTTACCATTTTTTTTCTTTGTATAATTTACAGATTAGAGACCACCAGGTATCCATATGATAAATAACAAATGGGCTATTTACCAAATGGTGCCCTACTGCATCCTGGTGTCTTGCACTTATGCGTTTACGTCATATGTGTATCAGTAGAAAATAGTATGCTATCATATGCAATGTACAATTTTGCAAATATTTCGTTTGATGACCTCCTCCCTTAAATCCTCGGCCACATCACATTGACACTAATTTCATTCTGATCACTAAAGTTATTTAGATGATTGACTATTTGATGAGGATATTAGGCGTTCTAACACATGCCATCATGTAAAATAGATGCTAAACAGCATGCGATTATGATGAGATGCTGTGAAGCAAACAATCTACCCAGATATATTAATTGGTACCCTATTTACTGTCGGTATAGCTGGTAAGAGACTAGTACCCTGTTACTGGTGTGGTTCAAGTCATCTGTTCTGTTTAACATTATTTGACTGTGAATAATAAGCATTGGATCTGAATCTCATTTCAGCCTTAGAAATGGAGCTTTTACTTACTGCAAAGCAATTTCTTTGTTTTCTTGCTCTTGGAGTGCAAAGTTGCAACTTAGTCTTATGAAGGAGTATTGCATGTTTAAGGTTGGAGTGGGGATAGCATTGACCTAATGGATACAGCTCTGGTTATGCTGAGTTTAAATCCCATTAGCTCTATTGTTGAATTCCAAATTTAACTGCTATAATCAAGATAGATACTTGTGTTCAGCAAATTGTATGAAAGATATTGTTTTGGCATTAAATAATCAAGAGTTGTTGATGCCGTAAAATGGACAAACCAAACACATCATTTAAGATTCTTTCCAAGGGTGACAGATTAAAATTTTTGTTTTTACATCCCAGTTTTGTTTTATTCTATCGTAATAATTAACTCTAAGAGCTGATTGCTGCCTAAGTAGATTGTTCAGAAGATATTGACTGATTTTCAGAAACAAACATTTTATTAATAAAGCTTGGACAAGGCTCTTCTATAGAGATTTGCTTCATTTTATTTGGGTTTTGTACAACAATCACTTTCGGACATTTATTTGATACTGCCAGCTCTTTTGGTCCGCATTATGATGCTTAGAATTGATACGAAAAATATACATAGTTCTGTTTTCATCTTTTCTTATTTAAAGCTGATGATATAAAATTGCATTCAGCAAGAATTGGAAATTTATTAAAGAGTTAATACAGAAGTTATTTAAGCATGCAAATTACAAAAATAGCAAAGTGAATTTTTTTTTTTTTTTTTTGTATCGTGAAAGTATGATACAAACAAATGAGTTGCTAGTCTTGAGTCGTAAAGACTGAGAGAAACAAATCCCAAATCCACCAATAAGGTTTATTGTGATAAAGGTGCATACAATAAACATTATGAGATTCAAATGTAGGGGACAGCCGTATGTCTACTTATCTTTCCATACTAAGCTCAACCCCATAGTTCACTTTGTGGAGTTGTCTTTATAATTGGTGATAGCTCAATGCTAGGGGTGACAAGTTCTTCCATTACAACAATAAATCTTTGTATTTTCCAAACAACCTACTAAATATAATTGACATGATTTGAGCCCCAGTTTCACTCCTCACCTGATAAAAGAGTAGAAAGATAGCGGGTTGGTTGAATTTAGTCATGTACACCTAGATAGAAGTTTTTGAAGTTAAAACAGTTGTGATTTAAAAATTTTCATGTCATTTTCAAATAGGTACAGCACTCCAACCATCCCTCGTCCACTTTTTGTGATGATAGTCAGGAGCAATTCTTAGTTAAGGAAAATAGATCCACGGTTAACAGAATATATATATATATAATATATATATATATATATTTTGAATTAAAACAATTGTCTCCTTTCTGTGTAAATCTTCCAGCTAACTGTTCAAAAGAAAGTATCCGACTTCTCTCTTTCTCTTTTTAAAAAATAAAGAAGGAAAATAAGATATGACACTTCTTTTTAATATCAGATCATTCCTCTTTGGTTTGTATTTGTAAATTTGGTTCATTTCAGTGGGATTAAAAATAATTGCCACTCATACAAGGACCCATGGCATAACGGATAACATACTAGGTAGTGTTCTAAGTGTCACTAAGTGACAAGTTGAATGATCAATCCTCAATGCAAAGAATATGAAGAATGCAATTGTGAATTACTTGAGACTTCTATGCAGCCATGGTGTACAAAACGAGAACATCCAACCTCTGTGGATTAAAGGGTCATTCAAAATTCCATACAAATTCACAAGTTTGGAAAGGTTTGCAAATTTTTGGCGAGATACACCGAAGGTCAGAGGTTACATAGGCCTAAATGTTGTGAAAATATCACTCAAGATGAGAACAGTAGTCTGAATAATCCAAATAATTCAAATTCGTCACTTTTGGTTTGATGCAAGATTTCCAATTTCTTTGAATCTTTCACAATCAAATCTGTAGTCAACAATTTACAGATTTTAAGTTTTTCTTCTGAAAAACAAAAATGACTTAAGATGCATCCATTTGATAAGCATCTTTTAAAATGCCTTTCAAACTTAAGTGTGATTGACTAAGCTCTTATCAAGACATGTGGACATACATTTGAGTTGAATCTTGAAATTTTATTTTTTTTATCAATTTTGAGAAATTGTGTTGAAAGGGGAGAAAATCACTCCAAAAAATGTTCTTCCTATACATATGGTTTATTGAGAAAAAAAAAAGCCATTGTCTTTTTGAGCAACTGGCACTGATTTTTTTTTTTTTTTTTAAACTTTTTTTTTAAAAAACAAAAGTTAATTCTTTTCTATTATTGATTTCCATAAGCTGTTAAAGCAGATCACTTTTTCACTTTGTCAACTTGTAAAACCATGTAAACACTGTCCTCTCTCTTTCCTGTTTACTTTCAATGTTTGTCTTAGATAGGAAAGAAAGTATAGATTAGTTCTAACAAGAATAGTTTTTTTTTTCTGCTACAAACAGTCCACGAAAGATGACTGCAAATTAAAAATCTTGATTGCTTTGATTAAATTTTCTTTGTTTCTCTCCCTTTTGTCAAAAATCTCATGAAAATTGAGGTAACTCATTAATATGGGAAATGAGGTATTTAGCTTTTTTTTTTTTTTATCTATTCTCCCCTTATATAAGTGCACACACATGTGAGCATATACCCCCTCCCCATTCACACATACTCTTAATTGCTACTGCAAATTTGATGCTGAATTGCTTAAATGCATTTCTCTGAAAACAATACTTAATCATTGGAAGGTGGATATTTCAAAATTAAGGCATCTCACTTTCTCCCTCAATTTGATGTGGTAGTTCTTACTCAATCGATTTTTTTTTTAAAGGTTCCACACTGTCTACTAAGCCCCATCTCCTGTCACATCACCAGTTATATCCCTATGCCAGTTTAGCAAGTAATTCCGCAGAATGTTCCAATGAACACACTTTATGTAAATAGTTCTGACCCTCCTGATTAACAGCAAAATCCTACCTCTTCACTGTAGAGCTCCTTAGATGCCAGAAGATTTTCTGTTATAACTCCTTTCCTCGGACTCCTTGCCTTTGGAATTGCCTCCCTACTTTCTGTTTATGTGACAATACAAATATGTAGAAATTTAGTTGTAATGTGAATAAACATCTTTCCTACCTTGCTTGCTGCTAAGACCACTACCCCTCTTCCTTAAAAAAAAAAAAAAAAAAAATATAACTCTTATCCCAGTAGCTTCTACTTTTTAGTTGGAATGTACCATAAATGTGGTGGTGGGGAGGGCTTTTTTTTTTTTTTTTTTTTTTTTAATGAAGAACTTTCACCTAAAAATAAAGCCAAATGTTTTATCTGAAACAGAACAACTTCAAAAAAGATGTGAAAATGTTAATAAAAAAAAATATAAAAAGTTAAAAACTTGAAAGAGCAAATATAACATTGTGCCATCTTAATGTGTAGGAATAGTGGCCTATTGGACACAGCTCTCGCATTATCTTCCATTTTTTTTTATTTTTTATTTATGACAGGTAGAAAGGGAAATAACTGTACTTTAATTTAAATTGATGTCTTTATGCATTTCAGATTTACATATATTCTTATGTAATAATAGATTATTCTGACTTAATCAAGGATTACCTATGATTTGTGATTTCAAGAAAACTTTTTTGGACAGAACCGAAATGTCCTTTGAAACTGTAGAATTCAAGTTTTTAATATTTTTGAGATGTAAACTGCCTTACATCATAAATCATTTTCTAGTTTTAAAGTTTCACTTTTTTTCTTTCCTTAAATCTGAATAATTTTTTTTCCTTGGGATTTTTATGCAGTTTCATCCATTAAATGTTAAAAATCTTCATCAAATTTATCCACAAACTGTAATGTATACAGCATGAAACAAGTGGTTTTGAGTCGGAAGATTTTTTATTACAAAACTTTTTACTATTTATGATTTAACATGGATTCTTTTGTAATGTTAATTTGGAGTTTGGTAATTCTTTTGTAATGTTAATTTGGAGTTTGGTAATTCTTAAAAATGTCTCTTTAGTATTTTGTCTATTAATACGAAAACCTGATAATGTTCAGGAACCATTGGCATATTTGAATCTATGTAATGCATTTGTATGTTGAGAAACTTTTGATATTAATTCACTTATCTTCACTCTATTTAGACAATCTATGGCAATCTTATTTTTAATTTGTGCCGGTCAGTTACCTGCACAGATCAAGTCTTGCAACCATAAAGGAGAATGGTGAAGACTAGAGCTTAGTAGGTGTTAACTTAAAAAATCTACCAAGCCCAAGTCAATCTCTACCAGGCTCTTGTCTACACGATCCCCCTCTATGTAGTCTGTGAGACTTGGCTTGTGCGTCCAACAGACCTACGCAAACTTGAGGTATTCGACCGTCACTGTCTACGCCACATCCTCCGTGTCCACTAGCAACAGTTTATGCCCAAGAATACAATTCACACGGATGTAAGATTCACTTTCTCCAAAAATCTATCTGTGCCAGATACCTTTGTTGATTTAGCCATGCCCGACAACAACACCCAAATGGCTTCATCCAGGAAGTCATCGATTCAGCACCGCTACTAGGTGGCAAACTGAAAACCTGGCTTGGGATAATGAAGGTGCTGAACTGATTCTTTTCAGCGTCCGTTGTTGGAACCATGAATGGCTTACACTCATAATGGAAGCAATCTTGAATTGCTGTTCCTGGTCTGCCAGTATCAAGTGTGTGGTGAACATGTTGGAAAGCACAAATGGTTCAGGGTGAATGCCATCACCATGAAACTTGTTCTCAATAGAAAACTTGTCAGAAATCCTTGGAAAACTAACCAAAGATATAACTGATGTTAATTCTTATTTAAAGCACGATTGCAGAGTTGGACTAGTAAGAATATTGGCAGTCATTTATTTTTAATCTTTGAAGAAACAACTCTGAATAGTGGGGAAAAGATTTGGTTGCAACTTTACTATAGTGTCGTCTAACCCAATCGTGTATTTTGGAACAAAGGCATTTCAGGGAAAGACAATGTTATGCATTTGTCATGTTGAAATCTGTATAAATTCCAAAATTAAGGAAACATCGTCCAGTAGAACATGTGTTAGAGCTAATTTTCGGGAATAAGAGTGTAGTATTATTGAGAATAAGCAAGATGGCCGACTTGAAAGCAGTTATCTCTCCCTGATTTCAAGCATCTAAAGGGTTAATTTACAATGAAACTACAATTTTGAAAACTTCTGTTAATTATTTTTCTACTGGACCATTTTTCGTAATTTTTGGAATCCTGCAAGTCTGAACTTTATCTTATAACTCTGCGACACTTGTTTAAAGTGAGAAATATTTTATGTAAGTTTGAATTGCAGTCACTCGCAACACGTTATATGACAACACTACCCCCCCCCCCCCATTGATATGTTATGCATGTCCAACAATGTGTCTACTGTCTCGTATGCCATTGTATACTTATCATTTACAATCATCTGATATTAGTCAAGAACTATGTCTGGCTGTAATGGCAGCTAATGGCTTACTTGAAAACTAAATGAGATATATACTTAGCCACAGTCTGTGTCCCAGACAATTATTGAAGCGGTAACCTTCCTAAAGCAATAGTTTTATTTTTGACAGATTTGGCAAGCAATTAAATTCAAATTTTTTTTTGTCATTGGATTTACTACGGTGTCTGTAAGTGCAACTGAACTAAACATACTTATAGAAGACAATGTTGAATCTGCCTTCATCAATGTCGACATTGTCGTTTGTGTGTTTTTGATGTTAATAATCGCACTTTAATTTTTGAAGCGTATTAAAACTCCCAACAGCACAATCATACAGCAAGGCAGATTGGATGTATAATTTCTGCTTTTTGTTTCATTTTACTTCAGTTGAAGTTCTCGGAAAACAAGGGAGGAATTCCTCTGGGGCTAATACTTGATCTCTCTATGAGATACATAGATATTTGAACATTAAAGTTCTCGTTTATATCTCTGAGGTAATAAAGAAGTTAAGAACTTTCCAATTGACCATTCCAAAATCTTATGCCATATATTTTTTTGTGCTGTCTTGGTCTTATTGGGTTCCAGAACAAGAATTAATCTAGTCCAGTGGAGTATCGGGCTTTGTACTATTACTTGAGATAACATCACTTGGAGAAGGTGCACCATTCCTCATAAAAGCCAGTGCTAGTTTTCCGTACCGAGGAGATCTTACTTGGGTCGTGAATACTATGTGATTTTGAATATTTAATTAAGGTTTACTTCTAGGGAAGAGTGTCATGTTGTACACTCGAGGATAGTGTCTACTAGACATGAAAGTTCTCTCCTCTGCATATAAGTAGATCTGTTATGTGAACTCAGTAAAAAAAAATAAAAATTGAATATAAATACAATCGAAAATACATGGAAACAAGCATTAATTCCATTTTAAAATTGAAGTTTATCTATTTGATCTATTATTGCTCAATAGTGTCTGATTGATGCAGACCACAATTAACCTTTTTGAATTCTTAATCTTAATCCAGCCTCATCAAATTCTGTCCCAGATTTCATTGCAGTAAATCATGCTATGTGGTTAAGTGAATGTTTGATATTGAGTGGCAACCAGTAGTTTATTCTGTTTCTATCTTTTTGGGTAACCATTTCTTATTCACATTGTTAGCTTAATCGACTACATCTGCCAACTTAGTCGTTGCCTACACCTGCTTGTTGCTGACTTGATTGGCTCAATATACACCAGTAATGTGAGCTCAATCACATATTGTATGATGGCAAATTTCTGTTTATCAGCCTGTGTTAGTGACCATATCTTTGACTCCTGGAGCAAGGACTCTTGTTGAACATGTTGGACCTACTCTCATTAAATAGAAATTTTCATGCAAATAGTTCTATAAGATTAAAGATTTATTTATTTTTCATAAATAAATGTTATGCAAATTAAATTTTGTTTGGAGAGGGGGTTTAAAAAAAAACAAAAAACGAGGACATGATCTTCTATATGTTCTTAGACTGAATTGAAACAAAAAATAAAATTTACCTCCATCTAGAAGGATTTTTTTTTATTGAGGACAAAAAATAAAAATTGTGTAGTGTCAGAAACGATACTACTACACTTTGCTCCTAGCAAAAAGGCTACTATCTACAAGATTTCATAATTCTTAAAAATCTTTAAATCGATTTAGTTTTATTCTAACTGGTTGGAATTTTTATTTTGTAAGATTTTAAAACTGAGTTGAATTTTTATCACGCTGACATCTCCCATAACTCATGGTGCCTTTAATATTTTTGATTATATAAGACCCCTTATTATTCCCTATTTGAAATAATGGACTCTGCCAGATGCAAAGAATTTCATATTTATTTGCAATTTTTATATTATTTTTGTCGTTGGATTTATTATGGTGCCTGTAAGTGCAGCTGAACTAAATATACTTGTAGCAGACAATATTGAATCTGCCTTCATCAATGTTAAGATTGTCGTTTGTGTATTTTTGACATTAAGTCACAAATTGCTTAACCTTCATTTTTGAAGCACATTAAAACTCTCAGAAGGACAATTATACAGCAAGGTGTGTCGGATGATCTATTTGCTTTTGTTTTAATTTTGAGTTCTTGGAAATCGAGGGGCCACTTTCTGGGACCAACACATGATTTCTTTATTAGATACATAGATATCCGAGTGTTCCATCAAGATTCTGCTTTACACCTCAAACGTTGAGTTAGTAAAAGCAATGAAGAACATTGATTTTCATTTTAACTATTTTATAGTATATATCTTTTTTTTCTTTTTTTTTTTTTACCTCTTGGTCTTACTGGATTCTAGGACAAGAATTCATTTAATCTAGTAGAGTATCAAGTTATGTTAGCTCATGTAACATCACTAGAAGAAGGTTGCATCATTTCTCATGATCTGATGTATAGTCGTGTTGAGGAGATTGCATTTAGGCTCGGTTTCATTAAATAATGCTGCGTTTTTCAAATGAATGTATTTTTCACATCTTTTATTTCTGTTTATGCTTTGATGCTTTCATCACTTCTTCACCTGAGACCATCCAAAATCTTTTATACATATAACGGTATCTTGTCAGATTTTTCATGTTAAACCTAAATAGCAACATATCTGATAAATTTGTATTTAATTTGTACTTGTGATTTCTTTCTTTATTCCTGGAGCATGTTCTTTCCACTAAGATAATTTACTTTAGCTTTTTTTCCAAAAATAACTATACTGTTAAAGATTATTACAAAGCAAACCGTTTCAAGTAATGACTTGAAAGCTCAATGTAAGGGAGATAATTCCTATTTTAACTTGAAGGAAAACAGGAGTTATCTCTTATATTTTGGATTTTTTTCTTTTGCTTTCATTTCCTTGTGATTTGCACATTAATTGTTAAATCAAAGAGTTTAAAATGACATTAGTGAATCCCATTATACTGATTATGCACAGCTAGTCTATATATCTATAAAAGTGAGTTTGTGTGAGAGAGAAAGAGGGAATACTTAACCTACATATTCAGCAGATTTTTGATTTACAGGCTGGAAATTTGGTATATAGGTATTCAGACATGTGGAAAACTTTAATCGATTTTCATCCAGAAAATAAGGCTGATAAAGGGTCAAAATTGAAAAATTGGTTCATCGCATTTTTATCTGTTTGTCAACTGTTTTATGAATGCGCATGCGTGACTGGTTCACATGACAGATTCCTTAGTTTAAGAATAAGTAGGTTTGAAAACGCTTCTTAAAAATCGTGGCAAGCTTGGCCAACGATTGTCGTACTTGACTCGCTGTCTTTAGGTTTTAGTTTTGATCTTGAGCTCAAAATGGAATTTCCTTGGGTGACTTGATTTTCTTTAGAATCTGAAAAACATTTGGGGCATCATTTAGACTGATTTCAATAGAAGGGACCCCTAAAGCTGAATTTCACTTAATAAATATAAAAATAATAATGGACTTGTTGCCATATTCAGTAATACGGCTCGTCATCATGGGGCGTTTTCACTGACATTTCTCTTTTCTTTATAGTCAGCAGATTTCGGGCATTAGATAATCTCAGTTAATTCTTTTTAAACAGTAATTTGTGCTATTTGGATTTACTGGACGATTGTTCTCATCTTGAGTGTCATTTTCACAACGTTTCGGTCAGTATAACCTCTGACCTTATTCAGGTGTATTGTGTCAAACTCGGGAATTTGGGCAGAATTTCGAACAGAACCCTTTATTTTACTGGGGTAGCATGCTCTTGTTCAGTCAGTCATTACTGGATAGAGGTCTTAAGTAATTCACAATTGTATTTTTTGATAGCAGACACTGAATCCCAAATATTATGAATAACCAATCCTCATCTAAAAAATTCAGAAATGAAAGATATTTTGTGGCTTCACCGTTTTTTTTTTTTTTTCACACACATATATAGGTGAATTTGCTTATTGCAGTGCAAATAACCAGTCGTTCTGTTTATCATGTTATGAATTTGATATTCACTAGTCATCTCTAATTTTCAAACTATGTGCCAAAGACACATTTTATGGCAGGGATAAGGCAAGTCTAGGCCACTTCCATCAGGTGTCCGCCACAGAATCCTATTATACATCTTTTATTAAATTCATGAATGAAATAATTAAGCTTGCTATTCTTTTCCGTTTAGTATCGTTTTAATTCTGTTTATCCAAATTATTTCTATCACAGCATTTCCAGTTTTACTTTTAATCTATATATCTATAAAAGTGAATGTGTTTGTGTCTACGTTTCCTTATGCAACAACTCTGTCAATTTTTAGTCTACAGACTCAAAATTTGATATACAGGATACTGAGATTTGGGAAAATCTGATCGGTTTTCAGCCAGAAATTTGGCTGCTAAGGGGTCAAAGTTCAATGATTTGACCTTTGAGAACTCTACCAAACTCCTCCGACAACTTTGGGTCTAAACACTTGAAATTTTAGATATAGGTTCCTTGGACATGGATCTAACTTAATAACTTGATTTGAGCCCAAAACAATAAATGTTAAGGGGCCATAATAGGGGTTAAAGTTAAAAAAATTTTATTTTTTTTGCTCAGCATACACCCGGGCAACGCCGGTCACCCATGCTAGTTTTCTATAAATTTAAATAAGTCTTCAAGCCATCTTTTCTGAGATCTTGTAGTTTCACTTTCTCCATAATGTGTCCATACTTGAGTCATCTTCAGAAACTAATGTCAAGAACAATCTGCATTTTTTTTTTCCGAGGTTGTGACTTCACTTAACATTTCTATTTATCTGCACTGTTAAAGAGAGAGAGGGGATGAAGCAAGTTCATAGCCATAATGCACAATTTTTATTTCTCTCCCTCTAGAAAGGGAAATAACTCAACAATCTGGATGTAGCATCTGGACCAAGGTCTCCTAACAGACACATGTAAAAAAAAAAAAAAAAATAATAATGAATCTATAACCTTGCATATTTTCTTTGGCCGCCTGTTACCAATGTGGTTGTGATCTGTCACCTATGATTAGGTCTCTAGTTCACTGTAGTGTGTCCAATGGAATGCACAGGCAACAGCCTGAGTCCTACTCGATTGGAATGTATCTGCTTTCATTCAGCTTGGTGTGTGAATCTGTTGCCAATAATGCACACTGAGAATGCCTTCAGCCAATCAGTTGCTAAGGAAGTTGTGTTGTGTGAAAATCAAACAGTTGCACTCCCACTTACATTCTTTGCGTTGGTAGAAAGAAGATTGCTCACTTCATCCATCCAGATAAATTTGGGAGAATTTTATGAGGTTATGAAATATGACTTTATTTCTGTCAAACAATAGGGAAGGTCTGTACTTTTGTTGCTCTGCCAGAATCTTATGTTCGTGGGTGTGGGGGAGTCTCTGATGGCATTCAGAAATTTTGCATTGATCTGAAGTGTTAGTGTATTGGAAAAGCCCCATCTACAAACAGTAACTTGTTGGTGTTCAGTGTAATGTCCATGTGGAAAAAGAGAGCAAGCCATTCGCCAACTTAACAGGAAGCACGTCCCATTTCTTTACTCCTAGTGTATTGGTTGATCTCGGCAGAATAGGCACATTGCCAGCAATTTTAGAAATGCTATCTGATAGTAATTTTGAGATATTTTATAAAAAGTATCCAAATGATTTGTGCTCCACACTTAGTGTACGTCATCTTTAGGGTAGGTTATAGATCGGGGATTTCTAACTGAGGTCAACAAAAACTTCAAGAGGGCTCATGAAAAAAGTTTTTTTTTTTTTTTTTTTTTTTGTTTTTTTTTGTTTTTTGTTTTTTTTTGTTTTTTGTTTTTTTTTGTTTTTTGTTTTTTTTTGTTTTTTGTTTTTTTTTGTTTTTTGTTTTTTTTTGTTTTTTGTTTTTTTTTGTTTGTTTTTTTTTGTTTTTTTGTTTTTTTTTTTTGTTTTTTTTTTGTTTTGTTTTTCATTAGATGAAAGTGTTATTGGAATTTTCAAGATTTGTATTTTAAAAAAAAAATTTTTTGTAAGAAATAAAATTAATTTATGAAGTTTTTTGCCAACCTAGAAACAAATATTTTGTTTTTCTATATTATATATGGGGTCCACAGATATTAAATTTGCTTGGGGGGGGGTATATATAACCAAAATAAAGTTTAGATGGCTGAAATAGTCACAAAGTATCAATGTTCCAGGTGATACTTCTAAGATAGCATTTAAGTAATAAGAAATGTATTTTTTATTCCCTTGCAGTGGTGTAGTTTCCTTTTTTTTTGGGGGGGGGGGGTATCTGTGCTCTGCTGAGGAATTCTGGAGGATTCCTTTGCCCACCCCACAAAAAGTGCTTCACTTGTTCTGGGATTATGTATAGTGGTTTTTGATTCGTTTATAGTAGACCAAACTGTACAATTTCTAGGCTTCCTTAGGTCAATCCTATGACCGTCTATCATGGTGTTATTATTTTTGTCCGGCTGATTATTTTTAGCAAAATCTCATGAAAAACATTTATATATTTGAAAAATAATCGTCATAAAAATTTGATATTGTCCGTTTTCTGTGTTCATTGTCATGGTTATTGTAAAATTCCTTGAAAATACAAAAGCAGTTTTGAGAAGCTTGGAAAACTGCTTAAAACATAATTCTTTTATTAACTGCGGAGCCCCCAAAACTTAATATTGATAAAAGAAATTATTTACCTTTGTCATTTAGATTCAACAATTATTTAGCAGTGTTGCATCTCAAACCTTGACAATTGCTCAAGGAAGAATTAAATAGGGTAAACAAATACTGAAATGGAAACATCGGCTTGATTTCGATTAAACATGTATTAGCAAAACCTCTGCTTCCTAACATACATGCACACTTGTACAAGAGTAGAAAAAGAGTAATTTATATTCCTTAATGCGAATCCTATTCTGTCTGTACAAATGATTTGGCTTGTAAATAGAATGTGTTTCAACAGCCATCAGTTTGAGTTTTGTTTTCGGAAACCTGTCTGCTCGGTTTCATTAAATGTTACTGTCCGCACACTAATGCAGTATCTCTCTCATAGTTCATGCTAATTCTTTATTTAAATGTTCACAACTCTTTTTTTTTCCATGCTTTCATTGCAAAGGAAAGAGTAGCATGTTTTTAGGAGAATTAAATTCCCTTCATGAAGCTTGAAGCTTTATCTATGAAAAGTGAGAAGGGTGATTGTTGTTTCTTCTCAGATGTCATTAAATGTTCCAAAAACAGCTTCGTTCTCACTACTTTTACTGGTTTTAATATAAATTGGTCTTGTTTTTACAGAAATTTTCAAATGTATGCTTATTTGACATCTTGATGAACAGTTATTAGATTCATTTTGGTGAATTGTGCTTCAGAAGGATAATGCCGAATTTCCTGTCTTGAATTCAGCAAACCACAAAAAAAAAAAAAAAAAAGTACCATCTAGTGTTGCGGAGTCAGAAGGTATAAAATCTAACTTTGATTTTTAGGAATGAAAAAATCTAACTCTGGCTCATAGAATTTAAAATATATCTGACTTGATTTTTTTCAAAACTCAAACTGTATTTTTATTCTTTGTATTACTCTCCAACTCTTAAACTTGTTAAGAGTTCGATTCTGAGTCCAACTCCTCCCAAAATCCTTTACAACGTAACCCTGCTATCAACCACACATTTCTTGGATTTGTATTTTGATATTAATTTTTTTATGCTTTATGATCTAGTTTCTTACACATTTAGAAAAAAAAATGGCATTTATATTAAAAAGAAATGTAATTTCTTCAAATTTTCCTGATGCTCATGTTCAAGACATTTCTAGTCTTTTTCTTGTGAAGGTTAATTATTAATAGCAACATGTGTGCTTGTTTTGCATTGGATCTTTGGAATAGCTCAGTTATTGCAGTGCATTCGCCAAATATTCTTGTTGTGGTTATCAGTTCCTGTATTGTTACATACAAGGCTTGCCGTTTTTAAGCTTCCTTGGATACAATTAATTCTACTAATAACAGGCTGTAGACCCAACATGGAGGTGAAGATCATTTTGCAGTAGAGAACTATTTCTTTGAGTGCTCCCTCTTTATTTCCAAACAGACAGGATTCAAAACTATTAGGTCAAGTATCTCTATACCTTAGTAATTGGAAAAAAAAAAAAAAAGCATTCACCCACCGTTGTTTAAAATGGCTTTATATACATACAACTACATCCGTCATAAAGGTGAACCAAGCCGATAATTTGAAGTTAGTGATTAGATGATCACTCCCCACTTATTATTTCAATGGCATTGTAGATTTTGAAGCTCAGATTGAGTTCCAGATCAGCTTTCTGTCATCAAGGTTTCATTATCAACCGCATAGCTTTTTCCAACCCGGTAGTGGAGTTCGAACAATTGCTTCATAGATGAACTCGCTTGATAGTAAAGGGCCTGACTTTACTAGCGTAGACAACTTGTGATGGTGACTTGTCTAAGGGAAGTAATTTTGCAGCAGAAAAATACTGCGTGTGAGAGGAAGTGCTGCTATTGGATACTAAGGATGCAACGCTGTTAGTGTTGATAGAAAGTTTCCAATCACCTGGCATCTTCCATTCTCATTGGCCAAGACTTTCTCCCATAAAGGAGGATTGTTTGCACCAGCATTTAATAGAAATCCTTACTAAGAAAGTAAGGAGTTCTATGATTGGACGAAGATTTGCTTTCTAATAACCAAGTTTTTTTTTTTTTTTCTAACATGCTGTCGGATCTAAATTCCTGTTGTAAATAGGACCCTCAGACTGCTTACATATCAGATCATTAATTTGGCTAAAGTGTTACTGAACTACTAATACTAGTTTAATAGTAATAAAACAAAAACAGAATTAAAATCAATTCACTCGGTTTTCTAAATTGTGATCTGAAATAATGAATTTATATAAATCAGTTTGGTACGACTTTTTGACTGACTTGATTCTGTTGTTGACCTTGGTTTCTCCAACTCTTTCTGGCAATCAGCTCATTCTTAATGTTGCAATTTGTATGATTTGTTACATACAACACATAATAGTCCATCGGGTTGCAGTATGGTGAGTTAGTAGGGTTAGGGCTATTGGGATTGGTGCAGTGTTCTGACAGCCACTTTTGAGTTTTTGCAGAAGCGTGTCATGGAGCGGTGTCCTACTGCCAAATGTATGAACTTTCCCATAGTAACCGTCTCCACCCAGTATTTGACTGTGACGAATAGCAACTCAGTATAGCTATTTGAATGTGATTTACTTTATGAAGATGTGAACTGGCATGACATAGCATTCACTGGAAACACATCTAAAGATTATAACGGTTTGAGGGAACTTGGTCTTCATGATGCGTGAAACTATGTGCAAATTGTAGGCCACGCATTGGATCTGCTCATTATGCAACTGGTTTTGACAGCTCTTTTCATCTGAGAAGCATAGCATCCCTGGATCAGTTGAGTTTTTGACTATGTTCAATTGTTTTGCATTTGTAAAGCAGTTCACTTGGCAGTGAACACTTGGCGCTTTTAACTCTTGTCTAAGAAGTATTACAGATTCTCGTTAAGTGCGGGTTTTATATAATCACCACTTGGATGTACATCTCTCTTACCTTGCCTAACTCATGGCAAAACTTTTTTGCAACTTTTTGAATTTCATTGCGCAAATATAGAATGTCTGCTATGATCCTTTCTGCTGGCCATTGCTTTCATATCTTCGTTGCAATTCTCCAGCTGACATCTTATGACCTTCATGATATTCAGAGAACACAGAGCTGCAATTGAGATCTTTTTTTTTTTTTTTTTTTATCCGGTGCAAATTCAGGTCACTTTCTTCCAATATTATGGTGCTTTTTAGTCATCCATTGTCTCCAGCTCTGTAAACCTACCAGAAACACACAGAAAAATATGCAGAAACAGCTGCACTTTTTACCTATTAAATAGGTAAAAAATCTTTCTGATATAAAAGAATATTTTAAAAAATTGTCAAATTTGTTTTGAATACCTTATAGATTCTGAAATTAGGTTACCCAGGTTACTTGGATAAGTGTGTGTGTGTATGTATATATATATATATATATATATATATATATATATATATATAAATTCGGTTTTCTTTTGTGTGTATTGATATTCATATTAAAACCCCCTCTTTTCTATTTATTTAAAAAGAAAATACAATTTTCTTATATCTTGGTTGTGAAATTGCATTCACTAGCAAACGATCTAGCTAATTTGCATATTCTTTTAAACATTCATTTTAATTAATTTCCTATTAGTTGCTTCGGTTTTTTAATGGGATAATCATCTTTAGTTAACTATTACCTGTAATTATATTCATGCAGATATTCTACATGATTTATACTTGCATAATATTTGCGAAAAAATTGTTTCCATTTATATTTATCTATACGTATATATTTTTGTTGAACAAATCTATCTATGTATATATCTATAAAAGTGAACGTATGTGTGTCTGTCTGTGTACATTTCCCTATGCAATAGCTCTGTCAATTTTTAGTCTACAGAATTCGAAATTTGATATACAGGGTACTGAGATTTGGGGAAATCTTTGTGATCGGTTTTTGGCCAGAAATTTGGCTGTTAAGGGGTCAAAGTTCAACGAGTTGACCTTTGAGAACTCTACCAATTTTGGGTCTAAACACTTGAAATTTTAGATATAGGTTCATTAGATATGGATCTAACGTAATAACATGATTTTGCCCAAGACAATAAATGTTAAGAGGTCATAATAGGGGTCAAAATTTAAATTGTCTTTTTTTTTTTTTTTTTTTTTTGCTCAGCATACACCTCCAAAAACCCGGGCAACGCCGGGCACCTATGCTAGTGTGTGTGTGTGTGTATATATATATATATATATATATATAGGTTTTACATTATTTTCTATTTATACTTCCAAAAAAATTTAAATTAAAAAAAAAATTTTTTTAAATAGTAGTTTGGGGCAGAAGTGCACAGAGGTCCACATTAATTGAAACAAATTACAATCCGATTATAGTTTTTAAAAACATAACTGAACATATTAATAAAAACATCTCTCACGCTTTTGAGCATGCAAATTTGATATGAAAAGGTTACCGAGATGTAAAACTTTGCGAATGTCTCCTGTTCAGCAGAACTGACAATTTTTGAAGGATATATAAATCTTCGGCCAGATTGACTTAAGATTTTATATATTTTCAGTTTTATAAACGAGTGAGAAATTCATAGGAACTTTTCTTCGGGGAAAGGGGCCTATTTTTTATTGTCATTCCAACGTGTGGCACCAATGAAAACGCATAAAACAATTGAAATAGCAACAGGATAAAAATTACTACCAGAACAGTAGTAGAAACTCGCTATGAAGCAAGCGAACAACAGATGTTGTATTTGAGAGAAACAGCTAACCTTATAGGCTTTTATATACTGATGTGTATTAGCTGTTTTGTTTTGGATAAAGTCAATGTCAAGGGATAGATAAAGCGCCTTTCTAGGGCTTTCCTCGTCTAAGTTTTATAAGATGGTGCTTTTTGGGGGGTATTTCATAGCATATCTTTAAAACTTTATATAGTCATGTTTGGGGGGTATTTCGTCTTAAAGATAA
This sequence comes from Euprymna scolopes, assembly GCF_053919585.1. NCBI lineage: Eukaryota > Metazoa > Mollusca > Cephalopoda > Sepiida > Sepiolidae > Euprymna > Euprymna scolopes. Next base: position 40,393,923 of record NC_136504.1, on the reverse strand, counting down.
TATTGGGTCATGAGGAGAGAGCAACAGATAATAGTTGGAAGTCATCCATGAAATATCTAAGCTCAACATGCAACACAATGATTAAAAATTATAATAAACAGAAAAATTAATTTTTTTTTTTTTTTTTTTTTCACAAGAGTTTACTTCGATTTTATAACTTATACAGCTTAGTGCAGATTGCCCACAATGCCATGAGCATTTGTTAGAAGTTCACATACTGAATGCGTTTTACTGCTTTTGATTTCTTTGAAAAGAAATACTTCCTATTCTGATTATATTGTCCTGGGAAAATCTGAAGCCGGAATAGTTTTTGAAAAAAATGTCCCGTTTCACCATCACGAAATGATTTCTCTGTAATTGATTGATTTATGCTTCTGTATATGTTTTCCGGGTTAATTATACATCTGAGATTAAAAGTCCAGTCACATAGGCACGTTTCAAAGTTTTTTTTAAACATTTTTCTTGATTCGATTTTAGATCACACTTTAAAGTTGAACATGCCTTCTTTTTACTGTATCTCTCAGCATCAGGAATGTAGAGTGTTGCACATAAGTCTGCTTGTTCCTTCCTTAGTCTGCATAGGTTACGCTTTGGAAAAAGTAAAATGAAATGTTTAAACATCAACCTGCTTCAAAAAAAAAAAAAAAAAAAAAGAGGGTATATTTGCAAATTTAACCATCGAAAGTCCAATCTGGCAACCTTGAACAAGAATGAATGTTGCCTTATTTCCAAATATCATATATAATCATTGTAGTAAGAGTGTGAGAAAGGAACTCCATAATTTCGACATGCAATTTTTCAAAGTCAGCAAAACCTTACATGAAAAGGGGAATATTCGAAAGAAGACCAAAAAAAAAAAAAAAGAAAAAATTGTCTGCCAAGAAATGCTGGATTGAATTAAAGATCGTCTTTCGCAATGCGATTTTATTATTTGTATTGAACTATGCAGCACAATATTACTTATTAATTCATATTTAAAATTACAATAATAATTTTCATAGAAATGTTAAACTCATATTTGCTGGGTGTTATTGGTTTTTCTGTCACAAAAAAAAACTAATTTTCAGTGCTATACAGAAAAATATCACCTTCATCAAAATGTATTGGTTAAATGTTTTTCATTTTGTGGAATTTACAATGATTTTGCTAGTCTTATAATATTTAGTTTGAGATTTCTGTGTCAAAATAAAATAAGTTTGAGCTTTCTCTCGTCATCTTAGGTTTGTAAACTTAAATTCGCTATTAGTTATCAAGTTTTTTATCCAAATTCTCTATTGTTTGAGCTACCCAAGCCAAATTCCCTCCCGTAACAGAATAAAATCTGTTGTACAATTGAACTAAATTTACAATCACTGATCATAAATATATGGTTCGATTTTGAAATTTATCTATTAATCGATTGTATTGATTATATATATATATATATATATATATATATATATATTTTTTTTTTTTTTTCAGATTTTACATATGTTTTTAAAATTGTAAATTGACACAATTATGAATTTTTTTTTTTTTTTTTTTTTTTTTTTACTATATAAAATTTTGTTCATTTCGATTTTTGTTCCAATTGAAAATCCAATTTCTATCGTCATGCACATAAACAAAATTATACTTTACCAATTTTGGTAATTTACAAATTCATTAAAGATTTAAAGCCATTGTTTAGTTTTAGGTTTACAAAAGAAACTACTAAAAAAACAAAAAAGTAACAAAAACAAATTAATACTGAAAAGTTTTTAGATCTTTCCTAAAATCTCACGAATTACCAAAATCAATTAGATTTTTAAAAAAAAATGAAAAATTGGCGTATCTTGTTGGCCTCAAGTGGTGATGCCTATGTAAAAAAAAAAAAAAAAAAATAATAATAAAAATAAAGCGTCTTTTTCTAGTTTCTTGCAATTTTGCTTTAAAAGATATAATTACAAAAAAAAAAGAGCTAGAGGATGGAAATTAGACCGGAAGTTCTTTTTTCCCTGCAATAATTCCATCATTTTTTGTGTCGCCTTGATGAGATTATCTACTTAGTTAGCAATTGTTTCTTTGTTTTGAGGGATATTCTTGATGTAAAAAAAAAAAAAAAATGCACTGGGTACTCTTTTAGGTTTGATTATGTCATAATCGATTGCTTCTACCAGCTGCTCTCTTTAACAAGCCATAGATAACTTATTTGCCTAATAGTTTGTATGGTCATTGAGTGCACTAGAAGCAGCAGTTTATCCTTTTCCTTCAATCTTTCTCATTGAGTAGGATGACATAAGAAAAACGTACATTTTTTTATGATTATTTTCATTTTTAGTCTTCTGTCCCATGTTGAGCTTAGACGTTTTGTGAATGACATTTTCGATTTTTATTTTTTATTTGTGTTGGAATGAGTATGACAGACCTTTCTTGAGGGATTTTTTTTTTTTTTTTTTTTTTTTTATTATTTAATTGGAGTTAAGGTTTTGCTTTATAAAGAAACTTGGACAAAATAATCATTAGTCTTAAACTGCAATACAATATAGTCATTAATTTCTCTTTTTTTTATTAAAAAAAACCCCCAAAACAAACTACAATTTATATATATTTTTAATTTTTATTTTAAGAACTCAATATTGAAATTTTTTGTTTAAATGTTTTTCTCCTAACTTTTCCCTAGTTACACACAAATTGCCTTTCCTAGAACTGCTGGCCTGCTTCCCAGCCGACTACAATATTGTAGTCGCCTGCTTCCCAGCCGACTACAATATTGTAGTCAGTCCAAGTTCTTGTTGAACCGTCCCCTTAAATAATCAAATTCTAATCAACATACACCATTCACAATTACTACCACCTTACATTCATGAACCTCAAGTGACCTTCAGGCCTTGATAAGTGGTGATTCTATTGTAAAAACAAAAAAACATACTTGTGCAGAGTATAGTTATGTTTGAGTTTGAATTTCTGCTTTCCTCATTGATTAGCAAATTTTTCATTTATTGCTACCTACTGCGGAAAAAATGTCTAGTACTAGGCTGTGCCATTGAAAAAGCACTAAAGTTTTGTTGGTTGATCTTCCAAAGTCTTAAAGAAAATTACTGTCCTTCTTGTCCCCCCCCCCTCTTAGGTAATACTGATTTTAATGACTGGTAACAGACGATATTGGCCTTTATTTCCATTTTTCTGTTCTCACACACCATCTACACATGTATTCGCACTCTTTTCTAGCAAGATAATTTTTTTAGTTTTTGTTCATCTTCATCTTTTGATCTCCATTCACCATTTCTTCTTACACTTTATATAGTTAGTGTTCTCTTCCAAATTGAAGAATGACAACCCTGTCTCCATGTTTGTCTCTCTTGTTCTCCATGCTTTTTCAATGCGTCTGATAGAACTACCACGACATGCTTTGTTTTGCAGTTTTCCTTCTCATAGAATAGTTGGCTTATCAGTACCAAAGTTCGAGAGTTTAATGTAACTCATTGTTGCTAGTGATAGAGACTGGGGAGCATGATCATATCTTTCCAAAAGGTATAATCACGTTGACACACCATTTCATCTTAGTTCACCAAAATTAAATGACAGTGAGTTTCGCCAGTACCATATAGGTAACCATTTGGAATACCATATGCTATATACTGGTCACCTGATCATTGCAAGAATTCCAGGCGTCTCAACTGACTGTTAGTTACCTATAACAGATTAGGAATATAGATGGAAATTTTTTGCAAACTCTTGTATCATTACATAACTTCAATGAATTCAACCCTTACAGCCATCTCAACCCACCACAGGTTACTGTTGTTACAAATTAGACGGAGTGTATTAGTGAACATTATCCCATAGTCCTAACAGAACTCTGACATTATTTTTTATTTTTTGAAAAGAAACTACAAAAGAAAAATAATGGCTAAAATCTATTTAAAAATAAATGGATTGTTATTTGAATTATTAAAAATAACAGAATTGAAAAATAAATGGAATGGATAAAATGTGATTAATGTAGTGGTTTGTTTAAAGACTACCATGTTGTAGTTTGCAGGAAAGCAATTCCATGTTCGTTTTTTTTTCTCTTGAATCTTTTTAAAAATCAACCAAGTTTGTTGATTCTTGTTTGTCTTTCTTCCACTTCATACGTTTTTTAAAATGGCTGGAGAACTTTTTTTTTCTTCATATTATCATCCATCATTGCAAGAGAGCACATTTCTTGCCAGCTTTCCATATATAACAAGATAAAATGGACACTTGTTACAAATGAAAATGTTTTTCATCTTTTGATAAATTTAGCTTTTTAAACAACTTGATTTTCACTGGAAGATTAATTTGCTGTTAGAAATACAAAAAGTTTCAAAAATTTTAGATTAAAATCAGCAAAATATAAACTTGCATGACCTCAATCTTAATTCTACAACTTTATGACTTTAAATTAATTTCAAACAATTCGTTCGTTTTAAACTATGACTTTTTTTTTTTTAAGAAACTGTTTTTTTGTCGTGAGAAATTTGTCACGTTTCTTTCAGTGTGAAATGATAAATGTGAAGTGAGCTATTTAAAGGATTGAATAGTTTATAAATTAAGATATAAGGCACATTCCAAAATTAATGTCTCCTATTTTTATTCTGTCCAAATGGATCAGGGAGGTTGCAAATTGCATTGTTATGATGATTGAACTTATGCATTCATGACCTGAAAGTGTCATCTCTGTTGCAAATATTGATTAGTGTGAGACTCTAAAACAGCAACCTTTGTCATGGACGTGAATCAGAAGCAGAGATGTGTCATTTAATTCATGGTAAAAGTGCATTGAGAATGGTGATGACCATGTAGAAAAATAAATTCTGAAGCACAAAAGGTTGCTCATTTTAATGGTACAACTCCCGTCTTTGTAACTCTTCCTATTTTTATTAAAAAATAGGGGCTTTACTGTTGGAAGTACTCTCGTATGGCCATTTTAACGTTTTTTATTGGAAATTTGCGCCATACTTGTAGAATGGGCAATTATTTATTTTAATTCAGAAAAAATCCAATATTTGTTTTTATGATGGTATGTAAACAGTTGATGGACCATTTTATGCCGGAGCCATGCTTAATTGGTTTGGGAATTTTGTTTTGTAGCAACTGTCTATTTTGTAAACGTTTATAACTGATAGTTTTTATTTAATGCACACATACAGAACTGACAAGTACAACTCCAAATCAAAATGGACGTAGGAGTAATGATAACTAAAGAGTTATTACACACTTTCTGAAGTTCCCAAATTGATGACACATTGTGTCTTGTTCAACAGGAATAGTGGTGGTGGTAGTGGGGGGGGGCTCGAATAGTTGATAGAATTAGAAATATAGTAGATAGGGGGGAAAATGTAGCTGGAGGGGGGTACAAGAAAGACAGATTTCAGGTTAGAGGAGTGGTGTAGAGGCAATTCTACTTAACCCATATAAGGGACAATCATTCCAGATCAGGGTAACTTAGGCCATCACTCCACTTTCTTATCAAATGTACTTAAAGGTAATATTGGGGACCTCATTTCAATGAACAAATTGTTTGGATTTTGTTGAACTACAGTTTTCACAATACATTTTCAGGTTGATCATTGTCTGCTAGACTGTCCGGTGGTGATGGCCAAATTTGGTATGGTATCATCTCTTCCAGATCCCTTTTGAGCCGAAATTATAGTAGCTGTGATGGTTGTATTTATGGGTTAAATAGAATCGGTTAGACTATTTAGAAAACATCTGTATCGGAAACATTTGTAGATTGGCATCAAATCGTTTAATAATAAAGGTTGATATGCCATAGCACTAAACGACCAACCAACATTTGGTAGGAAAGTTTGATATTTGAACAAAATTTTTTTTTTTTTCTTTATATCTAAGCAAACATGGCAGCAGGGTAGAGATAAGCAAGGGCATCATATTTTATAAGTTCTAGTATGAGTTTTGCTATCGGAAAGCCTGCCAACTATCAAGCATGTGCATGTGGTACGTTGTGACAACCAAGTTTATATTAATTTTAAACTAATCTTAAATGCTGCAGAGTACTTGTTCAGCATATAGTTCATTTTATTAAAATTAAAAAATAAAAAAAACAATACCAACATTGAAACACCGAAAGGGGAGAGGGGGTTCTCAGGATTATGATGAAAAGGAAAAAATGCATTAAACATTTGTATGTTAAAAAAATATTTTTGTTTTAAAAAAAAAAAAAAAAAAAAAAAAAAAATCCAGTCATATCGGTAAAGCCATACATAATGTTAAAATAACCAAGGATCATAAATGAACGTTTTTTTTTTTTTGTTTTTTTTTACATAGTTTTTTGTGAAAAAACAGTAAAGTTGATTTTTATCCAACAATTTGTTTTGAAATAGTGCTCAACAGCATTTTTGAAAAATCCTTGGGAACTTAAGGTTAACTGATGGTCCTTTGTAAGATGAATTACAAAGGACACCATGCCTGCCGTTTGTTATGAACTACATTGCGAATTTGATGCGCTGTCCTTTGGAAGTGTAGGACTTTGTAATAAAAAAAAAAAAAAAAAAACATTTATAGTGATGGGGATCATAGCATACCTATCTCCCTAATGATCATTTTTACTTTTATCTGTTCATACATTTTAAATAATTCAGCTTAGCAATTAACAGAATATTAATTTTTTAAAATGCATAAAAACTTATCAAAAACATTGTTCTTTTGTTTGCATTGTTTACATAAATTAACAAATAAAAGTATTTTTAAAATGTTTAAAAATTGTATTTAAAATCCGTTTTGCTTATAACCAAAGTGACAAAGTAACCTAGCTCTACTTTAGGTGGGAGTATCACCACCTGCAAGAGTCTAGTAAAACATAAGGAGTAACTTTACTGGGTATGTTGATTTTCAATTGGAAATCGTCATTCCAGTAATGATAGGAGCAACTGGATTTGTGAAAAAGAATTTCCAAAACTACCTGGCAAATATACCTGATGAACCAAGTGCAAGAGAGATTCAAACAATTTCTCCTTAAAGGGGTGCTCAGAATCTGAAAAAAAAAAAAAAAAAAAAAAAGATCTCTCGGGTGGAATATGAGACAGCAGGTGAATGTTTGGCATCTGGTAAGATGCCCCATCCCCAGCTTGAACAAATTGGTAAGAAAATTAAAAAAATAAAAAATTTCATAAAAATCTCTCCAGTAGTGTTTTTTTTTTTTTTTTTTTTTTTCTTAATACATGTGTATATTTATTATCAGGGGGGGGGGTAGAATGAGCAACTAGAAGCGATTTTTAAAAAAAAAGTCGGGATTGATTAATACGCCACTTCCTTCCTAATTCATAAACCTCTATATAAACTTATGTCAATATCATGGGAAGCAAAAAAAAAAAAAAAAAAAAAAAGCCCCCCCCAAAAAACTGCAATTTTCAAATGGGGCTTTTGTTCATTTTTATGCCCTTTAACAACACTGAATCTTAGTACCTGTGATTTCAATTTCATACAAATTGAAGATTTCTTAATTTTGGGTGAGGGTGGGGGGCAGCTTTATGAACATATAGAATCATTAAAACAAGAAAACATTTCCAGTGACCTGCTGATTACAAATGTTATTGGTTTGTCAGATAAACAGATGTGAACATGCATCTTTGTGCTTTAGATAATTTTAATTAATTACTCTATTTTTAATTATTCTCCAAAAAAACATCTGTAATAGACCTTTTCATTCTCCATTTGTTGGTCCCCCAACAAAAGGAGGGTGGACCTGTAAATGCACCCTTGTCCGTTCATCCTTCCACACTTTTCTCAATAACTACACCTTGGAATTTTTTGAAATTTTGCACAAAGATTAAACAGGATATGAGTAAAAAAAAGTAACAGAACAGATTTTCTGCACCCCCCTCCCGCCCGAGGTGCCTTTCGGGTTAAAATGGCTAAAATTGACACTTGTGTGCCAATAAAAAAAAAAAATTGATACCTTGGATTTTTATAAAAACTTTCTGAAAAGTTGTAACTAACTGATTTCTATACAATTTTGTTGGTCTATACTTCGTGATAACTCTTGGGTGTGCCCCAGGAGCTCTTTTAGGGCTAATAAAAACACTCCATTTTTAGGACTGTTTTACCATAATTTTCTGTGTATGTCTATTTAGCAGTTTTGCATGGTGCTGAACTCAAATTTAAATATGTTACGGCCTTGGGGGACTTTTGGGGCTAAATGGGTGGGGGCAAATGATGGACTTAGTCATTTCTTTGTTTGCATGGTGCAAGATTCAAATTTACATATGTTAAGGCTTAAAACTGCACTGTTCGTTCATTTTCACCAGGATTTGACGTCCCCTGGGAACTTTTGAGGCTAAAATGGGGGTGGGGGCAAATGCTGAGCATAGTTATTTTTTTTATGCCCCGTTCACTGCACTCACGGAGGACCATGCATGCTTCACTTGTTTTATCGTAAATTATTTTATCTTAGGCTTCATATTTGTCTGCGGAGTTTCTTAAAGCACACGTGCGCACACACACACAGACAAAATAAATACATAAATAAATAAAACGGTTATTATGAAAATAGAAATCTCATTCTTTTCCAACATAATTTTTTTTTCTCACATGACCTGCACATTCACTTTTGGTTTTTCATCTTCGATCCATTTAAAACTGAGAACAGAAGAAAAAAAAACTTGTAGAAATGAAACTGAATTTATTTTCTGTTGCTGTTTTTTATTCCAGTATCCTGGCATGAATGATATGATTCAAGTGTTGAAAGTAAATTGTCAACCAATCCTTTTGTGTGCTTTTGTTTCTTATAACATACCAATTCCCATTCTCTTGAATTGGTTGTTTTAGTTATATTCATCGTAATAATTTCATATTGGTCACATAACTGATTAAAAGTAAATTATTAAAGTGCAACAAAAAATTATAGTAAAATATTTCATGTAAAAATTTACAGAAAGACAAAAAATAATAAATTCATGCTTTAATTGTTTCTTCTTAAAAGTTCAATCCTAAAGCTTGTTTTTTTTTTGTTGTTTGTTTTCATTAAATTTTTCGGTTTTACTCTTTATTTTCCATTATTTCAAAGGTTCTTATGGACTCTTAATTTTTTATCAAGTTTATCCCCATGTCTCTTTGAATCGCTTGTTTTTTTTATGCTACCTTAAAATATTCAAACTTTTAAACATTTTTCACTCGTCATCTTTCACACACTTTGATTCAGTGATTGAAAGAATTTTCAACATTTTGACCATTAGTTGTCTCCCCCCCCCCTTAGAATCTATCAATTTGATAATTAAAGTTTATTCGAAAGCATTGATCTATTTTGCTTTGAATTTTTTAGACTTTTTTTTTTCTTTGTCAAAATTATTTTCTGCACAAAAAAAAGTATTTTTACTTATGGAATCGTCCATACAATTAAGATGGTAGAAGTTAAAAACTAAGAGCAATTAATGCAAATGTGATCATATTTTCATATTTTAATTTCTCATTCTGAGATTATGGAAGAGTTTCTGACGTTTTTGGGGAAGGATTCTTATTACGGCTATTTTTTCAAAATCTTTAGTTTTGTTCTGCTAATCTATATATATAAAAGCGAAAATGTGTAGGTTTGTGTGTCTGACAAAAACTTCCGACACTGGTCACGGATTTTCACAAGATTGGTATCATTTTAAAGCTCGATCCTTCGCCCGACAAATATCGAAAAATTGGCCAAAAACATTAATTCCTTCACCCTATAATCATCAGTTTTCTGCAGGGAGGGGGTCAACAAAAACCGTCCTCTCATGACAAGTTCGCTTCTACCCATGCACAAATCACGTTGGAACATGATTTGGTTTAAATATTAAAAAAACCGACCTCTCAACGTTGTCTTAGCCCAGTTCATTAGAGCGCGACCTCATTATCTAAAGGTTTTGGGTTCGAATCGTGGTGTGAGATGTCTTTTTTTCTTCTCCCCCCCCCCTTTTTAAAGGATTAATATTGAAACAGGGTTATTGAAGCCATTTTTCACGTTCTATCTTTTTTTCAGATTTTTTTAAAGAAGTTTTAACGGTCGTTTTTCTGTTTTCTTTTTCCATTACATTTGCGTTTCCTTTTTTTTGTTTTTCCGATTTTTACATTTGACATCGTTTGTTTGCCTTACATTAGTTTTTTTGTGTTTTTAAAAAATTTAAGTTAACATTTATTTTATATAAAATATTGAATAATTCACTATTTAATATTTAAAAATATTTACTTCACTTATTCTTATGTTTTGATTACCCCCCCCCCTTGCCGAGCACACACACACACCTCTAAACACCCGGGCAACGCCGGGTACCCCCGCTAGTCAGAATATAAAGAAAAGAAAAAACTTTAAAAGTTTCAGATCGACATGTTTTCTTCTCTTAACAAGTAGTGTACCCCTTACTTTTGTATGCGTTTGTAATCTTGTCATCTGCTTGTTTGTGGGGTTTTTCTGCACCTAAATTATATTTTGAAAGACCTGCTAAACAGACATTGACATGTTTTTTTTTTTTTTTTTTTTTTTGTTGAGTTGTCAGTGTGAATCAGACCCTTCCAATCGGTTCACTACAGGGGTTGGGTTGCACAAAACTAGGAACTATCCAGAAACTTAAATCTTAGGGAACAATCATCACGGACAGCAGACACAAGGGATGAAAACTGCAGGATCACTGGAAACACAAACAGGAATTCACCTTATGGCAATGCAACATATACAAAAAAAAAAAAAAAAAAAATTTTAATTTAAAAAACAAAACAAAAAAAAACAAATAAAAACTAGTAAACAAACCATATTTCGCAATAAAACAACTCTTCTGCAGAGCCAGTTCTACAGAATTGTCAAATGACTCCACTTTTTTTTTTTTTTTTTAACCAAACAGTCCCAGGTTTATGCCGACATCACTTGAGAAAGCCAGCTTTCACCAAAGAGAAGGCAGTGGCATTTCAACTGACGAATATGACTTTCATCACTAGATACAATGGGCAATTCGTTTTGCATGTTTAAAGTGTATTAATCCCTGTTTTGCATATATGTATTTTTTTTAAACCACCATGCTTGCAGGAAGTATCAACCAGACAATTTGAAAAACGCATGTGGTCATCCCTGATTACGAGCTACAAACATCTGATTTTTTTTTTTTTTTTTTTTAAATTTCAAAATGAAGAATGTACTTTGTGCTTCTTGGAATGGTCTAGATTGTTTCAAACGTTTCTTTATGTTGAAAAGCTATGTACATACATGGTTATCCGTCCTTATTTGTAACAAGCAGAAGAAAAATAAAATATTTTTATTGCCTATAAATATGGACATTTTTTTTATTTTGCAACAAGTATATTGATAGCATGTATATAGCTAATGTTGCTTGGTGAAAAATAATTCAAGAGAACTTTTATTCAAAGAAAAGACTATGGCTTCATCAAACACCTGTTTTGAGAAAACATTTGAACCCTGAAACTCTTGAGGAAAAAAAAAAGCAAAGAAAAAAAATGAATAAAAGTAACTCTTCAGGTTATTTGTTTAAAGTACAGAAGAAATCAAGATACTTTTTTTTTTCTTTCTCTCTTAAGTTCCTTTCTTATTATGGTCTTTATGCAAAACTAAATTTATCTTTTTTCCTGATCATTTTTTTTTTTTTTTTTTTTTTTTTTTTTTTTTTTTCGCCCCAAACATTTTAAGTTTCCTCTGTTGTGACACAATAGATGCAACATTTGTTGAAAATCGCATTTTGAATTCCTTTGGATTCCCCTTTAAGTTTCCTTTTTGTTTTCTCTGATCATTTCACACATCAATTTGAAGTTAAGTGATATAAAGTCTGGTCAATATTTAGATCGGTTACCATTTGGGAATGATAAGTGCTCTATTTAAACATCTTGTAAATTCCTTACAAGTGAGGAATCTGCTACTAATTTCCAACGGCAAACACACCAGTTGGTTGTGGTCTCTGGTTGGTGACAGTGGGTTTTATTTTGTAATAATCTATATATAAAAGAAAAAAAACTTTGTATGAGAAAGAAATTGGTTAATTTTTGGTAGATTTTTTTTTTTTTTAATTAACACTGAAATGATTTTTAGCTTGTATTTACAAACTTTTCTAATTATAATCTTTCTGCATAAGTAAAATTCTGTAAAACAATTTTCGATTTGACCATTTTGTTTTTGTAAACTGATGACACAGATTTGATCAAATGTATTTAAAAAAAAAAAGTTTTTTACATTTTTGTGTGGAAAGCAACTGTCAACACTTTCAGAGGAGAACAAATTAATGTGCTTGGGATGACGCAGATAGATTGGCAAGTGAAACCTATTTGATTGTACGATTCAAAACCAATCTGATTTTCCGCACAAAATAATTTCATCGCAAACTTTCTCACTCATTTGCTTTCTATGCAGGGTGTTGGAGACTATTTTGACACATTTTGGAAAAACAGAAAGGGGTGTCATATCTTGGTCCACAAAATTCAAATTGTACTCCTCAGAGGATCTTTTGCCTAATACAGTTCACTTGCAAAGAAAAACACCCTGCAGATGGAATGGAAACTGGAGCATGCAGACTTAACTGTGCCCACACATAATGGTCCAATGAATTGCAGTCAGGCATGTTGAGGAGGGCACATATTGGGATTCATGAAAGTTTTCAAACTTCGATTTTTGTGGGTTTCCTAGATGTGTTATATGGAGTAGAATCCTGCTGCCAGCCCCTCCACCAATAGCCTGACAACAGTGGAGAGCAACTCGATATAACCATTCTAAATTACATCTGAGCCTCTTTTTGAAAATATGGAGTTGCATGATATGACCTTTGTTGGAAATGCACTCAAAGATCCAAGAGTTTGAGCAAACTTGGTCCTCATGCAGATTGTAGGCCAGTCACCTGTTCTGAAAGCCAGATCATCCCTGGTTCAACTGGGAGTTTGATTTTGAAGTTTCTTGGCTTTCATAAGGTGGTTCTCTTGGGCATTGGTTGTGAGTATTTTTTCCTTGCAACTCTTGTATGATTGCTAGCAAAAGATCCTCATGGTCTTCAAGATATTCAAGGACCACTGAGCTGCAACCAAGATTTCTGAATCTTTAGTCTAGTGCAAATTCCTTCATTGAATGCCAATACTTTTAAATCATCCATCTCTCACACCTACTAACAGTAAACAGAAGATATATGCGCATGCACGCACACACACACACACACACACACACACACACAATAACTGTTGCTTGTATAAAAGGATTTCTTCAACCAAAACTTTCATTAGATGACTCTGTGTTCAGGCATGGTTTTGGGGCTGAAGCAACATTACCACTAGCCCAGAGTGCCACAGCAGTATCTCTTGAAACTAAGATTTTTCTTGGATTGTCATATCTATGCTGATGTAGATAAAACTTTGTCTTGTATTTTCTTCATTTCTTTTTTCTTGTCTGATGGAGAAAGATCAAGATTATTCAGGAATGTGAATGTCGAGTTGGCAATAAACTTCAGCTTTCGACTTTGATAGTAAATACAGTGGTTTTCCAGCCATTTTTTTTGCATATTGTTCTCAAAGATCTTTATATATATATATATATATATATATATATATATATATATATATATATATATATATATATATATATAATTAATTTGTTGAACAACAGCGGTAATTTTTGTTTGTTCAACGAAAATTAACAATTCAAACTGTGGCAATCAGGAGGGATATTATTGATGGAATTGTTTCGTTAAATTCACAAATCACTTGAAATAGGTTTTCAGACCCTTGTTACCCAAGGAAAGATCAATCATGGTTTCTTTAGTTCACCTTTTTGGAGCTCCTTTTGTCGTATCTCTTGTCTTCTTTTTCCAAGTTTCACAGATAGCGGCTCAATTACTAAGAATGTTCCTGCCCTTCAATTTACCTTCTTCCTCTTTTCTCCATTTTTTTTTTCTTTTTACGTATCATTTGTTGTATTAGATGAGACTGATCTGGTTATTTTGATGGTAGTTACAAACTATGAAATAATTCAGTTAAGTTCGTTGAATTCTAAACTTAAATAAAATTCAAAAAAATCAAAATTTGAAAATCTGAGAATAAATTCAGCTCAAGAAACATTTTTTTTCTTTTCTAGCTGTGTGAAGTTTGAGGTGCAAGTTTATTTTTTAAGGCTTCAAATTTTGAATTTTCATTTTGTCAAGTAATGACATGCAAATTTTACAAACTGATCCATACAAGAGTAAAAATCACGAGTCGAAACATTTTGAAAGTAAATGTTAATTCTTTTACTTGAAAATTTAAGACAAATTTTCTGCAAAATTTTTTATTTTTTCTTTAAATTATCTACGGATTTATATTTATGAGGAATGTAATCATTTTTATAGCCAGAAAATAAAATTAGAGAAAGTCATAAAATTGAAGTTGAAGATTTAAAAAAGAAAATACGTTTTAAAATTTGATTTTGGAAAAAAAAAAAAAAAAAAAAAAACCTTATCAGGTTTTAATCAGTCTTTTTAAAGACTGATTAAAATCTGATAAGGTTTTTTTTTTTTTTTCCTCAATTTCAACCAGAAAACATTTAAAATTTCACATTTGATTATCACCTTTTTATACAAGATGTTTTTTTAAGCCAATTTTAGGTCTGATAATATGAAGAATAAGATCGACAATTGTCACATATGCCCGCTTATATCTTGATGGCACAAAGATTTTTCAATATAACCTTTTTACTTTTATTCTGAAAAAAGTTTTCTAATTTGAAGGTTGCTTATAAAAGCAAACTTCTCCTGAATAGGAAATTTCGTAAAAGATGTCCTTATGGACTTGATTTTTATAGAAGAAAATAAGGGAAATATTTATTCCCATTGTGAAATTTATCTCCATTTTTATATTTTCCTATATGTTTTTACTGTTCTATATCGATCTATTTAGTTAATTGGAACAGTGGGCAAAAAAGATTTTCTGGGGAGGGGTGTAAACATATTGAACTTGAATCGATAGATGTTTTTTAATCATCTGTAATTTCATCAAAAAACGAAACTTTATTAAAAATATTCTTTGGCATAGTTACCTTCATGTTTTCATAAAATAAATTTGAATTAAAAAATTTTTTTTTTTTTTTAATTAATGTTATCAATACGAGGGGCGTGCAATAAGTAATGCCCCTGACCCACTTCCCATAGCAGTAGAGCAACGAAACTTGGCACAGTTATTAGTCTTTCTCTACATAGGAACCACCCAGTGTTATGCATTTCTCCCATAGTTTGATGCACCTCTGGAGACGGTTTTTGTAGAACACCCCAGGTTGGTCCTCCAACCACGACATGACTTCAGAAATCAAGGCTGCATCATCTGGGAAACGCTTTCCTTTCAAAAACAACTTCATGGCTGGGAAAAGGTGAAAGTCAGAGGGTGCAGGTCATGAGAGTAGGGAGGATGGGGGAGGATTTCATAACCACACGCCCTGTGCTTCTGATCTGGCGACATGCGAGTTGTGAACCGGAACGTTGTCCTGCAGGAGGAGGGTACCTTTGCTGATCTTGCCCCGCCTCTTGATTTTGATAGCTTCCCTTAATTTCCTCAAAAGTGAAGCATAATAGGCTCCTATAATTATGGTACCCTTTGGCAGGAAATCTGTCATCACTACTCCGTCCTGGTCCCAGAAGACTGTGAGCATGACCTTGCCAGCGGATGGCTGCACCCTTGCCTTCTTTGGAAGTGGTGAGTCCAAGTGCTTCCACTACATTGACTGGGCTTTAGTCTCTGGATCATAGTGATGGACCCAGGTTTCATCCTGTATAATCAGTCTTTTGAAAATCTTTGACTCCTCTTCTTGGCACACCTCCAAATTCATCCTCAAGCACTTGCCACGTTCTCACTTCTGAAATGGTGTGAGCAACCTGCGAATCCATCTGGCAGGCATCTTATGCATATGCAAATGGTCATGAATGATAGTTTCCATAGACCTTGTACTAATCTTGACATCTTGGGCTATTTGGCTAATAGTAATGTGCCGATCTTCCAAAATGGCAGCCTCAACTTGACGGACAGATGCCTCATCAATGGCAGAAGGGGGGAGGGCGACCAGGTCTGGGAGCTGTTTCCACAGACTTCCGGCCATGTTTGAATTCATGATGCCAGCGTTTTACAAGGTCATATGATGGGGCATTATCACCATAAGTTTCTTTCATTTCATCAAGTCTCCTGTGGTGTGCGTCCTTTCAAATACAAAAACCGGATCACTGCTTGACGTTCAACAGGCTTCATTTCACACTTGACTCTGTTCAAACACCTGTAAAACAGAAACCACAATTAGTTCAGAGCTGTAATTTGCCACATAACCCGTAGAGATATAAATCATTGCACATGCAAAATTTCAGCTAGATCAGACAACTGGAAGTGGGTCAGGGGCATTACTTATTGCACACCCCTCGTATTAGCCTGATTCCTACCATAATTTGTCTGTTAAAATGTTATTTATTTGGAATCCTATTTATTCAGATGTTTATTAAATTATGATTGTATCTTAAAGTTTTTTTTATTTTATTTCCATTTTCAAACCTAATATCTGAGATCTTATTCATTTTTGCCTTCAGGATAATTTTAAGATATGAAGAGAAAAATATCTATAAAAATATAGCTTCATCCACGGCAGAAAATGATATTAAGCTAAACATGAACATAACTCTGACACAAATGAAAGGATATTGTGAAAGTTAAATGTCTTACAATATATAATATATATAAAAAATCGTAGAACCCAGGGATACGTTTTTTCAGGTTACGATGTGGAATACAATGTTTTTCCGGCCTCTGGTTACGGTATTTGCTCCGCCTTAGTGCTATTTATAATATACATGTGTATTATATACTATACTGTATTTTGTTACTAAGTTTAATATGTACTGTATAAAATTTTGCTTAGGCCCCGCCATACAGCGAAATCACCTTATGATCTCAACCCCCAAAATGGATTAATGCCATATCCCGGGGTTCACTGTATATAATATATATATATATATAATTACTTCATTTACTCACATAAAAATATACGAAAGTATAGATTTATGCGTAAACTTTAAGTATTTACTTCAAAAGTGCTCAATACGTAGGTAGAGCTAGTTAGTAATTTATAAAATATATATGGCGATTAGGATAGGAAGGGGCGCGGTGGATACTAGAAAGCTGATTGGCTAACTAAATCCTCAATAGAAGAGGACCATATAAAAACGATAAACAACCACAGAATTCGCGCATAAGCCTGAGGAATCCTTGAAACGCCGAATATTCAGTGTAGCTTAATCGCCATATATATTTTATAAATTACTACTATATATATATATATATATATATATATATATATATATATATATATATATATATATAATTTCCATGTGTTGCAAATAGGCAATAAAAACACAAGCTGTATATGCAGGCCCAATGTTTATTTAGCAACAATTCATTGCTACATTATCAACCACAGCCAGCAGAGATGACCATCTCAAGGCGGATGCAAAATGAGTTATGCACTTTAACAACCATATCCTGATTTATAGAGGTGAACACCTACACGATTACAGCCATCAGTCGACTCTGTTGTAAACATGCTTGTTGGTTGGTCTCTATCACACCCCAGAAGTAGATAAATCTCTTTCAGTCAGGTGAGTCGGGCAACCACAAGTCTAGCCACCAATGGTGAGGAATACTATGGAACGGCTATACCTGGGCCGTTTTGTACTTGTGTGCAGAAATGAAGTTTTGCTGGAAAATGTAGAAACAGGACTTTATACCATACTGCTCAGGACCTTGATATTACATTTTATTTTTTGTCAAGTGTCACATTTTGTTGCAGTACCATGTATATATGGAAGTTGTTGTTCCTGTCTACTTGTCAAACTTTTAGGTTTTGCTAGATAAACCCTTATAACTATATTTTTTAAGTGAATCTCTAGGGTTGTTAATATAATTAAGTAGAATTATGACAATTAGAAACTCCTATTAATATTTTTTTTTTTTTTTTTTTTTTTTTTCTACAGCGACATCTGCAGACTGAATATAAAACAAAATCTGGCACCTGTTTTATAAAAAGAGCATAACAGCATAATTTGTTTTGGTCTGAAGAATTTCCAATTAGGTCTCCATTATTGAACAAAATATAAAAAGAAAACATTTAACTAAATATACAATTCCAAAAGTCTTCTGCATGAACAAAAAAATGTTTTAAACAATAACAAGCCTTATCTTTTCTTTATTTTATTTTTTTTAATTATTTAATATTGTGCAATTAGGGTAAATATCAAATATCTTCCAGGTACACAAGTTTGTAATACAGAGATTTCTTTGGACTTTTTTAATAAGTTGAATATGAAAATACTTCAGATTTTATTTAAAAATTCTGCTTTTTGGTGAAAACTTTTAAAAGAAAAAAAAAGACTGACATGGCTCAAATTGTGAGAGAAAACCTGTAATGTTGGTTGAAACCCTCCTACTCACTTATTAGATGTAAAATGATTTAAATTTGCTTAGGTTTTGTGTGGTCTGGTTAAGTTTTGTTAATTTTGAGATAAAATCTTTTTAAACTTTGGATTAACTAGAGATCTGTTAATAATAAAAAAGTACATTATCTATAGTGCCAATGTTATCTTTTACGGAATCTTATACAAGTCTCATGGTCTGAGGATACATGTATGGAGCTTTTCTTTTTGTAAAAATCAATAATAAAATTCCATAATGTGAGATGAAGATGATTATCTCTATGCTAATAAAACTCTGATACTGTCACCGTGCCCACTTTTCATGTGGCTGTGAATGTTTTAGAAGTTGGGAGGAAAGTCAGATAATTTGAATAAAGGGGCAATAATTAGAGAACTATTGAGAGTAGGCAAATAAGAGCGAAAGGATCTATTCAACAACATGGGAGTTGGATAAATGTTGCTAAAGTATTGTATAGCTCAGCAGTTGTAACTGCTGGTTGCTGTTGCTGAGCAGCATAATACTAAGTTTCTGGATGTTTAAATCAGCAATTGTTACTTGTGATTAGTGGAATATTAGGTTTGAATGTTTTAAAGAAGCAGGTTTAACTCGGAATATCTAAACATAAACTGACCCAACCCTTCATGGATTGTCTAATACAAGATTTTTAATCTCGTAGGTTTTTCTTTTAAAATAGTTGCATCCCTTATCTCTTGTCTTGTTTTGGTCTTAATTTTTTTTTTTTTTTTTTAACTTAAAAAGATGGAGGGGGGGTAGAAACTAAAAATGTAAGAAAACTTGTCTCTGCTTCATGTTTGAGCAGAGCTCTTTTTCCCTTTTGAATAGCGGCTACTAATTTTGGCTTTGACAGATTTGCTTGCCATTTGCTTTTGTCAGTAAAGAGAGAATATCTAATTCCAAATTGGAACTTCCTCTTTCTCTCTTACTTTCTCAATCTCTCTCTCCCCCACTCCTAACCACTTGTAGGCTGTAAGATATTTTTTTAACCCTATCTATCGTTTTCTTGCACCATTTTCTTGCAGTGAACCTATTTTTCTTGTTTTCTAGTTTTGGTAAAACTAATCTTCAGCTTCAGCTGTAGCACCAGTCAGAACTAGCAGAGAGAGAGTTGAGTCCCGAGATCACCAAAAAGCAACATTGAATGTGTTTGGCGATTTGAGAATTGCAAGTTTGGAAATTGACGTGTGAGAAAAATGTATTCATCTTTTAATGACTTTAATTTTGTAAGTTATCTTTGCCCCCGTTTGGACAAATCTTCTCACTTTAGTTAATAATAATAATAATAATAATAATAATTAATAATTAATAATTTTAAAAATGTAAAAGTTTGCAAGACAAGTGCCTGTTTCGTTTTCTTTCTTTTTTCTTAAATTTAAAACTATTAAAAAATTTCTTTACCATTTTCTCTTTCATCCTCTTTTACATCTTTCTTCCTATTTCCTGCTTTTTTTTTTTTTTTTTTTTTTTTTCCATGAAATTTTTTTATATACAATCATTGCTTGATAAAAATCTAATATATTTGAACCCTGCTTCTATGTGTTTGAGGTTTTTACTACGTTTCTTATGAGACGGAATACTGTTTTAGATTTCTTATTGCGTTTTTTAATCTCTGCAAATGTGTGAGGATTTAAGCTCTCTCTCATTTAAAAAAAAAAATCAAATTTAACTTTTTTCGTATGAAGATTGTTGCAACGTTTGGTTGCTATTTATTTCTTATGTGTTGTTTTCAGTTTGACATGCATTTCTTAATTGCACTTCCCAAATAAAACATCAGAAACATTCATTACATTACTAGATTGTAAAAATAGGTCATAATAATGGAGGGGACATTTTTTTCCTTTTTCTAGAAATTAACATCACAATGAGAACAGGTTGTTAGAAAAAAATGATTTGTTAAACTATCTTTATTTTTATTTATTTATTTTTTTATTTATTTATTTTTTTATTTTTTTATTTATTTATTTTTTTTTTTATTTATTTTTTATTTATTTTTTTTTATTGCTAGGGGTCACCTATTTTTTATGCAATACTTTATTAAAATATTTTATAAAGAATGGAGGAGTCCCTAAAACAATGTCATAAGACCAAAAAGGAATGGGGGCGGGAGAATTGGGGGGCGGGGGGGGGTCATCCACTTTGTCTATTCCCTTAGCTAGTTTTTCACTCAACATAATACCTCATTCACTCTGTGGGCCTAAACTATTGAAATTCCCCACATGAATGAATGTGTTTCAAATTTTATTAAAAAAAAATTAAAAATTTTTATTTACAAACAGAAAAATATAAGATTGGGGGAGAGGCAATCAAACGTGTACGTACAAACAAGAAAGAAAAACAAAATTAAAATCACGAAAAGAAAACGAAAAATGTTGAATGATGGGATAATTTCTGTAAAGCAAGAGTATATTTAACTTGATTTTCTTTTGTAATAATTTCTTTGTTTTCAAGATCCCCATGAAGTCAGAAAGTTTGGAGGCAGCATAAAAAACACCCTAAACATAAAAAAATGTAGCCATTATTCATATATTTTTTTTGTGTGTGTGTATAATCTGTGGAAATATTTTTTTTCAATTATATTTCACTTTTTTATATACTAATCTTTAATTTATGGAGCTTAATGTAATTACGGAGCATATGACAAAAGCCTATATTCCAAATATCATGATGTTGACCATCTTACAATTTATTTTTTTAATTATGTTGACATTTAAATTTCTTGACAGTAACTTTTGTAATGCAAAATCATTCATTTAATTATTATATCAATAAATGAATCTCTTCTGTTCATAACTCCTCAGAAAAAATAGCAACTATCAATCTACCAAAAAAATGAAATGCATTTGGCCATTATTACAAAATCCAAAAATTGGAAGAGAAATTGCAATTTCCTTTTTTCTTTTTATTATGTCAGATTCATTGATTGATGTAATAATTAAATGAATGATTTTGCACTACGAAACAGTTACTGTCAACAATTGTAAATGTCAACGTAATTAAAGGAATAAATTGTAAGATGGTCAACATCATGAAATTTGGAACATGGACTTTTGTCATTTGTTTGTTATATATCCCACCTAAATGCTGACAAATACTTTTCTCATTTTTTCTAATTTGACATTGATTGGGGCTCGCAACCTCTCGCTTGTATTACTGTTTGTAATAACACTTCAGAGATTAAATAGATGCATCTGAGTTTAAAGAGGCCAATGTTTGAAATAGCATTTTCATTGGTCAGTTGATGGACTTGGCCTAATAAATGACAAAACCTGAAAAAAAAGGATTGATCATAGGATTTGGATAAAAGGATATATTTGAAAAAGTTTCTTTGAGTTTGGAAAATTTCCGTTTCTTTTTTGTGATTTCTCCGAAAATTTTATGTTTACAACTACTTTGTATGAGTGATGAATAATTTGTACTTAATGCAATAATATTTGAGAAGACTGAGCAGAGATAGTCATAACATTCCTAATGTTCTTATTCTTGAACATTTTTCCCTTTTCAAACATCAGCGTTTTGTAAATTCTTTTTCTTCCCCAAACCATACAAACCAAATAACATTTGTGGGCGCACATGTTTGTCCTAAAAAAAACAAAACAAAAAAAACCTAAAATGGTTACATGTGATTAAAAATTCAAGCAATTTATTTTCTTTTCTGAAAATGATACTGAAATTTATTACTCTATTTTTATTTTTTTTAAAAACCAAATTGGTAGCAATGTATTGGGTATTGGATGTGCCTCTTCTATTCAGTTCCTCATTTTATGTACCTATTCTAAACAAAGTTTTCTTCGTCTTCTTGCTGTCTTTAAATTTAAAAGATGATTATTGCTTTTTTCTTATATGCTAATACTCTTGTTAGGAGAATGATTAAAAATTATTTTTGGCTGACATGAAGCAACAAGATTAAATTTTTTTTTTTTTTTTTTGTTTTTTGTTTTTTCAACGGTCTTGCCAATGAAGTAAAACAAAATACAGAAAAATTATATCGTCACAGAATCTAAAAAGCATACCTGGATATTTTATATCAATATGATGTTGATAGATTTTTAATGTAATGTCCCTCATAAGTTTTTTTTTTTTTTTTTTTTTTTTTTTTGTGGTAAGTTATTTTCTTACTGGAGACAGCTTCTGCATTTTATGCTCCCATGAAACTTCCTCCTTTGGTGGAACCTGGTTCAACCTACCTAAAGTGATTGCTACTTCAGTACAGCACAGTAGTAAGACACTGCAGTTGGAGATTTGAATGAGCTCCTGAAGAAATTAAGCTCTCTATTATAGTTTAAATTAGTGTTACTATTAAAAAAAATATTTTCAAAAATAATTTGAATTGAGGCAAATTACTTGAGTTAACATGTTTTTCATTGATTTTTTTTTTTTAAATTTACTTTGTAAATTTTTAAAAATTATAAAAAAAAAAATATACTTGTACTTGAAATTTTTTGAAAATTGTCTTTTTTTTTTTTTTTTTTTAATTACTAGTATGTATGAACTCTGTTCATCAGAAAATTGCATGCTCAGAAATTTTGAACTAATTTAAATCCATTTTTTTTTTTTTCTATGTTAATGTTTGTGAAACAAGAGAAAGTGGGTGATAAAAAACAATATTGCTGAAAACTTTTCAAGGATATGAATAAAAAAAATTTGGAAAAAGAAATGTCAGTGATATTGAAGAGTTCTACTTGAGTGAGACGGATACAAGAGATGAATAGTTTAAATAAGAAAATGAATTCATTTTATTTACACAAGACCGACTTTTTTTTTTTTTTTTTTTTTTTTTTTTTTTTTTTTTTGCCTTTGATGTTAAGAAGAAACAACCAGCTTCTGTTTTCTCTTTTGATTTTTCTTGAAATTCTATATGAATTTATAAAATAAACAAAAAAAACTGACAGAACTGGATGGAGGGGGTATGTAAATATCCAAAATGCTCACAAATAATTTTAAAAAATTGCCAAGTTTTTCTCCTAAATTGAACCAAAGTTATGATCAATGAAACGTGTGTTACAAGTTTTAGTGAAGCTAACAAAAATACTGCAACGTTTCCCAGGCTGCTGAAAATCGTACATGAGATGCAATTTTTATTTTTATTTTTCCAAATCTAAAACCTTTTGACAACTTAAATCTTTCTGCATTCTTCAAATAACTGTGATCCTAGGAGAGCCACATACATTTTAGTTATTGTTTTTTTTTTTTATATATATATATATATATATATATATATATATATATATAGTTATTGCTGATCAAAATTTATGCAAATAAACATGAAAGAACTGTTTCGGTTTTAAAATCCTTTTAAAAATTCTGTGGAGTTTTAAAACATCCAGTTATTGCGGTTTGCTTTTTGTCTTTTATCCCTTAGATTTATCTTATGCTTTGAATTATTCAGACTATATTCTCATCTGACTTTAGGCACATGTTTTCATACTTGGGTCTTCTTGTCAAACTTATAACATGTATTAAATTTTGGTTCTTGTCCAGAATTCCTCTTATAGAAAAAACAAAGAAAAATCTGTATGATTGTATCCGTGATGAAATATAAAAAAATATTGTATTCCAAAAATCACGTAAATTGATCAAGTATTGTTAGTTTTATAAAGCAAATCATTTTTAAGTGATTAATCATATGCGTTGCAACATAAATATTGTTTGAGATTTTTCAAAATGGGTGATAAGACAGTCACTTGGATATTCAAAATTTAATTTCCTAATTTAAAAGTAAAACTACTTGATCAGTTTACATAATTTTTTAAATTTTTTTATGAGGATGTACATTATACAGATTTTTCTTTATATATATATTACCCTTTATAATTTGAATTATGATGTAGATCAGGGCTCTATGGACAAATTTATCTTTAGTTGACTTTTGACAACTAAATATTTTTGTTTACTAGCCAAACCCACGTGATTTTGGAGATATGACATCGTTCTGTGACAATTACGTACATAAAGTTTTTTGTATTTTTTCAAATAAGTGTAATTCTAAATATACATGAAAGTATAAGCATTCTAATTTCTCCAGATGTTTTTTTAAACAGCCTTCGTTAAAAAAAAGTATATTGTTCTATTAAACTTTTATTTAAATGCTTTAACTTTGTTCGTTTTATTAAAAAAAAAAAAAAAGTTAGATATACAATTGTCAAAAGATAAGCGTTTCATTATTTCTAGTCACCACTTTGAAAAATCACTCACAAATGCGACTGTTTCACTTGCAATGTAGAGCCCTGTAGATTAAAAAACATTTGTTAATTTTAGTTAATTTAAAGGGTAATGATACTATGATTGTCTTCAAACTGGAAAATTGTGAAGTTCAATAGTTAAACTACTACTAAACATTTTTGCACTTTATAAACTTACCGTGATTATTATTCATAGTGCTTGAAAACACGTGTTTGACACCAAAAGAAATCCTCCACTCTCTAAGACAGATGGCGGCATACTGAATGTAAGCAATGGATGGTTGCAATCTGGAGGTATCTGACATCTGCCCAGATACTGAACTAATACTTACAGGGCATGTTTAAATCAATTCCTACTTTATTTAAACTGTTTATTTACGACTGGACGAATTAGTTCAATCAGGTCATAAACGGTTTATCTTGTGGAATTCTGGAAACTGAAATCTTAATTCATGGGTGTAGATTGTTCTCATTCTGTCAACACTCGCCAAGTAGAAAAGTTATGTTTTTTTTTTAATTTATTTTTTTTTACTGCAAATTTCATTCTATTCATTTTGTTTCTTGTTATTCTTTGAATAATCTTACAAAAAATACTGAGAAGGCTCTTTATTCAAGTGGAAACATGCATATTATTAGCTTATATTATACATACCAAATTCTTCCTCACTCCCAAAGAAAAGCTTAATAATTCTTTGACAAATGCTACATCCACTTTACCATTTTTGCTTAACTTGACTAGATTTATATTATTTGGCTTGTTCAGAATACTTTTCTCACCCCGATTGTTATTTCCATGTAACCTTCGACCTTCAGGTGCATATTTCAAACTGGGTAATCTTCTAATAATCAAAATTATTGGTCCTCATCTAAAAAAAAAAAAAAAAAAAAATCCCAACAAGTTTTCTTGTAAATCTCATCTCACTTCATCTTGTGGTTGATTCAATTTTCCTTTGGTAGGCATTTAAAAAAAAAAAAAAAATCTTTTGTGATGTCTCTGACTTTTGATTGAAAAAGAAAAACTGATTATTTCTGTGGCATAAATCTAGTGATCTAATTTTATAAATAACATTCAAAGCAAATAAGTTTAACATGAAAGGAGGGGGGGGGGCTTAAGGGTCAAACTGACCTTGCTATCCAAGTGAATGAATGAGATTTATTTTGAAGAAAATCTTGTCTGTTGATAATATTGCTATTCTGATGTATTTCAGGTTCATCTCGAAATGTTGATAAAGGAATTTTTCTGGCTCAGTTTTGCGTTAGTCCTCTTCCCCATTTATGTATCATTATAAAAATAATGAAATGAATGTATTAGTATTTAAAGCAAATTTTTTTTTTTTTTTCTTCTCGTGTATGTTCATTAAATTTCTTTCATATAATTTAAATGTAATTAACAAATTGGTGCAATATCGTAGCGAAATTCGGAAAATGAAAAAAAACAAAAAAAACAAAACAAACTTCTGACTTTGTCAATTTCCACTAAAAGCAATGATATCTACTTAATTGGTATGTCAGAAATACTTAAATATTACCGCATTATTTAAAAAAAAAAAAGTTTTCAATCTTAAAAAAACTGAAAACCATCACCATATTTCTTTGGGAACACATAGCATAACAAGAGAAGTAACTTGGTTATACTAAAACATGCAAAACGTACAAAAAATTGGCAATAGTTACATGCTATTTACCTCCCCTTAAAACTCTTGGCGTTTTTTAGCCAAACATTTTTTTTTCTTGCTAATTGTGACAGTCTAGCTGATCATTTTTTTGTATTTTTTTTCTTTAACATGACAATTAAAGATCTTTTGTTTGCCCTGAAATTCAAAATTCAAAATGTCTAATTTTGCTATTATAGTGTAGTTCTAGCAATAAATTCCAAAATGCAAATTAATAATAATAAAAAAAAAATCTTCATTTGAAGTGAATCCTTCAAATGATTTAATATTTAAAGTGCATTTTGATTACATTTATGAAATATCATTTACAGATATTAGCAGTTAAAGAGGTTTATAAACAAATCAAGTATTGTAAAAGCATTCATCAAATGTTTATATGAATAGAAATTTGATATTGCTTGCAGGCACCAGTCCTATGGGCAAGAGGATAAAATAGCCAACTATCAACTATCTGTACCTAAAACTAAAAAATTCCATGAGTAAAGTTTTTCTTAGAGCTGTCTGTGGAACACAATATTGTTTGTCTGCTTCTCGGCTGACTATCGTCAATTTAGATAATCTTACTTTACTCAAGTTTCCAAGATGACTGATATTGTCTCCCGACTTACCTGACACTTAACCCTTATCCTCGAGTATCCTCCAGGCCTTGATAAATGGTGACCCAAGGGGGGGGGTAGTTTTTACAAGATTAAAACAAGTATAAAACAGGATTTATTCACACCTAAATTAATTGAATTAAAGAACATTAATCTTTCTTTTAAGAGATGGAAATTCTAGTTTATATTGTTTCAATAATTTTTATCTAGATTCATAAAACAATTGATTAAATTAAAAACTTAACTCAGAAGGTAAATTCATTAAACAAAATGTTTACTTTTTGTATTAACAATTTTTTTTTTTTTTTTTTTTTTTAAGCAAATCTATTATGCGTTTGTTTTATACATTCATTCACATGTGCTTTACTTAGTTTCCATTTTAACGGCAGCATCACGGCACTGTTCAGTAGCAGCTAACAATATACATATTCAGAGAAGAGGGATGAAAAGACCGAGCAGAATTCATATTGGTATATGAGAAAGAGCTTGTTATATCCGTTTACAGTAAGGGAGAGGAGATGAATGACATTACCTATTTGTGTTTGGAAAATAAGTTACGTAATAAATTGTCTTATTACCAATTAAATGTAACTTATATTGGCATTTATCTTTTGTAGGTAAAACTTAAAGCTATTCTGTCTAATTAACTGAAATTTCTCACTTTCTCACTTGACTGACAACTTCTATAAAGTGTATTTGAAAAATGAATAAATTGTAGTGAATGAATTAAGAACAAATTTCGGGGCAAGTCCACAGTTAAACCTGAATAATAAAGTTAAACTTTGTACATATTCCTCTTGGAACAAAAATGTCATATTCTAAAAATTATATAAATTGATCAAGTATTTTTTTTTTTTTTTCTTAAAATCATTTTTAAACAATTTTATGATTAATGTGAAATCGTAAGTATTACGAAGCCGATTTCATAAGTTTGAATTGTGGAGTTATCTGCCCTTGTTTTTCAAAGCTCCAACTTGAATTTTGGACAAGGACCCAAATTTTAGTTTGTAATTCTTCTAGTTATTAAGGGAGGAATAGTTTTATTTATTCATTGACCCTCTCCCCCCAAAAACTCTTTTTGACTTGCCGAAGCGTGAATAATTTGTTTTTCAAAACTGTAACAAATAAATGTGATGGAAATGCTTAAGGTGTTTTAAATTATATATATATATATATATATATATATATATATATAAAAAAAGCAAATGACGGCTGCAGTCTGTTGTGACTGTTCTTGCAATGGATTTGTTCCCTTTCCTTTACAATGGCTTGTTTATTATAGAATATACGATGTGTCTTTCGAAGACAATTACTGACAACTGTTGAATAAACAAATCTTGTAAAAAGATCTCTAAATTCATGAGAAGAGTTTCTTCTGTCAATGGCGTGTGTCCTTTCGTGCACTGATAACGGAACTTGAATAGAGTTAAAAATAGTTATGTAAAAATTGCTTGGCTTCATTCAATTCATATCGTTTGTCTTTGGCATTTTTTTTTTTCCTGAAATGATTGAAGTTTCTTTTTTCTTTATCTTTTCAGATGTTCTCGCCACCTGTTGCTAATCAAGGAATAAAGAATGGAACGACAGGTATAGACACCATGTATTCAGGAGGATACAAAAATGGTTAGTACTCCCTCTTCTCGATTCCATCTGATTATCGAAATTACTATCACTAAAAAAATCTTTTTCCATCTTCCCTATACCCATCTTTTTTCTTTGTTCCTGTCTTATATTAATATTCCACTATTTACCACTCAAGAATAAAGGTTAGTGAGATTTTCAGTTGGCTGATGCGACTTTCTATTAAATGATTGAGAACTACAATTGATTTACAAGATAGCTAAACAGATATTTCTTAACCTTAGACTTGAAACGACCATTTGTAGGAAAACATTCTCCTGC
The DNA here is from genome assembly GCF_053919585.1 of Euprymna scolopes. Classification (NCBI taxonomy): domain Eukaryota; kingdom Metazoa; phylum Mollusca; class Cephalopoda; order Sepiida; family Sepiolidae; genus Euprymna; species Euprymna scolopes. Next base: position 40,365,192 of record NC_136504.1, on the reverse strand, counting down.
TAATGTTTCAAAGGCAGGAAGGTCTTGGAAAGAAACTTTGTTCAAAGAAGTTCCATTTGATTTAGACTGGAACATAGGTCTTTGCAGTGTTGGCTTCTTTCCCTGTCGCCTTTTCTCCCCTTTCCCTGTCGCCTTTTCTCCCCTTTCCCTGTCGCCTTTTCTCCCCTTTCCCTGTCGCCTTTTCTCCCCTTTCCCTGTCGCCTTTTCTCCCCTTTCCCTGTCGCCTTTTCTCCCCTTTCCCTGTCGCCTTTTCTCCCCTTTCTCTGTCGCCTTTTCTCCCCTTTCCCTGTCGCCTTTTCTCCCCTTTCCCTGTCGCCTTTTCTCCCCTTTCCCTGTCGCCTTTTCTCCCCTTTCCCTGTCGCCTTTTCTCTTTTTCACCCAACACATTCTTCTAAACTTTTTCTTTAATAAAGTTAATTTCCTAATTTGGAAGTATTTTGTGTCCGTTGATAGTTTTTGATTTACATTGTGGGTGGAGCATTTAAATATTTTTCATTAAAGTATTAATCATATTTAAAAATACAGAAGTCCAAATTCCAGATAACAGAATTTATATTTTTGAAAACTTATACAATTTGGCCTCAAAATTCTTAATAACATTGTAGACATAATTGGCCTAATTGATATCATAACAGGTTATGAAATAATCTATGCCAAGTTCAAATTCTGTCTGATATACTTTATTCATTTACACACTTGTACCATTGGGAAAGGTATGCGCTCCCTTCGTCTCCAAACAATTTGTGTTTAATGAATCCATTATAATAGCTATTAAAATAATTTGGCATTAAATAACTGTATCTGCTAAACAGACGAACGCAACCAAAAATTATTTAGATGCTTGTTGCACTAGTTGTATTACTGAAAACATTTCATATTTATTTTTTAGTTCACTTGTATTTTTTGCTCTTTATTTTTTTGCGATTTATCTTTGTCTTTTTTCACGTTTTCCTTCAACCTCCATAATACTATCTATAAGTCACACAGGGGTTTACACCTTTTATACTTATTTGAACAACCAATCTGCTGGCATTATTTTTTTCCCCATGTTTATCCCTGGCAGCAGAGGCCAATCTGAATTTCTTTTGACGCCATTCACAGTGAGTCTTAGTGTAGAGTATCCACCATTTTGGCTGTACTCTTGGCCTTTTCCCAGCGTTTCCACCTTGAATCCTGTTTTTGTGATGGTGTTGTCATTTTCGCACAGTACTGATGCAGATGTTTTTTTTTTTTTTGTCTGAGATTGACCCTGACCTTAAACTATATCCAATAGTGACGTCCCAGCTCGCAAGCTTTGGGGAGTGTGGAGCCACCCTTTAATTGCCATTGCTCCCAGATCTACTCTGACCCGGAGTGGTAGTACCTGTTAGGGTCCCAACTATGGAGTAAATAGAAACTTGAAAATAAATAGACTTTAAATTGACTTGAAAAAAAAAAAAATATATATATATATTCTATTAAAAAATTTTCTTCAAAATAACTGGATTTGGCATTAAATAACCTGAAAAGGATTGATATGCTATAAAACAAAAACAACTAACCAACCGGAGATTAATCTAACATAATGGTGGCAAATGTTTACATTTTTGGCATAGTCAAGTTCGATTCAGTAGAAGATCTTCGGTCATCACCAATATTTTTTCATCTTCCTTCTTTTAATGGCCAACATGTTGGCATATAGAGCAACATGTCGCACTCTCTTAAGATCTTCGAAAGAGTTGTTGATTAAAGGTTGTGAGAAATTGGCTTAGTGTTGCGCAAACAATGTTAAAACCAATGGGTTGTGCATATAAAACTGCATACATAAACATGTCCGTACCAAATACAAGGAAAATCTTTCATAGTACGATACAAAAGGATTTGATAGCTTGCAGATATTATGAGTGTTGTGATAATCACCCAAAAATTTTAGAATTTTTTTTTTATTAAAATTGAAATCAGAAAAACTTATGGCCATTTTCTGATGCGAAAAACGATTTTTTTTTTTTTTTTTTTTTAAGCTTAATTTTTCATAACTTGTATTAATGATGAAAATTTGTTCATTTTAAACTATCAGCAAACTAAAATCTATAAACCATCCTCACTAATGTATTTATTGCATTTGTTAAAATATACACACATATTACATGGGCTTTTGCGTAACCCCTTCCCCCCCAATAACCAACTCTATATTTAGAAATTTAAAAGATCAGAATTTAGAATATAATCTGTAATTGGATAGGAATTGGGGAAAAATAATGAAATCATCCATCACTAGCTGTTTATCCTTCATAAAAGCAGTGGATCTCAAATAAGTTTAGGAGGTTGTTTTATTCTGGCTAGGTGATTATTACTATTTTGGTACTTATGCAGAGAAGGTACCATGCTTTTTTTTCTTTTTTTTTTTTTATTAGTATTTAAGTTAAATTCAGGTTGTACAATGTCTTTTGTTAGATGATAGTACAAAATAGTTACCAAACATCTTCTCCCCATGTTTAGAATGGGTTTCTGAATGTTATTTCAGCACGGTACCTTCCTTGCATAAATGCCACTATTCTTTCTTCTAAGCAGAGGATAGTGTTATGATTTGTCATTTAGTGTTGCTTTTCTAATTTTCCGTCTATTTTTTGGTGCATTTTAGCATATTTGTATATTGGGGTGCATAGGCATACTGCAGCAAGATGAAGTTTTTCTAATTCGGATAAATAAAAAATAAAAGTGCATCTGTTTAAAAGATAAACTGGTCGATGATAGAAAAAAAATCAGTTGTATTATACTGTTAAAATTTTCTCTCATTTTTTTTTTCTTTTTTCTACTGGCTATCCACTCATGTCGTTGATCGCCCTTTCCTCTCCTCTGACCGGATCTTTTTTACTTAGCTGTTGACATGATGACTTTTTCCCCTTCTGCTACACTGTTCATTTCATTGTTTTCTTTCACTCCTCTCTATTTCTTATTGCATCTTTCACTTTCTGTCTGATTTAAAACGTCTGCAACACTTTACCACTTATGTTATTATGGAATTCATTTTTATATTATATCATAGTTTCACTTCAGTATTATAGAGTACTCTCCCTCCCAAATAGAAGTAACTCCTTGCCCCCTGAAAAATGACTATTCTGAAGGAGTAAGTGTGAATCAAAAAAAGAACTTTCAGTTCTGAATTTTTTTTAGATGAGGTATGAATGTTTGTATCGTTTAGATTAATCGGATAATTGTTCTCATCTTGAATGATATCTGGAAAACGTTTCAGTTGATGTAACATCTGATATTCGTCGGGTGTAAAAGTTGCCATGTTTTGGCAGGAAACATGGTGGCGTTTACACCTGAAGGTCAGAGGTTACAGCAACTTAAAATTTGTACAGGTAACACTGAAGATGAGAACACGTGCCAGATTAATCTAAACAATGCAAAAAAGAATTTCTTTAAATAAGTTAATGCACACACACACACACATATATATATATATATATATATGATAAAAATAAGCTCTATTGCATATTGAGCTTTTTTATTCAGTTGGGATTAAATTATCTATATCTAAATACTGGTATTTATATTAGATTGAAGTTTACCATTGCGTATATCAGGTAAACACTACATCCTTTTAATTTCATTACTTCTATACGTATCTCTCACAAAATAGTTTTTAAATAGTATTATGTTTTCTTAATTTATATCATTTTTTTATAAGTAAAATGGTAAACTGGGTTATGTCTACATTTCTTATTAGCTGATCTATACCATCTGAAAACCATGAATTTAGCAACTGCCTTTTTAAATCTCAAAAAAAAACTGCATGGTAAACAACTAAGCCTCGGTTTTTTATTCAAGAATTGATGCTATTTTCCACTGTTATAGAGTTGAATCCCCTATTTTAATTGTAGGTTTTGTGCTGATGCACTTATTCATTCGCGCTATTTTTTAAATAGTATTTTCAAGTTTAATTGTTTTATGATGTCTTATTACATTGTGAAGTTAAAGTACGGAAAAGCTACAAAATACCCTCCCCATGTTAAGAATGGCTTTCGAAATGTTATTATTTCAGCACAGATCAATAAGTGCACTAGTACCGTAGGTTTTCTAGCGGAAAATCTGTTTATGCAAGTGCAAAGTCTGTGATATGTGAAATTAAATTGATATTCCTAGAAATTTAAACTGCATTCTTATTTTTGCCCTAGTATTTTTGTTTTTTATGAAATACTAAAAGCTTCTTTAGGACATGTGTGTTTGTGCGTGTAGGCTTCATGGAGCAATAGTTCATACATCCAAGGGTGCTGTTGCTCTGTTCAGAATGAGTACTTCTATTTTCATTGAACCAAATTAATGATTCCCCAAAAGTAGATATCAACGTAATGCACTCTACCATATTTGGAACTAGTGGGGATACCCAGCATTGCTGGGTGTGTTGAGGTAGTGTAGTAAGGATACCCGAAAAAAAAGTGGTAGTAGCAGGGGGTGAGGATCAAAGCAGTAGGCAGTTTTGGTGGAGATAGGTGTTTTTTAAAAAAAAAAAGAAAAAATATATATATATATATATATATATGATTTCATAAATTTAATTACAGAGACGGTCAGACATCATATCCTTAAAAATTTGTTGATGGAGCTTGCAACAATATATGTTCGTAATTTGAATTTATTCAAAAGGAAATTGGATAAACTGTTGATTCTATTGTGCAGCTGCTCATAAAAAGCAGTTAAACATTTCATTTAACATTTGTATTCTCTTAACAGCTGTTACACACACACACACACACACATATATATATATATACTTGTAAATTAATTGGGCTAAATTTCATGTTTCTTTTGGGGTATCTTATAGTCTAATTTTAATGCAAGTATTGTATTGTTGTGTGATTGTGCGCGTATCGGGTTGCCTTGTGATGGTGTGCATATCATTTCAATTTACATTCTGATATTGTGAAAAACTTAACTCCAATAACTACGCCTTGGAATTTTTGGAAATTTTGCAAATTAAACATGATATGAGTTATAAAGTAACAGAATGGATTTTACGGGAAAATTCCGGTTGCCCCCTAGGAGTGCCTTTTGGGTTTTAACCCAAAAGGCACTCCTAGGGGGCAACCGGAGTGCTTATGAAAAAAAATTGATGCCTTGGATTTTTATAAAACTTTCTGAAAAGTTGTAACTGATTTTTATATAATTTTGTTTGTCTATACTTTGCAAGAATTCTTAGGTGTGCCCCAGGGGCTCTTTTAAGGCTAATAAAAACACTCCATTTTTGCGACTATCTTTACCATATTTATCCAACATTTTCTGTGTATGTCTATTTAGCAGTTTTGCATGGTGCTGAACTGTAATTTAAATATGTTAAGGCCTTGGGGACTTTTGGGGCTAAATGGGTGGTGGTAGTGGTGGGGGGGAAATAATGGACTTATTTGTTTTTTTTTTTGCAGGTGCAGAACTCAAATTTACATATGTAAAGGCCTAACACTATACCGTTTTGTTAATTTTCACCAGGATTTGACATCCCCTAGAGACTTTTAGGGCTAAGGGGGGGGGGGCAAATGCTGTACTTAGTTATTTTTTTTTTTATTCCTCGTTCACTGTGCACTCATGGGACCATGCATGCTTCACTTGTTTTTTTGTCTATTTAATAGCAAATCCTTTTGATAAGATTTCTATGCAAATCATTTCAGTCATTTCGAAATATCGTATCTTCAGATTTAGAATTTTTCTATAATTTTCTTGATTCGTTCCTTCCATCTCTGTTGGATATTGTCATTTGGTTCTCCTGATGGCATCGAAAGTTAGTCAATATCTTTTAATATCTTTTTCGATGTCTGTATGATCATTTGTCAAATTGTAAAATAAGTGAGGGTCTGAAAAAAAAAATCTGAAATATAACTGGATTTCCACAGAAGTTCTTTTGTCACTATAAAAGTAAAAACTCTAAAACGATGTTAAGTTTTTCAATTTTTGAGATGAGGATTGATTTGGATTCTCCAAACTATTCTAATCTGGAGTGTTATTCACACAATGTTTTGGTCAATGTAATTTTTCTCAAGGATCCATGGCGTAAAGGATAAAGTACTTGGTAAAATTCAGTTATAAGTTACACTTTTCTGGAGGTAAAGGTTCAATCCTCAGTGCAGGTAGCATAAAAAATACAATTGGCAATTACTTATACCTATTGATGCCTGATGGAACGAGAGCATGTTGCCCCCATAGATAAAGAGTTCTGTTAGAAATTTTTTGCAAATTCTTAGGTTTGAGAAGATGCACTTGAAGAAGGTTGGAGGTTACATCAACCGAAACATTGCGTGAACAACCATCATATTGTATGAATCAAATTCTATTTGTTGGCATCGGTTTCCCCAATATTTTTTCTAGTAAGAAATATATTTTCTAGAAAAGAAATTCAAGTACTTATGGTAGGAAACACAAAGGTTGCCGACTACTATTAAGTGAATGATTTTGTGGAATGAACTGGATTTGAGCTTGGAACACTTGGTCATCAATCAGTGTCGTTATCCATTTGACCACTCTGACCTCACAACACTTAAGATGAAAATAGTAGCTTGATTAATATGAACTATCTTAGTTGTTGCTAGTTGTCTTTAGCATAGTTAGCATATACCACATATTGTACTATCATTTGGGGGGAAAAGAGCTGCTAAGTTAAAATGTTCTATGTGAAATTTGACTAAAGTGACATAAATCTGCATAAAATCCCAATGCTGGGAGGTGATGGTGAGCAGCAGTCTGTTGGCTTAAACTTTGTATCCTACATGCCTGCACTCATTGTTTTGGTTAAGCTAGTAGTTGTTGATGGATGTTAAGAGCAGGTGAAGCAATGTGAAATCACCTAGAGATAAAAACACTGGTCCATGTCATCTCATTAGGTTATCCAGCCCCCCCCCCCAAATGATGTCCTAAATTATGGAAATAATCACTTTAAAAATTTTAAAAGAATGTTCGCCATATATAAGTTTGAGTCAATTTCTAAAAGCTATATGTAAAATGAACGTTAAACTGATGATTGTTGATGTATGATTGGAACAATTTTAAGTAAAGCAATTATTTTCTCCATGTAAATCTTAGAGAATTTCTTGGGCAAAAAAAAAAATCATTTAAGAATTGGTGACCCAAGACTTTCTCAATAATACTATGTTTTTATTTGTAGAATAATTACAATTATCACCATTGCTAATCATTAAAGTGTTACGTTTTTTAATTTTTGAGATGAGGATTGGCTATTAGTATTGGATTCTTTGCACTACTGTTCTCATCTTGAATGTCATTTTTGCAATATTTGGATCAATGTAGTCTTAGACCTTCTTCAGGTGTATCTTGTTGAATTCTGGAACTTGGATGGAATTTCGAATGGAACCCTTTATTTACTTTATGGGGGCAGCATACTTTTGTTCCGTCAGCTATGACTGGATAGAGATCTCAAGTAATTTGCAATTCTATTTTTCATTTGCCGAAACAATTGTAAAAGTAACCTTCTCCTGAAGGTTGTTCAATTCTCAGTATCTGAAGGAAAATACAATTGCGAATTACTTAAGACCTCTATCCAGTCATGGCTGATGGAACGAAAGCATGCTAAACCCGTGAAGTAAATGAAAGGTTCTGTTCGAAATTCCGTCCAGATTCCAGAATTCAACATAAACATTCCGGAGTTCGACAAGATGCAGCGGAAGGTTGGAGGTTACATTGACTGAAAACATTGTGAAAATGACGCAATATAATTAGTGAAGAATCCAAATAATACTGTCAGTTTTGTCTCACAGGCCACTTGACAATCATTAACCCTTATCCTCGAGTAGCCTTTGGGTCTTGATAAGTAGTGATTCCCCAGTAAAAAAAAATAAATTGTAAAACAGAAATACATTAAAAGGAACTTTAAATAGTACTATTCCAGTTTTTTATTTTTTATTTATTTTTTTTTTTATTGCATTTTCACCCCAAACAAGGCACAGTGCCACTTTGATGTAGGGGGCTACTATCTGGGACATAATTTGTAGGGATACTATATAGGGAGTTGAGCAGCAAGATGTCTGTTTACATTACACTTGAACTTTTGCATGTCAGTACAGTTGGTGAAACAGAAACCTAGAAGATAATTCCAAAGTCAAACAGTTTTAGGGAAGAAACTATTAGAGTAAAAAGTTTTCTAGCATCTGGGGATCTTTAGTGTGTAGGGGTGAGATTTTGCATCTTGTCAAGTTTGTCAGGGGTATTTACGTCAAGGGGGGGGTGTACAAGGGGCTTGTAATTTTTTAGAAAACAGGCAGAGGGAATTCTTTCCTGTTTTTATAAAAAATCTAAATAGATGCACTAATTACAATTTTTTTGTGTGTTTTATGTAGTTGTGTAGAGGTTGCAGTCTCATTTTCATTAATCTAGGGAAAGATGCTTCCTTCAGCTATGGATTAAATAGTACAGTAAACTGGACTCTAAAGCCTTCCTAAGGTAACTAGTCTAAGAAGGAAACCCCTTAAATAACTAGGAGTATTTTAAACTGTAGGAGTGATGGTCTTCCTAATATCTGTGCTGTTATATATGTATCCAGAGCAGACGGATTAATTTACTTTGTGTACTTCTGTGAACCAATTGATAGAAAGGAAGATCTCCGCATCGACTTTATTTCTATAAGAAAGCTATGTTATCCATACAAGCAAATGTAATAATAGGCCAGCATTGGACATCCTCCACCCATCCCTCGATTTATGCTTGCGGCAGCAGCAAGTAGCTATCTGACAGGTGCCAAGCAGAGCAAATGTCAGCAACGGCAAGGAGCAGGTGGTATGTGTGTGTTGGAGTGGGACATGACAGGTGTATGACTCTACCGGTACACACACACTTACACACAAAACCTCTTCATCAGGATATCGGCCTTACCAAACTGCATCTAGCAGTGAGGTCCGAATTTTAGGAGTCATCCACTTAGTTGCCATTACTCCCAGGTTCATTTTAACATGGTCTTTTTCTCTAAGCTAAACCTAATCTCTAAGAATAAAAAAGAACTAGTAGGAGCCCTGGTAAATTCCATAGTTGCTTACCTAGGATTTTCTTTCTTATAAAGGTAAAAATGCTTGCTACATATTTAAAAAAATAAAATTTTAAATTTAATTTATTGTAACTATTATAATTTCAGATTCGCGTTATTACTTGCTCATCTTTGTTATATTCACAATATTTTGTCTGATTTAACTTCCAACCTTCAGGTACATTTTTTTTTAACTTGGAAAGCTAGTCAAACTCTTGAACTGAACTCTTTACTTAATCCATGGAGGTATATTGTTCCTATTTCATGTGTGGTGATAGAGGACTCTTACCACATCCATTATTAAATCTAGTTAATATTTGATCCATTAAACACCATATTTCTGTTCTATTCATAAATCTTGTGATAATCGCAAGGTTTTATGGCGTCCTTTTTTCATGTATGGAATTCCAAAGAAGTTTGATTTATAAACTGGAGAAAAATAAAAAATGAACTGGAAAATTATTCTAAACATGCAAAGGATTAAGTTTTTTATTTTTATTTTATTTTTAAATATAGCTTGTCAAAAAAAAAAAAAAATAGTTACCCCACCCCAATGATGACTTTCAAATCAAACTTTTTTGGCAATTTTTGGGACTGACTCTGGATTCTCTGTAAATAGTAGGAACTAACTCCATAAGAACTGAAATGTACTGGAACAAGTACTAATGTTTTGAAATTCCGGTAATTGTACAGTTTCATCAAAACATTAAAAAAAATGAAAATATCATAAAAAAGGTTATCCGTTTTGGACTGAAGATCTCTGAAAAAAAAAATTTCACTTAATTTGATCGAGTAGGTTTTTTTTTTTTTTTACTGCAGAAAAACATGTTTTTATGACAGCGTGTTAAAGGTACCCATCATTGAATTTTTTTTAACATGCCATGGGGAGATAACTCTGTTTAAAGTGCCGACACTCCCTCCCCATTTTTAATACTAGCTTTTAAAAATCAAACTTTTTGCTCAGTATCATAAATTGTTTCTCTGTAAAAAAAAAAAAAAAAAATACTTGATAAATTCAGCGATTTTTTTTTTTTTTTTTTTTTTTTTTTTTCAGAGAACTTCATTCCATAACGGATATGTACAATATAACCTTTTTGATATTTTTATTTTTTATTGTCTTTATTAAATTGTACAAGTATAGAAATTCCTTCTAATAAGGCAGTCTTACTTATTCAAGAGAAGGTAACTCCTCCGGTCTTATCGAATTTTGGATTATTTTCTTTCTTTTATGTTTATATTTTTTTGTTACTCATTCATTCACATATAAAATAAAGCCTATTAATAGAATACTAGCAGGGCTACCCGGCGTTGCTCGGGACCGTATAAACAATGAAAAAACAAAAGCAGATATTGAACATATGTTTTATTCTTAGGGGAGAGGAATCTTTCATCTCAAGTTTTAGCATTACAAACAAACATTTGTCTTTTATATATATAGATAATGACAGGTTTTTTTTGGGCCCCCCTCGAAGATAACTGACCAGTTGACCAACTTCTAGTGGTCCGTTTGACGTGAAATTTCGATATTTGTCATCCGGGTGATGGGGCTTCGATATGATACCAAATTTGTGAAGTTTGGTTCCGTCTTTCAAAAGTTTTAGCGTTACAAACAAACATACATACATACACACAGACGTTTGGCTTTTATATATATAGACTAGCAGGGCTACCCGGCGTTGCTCGGGACCGTATAAACAATGAAAAAACAAAAGCAGATATTGAACATATGTTTTATTCTTAGGGGAGAGGAATCTTTCATCTCTATGTATTATTTGTTTTATCTACCCTAGGACTGGTATTGTTCATGTTTTATACCTAGCATAGGTAATTTACAGCATGTATATGAAATTGTTTTACCTTAGGGAGAAGAGAACAGGTAATATACAACATAATGTGTCTATATATATGACAGGTTTTTTGGGGGCCCCCCCTTGAAGAAAACTGATCAGTTGACCCACTTCTAGTGGTCCGTTTGACGTGAAATTTCGATATTTGTCATCCGGGTGATGGGGCTTCAATATGATACCAAATTTGTCAAGTTTGGTTCCGTCTTTCAAAAGTTTTAGCGTTACAAACAAACATACATACATACACACAGACGTTTGGCTTTTATATATATAGAAGATAGATAGAAGAGGATACTTCTAAAATATATGAAGAGAACGGATTCTGTTAAAACACTATTCAATTCTGTTGAACCATAAAAAAAAGGCATAAATAAAACCACGCAAAATCCAAAGTATAAATTTTAATCATCTGATGGTTTTGCTAAAAAAAAAATTTTTTTTTTTCTAAACCAAAGGCATATTTATTGATATGCAACCAATTTTGTTTCCCATATAACTTTTTTAAAGTAAGTATTTAAATCTGTATTTTTAAAAGTTGTTCTGTCAGCCCTGATCGGGTAGAAGTTATAAGGAATTCACAATTCTATTTTGAGTACCGCATGTACTTTAGATTTAAACCTTCGACCTCCAGAAGAATGTAATTTACAACTGAATTTTACTAAGTACTTTATCTACTGAATCCTTGCAAAATAGCGTTCAAGATAGAACAGTAGTCCGAACAATCCGATATAAATTATCAATCCTCATCTCAAAAATTGAGAAACATAAAATATGCTTTTGTTGCTGTCTATTAGTTCAAAGAATTTCAAGATTACTTCATTAGATTTAATGTAAATATATGAAACGCTTTGGCACCAAGAAAATTCTTGATTAACATTTGTGAGGACTAAAAATAATCCTCAAAGTGATCCTGTCCATTAAGTGTTTTTATGCTCAACACCTGGAGTTTGAACATTTTTTTTTTTTTTTTCGTTTTCCTAAAATGCTACAATTCGTTTTTGGTTTGTGACATATTTAATTTGGATCAAAATATAATACCAGGTAGAAATCCAAAGTTAACCTTTTTGGGAAGCTGGATTTTCTCCTGTCAAACTTTGTAGTGTGATGAGGCAAATAGTTATATAAAAAAAAAAAAAAAAAAAATTGTAAATATAACTTTATTTTGAATTATTTTTAAGACCTCTCATTGGACAATATCGATGAAATAAAGCTAATAACTAATATGTACATGTTATCCACAGACAAGCGGTTTGCTGTAACACAGCGCTTTAGTGTGACTAAATTAACACCTATCCTGAGGAATGGAATCAACTGGCGAGCCTATAGTCAGTAACTCTATTCAACAGGCTACCGCAGCACCATTGATAATGATATCTAACAATGCTTTGTACAAACATTGATTGGCACTCCCATATTTCTCTTTGTTTTAATTTACAAAGCTTTGTATATTCTGATTTTTCATGTTAGACCTACATAGCAATGCATCTGACTTGTTATGTACTTTTTATTCATGCAGCACGTTCTTTAAACTAAAAAATGTAATTCACGGCCTAAGTAGGTTTTGTTCCTCGACACTTAGTTCAACAGTCTGAGTCTTTTTAAAGTTTAGGTGATGGTGTTTCAATTTTCACGTTTAAGTATGGTTCTCTGCAGTTCTAGAGGGCCACACTACCAAGCTTTACCTTGTGCTTTGAGAATGGGCTTTGTTCATTGCTAATTGTCTACTGAGGAATGGCGACAGGCATTTTTTAGCAGAGTGCACACACTTCTTGTACACTGGCTTTTCAATCCCCACCTAACCTTCCTGTAGTAAGAATGGTGGTAAATATCAACGTTATTTTTTCTAATGTTTAAATGTAAACTAAAATATTTGAATCTGTAGCTATGTCGGGTAGATCCAGCTAATATTGGGTTGGTCGAAAAGGTTTTTTTAAAAAAAGAGGAACGCGAACATTAAGTTCAGAAACACAATCACATTTATATAATTCATTTTCCATGCTCAGTTTGAATTCTGGAGAATGTCTGATTTGTGTGGTTGTCAAACAAAAGTCTTGTTCTACTACAGCTTTTATTTAGTCACTGCCAATCATTTTTGACTGGCCAGTGTGAGGAGCAGCTCAGAAAAATTACCTTTTTGGAATCAAGCAAACCATTTCTGGCACGTCTGTTTTGTAATATAGCATTTCCATCATACACATGGGATATTTTTGCAGGCTTTTTGTGTGCGTAAATAATTAAAAACAAAAAAACATCGATGTTTCCATTTCAAAGCTTGAAAAAAAAAAAAAAAAAAAATCTAAGATCTCCTTTGCTTGGAGACTTATTGAATACCGACATCCACATACTATATCAAATATGGCATTTGAAGGATAAAACTATCGTTTGGGTGGCAGATGAGATTAAAAAAATAATTTTAAAAAAGAAAGCCTTTTTATCAACCGATAACATAAGATAAATACATTTTACTTTTAACTTATTTTTACATATTAGTGGCTTTTTATGATTGTGATGTTTGCTTTCTTGCTGGATACACTTCTGATGATGCAATGAAACTGCAGTAAAGTATTAGGTTAAGTAAATTCTTATTGAAATAGTCATTGGAAATTTTTAAAATATTTGATTAGATAAAACGTATTTGTGCTTCTAGATTGAGTTTCATTAAGTAATTTATGCATCTTTTTCTGTATCATCCTCTCCCCTCCTCATCTTCTAGAATAGGTTTTTGTTTAACCTTTGGGAGTAGGGAGCCACCACCTCTTCCCATTTTTTGTCTACCTAAGATTTTTTTTTTTTTTGAAGATGAGTTTTGTCATTTGGCAATAAATCTTAATATATATTTTTTCTTTTTTTTTTTTCTCCCCCCCCCCTCCTTCAATCTTTGTCAAAATAATTACTATTGATTCTACATCTTCACTCTGAAAAGGTGTTGATGTCTATCTTTTAAAAAGAATATCAACCTTCTTAATTCACTCTTGATGAAAGAAAAGAATGAGGTCAGTGTTTCTAAGCTGTTAATCAAACTTCCACCAACAAGAGGCGAGGGGGTGGGGGCAGAGAAGCTCGTGACAAAGCTGGATAGACCACCTACTTTATTATTTATTATTATTATTATTGGGGGGGGGGTAAGATTTAGATGTAGGAAGGAAGGTGTGTAAGTTTTAAGTTTTGCCCGGTGTGGATAGAAAGGGGGATGTATTGTACTGTACTGTGTGTGCTGCCTGTGTTTGGGATGTGAGGATTTGTGCTTCAGAATTCAGAAGAACCTGACCCCCCCCCCCCAATGGAGAGGGGGGGGGCTTCCCCCACCCACACTTCCCTGTTGTTTTCTGCTAGAAGAGTCCCCTTTGAAAAAAGCCCTTCTGTGGTTATTTCCATCAGCAGAAGCTCCCTTCTTTCCCATCATCCCTAGTCTATTCAATATTTCTTTCTTATATATGATATATATATATGAGAGCAATAAAAGATTTCCATATTAATTTTTGGGGGGGGGATTGGCTCAATGTTGTACTCACTTAATTGAGTCAGTATAAGGGGTGGGCTGATAAATAAATATTGAAATAAATTTCAGTAAATGTATGATCATTAATCTCTGCTCCCAGCTCTGAACCTCCTGATTAAGATTTTATTTTACTGTCTATAATTTTAGTGTTAAAAATTAAAACATGTTTCCTTTTTACTGATGTAATGAATGCAAACTCCACAATGTTGATCTTTTGATCAAAATGAAATATACTTATCCGGAGTAATGTAGTTTCAGAATATATATTATACTTATTTAGTATCTCTAAAACTTGGTAAACAAACAGCAACTGTTTCTCTATTTATTTGGAATGTGTGCATCTCTTCATTTCCGTAATTTGGTTACTTAGTTGATAAAATCGTTTGGGGAAGAGTCGCTTATATGTAATAGTGATGGGATGATTCTAAAATATTTTTTCCGATTCCAATACAATTTCCGATTCTTTATAAATCTCTAAATATTTAACTATGAAGTTATCTTTCCTGTTTATCGCCAAAAACACACGTTAAATATGCACATATTTTCTAAAGCATAAAAACACATGTGTAAGGGGTGATCTATAGATTTTAGTTTTACTCGTTGTTTAAAATAAATATTTAATATTTTATTACCAGCAGTGGAAGATTTTGTTTTAAACAAAATCACATAAAAAAGATTATTAAAGGAATCGTTTTTGGCATTGGAAAATATGCACAAATTTCCCCTGTTTTCAATATCCCAAAAAGTTGCAATTTTTTTTTTTTCGATTCCAATTAATTGTCCCAACACTTAAAGTTTGCATAGTAAACTGAATCTTTCTGTTTAAATTGAATAAATATTTAAAATTTTTATTAATTTCAACACGCATTTATTTCAACAGACACACAAGATCAGGTAAGCTTTTCAAAAGTAGGTGTAGTACATTCTGACCTATCAAAAAATGCCTGAGCAGCTCTTATATATATTTCTTGATGATCGTTCATACCCAGTTTTAAAAAAAACTAAAGAAGTAGGAAGTAAAGGTTTGTTACCCCCATCTCCCTCCAAAAAAACTACTTCAAAGAAGGGATCTGATCAAAATAATTTGGAAATCCTGAATTTTCTATTCCCCTTCTCACTTTTCTGGTTTCGCTTTTTTGACTCTTTGAAATTCTTAACTAGTCAGATCTGATTACGGCTCCTCCTCCTCCTCCCCTTATTTTTATACAATTCCCAGTTCAAATGTCTTTCTCTTGCACACACACACACACACACACTTTCCGGTCTTTATTCTGTGGTCCAAGGGAGATAATCAAATTTACTTTTCCCTCTTTCATAATCATTTCCTCTATTTCAATCTTAAGTCTACATTAAAAAAAAAAAAAATTAAATCATAAAGTTGAAGGTTTACAGCCTGCTTTAGGAATGCCCAACTGAAAATTGGATAAAAAAATTTTTTTTTTTTTTTTATATCGGTCTTGCAATATGCACACATGCAAACCAAACGTTTTGTATAATAAATCCATTCAAATTACTATAACTAGAAAATGACTATTAGTTTATCTGTACATATCTGACAGTGTTTTCATTTTACAATTTTTTTTTTTTTTTTTTTTTTTTAATGCTCCCCTGTACCTTATGTTTTTTTGAAATAGGATTTTGAAAGATAAATTTGACCATGGCATTGTTTGGTCATTAAACTATGCATCAGGATTGTCTAAGATTTTAAAAAGCAAGTTTTTTTTTTTTTTTTTTTTTTTTTTTTTTTTTCAACTATTAACGAAGGATGATTTCGTTTTAGTACTGTAAAGTGTTAGATTATTTTATTTCAATAAAGATTTAAAAAAAAAAAATGTGCAAGCCATGTAAACGCAAGAAACATGCACACATGAAAAATGGTCACACAATTTTATTAATATGAAAATATCAGTTATCACACTTGAGTAATTTTTCATGGACCTTTAAACAACTACGGCTTTATGGAAATTAATGTTATCTTTCTGTTATTAGATTGACTTGTGTATTTCGATGTTATTTAAAATTTTCTTTATTTCCAAGTTTTCTGCAATACTTAATCTTTTTTTAGTTTAATCTATCAATACTTTCTATTAAAATGATCTGACAGTTTATTTGTAGAGAAACTCTTCAGAGATGCCATGTTGTGTCTACTGGTAAAAGACCATATTCTTATCGGTCATTGTTTATGGTTACTGTACAATAAAGTCATCTTTCTCAAGACATTCGTCTTTTTTTATTTTTAAAGTGCAGGCCACAACTATGATGCTGCGTTGCGATTTATACTAAACTATGATAATGAAAATAAAAATGCATAAAAACAAAAACATGGAATAATTTATTGGTTAGTGCAAGTGCATGCTTGGAGTAGTTTTATTTTATGACTTTTTTAATCTTTTGCTGCACACATCTAAACAAAATAATTTTGAGAATTGATTTAAACAACTAAAATAAATTTGTAAAGATTTTTGATAATTTCTTTGGATGAATTCAGTAAAACGAGAAATAGTAAATGTTGAGTGTTGGTTTATGATTATGGCATTCCATATTCGAGGTCTTAATCATGGCGCAACTACCATTCAGAACCTATTTTTAAAAGAATTCTTTTTCATTTAAAAGAAAAAAAAAGCTGGTCTTGTATTGCCTGAGAATCTTTTATATTTATTTTTTGTTTCACTTTTTTCTTTCTTTCTAAAGCGTATACTCATTTACTTCGTTACCCTGAGGTTAGACACAGGTTCAGGCATTGTTTTGAAAAGCTAGAGCATTAGAATAAATGTGTTTTGGCTTATGAAAAACGCCTGAGCAGCCCTGTCATCACATTCCCAGCAGGATGCCAGGTTATTAGTAATAAAGTAAATCCTTCTCCGTAAGGATAGACCTAGCACTGAACAGGCCGATGCTTCTTTCTGACAACAATAAAGCCAGTTGGATTCATTTACTTTTGCAAGAGGGGAAACTGGTCATGTACATATTCTGTGGAGTGCAAGAAGCAAAGGAGAGAGTGAATTCAAATTAGACCTTCTCTTTCTCTTGTAGTTGCGAAGTTAATGTCTACTCAAGTTTGGAGAAACCCATATGGAAAATGTGGGACATCACAATTTTTCACTTGGTCGTAATGAAATGAATATTTGTATTTAAAGAAAAATTTGGTTTTACTATCAAAACATTAGCTTATGAATCTGTCCCATTTAGGATCTTCAACCCTACAGGATGAGTTTCTAATGTTTCTGTGAAACTGAAGGTACCAATGGAAAATCAAGATAATGTATGTCTAGTGTTGAGACGATTAATCCGGAATCGGAAATTTGGGGTATTGGAATCAATATTGTAAAAATTGTGCTTATTTTCCAATGCCAAGAACGATTCCTTGATTTATCTTTTTATTTGATTTTGTTTAAAACAAAATCTTCCACTGCTGGTAGTAATAATAAAATAAATTTTTATTGATTTCAAAACTATCAGTAAAATTAAAATCCATAGGTTTGTACACTTGAGAAAATATATGCACATTTAACATGTTTTTACGATAATCAGGAGAAAATTACAACTCTATAGCTAAATATTCAGAGATTTATAAAGAATCAGAATCTGGAATTTAGTACGGAATCTGTAATTGTTTTGGAATCGAGGAAAAATATTGGGATCATCCCATCACTAATAATGTCCATTAAAATATGTAACGTGGATTTTCTAGCAATTGATCTTCTGACACCTCTTTTAATCTCGACAATCATAAGAACTTGATAATCCCACTGCTGCCCGACTAATGGGTGGCCAACAGATGTCTGTTGTAGCACATCAATTTCTTTACACTTCATCTAATAACGGTAGTCTCCCTTTATTAGAAGTCTATATCATAACTTAAATTTAATCCTAATTATGTTTTCATAGGCAAATTCAAGTTGCAGCCATGAACACCGGTTTGTTACTATCAAAGGAAAATTTTTAACAATCGCTGGTAGTTTAGATATATGGTAGGTATACGATTAGTTGATTTATGGTAAAGTGAAGTCTGATGGTCTGGCAATATGGTTAAGACAGCAACAGAAAATATGTGTATATAGGTTCCACATATTCTTTCACCATGTCATGGTTTTGCAATATGGTTAACTGGCATTTAAGTATTTTTATGCTGAGATTTGACACCTGACTGCTAGATCACAAAACTGATAAGAGTAGGTAATTTTACCTCTGGCTTTACATTTGCATCAAAATAGTATATAATATCTTCAGACACTAGTGTTTCATCCTTTCGGGAATCATCAATGCAGGATGTCACGATTAATACTGGTCTATAGGTTCAAACCTGGCAACAGAAGCCATCTCTGACTCCATTAGCAAGGACTTAATCGATTTAGCCACTGTCAACTGTGAGAAATACTGTTAAAATTTAAACATTTATTTTTAAATGTTTTTAATGTCTGTCAGAGTAATCTAATCATTATATGATGATCTGCATATATATATATATATATATATATACACACAGCTGTCCTAAAAAATATTTCATATCCTAAATGCTTTTATTTATATAAATACAAATCTTCCAGAGTAGGATGTTGTTTTTTAAACATTTATAACAAAGGAATGGTGCAAATAATTGCCACACCATAATAAACATCTAGTTTTGGTTGTCTTCCTTCTCCTAGATTAGTTGCTCCTTTTCAGAGTCTCCTAAGTCTAATGTATACACACACACACTGGTCAGCTGTTCTTCACATTTCAATGTGATCCTTAGTGAAAGAAACAAATTTTGTATTGCAGTTTGATTCCAATAAAAATCACTTTTTTTTTGGTGTCTTTATTCTGTGCCCCCCCCTTTCTTTTTTGTATAAAAAAGCAACAATGTTTGTATAAACAAAAACGTATATTTCGGCATATAAAATGACTTTTAAAGTTAAAAACATCATCTTTAAGAACCATTATTTCATAAGATAGCAGGTGCTGCAATCTGTAGCCTAGGCTAAACAAACATGGTTTTGTGATTTAGCAGTCGTCTTATACAACCGATATATGATAAATTTATTAATTTGCTCCAATTTTGTACCTTATCTTCCAGGTGCCTTATATTCGCCGAAATATATTGTAGTTTTATTCAATGTATTAATGTGCTGTTTTTGTTTTCTCTTTTCGTTTCAGCCCTCGATGATGGTGGTGGCTGGAGTAATAACGGACAGCCTTCGTCTTATGATTCACGGGTGAGTACTAAAATTTACACACGTTGCTATCTCGGAGCTCAACATCAAATCCAAATGAATTTAGATAAGATTTACTTTTACGTTCCAATCTTGATTATCTTTTTATTTGGTGACACATCCACACGTCTCTTGGAGGCTTTGTTGGTTGGTCGGCCACACTTAAGCTTGAAATGACATTTTTTTTTATGTCCAGAGAAGGTGGATTTCTCTAAAGTCAATAGGCTCCACTTTATGGTTGAAAATTTTTTCTTCATAAAGAAAATTTCTGCCAAATTGCTGGAGCTTAGTTGGTAATATTTTGTGCCCATAAAACTTCAATTTTATATTCAAAATTAAATACCAAATTTTGTATTAGGACAAAACGTTTTATGTTATGCAAACTTGTTATTGTGTAAAAATATTTCAAACTTTAGCAACAAAAAAAATGTTTTTTTATTAGCAAAATTATCCGGCATTGTCTGAAGCAAAAGTATCCCATTTCTATTAAAACTTCTTTTTCTGTACCTCTATCTATTTCTCTCTATTTTTTTCTCCCCCTTTTTCTTCCTCTACAACCCATTCCTCTCAAGCTGGACATATACAGACAACTGTCTTCCATGTAATAGAGTTCGTGTTAAATTAGTTGGCATTTTATTTCAAAATTAGTACGTAATGCAAAAAAGAAAAAAAGACTCTCCTTGACCAAAACCGGACCAGTAGACCCTCAGAATAAATAATTTCTTCTGAATTTAAGTTATTATTCATCCTGGGCAACACTGATTAGGAATATACCAACTTTGTGAGTGTTTTTGTAGATTTTGACTTTCAGTTGGACATACACACATGCCCTGCCTTACGTCTGTTCAAAAATTGATGGAGGAGTTTGGTAGAGACCATTCCTTAGACACAGAAAAATCTTGATAGTGAAAATATTCCAATTTTCCAAAAAACCTTTAAACCTGTAAAGAAAGGTATACAAAATTTTAAATATTTGGCAAGGAGTACAAATAAAACAAGAAACCCCCGTATTTGATGGAGTTTCGAAGAGAGGAAATCTTCTCATCAGAGGGAAGAGGATTGCAAAATCTACAATGAATTTTGCAGGTTAATGCATCATGGGAAACAAGCAATATGAAATTTTTCATATTTGCATCAAAAGTCATTTAAGTTTTTAGACAGTTTGTAGGTATTCAAAGAGATTGGGAAAGCAAGAAACAGGAAAAAGGATATAAAGATCCAAGGAAAAAAATGGTAAAATCAAATGCAGGAAAATGATCAATCCAATGGCAATCCACAAGGAAACAGAAATATCAATGTCCAGGGTAAGAAACAAAAAATGTATATCTATAATATAAATCTCACCTGTTTATTTCAATGTATGTTTGCATGTCTGTCTAAAACTTTTGACAGAGGCAACGGATTTTCACCAGATCGGTATCGTTTTGAAGCTCTGCTCTTCGAACGACAAATATAAAAAAAAAAATCGCCAAAAAACATCAATTCCTTCACCTTCAACTGGGCACTTTCTACAGGGAGGGGTTGCTTTTTTTTTTCGCTGATATTTTTGAAAGTCATCACTTCTTTTCAATTGTCTAGCCTTAATTTAAACCTGCATCACTTCTGGTTTGGCAAGGGACACAACAGCAAACATGCCCCCCCCCCCAAATCTTTTCCTCCTTAGTGGTACGGGTTTGAGCCTGTCTATCTATTACTTTTTTTTTTTATTCAACACACACCTCCAAATACCCAAGCAATGCCGGGCACCCAGGCTTATATATATATATATATATATATATATATATATATATATAAAATATTCACTACTAAATAGGCTGGATAAAATTTGTTTTTCCTGAAACCATTGAACATGTATTCAAATTCTAGAAAGTTGTAAATGCATTAATGTGGTTTAAATATTTTCTTTTGTAGTTGTACGACAACCAACCACCCTATAACGGTCAAAATAATGAAGAGATGCACTCGTTTTTGACGAATGAAATGTCCATGATGCGTAAGTATTTCTGTCATTTCTATGACAAATGATTTTTAGTGCTTTCACCTGAACATTTATTTATTTAGTGTTTTTTTTTTTTTTTTTTTTTTTTTTTTTTAAGAACGTTTGAATGCATTTCTTTGTTAGAACACTCATCTAAAATGGTGTTTGACAATTCATGTTTTCCAAGCATTGCGAGTTTTATCGCGAGGGTAAAATTGGCATAGAGTAAGTTCTGTAAGATGTTGTCCATCTTGGCATTGTGAGCTATATCTCTCATGAGAATGGGTGTACAGCAGCTTTGTTAGGAGCAAGATGTTGTATATAGTCAAGTACTAGGTCGCCCACTCAGTCCTCATTCGCTTGTCTTAAGTGAGTAATGATCAGACGGATATGCAATGTTGGGTTGGATCAGATTCAGTATAACAGCTTTGATACACTGTCGGCGAAGCTGAACATGAAAAAAAAAAATTTGAGTTGCTGATGATCAGTTTTGATTCTTGTAAAAAAGAACATGTGGAGACCTTTGGGTAGAAGGCAAGAGGAAAGTTGAAAATTTGAATGCAAACCATCCACGACGATTTTACAGTGTAATTGAATGGAATTGATCTTCAAAACTGCCAAGCTTGGATACTGAAATTGTAGATTGCTGGAAAACATCAGATCTCTAAATAACGAGAAACAAGACCATAAAATGGATGACTGACCTTATATTTACATACATCTTTTCATTTAGATAAAAAATTCTGATATCCCTTACAGTCGCTCAAGTTATGTCCAGAGATGTGTTGTCTGAAATGAGCTTTTCATGTCGTCGTCTGTGAGTCACTATTAACACTAAGTTTAAAGATTTCTTCTTGCTCCTGCTGTTATGTTTATCAGCACAAATAACCTATGACATGGTGACATACTGTTATCATCAGATCACTAAAGTTAAATTATATTGAACTGGATTATTGCTTATGTGAGTGAATATTTGAAAATACTACTATGAATAAAAATTTTGCTTACATGTATAAATGAGTGTCAGCCTAGTTGAGTATAATTGGTGACTGGATAGTATTCTGCCACTGGTGATGGTTCACGCCATCCGTTTTGCTTGATGCTACCAGCTTGTGGGTACAAATACAAAATGGAGCCTTTAATTTTATCTGCTAAAGTTTGACAGTTTTGAAAAATATCAATTTTTAATTGTTCAAATTGTGGATTCTCAGAAATCTATCTTTTCTTCTGATTGTTTGAAATTATTTACATTTTTTTTCTTTCAATTATGCCACGCTTGTTTAAATTGCAATAAGATTGCTTGTAATCTAACAGAAGTTTTATGATAGAAATATAAAGATCAAACTTTAAAAATTATTTTATCAAATCGACTTCAAAACTATGTACCAATCATTCTTTTACTGTTTATGAATTTGTTATTCAAGACATTCTAAACTCGTTATTTTTAACCCTATTAGACGGTTTGTTTGTTTTAATATTAATAATTAGATGGTTTGTTTAAAAAAAAAAAAAAAAGTTTTAGAAAACAAAGAACATCTGGTAGAAAATAATCATGTTTTGTTTTTCTTATTTTAAAATCTCAGTTCGATTTTTAATAACAAATTAGAAATGATCTAAAAAACAGAATAAGCTCTTTAGAAAACAAATGTAATTTAAAATTTAAAGATAACAATCATTGAAAATCTGAAAAGTAAAGAATATTGTGTCTATTTTGTTAATAGGTAAGTTTTCATATTATGAAACCAAGGATTCCAAGCAGTAGATTCCATCAATGAGAATTTCAAATTATGACGATTTTAACTTATCATTAAGTCAAGGGAGATAACTCAGCCTGTAGACCGAAAGTCTTTAATAACTGTTGATATCTTTATCTTGTTAATGCATCTGTTAGTTCTTTAATGTACATGGCCAATATGAAACCTTAAATCTTACAGAATATGTAATAGAATATACAGATAAATTTTTTTTTAATATTTTATCTGACTAGAAAAATATAAATCCATTTTTTTTTTTTTTTTTTTTGTAATTCACCTTTTTTCTTTGTTTTACACTATTGCTGTTGATTTTTTGTTAAAAAATATATTCCTCTATTCAAAAAAATATATAAATATATTGTGAATTTTTTCTTTTCCTAAGTTTTTTTTTATCTATCTTGTAAAAACATTTTCAAGTGCATGGCAAAATTAAAAAAACAACAAAAAAACAAAAAACAAAAAAAAACACACACCTCCATGTCCACAAATGTTATGAATCAATTAGTTTGAAATAAAAAAAAAATCTATTTCAATTATGTTTATAACCTTTTGATGATTAACAAGGTCTCAGAGGATGAAACAAAAACATCTTGTATTGATCTTCAAGTTTGATTCCCACCTCTTTAATCTTTTGACTTGATCATTATATATAACTTTATTTTATTTATTTTTTTCTCCTAATTTAGATAAAAATCCTGATATCCCCTACAATCGCTCAGGTTATACGTCCAGAGATAATTCAATATCATCTCAGGTAAGTAGTATAAGACAACATTCTCTCCAAAATTCTTAAAACCTCTCACATATCCACCTTGCCAGTATTTCCTTTCGTAAGTCTATTTGAAAACTAGTTTTCTCGCTGTTGATATTTGTTTAGTTTGTAAACAATGTTTGATTTAAAAACGAAACAAAAAAAAATTTTCTTTCTCGCATCAGGTCCCAAATAAATTTTAACATTGGAAGAAAAACTTTTTTCTTTTTTTTTTTTTACATTTTTGTTGAACTAGTTTTAACTGTAATAACATTCACCTGAGGTGGGTTGGGCCAGATGTAAATGAGTTTGTGCACCAAGACTAGTCACCACTCACTGATTAGCAATTAGCATACTTTAGCCATTCTTAGTTCCAGTAGCAAACACCAAAAAACGCAGGGGCCAATCATTAGCTCAGTGTGTGTGCTAACTGTTCCTATCTAGGTCTTTAGTTATCCATCTCTGTGCTGCTTGGAGCCAGAGAATGCGATCGGGGCTACCCGTTTTTGGAATGAATACCTCAGCATTAAAGAATTTGACCAAACTAGTGAAGTCTCTTAAAGTTTATGATGCTAGTGATGTTGAATCTTACATAGCTGGTTCTGTTTGCAATTTTGTTGGAAAGAGGGGTGCACAGGATGTGCCAAAGACGGTATAAATTATCCTTAATGTTTTCTTTACCGATTCGAAGGGAGATAACTCATCTTGGCCATAAATTAACCAATTTGTTTTGATTTTTCCTTGTTTATGTATTTAAATAATGGAAAAGATGTATTAACACAAGTTGCAAAACTGATGCCTGTCAGTTCAATCTCTGCAAGGTGATACATTGTTTTTGTCAATGTGAAGAAATTGGAAAAGTAAAGTCGTTCATTCTTTAATTGTAATTAAAAATATCTAGATTTTTCACTGGTTGATAAAAATTTTAACATTCTGCATTTTTAGAATGCAAAGGGAAATAACTTGCAATTCTTTCAATCCTGATTTACACCCCCTTTTCCCCTATTAGATGTTACACTGTTAACTTTAACACACTTATTGAACTTCAAACTGAATGAAAATTAAACTGTTTATTCTTCATTCTTTTAATGATGCCTATTATTAAAGATATTATCCATCAACTCGCCAAATAATTTAAATTAAATATAATTATTAGATGATAAAACTTTATTTTAGGAAATTTATTCACATTTAAAATTTTTTATTTTTTTAAACATTTAAAAAAATTTTATGAACTCTCATTTTATAATTATGCACCCCCCCCCATGTAAACGAACTAAATTTTCCCAAATTTTTATAAAAAAATAACCCAACATAATGCATGTAGAAATAAAATATGTATTTGTATTCATTTTTGTTTTCCAATATTAATTTATGAATTCTAATGGACACCTTGAAAAATGTTTTTTGTAAAATTTGCTTAACTTATTTTTAATTTTTGAAAATGCTTATCAGTTTATCTTGGTAAAACAAAAAGTCCATGTTGCTATTAAAAAAACATTAATTTATTTTAAGTCAAAAAAATTATTTTTTTACTCTTCTGTATTTATCAAGGAATAAAGTTAATTTTTTCATCTTATATACTGAAATTATTTAGTAAAAAAAAAAAAAAAAAAAATGATAGAATACTTTAAACTGCCTTAAACCGTTACTTAAAGATTCAAGGGAGATAATTGGCCAAACTTGGAAACATGGAAACCCTTCATAAACTAAAATATATTTTATTAAAATTGAATTTTCTTTGTTTTTAAAACTCAAGTAATTGTTTAAATGTCATGTCTCCTGTTTTCTATTTACTTGTCTCCCCACTAGGGCAGAGTTAAAGCCAAAATTAATATTAATGTACAGATTACATAGCCTCCAAAAAGAGGCAATCTGGACCAAGACCAGAAAGTTTTTTTTTTTTGTTTGTTTTTTAAATCGTTATTCTAAGAAACTCTCTCCCTTAAGGACACTACTACACTTTAATCCTAGTCAAAAGGTTAGGTATTTTTATCCCCACCCCCACCTCTTCAAAACAACAGAATCATTTTATAGTTGTAACCTAACCCTCCAAAAAGGGGTCCTGGTCTGCCTGCAAAAATGACTTGGTTTGTCTTATCAGTGTTTCCTTGTGCATGAAGATACCTAAAACAGCAAATAACTTTTCTCCTCAGACTAAACAGATGCTACACTTTAATCATACAGTAGTCTGTATCCCTGTAATAAGGATAAGAGCCCTGAAATCAGAAAGCTTTAAAGGACGTACAAGCCAACAAATGTGGATAGCATTCAGAATATATCAAGTTTTTTTGTTTTTTTAAATTTTATTTTAGAAGTTTTATAAATGCATTCAAGTTCAGAAGTGTTTTCATAGATATCCATTTATTTATTGCAGACTATTATCCTCATCTTCTAGTTATTTCACCTTCGTCAGGTGGTTAACCGTGACGGGATAGGAATGCTAAATTTCATAACTGTATCTTCAGCAATTACTGCCTTCCATAGTTGTTGTCGTCTCACCACGTTTTGGCCAACTAAGCCTCTGTCAGGCTTTGAGTTGGATTGAAACTGCTATTTTCAGACATTGCTCACCTGGCACCATAGAGATTCAACGTCTCTATCCACCGCAGTATGGGCCCCGAATATATTCTTGTTTTATAAATATTGTTTATCTGTTATAAAAATTTTTTTTTCTTATTTTTGTTATAAAACTGTCAAGTGATATTGTATGTGTAATGTTTTCTGCTTTGATTTTGTCAGTTTATGATGTGGTGTAGTTATGAATCTAAGGGAAAGGTTCTCAATCTTAGCAATAGAGCATACGTGTTGCAGCACCTGATAGTTGATAACTTGTCAAATCGACAAATGTTCCATATTTGGTGGCTATGCATTTGTTTTCAGGGATGGGGTGAGGGGTGTTTACATTTATGGTAAGCAAAAGTTTTAGGAAAGCCACCATCTCTTCTTCCACCATAGACACAGCACTTATCTCCAATTTATTAATGCTATAATTATTAATAGTTGTAGAATAGATATTTAAAAAAAAAAATTTTTTTTTTAATTATTTTATTTTTTATTTTTTTTATTGCCGAGTCATCACTTATGAACAGCAAAATCCAAAAGTGAAATTAAAGAAATGATACGGAACATTAGGAGGGAGTGGCTCTTGCTACAAGTGTAACCTGTACTGTTGAAGATAAGCTGTTGCCAACAAACAGGATGCGGCATAGGCAGTGATGATTGAATACCTTCAGTTTACGTAGGTCACTTGCCCACAAGCCATAAAGAAGAATGGTGTTGACAAGGGTCTGGTAGATTCTGACATTAGTGTGCAACTTATTTCTTTTCAAAACCAGAGCCATGATAAAAAGCAGTGTGAACATTGCTGATGCAGTTGAGGATGTTTTTCTCTTCTTAGCCTGTTGCGGTGATGATAAAGCCAAGATATTTGAACCAATTAACCTCTTCAAGGGTTTCTGTGTTGAGGACAGCTGACTGTTTTTCATTTGGAAGCAGATCTGTCATCAGTAACTTTGTCTTCTTGGCATTTATCTTTATGCCGATTTTTGAAGCATAAGATTACATTGTCAGTGGAACTGCGAATGGTTTACACTCATAATCGAGTCTGGGATTCTAGTGTCTGGTTAGCTAGTGTTTGGGACATAGTGAACTTTTTGTAAAAAGCTATTCCCAACCTAGGGCCTAGGGTGAATGTTGCAATCAGGATCATAAGATTATTACGAGAGGATTGGAACTGATGAATGGGATGAACAAAATTTTATTACTTATGAGAACAATTCATGACAAGTATTTGGCGTTGGGTTTGAAGACAACCATATTGTAGTCAGCAGCGAAGCGGTCCCGTGATATGTTTAACAGATGGGAGATATTTTAGCTGATTACATTTTGTGATTCTCTAATTACAAATTAAATTCTTAAAGTTTAAGAACAATTTTTTTTTACAATTTTGAAAAATGGTTTGTATTTAAAAAAAAAAAAAAAAAAAAAAAAAGAACCTGGTTTGATGTTATCTCTAACTGATTAAAACCTTTTAATGTTTGTTTTTTTGTTTTTCAGGGTATGTTGGGTAACAATATGCCTATGTCTCCAGACCCCATCTCTCCTGCCACAAAACCCGGCTCTCCTTATTATGCATTCACCAACAAAAGAGGAATAGACGAGCGAGGTAAGACTCTTAGTCACCAGTAGATCTTGAATTCAATTACATCTAAATTTATTTACTAAACAAAAAAAATCTTTGCAATTGATTTCTCTCAACTGAGAAGAGTTTTGCCTCCACCACCATTTCGTTTCCAATGATCATTCTTTTCTGCTGTGTTGTTGAGATTTGAAAACCTATCAGCTGTTCATCAAATTGGCTGTCTACTTAATTGCAGATTTGAATTGTACTTGTGATAGCATTCACTCCATTTAGTTTGCCCTGGCTTTTCCCCTGCTCTATACTACATCTTATAGTATTTTTTCTTTTGTATTTGTTTAAAGAAGGCACACAAACCCCAAGTTTCTATTTAATCCATAGATTGGGCTCTGACAAGGTCTATGATTCTTGACCAAAGTGAACTTGAGAGTAATCGTGTTTCCACATTTTCCCAAACAGCTGGATGCAGTTTTGTGCCGTACCCAAGATGATTGCGAGGAGCAGAGTATTATTTGATAGGATTTGGAAATTGGGTGGGGGGTGAAAAAGACTGAGCAGGTCTATAATGATGGTATTTCATTACCAGTTTTTTTTTTTTTTTTTTTTTTTTTTCTTTCTGAAAATCTGGATGCATTCTTCAAGGATTGAAAACCATATTTTTGGCGCCACCAATTATATTGTGGCTGAAAGGAATGGGTTTAGCCTGACACCCAATCAACACTTAAATCCACCATATTTCCATGTACTTTCAAGTTAACCTATTCTCAGTATAATCTAAAATAATTTTATATTGACTTTAAAGAAAAGTTAGTTTCTTTGTAACTTTTTCTAAATTTATAAATTAAAGCAATAAAATTGCTTTTTTTTATATTGAATCAATAATTTTGATTTGATTTACTTTATCGATTCTTTGTTTTTTAATACTAATGAAACAATTCAACATTGTTTAGTAGAAATAGCATTCAAACAGAAACGTTTATACAAGAGAAAAAGAATGGCCAACAATCTGATGGGTCAACATTGTTCTAGTAGAATTTGGTGTTACAGAACTAATCCAGTTATTTCTCAAATAATTTTACAATTCTTGAATCCTATTTGCTGAATGTTTTTTTTCTACTGCAAATGCAAAATGTCATTGCTGCAAATTAACTTGGATTTGCAGAATTTTTATCTTGCATTCTTGACACCGTTTTTTTTTTTTTTTTTTTTTCTCCCTCTCCTAGTTTAGCTGATGACATTTGGCTACAAACGTGAAAACTTTAAAAATACAAAATACTTAAATGTTTTGACCTGGAAGAAATAATTTTCATTTACAGAATCAAATTATTGCTTAATCACATGATGAATTTGTTTTATCAAAATTTTGGCAATCATAAAATTTTTGTTTAACACCGATATTAATACATTTAAAAACTTTGAAATAATTTTTCTAATCCTTCAGGTGCACGAACAGGAAAATACACACCTCCAAATTCTGCAGCACAGAAACGAAGAAAAAGTGGTTCAGTGAGTAATCATTTTTCTTATCTAAATTGACTCCTTTTTTTTTTTTTTTTTTTTTTTAATTGAATCCCAATTACTTTTTGCTAAAGAAGAGTCTCCTACATTGCTTCCATCACTCTTTTTCTGTTTTTTATTTGTTTTACTAATTTTAATTCATTCGAATTAGTTTTACATGCAGTAAAATTGGCACAGAACTAATTTGTAATCTAATATGTTTACTCGGTAGTTTTGCCTACCACACTCATCTTAAAGATTGATCAGCAAAGATGACATGCAACATGAAAAATTAAATTCATTTATGCCACTAAAGTTTTAAAAGTTTTTGTGCAGAATTCCTTTTATATTAAAACATGGAGAAAAATCTAATGTGACAAAGCAAAAAGACCATATTCCAAAAATCAGAAATTGATTTTGAGGTGATTAATAGGAATTTGTAGGCATTATAACATCAATCTCTCAAGTGTTCAATTATCTCCCTTATTTTTTTATTTTATATTATTTTTTTCACCCAAAATTGGTGGGTGAGACAGTCACTCCTTGGATGGTCATAAATTTAATTTTATTTAAAAATGGAACTATATCAATTTACATGATTTTTGAAATGATATTTTCGTTTTGTCACAGATCATCATACAGATTTTTAGTTTGGATTTTAATATGGGATAATTCTGGACAAGAACTAAAGTAAATTCTGTCTTCAAAAATTTTTTTAAATGAATCGTTTCAGAATCAATTACAAACAACTTACAAACCTACTCTTTGCATTCTATTTATTAGTACACTTAATTGTTGGCATTTTATATAAATTGAAAGTGACATTTTATTTTAAAAAAATAACTGAAAATTTTTATGATTTTTTTTGGGGGGGGGGGATATGAACATGTTAATGGTCATATGTGTAACATGAATTCTGATTTGGATTGGTTATAAATAAGAATCACGTTTATGGAAATGTACAAAGAACGATGCTGATGATTATAAAGGTTATGAATTGCGAATGAAAAAGATAGACAAAGAAAAAAAAAAAAAAATGCATCTTATAAAAGATTGAGACTGGGTCACCATTTAGCAAGTTCTAACCATCACTAAAAGAGTGATGTGAATGAAAGATGAAATGTTTAACAAACAAAACATGTATACAAATTTACAAGAGACTGAAACTGGTTTTGCTCAGGTAAAAAAAAATTCAGACATTACCAAGGTGGTATAGGTATCACATATTGTTCAAACATGGAATTGTCATCTTGACTTTACTCATTTTAGAAAACCTATTTGCATTTTTTTCTCCCCCCCCCCCCCAAAAAAAAGGAGGGTGGACCTGATGAATTCACCCTTGTCCGTTATTAAACACGATATGAATAAAACAGTAACAGAATGGATTTTCTGGGAAAACTCCGGTTGCCCTATAGGTGTGCCTTTCGGGTTAAAATGGTTAAAAATGACACTTTCGTGCTTATTTAAAAAAAAAAAAAAAAAAAATGATGGCTTGATTTTTATAAAACTTTTCTGAAAAATTGTAACTATTGATTTCTATATAATTTTGTTTGTCTATACTTCACAATAACTCTTGGGTGTGCCCCAGGGCCTCTTAGGGCTAACAAAAACACTCAATTTTTTGGACTATTTTTACCATATTTGTCCCAAATTTTCTGTGTATGTCTATTTAGCAGTTTTGCATGGCGCTGAACTCAAATTTAAATATGTTAAGGCCTTGGGGCTAAATGGTGGGGGTGAGGGGATGATGGACTTAGTCATTTCTTTTTTTGCATGGTGCAGAACTCAAATTTACATATGTTAAGGCCTAAAACTGCACCGTTTGTTCATTTGACATCCCCTGGGGATATCTTCGGCTAAATGGGAGGGAGGCAAATGCTGAACTTAATCATTTTTTTATGCCTCATTCACTGTGCATGCTTCACTTATTTATCATGTGATTTTAAGATCTAATTGTTAGAATTTTTTTTCAGCTAGGGATTTTTATCCTCAGCCCCCAAAATAAAGAGATGAGACCATTCCTGCAATGATCTGTTTCCTCTTGATTATGGTGTAATGCTGCTCCTTTGCAGTTCTAGGAGGTCCATCTTCTCAGGCTTTGATCTGTCTTTGAACAGGGGTTAGTTTATTGCTAATCGTCTGAGGCAATCTTATCAAGGATTGCTAGCAGGGCTGCCAAGACATTTTTTGCAAGTCACTGTCCCTCCTTTAGAGAACTAAAAAACCTCTAATTGTTAGAATTTTTTTTAGTTGTATTTATTTAAAGTATATTTATCCTCAACAAGGTTTCAAATTTTAATTAGAATAAATAAATAAATGGATGAAAAGTTTAAAACGTTTGTTTCATGTTTTTGAAGTATATTTAAATAATTGTTATGAAAGACTTTTTTTAATATAGTATCAAACCTTAGATTGATTTATTATTTCAGTAAAAATATAATACTAAATTATACAAATAGAAAAAATCAATTATGAAATTTCCACACTTGTCTTTTTCAATCTACTATATATGCCTTTAAATACAGGACAGTTGTATTGTTGGCAAAAAAAATTCTTTTCTTAGGAAAAATATTTCATAAAAAGCTCAAATGTTTTTGCAACAGAACTGCAACTTAAAACTGTGTCTCCCCCCCCCCATTTTTTTTTTTTTTTTTTTTTTTTGCTTCACATTAAGCACAGCTGGATTAATGAATAAGTTTCAACTTAGGTGTTATTTCTGAAAAACTTTGCAAGTTATTTCCCTTTGAATTCAATTTTATTAGTCATTATGATTGGCTTAATGATTTAAACTTTTTTTTTTTTTTTTTTTTTTTTTCAAAAACCTGTTTGCATTTCCACTGGAAATTAAATAAAGAACCAGACTATGAGTTAAATGTTAATAGATATAATGAAATTCATTAAAGTCGATAAAAAAACATGCAGGAAAATTAAATAATAAACATAAAATAAAGTGGGGTGTATTAGTTTTACATTACGTTTTAGAGATGACTTATGACAGTCTAATCAAACACAATATTAAGAAAAAAATATCCAGTTATGACAATTTGCAAAATAAGTTACGGAATTATAATGTTAGGATTGTATTAAAGTGTAAAGTTTGTAATGAAACCATTCATAATATCCACATTAGCAACATGAAAAATTACTCAAACGTTATCTTGCAAATTGGGGGGAGGGGGAAACTGCATTCCATCATCTTTTTGGATTAACAAAGCTACAAATTCTTCATTTTTCTCTTTGTATTAAACTTCAAATCACTTTTGTTATAGTTTCTATCGCATTACAATTTCTATATCAACATTGTTTATTATCCTCCCATGGTCATTTAACTAATGGTTTAGTTCAAAGTGTATTTAGCTTCTTATGTTGAAGTATATTGTTAACATAAATTAAAAACAAATATTTCTTTCTAAAGTGTTCAATACATGCGTAGAACTTTATAAATAATTAAAACTATATAAAGATTGTAAGGAATCTATATGGGTTGATCAATTTTTCAACATATCCATGTCGTCATCCAGACTCCAGTTGTTGATCAATTCCTATAAATTCCATAAAATGTTGATTTTTTTTTTTTTTTTTTTTTTTTTTTTTTTTTTTTACTTGTATATGTATGACTTACACACACGTGCGCATCAATATTCTGGCAACAATTTTCTCCAAAAAAAATAAATAATACTGTCACCATTGTTACATATTGTGATATCCTCAATTTAGATCATATAGAAAAATCTCAGAGATAAAATGACAACTTGCAATTATCAGCAACTCAATATTTAGTGAAATAGAGCTAAATATATATATATATATATATAATGAGTCCAGTGGCAAGGAGAAGTCCAGGATGACTGGATATAATGCCGAGGTAAGCAGAGAGCACATACAGCACCTGGAAGTCTCAAATGGTCACTCATCTGATACTGGCTAGGCTCATCAGTGCTTAACTTCGGTGATCTGACGGCAACTGGTGTTATTATATACGTATTTATTGTGATTTAGCCGTATATATTAAACTTTACATTTCCTTTAAGATTAGTTTTCATCAAATTGTGTGTGTGTAACCATCGATATTGATAGCTAGCAGAGGGATACAACGTTGCCAGAGATTAAATGATCAAATGTTTCACCTCCCTTTTTTTTGTTGTCATGGAGATCAGTGAAATTGCTAATTTTTTAATCAAATCGATTAATTGCCTTTTCTAGTTGGGAACCTATTGCAGTGCACTGGAAGGAAGCTTCATATGGATCCCTGCAGTAACTTAATCCACAATACATTTTAGTCTACATTGCACTGTAGTGAACCTATTGTTGATTTTATGAAATTTTTACGTAATAGCTTAAATTAAAGTCCGAAAGTCAAATATCATGCTTGAATTGTACTCTAAACAGAAACCTTTATTTCGAACATACCCTGTCATATCAAAGAACCTGCTGTTTTAAACCTCTGGCCTTTCAGATTGTGTGGTAATAAAACTTCTCGGATGAATGTGATGTTAGGCTGTGTAAGGTGTTAACTTTGGTCAAGATCGCCTGTTCCTTCTTTCACCGGATTTATCGATACTTATCAAAGACATTCAAGTACAACACCTATCTTAGAACACTGCCATGCACATAAAGTACACTGGTGTGAAATTCCATAAAAATCGTCCCAGCAGTTTTCAATTCCATAGGAAACAAACTCGCACACACACAAAGTTCCTTTTATATAATAGTAGATAGATTTTGCCTTTTTTTTTTTTTTTTTTTTTTTTTTTTTTTTATATTTAGCTTTATTTTTCACTTGCTACTCTGCATTATAAACATGTATCTTCAAAGTAGTTCTCTATCTAGAACAAATGCCATGGTTTTTAAAATAAAATTCTGTTATTTTAGCCTGCATAAGTTTCATCATTTAAATTTTTTTTCATTCTACTTGAAAAGTGTACACTTAACTTTTTTTCTTCTTTTTTCTTAATTCATATTCCCAAGTTGAATTAGTCATTCACTCTCAAAATGTTGGACTCGTTACAATACGATTGATTGTTATATAAGAAGTATTATTTATTTTATTTGGCCAGTCTTGTATTGATATCCAATATTTGATAAATATCAATATAGAAGAAATCTTCCTTTATTCTCATTCATATATATATATATATATATATATATATATATATATATTCTTTCATTGTTCTCTTTTGATGCTGCTGCTGCTGCTTATTTTCCGATTGAGTCGTTGTCTTTGGCTTCTCCGTTTTGTTTTATATATTTAAAAAGCAAATTGTATGTCTAACCCTGGTCTGACCAATCGACAAAGACCCAGCTGTGACATTCCCACATCGAACAACATGCAACAGCTGGCTGACAGAATATTATTATTAAACATCAGTTTCTCTACCCAACACTTCTTCTTTTAAAAATCACTTGGCGGATTAATTGCAACTCTCTCTCCCATTCCCCACCTCTCTCTCATTGTCTTCACTCCTACTACTCCTCTTCCTTTCATTTGTGAAGCCCTCTTTCTTTCCCTCCCGATTTGCGTCCTTTCTCAGCGAAAATTGCTTTGTTTCTTAAAACATTTCATCCATCAGTTTTTGATGACTAGAAGGATTTCGATTGTTCAAATCATCTTGGAGTCATTTATTCACTACTATTGTCTGGAGGGGAAAAGTATAAACCCACAATCTTAAACCACTTGTAATCTATTAAATACTATGAATCCTTTTTAATAGGTATGGTACTTTGGCATTATTAACCCAGAAAAGGTTATGCTGTAAATTAGATGAGAACAAAACAATTTCTTCAACTGATCTTTTCTTTTTTTCTTTTAAACAAAAAAACAAACAAAAAAAACAAAAAAAAACAAATTCGATTGGATTTATACTTCATTTCGGATCACTTTGTTTCTACAATTAAAAGAAAAATTGGATGTCTTGTGGATTCCTAACCTAATGGATTTGAATTTTCTTTGCAAATCGGATTTATTCTTTTTAACTAGGGGTGGGGGGTTGGGCTTATAGATGAAAGCCATGTGGCACAATAAAAACACTTGTCTAGGTTTTGATGATCAAATCACGTGTACGTATGTATCTACGAAACACACACGTGCATACATGCAATTAAGTGGCTACACCAATCTCATCCTTTTTGTTTATGAAAACTGAATTCAAAATGGATTACATTGAACTCAAACCTCTTCAATTATTTCATGAGGTAAGTAGTTTTACACGTATCGGTCAAGTGTGATCAAATATTTAAAAGGTAATTTATAAAAATCGCAATCGTGGAA
The DNA here is from genome assembly GCF_053919585.1 of Euprymna scolopes. NCBI lineage: Eukaryota > Metazoa > Mollusca > Cephalopoda > Sepiida > Sepiolidae > Euprymna > Euprymna scolopes. The sequence goes on along the minus strand of NC_136504.1, from coordinate 40,329,264 downwards.
GAACGCGATAAAACCATCTGTTTATGCGTTAAAAGCAGTTTTATGCTGGTGTTACTAATTTATATTAGTTAATATTATTAAATGAGTAACTATTTAGAGTTAGTTATTTTCATTGTTAGATAAACACATCAGGTCATTTTGCATTAAATCAGCTTCTTCGTATAAGGTGGACACATTTCAAGCATGCTTCTGTCAATTTTAGATGCATAATACTAAATGGATTTTTAATAAAAAAATTTCTTTATATCAAAAAAACAAAACTACTTTTAATGCTAAAAAGATTTTTTTTTCTTGTTTTCTTCCATGATCACAATTTTGATAAATTGTCATAAAAGCCAGAATTTATTTCAACAAATTTCTTTTCCGATACATCTCTCAACACTTAGAAAGAATATCATTAGTTTGAATGAAATGGAAACATGATACAGCCAATAGAATCTTTGGTCAAACAAATCCATGCAAGGTTTATTTGAAAGCAATATTCTCCGTCTTAACTTGATTAACACCTCAAAAAAATTTAATGTTTTTTTTTGTTTTTGTTTTTTTACTTTAAAGTTGCAAAGTAAGGAAGATAACTTGTCTTATTTTTAGATTTTTTTTTTCACAATTGATTTTAAGGATTTTTGTTTTTCATATCAAGAAACAAAACAATTTCAAAAAATGTTATGAAACAATATTTATGAACAATAACCTGAAAAATGTTATTGAACAATGTTAACATCGAAAAAAAAAAAAAAATTTCTGGATACATTGAGGTATATGCAAAAATGCCGAAATTCTTGTTGCTGCCACATAAATCTAACCAAATGTAACTGAAACATGCAGTGTCATTTCTGTTTCAAAATTAAACCAACTTTTTTTTTTTTTTTTTTTTTTCAGTGGAAATCTTTTTCTTTAGCTTTCTTCATTTTTATTTCAAAATAAATAGAAAAGTCTTCATTTTTGGAAATAAAAATTGTTAACAAAAAAATCTTAAAAATGAATTGAGATAAATTACCTGCCTTTTAAAAAAATAAATAAATAAAGGAACCGTTTTTTTTGTTTTCTTTTTTCTTAGCTACTTAATTATTTTTTATTCAATATGTTCAGTTAACTTTTGTAGTTTTTTTTTTTTTTCTTTTTCCTCTTTTTCTCCCCCTCTTTTTTCCTTTTTTTTTTTTTTTTTTTTCTACTCGATTTACTGCCGTTTATTTATTTTAGTTAATGCTTTTTTAAATGACAAGCCTGAATGTGTACATTTTTACAAGATCAAATTGCAATTCAACATCTATTTTGCCTTGTTTGTTCAATTCGTAACTTCTGCTTTCTGGCATTTGGACCTAACCACCCTCAAACATGATTTTGAAACTGCACAGCACAAGGGTTCACTGCTGCTTCTGAGCATGATCAACAAGTTTCTATTTGGGAGGAGCAGCAGTTAGCGAGGAGAGGGAGGGCTATTTACACAATGCCTGCTTAGCCTTGCCATGTTGGATGTGATTCTATAAACATTCGTATTTATTCCATTTTTTGGTGAACATTTTGAGAATATTAAATCAGTTTTACTGAATCTGTCTTCCCCTTCCCAAGTACATTAAAATTAATGCTAAATGCTGGACACACTACAGCTACATTATAATATCTTTTCTGTATTTACAAAATTATCTTTGTAAGTATTACTTGTACAAGAAAAAATTTTAATTTTTTTAAATAGTTAATTAAAGTGTTTTAAATTAGTTTCAAAAAATCCTTTTAAAATATTGAGGGGAAAACTGCCAGCACGTTTTCAGGTTTTATAAATTTCAGATTTAAAAAAAATAAAGTATTTAACCGATTTTTAAATTTCAATATTTTGAGAGATGACTGATTTTCTTGCAAAACAGGTACATGATTAATCAAATGTAACATTGAACATTGTATTAAGTAAACAATGTTTAAAAAAAAAATGAAAGTAAAGACATCTGAGCTACATGTACATTTGTTAATTCAAGCGTAATTTAAAAAAAAAATTTTAAATGAGGCATTTTATATTTCATTTGTTCACCATTATTTTCATGGGAGAAATTTCCAAAGTTATTTTTTTGTTTTTATTTTTTTTTTAAACGCTTGTCGGATTGTTTGAAATGTTTACAATTCTTAGAAAAAAACAGCTAAGGTTCGGTTCAATTTGGAAGGGTTTATTTTGTATCCACCATTTGTGGATCTTCTCAGGATTAGAAGAAACTTGATATTTGAGTTTCAAATGTGCATAGATACACTTGTTGCGTCTAACTCCACTAAAGACGTATGAAACAACTGTCTGGATCACACAAACTAGCAGGAAGACCCAACATTGTTTGGGATTATATGAGGATCAACAAATGTTCCACTTTCTCATGCTTTGTCATTGTGATCTGTGAAATCACCCATTTTTCAATCCAATCGATTGATTGCTTTCTCTAGTTAGAACTAGTGTACTGGGAGGAAGCTTCATGTGCCTCCCTGCAGACTTAGTTCATAATACGTTGTAGTCTACATTGCACTGTGGAGAATTTACTGTTGATTTTATAAAATTATCTGTAAATAATGGATTGACTAAAAGTTTAAAAAGCAAGTCATTCATTCATGCTCTAAACGAAAACATTCATTTTGAATGTGCCCCTGGCATATAAAAGAACCAACTATTGATGTTATGAAATTATTTGTACATAATGACTTAAGTAAAAGTTAAACGTACAAAATCAAGAATCATAGTTCATATGTGGATGAAAAAGAAGCATTTCGAATGCACCTTATGTTATTAAATAATCTACAGTTGATTTTATTGGCTGGCCCTTTCTGCTTATGTGTGCGGTGATAAAACTTCTCAAATGTACTTGTGATGTTAGACTATGTAAAAGTGTTAACTTTGAAGATCGGATTTCCTTCTTTGATACGATTTTTTTGATTATTGATTTTTGATCGGAAGCATTCCAATATAAAACTTACATAAGAACATTCCCAGACATAGCAAGTACCTTTGTGTGATTTTTTTTTTTTTTTTTTTTTTTAAATCGGCTGTTTTGAAGTCCATAAGGAACTCACGCACACACAGTGCCTTTTATATAATAGTAGATTGATACATATATATAAAAAAGAAAAAAAGCTGTCTCAAAGACTGGAAAAATTTAAAAAAACAAAAAACAAAAAAAAAAACTGAACAATTAAAAACAACTGTCCTCCTCTTACAAAGATTAAAATGAAGATAAGTTACTAAATCTTATTGTAATTTTGATCAAAATCTATTGCATATTAAAATTTAAAACTTTAAAAAATTTGAAATTTAGAACTTGCGTCCTTGTGTCTAATAACTTAAGATAAAATGCACTGTGAATCTGAAATTTTAAATTAAAGGTTGTATCCATATTCCTCCTTAATTTCTTTTTAAAATTAAAGAAATTGAAATTTTGTGAATATTTATTGAGGTCTAATGCCCATTAAATTTTCACAAAAATCGAAGGTTTTATCTGAATTTTCATGAAGAGCTTCCAGCTCTTTTTTTTTTTTTTTTTTTTTTTTAACCCTCTTTGCAGAAAACTAAATATAGTTTTACATTTGAACCTTTTTAAGTCTTGTATGCATTTCAAAATTTATGATGATTAGTTTAGGAGTAATTCATGTCCATACAAATATATATATATATATATATATATACACACACATACACATAACTTTGTATATATTATATACCTACATAACATGAACAAATCTGAATACAGTATATTTTGCAAACGCACTAAGGAGTTCAATGTTGTTTCATGTAGAGCTTTATAAAAATAAGTTTAAATAAAGGCATAAAAAATAACTTATCTGTGTCCACTAAATATGAATACCTGCATGATTTTGATAATGTATGTGTCTATAAATATAGTTATTAATGGAGAAAATTAACCTAGAAGGAAAACTCTGAAATAATACCTATGGTAACGCATGGTGCACTTGTTCCGCTATTACTTGCCTGGTATCTGGCAAAATTATACAAGGCAAGTAGTTTCAACAACTGAATAGGGCAATATATATGGTAAATATTAGTGATGGGACGATTTCAATATTTTTCCAGATTCAAATATAATTAACCATTCTGATTCCTTTTGAATTTCTAAAGTTCTAGAGTTGCTTTTTTGGAGGAAGGAAGTACTGTAATAATCCATATGTGCACATATAATTTTGTAAACATAAAAATCCGCTTGTAGGATTGATATATAAATTTTAGTTTTACTCGTAGTACAAAATCAATAAATGCTTATTTCATCATCAATGCAGGTCATGGAAAAATAAATTCTAAACAAATAAAAACAAATCATTTTTTGGTATTGGAAAATAGGAAAATTTTTTTCAGATGCTGATACTTGAAAAAGTCCCGATTTTTTAATTTATCTTTTCTACTTAATCGTCGCAACAGTTTTTTTTTTTTTTTTTTTTTAACCACGACTTTTGCAATCAAAAAAGTTCTTGATTTTGATTGTTAAAAAATTACTTATGGCAAGGATGATTAGTAATATGAACTCATTTTACTATCTATAATGATCTAAATATTTAAATTTTGACATTGTTAGAAACTGCATCTGCTATTGGAAAAACATGTTTACCTTGTATATTGCCCTATTCTGTTCTTGAAATGATTTTCCTAGTATAACTTTGCCTGATATGATTTTAATTATTCAACCTAATTTCTATTTCATTGTTTTTTGTAAGTTGCCTTAACTATAAACGTTGCAAATGTCTGCTAGCTTTGTAAGTAATCATACTTTGTTTTTCTTTTTCTTTTTTTTTTTTTTTTTGCTTTTCACTAACTCTTTATAAACAAAACAATTTACAGTGCTTGTGCAGATTAATGATGTTTTAAACCTACGCATTTCAGGTGAAAACATTGTTGCATACATGTCTCATGTTAAAATTGGTATAAATTCCAAAAATTAAAAATGATTCAGTAGAAAAATATAAGTAAAAATAGAATTTATCGAATTTAGTTTTATCGTATGTAGAAGCATTTTATGATCAATTCTGTATGATAAACTCGCTTATTTCTCTAGATTTTAATTAAAAATCTGCCATTTTTAAACACAAAATATCAGAACTTGTGTGGGTGATTCTTATTTTTAACAAAAAAAAAAAACAAACAAAACATCTAGTTCCTCATCTACTGGATTATTTTTCTATAAACTTTTAGAATTTATACTAATTTTAACATCATATGTAAGTATGTAATGTTTTCACCTGAAATGCGTTGGTTTAAAACCTAGCTAATCTGCACAAACACCCAATTGGATATACTTGATCCAATAATTTCAGTAACTTCTCATTTGTGCCCATGATAAAACCTATGATGCATCTTTCACACAGTAAGATAGTCATTGCAACTGTTACATGCAAGCACACATGCTAAGTTTAATCATATTTTGTTATATACGAACTTAAGAGTTTCGAAAGGCTAAATAATAGTTATATTTAAAGAATCACTGACGTTGCATAAATACTTTAGTTACCAATCCGAAGTGAATATTTTTTGAATTGAGAAAATAAATGTTAGGTGCACACACCTCCATTTCTGAGGAGACTGTATCGATGTAGTTTATGAAGATGTTTGAAATGTAAATAAT